>NC_073268.2:18555000-19193333 GCF_029289425.2 Pan paniscus
TCTCTCTGTCTCTCTCTGTGTCTCTCTGTCTCTCTCTGTGTCTCTCTCTCTCTCTGTGTCTCTCTCTCTCTCTCTGTGTCTCTCTGTCTCTCTCTGTGTCTCTCTGTGTCTCTCTCTCTCTCTGTGTCTCTCTGTGTCTCTCTGTGTCTCTCTCTCTCTCTGTGTGTGTCTCTCTCTCTCTCTGTGTCTCTCTGTCTCTCTCTGTGTCTCTCTGTCTCTCTCTGTGTCTCTCTCTCTCTCTGTCTCTCTCTGTGTCTCTCTGTGTCTCTCTGTCTCTCTCTGTGTCTCTCTGTCTCTCTCTGTGTCTCTCTGTCTCTCTCTGGCTCTCTCTGTCTCTCTCTGTGTCTCTCTGTCTCTCTCTGTGTCTCTCTCTCTCTCTGTGTCTCTCTGTCTCTCTCTGTGTCTCTCTGTCTCTCTCTGTGTCTCTCTCTCTCTCTCTGTGTCTCTCTGTCTCTCTCTGTGTCTCTCTGTCTCTCTCTGTCTCTCTCTGTGTCTCTCTGTCTCTCTCTGTGTCTCTCTGTGTCTCTCTCTGTGTCTCTCTCTGTGTCTCTCTGTCTCTCTCTGTGTCTCTCTGTCTCTCTCTGTGTCTCTCTGTCTCTCTCTGTGTCTCTCTGTGTCTCTCTGTCTCTCTCTGTGTCTCTCTGTGTCTCTCTCTCTCTCTGTGTCTCTCTCTCTCTCTCTGTGTCTCTCTGTCTCTCTCTGTGTCTCTCTGTCTCTCTCTGTGTCTCTCTGTCTCTCTCTGTGTCTCTCTGTCTCTCTCTCCCTTTGCTCCCTTTCTCTTTCCCCCACGCCCATACGATGTGAACAATATCAATATCAATGTAATATATCAATGTGAACAATAGCTGCTACCACAATTTAAGAGGGCAGACAGTGGCAAAAAACTTAGCAAATGTACACATTCACATTTGCCTTATTTTTATGGCACATGCTTTGTTCCCAACCACCCAACTAACATAATTTGTAGCCTTGTATTAGGTAATAGAAGTCAGGATTTCAGAACGTCATGGGAGACCTGGGGGAGACTGCTTGTTTTGAAGTTGAAAGCAGTACATTCAAATAATGTAAGTGACAGCATAGAAAAATGTATATAGGGTTAACGTGCAGAGGTTTGTATTTAGGTTTTCCTGTAAGTTTAAATCCTGTTGTTTAAAACAAATATTCAGATAAGAATAACACTTTAAAACTATTCAAGGGCTGGGCATGGTGACTCATGCCTGTAATCCTAGCACTTTGGGAGGCCAAGGCAGAGGAATCACTTGAGCCCAGGAGTTTGAAACCAGCCTGAGCAACATGGCAAAACCCCGTAACTACAAAAAATTAGCCAGGAGTGGTGGCATGCACCTATAGACCCAACTACTCAGGAGGCTGAGATAGGAGGATCACCTGAGTCCATGGAGGTCAAGGTTGCAGTGAGCCGTGATCACACCACTGCATTCCAGCGCCACTGCATTCCATCCTAGGCAGCAGACTGAGACTCTGTCTCAAAAACAAAAAAAAAAAAAAAAGAAAGAAGGCCGGGTGCAGTGGCTCACACCTGTAATCCCAGCACTTTGGGAGGCCGAGGCGGGTAGATCACTTGAGGTCAGGAGTTCAAGACCAGCCTGGGCAACATGGGGAAACCCCATCGCTACTAAAAATACAAAAATTATCCGGGCATGGTGGCAGGTGCCTGTGCCTGTAATCCCAGCTATTCAGGAGGTTGAGGCAGGAGAATCACTTGAACCCAGGATGTGGAGGTTGCAATGAGCCAAGATCATGCCACTGCACTCCAGCCTGGGCCACAGAACAAGACTCCATCTCACCAAAAAAAAAAAAAAAAAAAAAAAGAAAATATACTAGTAATGATTTTTTTTAAAAGCAGGTACATGGATGTTCATCTTGTTTTCCTTGCCATGTTAAATATTATTTGACATTGACTGTAGATTTCTTTTTAAGTAACTAAATGTTTAAAATGAAGTAAATTAGGCCAGATGCGGTGGTTCATGCCTGTAATCCCAGCACTTTGGGAGGCCGAGGCTGGCGGATCACCTGAGGTCGGGAGTTTGAGACCAGCCTGACCAACATGGAGAAACCATGTCTCTACTAAACATACAAAATTAGCTGGGCATGGTGGTGCATGCCTGTAATCCCAGCTACTCTCGAGGCTGAGGCAGGAGAATCAGTTGAACCCAGGAGGCAGAGATTGCGGTGAACCGAGATCGAGCCATTGTACTCCAACCTGGGCAACAAGAGTGAAACTCTGTCTCAAAAATAAATAAATAAATAAAAATAAAATAAAATAAAATAAAATAAAATGAAGTAAAATAAAAGAAAAAATAAAACAGAATAGGGGCCAAGCATGGTGGCTAACACCTGTAATCTCAGCAATTTGGATGGCCAAGGTGGGAGGATCATGGAGCCCAGGAGGTCAAGGCTGCAGTGAGCCATTATTGTGCCACTGCACTGCAGCCTGGGCAACAAAGTGGCAAAACACACACACACACACACACACACACACACACACACAGAATACTACTAATAAGAGAGTAATTTTGCAGGCCTTTCTTAGGTGAATGGCCTCAACTAGTCCAGGCTCAGATTTCAGAGATGATTGAGTTAGACGCCTTTAAAAAAAGAAAAGTGTATATGTTTCTCTTCCCTTGGGGACATGGTTATGTCCCCAAAGGGGGATGTATGTACATTATAATGACAACATGTAGGGAACTACCAAATTAATGGCTGGAACTTGGGAAAGATAAAGCAGAAAATTAACAGATGGGAATCTTATATAAAATCAATTATATGCATTCAGGTGTAAAAGTCTTTGAGAAAAGGAAAATAGCATTGGACATGAAAACAGGACCATTCTTTACACATCAAAATATTATTATGAGATTCATTCAATCACCGTTTTGTTTTGTTTTGAGATAGAGTCTCTCTCTGTCACCCAGGCTAGAGTGCAGTGGCTCAATCTTGGCTCACTGCAAACTCCGCATCCCGGGTTCAAGAGATTCTCCTGCCTCAGCCTCCCGAGTAGCTGAGATTACAGGTGCCTGCCACCACCCCCAGCTAATTTTTGTATTTTTTAGTAGAGACAGGGTTTCTCCACATTGGCCAGACTAGTCTCGAACTCTTGACCTCAGGTGATCTGCCCACCTCGGCCTCCCCAAGTCCTGGGATTACAAGCACGAGCACCAGCATTTATTAATTTATATGTTCGAGGCACTGTACTAGGCCTTGAAGTTACTGATTACTGAGATGGAAAAATTATAATAATTAAAGGACAGTTTTGTGAAAGAGAATTTTTTTAAGAAAGAAGGAAGAAAGAGAGGGAAAGAGGGAGACAGGGAGGGAAAGGAAAAGAAAGGAGGAAGGGAGGGAGACGGCTCCCAAACCCAGGTCATCTGTGGTTGGAAAAGCAGGTTCCTAGCCCCATCCCAGACCTACTGCATCCAAATTTTCTGTGGTCAGGCTGAGAAGTATTTATAAAAGCTCCAGAGGGGACTCTGACAAACAACCAAGTTTGGGAACCGCTATCCCAGCGGTTCTCAAACTTCAGCCTGCATCAGAATCACCAGGAGAACTTGTTAAACAGATTGCTGGGTCCCAGCTCCAGAGTTTCTCAGAGGGACAGTCTAGGGTGGGGCTCTAGAATTGCGTATCTAAGGTCCCAGGTGATGCTGCTCATCAGGGGACCACACTTTAAGAACTGCACTCCTGGCCAGGCGTGGTGGCTCATGCCCGTAATCCCAGCACTTTGGGAGGCCGAGGCGGGCGAATCACTTGAGGTCAGGAGTTCAAGACCAGCCTGGCCAACAGGGTGAAACCCTGTCTCTATTTAAAAAAATACAAAAATTCACCAGGCATGGTGGCGTGCGCCTATAATCCCAGCTACTCCGGAGGCTGAGGCAGGAGAATTGCTTGAACCTGGGAGGCAGAGGTTGCAGTGAGCTGAGATCACACCAGTGCACCTGCAGCCTGGGGAACAAAGCAAGACTCCATCTCAAAAAAAAAGGAAGATACTAAGATGCTATGCTGCTGACTTTGAAGGTGAAAGAAAGGGACATGAGTCAAAGAATGTAGGTGGCCTCTATACACTGGAAAAGGCAGGAAACAGATTGTACCCTAGAACCTCCAGAAGGAAGGCAGCCCTGCTGACACCTTGATGTTAGCCCAGTGAGGCCCATTTTCAAACTTCTGACCTCCAGAACTGTAAAGGAAATAAATTTGTGTTGTTCTAAGCCAACAACAACAACAACAAAATGAACTGCACTCTTCTAAATTACAGTATTAAGGAAAGCTAAACTTTCAGTATTAAATGAACCCAATTGCTTTATCACAGCAACAGTTTTAGATATATTTTTGAGAAAAAAAATGGGAGAGATAACAATTCTTAGGGAATTCACCCTTTACTCTCTTCCTAAAATGGAAATCTACTTCGAAAGTAAATTGTGCATGCACATGCCTTTGATGGGTATAAAAATTGCAGAAAATCTTTTCAAATCATTTTTATTCCCTTATGACTTCTAATTTATTTTCAGGAGACTTGTTCATGTTTTATCAAATCATTGTTTTAGGTATCTGTCTCAAATACAGTGACACCACCTATTTTATACCAATAAAATTAATCCTTTCCCATAAATGATATTTAATATAACTGTCCAGTGAAATGCTATAACAGCAACTCATTCAATAGCATTTTCTAAGAAAATGTTTTTTGTTTGTGTGAGACAGGGTCTCACTCTGTTGCCCAGGCTGGAGTGCAGTGGCATGATCACGGGTCACTACAGCCTCAACCTACCAGGCTCAAGCAATCCTACCTCCTCAGTTTCCTGAGTAGCTGAGACTACAGGCATATGGCAACATACTCTGCTTTTTTTTTTTTTTTTTTTTGAGGCAGGGCCTCACTATGTTGCCAGGCTGGTCTCAAACTCTTGGGCTCAAGCAGTCCTCTTGCCTTGGCCTCCCACAGTGCTGGGATTATAGGCCTGAGCTACTGCACCCAGCCGACCAAAAGTTTTAAACTTTTTCATTAATGTATTTTACTAATCACTTCAAGTTGTATTCTTTATGATAGCATCCGAGACCATAAGTGAAAATCTACACATGGTTATCAGAATATTTCAAAGCTTTTGTTTAAAACATTTTTCTGTTTTCCAGGGCTAATGTCAAAATTTGATGTGACTCTGCAAGAAAATGCTTACCATCTGTGGTTGGTATTTTTCTTCTGCTCCAGCCATTAATATATATTTTTACATACAAAAGTTGTTTCCAGTAATAAAAAATCTGTCTGAGGTAAGGTTATATTAATATTTGTACTCCTGCAAAGCTATTTTTGTAGTGTAAATTTCAAATTTAATACAGCTTATCCACCATAGAAGAGGCTAACATCAAGTGCTCAGCAATTTATACCACTGCTTAAAAGTTAACTTTCTTTCATTTTGAAAATATCACTAATTTGGCCAGGTGCGGTGGCGTATGCCTGTAATCCCAGCATTTTGGGAGGCCGAGGTGAGTAGATTGCTTGAGCCCAGGAGTTTGAGACCAGCCTGGGCAACATGGGGAAACCCCATCTCTACAAAAAATACAAAAAATTAGCTGAGCATGGTGGCACGTGCCTGTAGTCCCAGCTACCCAGGAGGCTGAGGTAGGAGGATCACCTGAGCCCTGGAGGTTGAGGCTGCAGTGAGCCATGATTGCGCCACTGCACTCCAGACTGGGCTACAGAGTGAGACCCTGTCTCAAAACAAACGAATCAAAAAAAAAAAAAGAAAAAAAGAAAAAAATTACAATGCAAAGAATTGTATAAAGACAACTTGCTGTTGCATTTTTAGGGAATTTCTATTGCTTTCCAGATTTAAGGTAGAATGAAACATAACTAGCCAGTTATTGAAACTTGATTTTATTATGGGTTTCCAGAATTTCCTTTGCCATATTTTCCCATTGTAATTTATGATCTCCAGCATTGTTTGCACATTGTTTTCATTACTGCACTTTGTTATAATTCATCATTTATACCATCCATATTCTTTCTTTTCTTACAGATTGTGATATCTTTAGTCTAAATTTTTAACTGGAATCAGAACTGGATGTTGGGGTCACTGTTTTATTGTACCTTGTGATTACATAATCCAAAATTGCCCCCCAAAAAGTCAGGTTAGCTAATATAATTTTTTAATGTTAACGATGTATAGTGGTAAAAAATTTATTCTAGCAGCCACGTGAAACAATGTATTTAAAAATTGTAAACTATTGGAATACTGTATTTATCTGCTATTGCAATATAAATTTATCTGCTATTGCAATATAAAGTCCTTTGACTTAGTCCTGGTAACTGTACAGTAATTTGGTTTACTGACAAAAGTTGTGAGGCCAGCCTTGGTGGCTCACACTTGTAATCCCAGCACTTTGGGAGGCCGAGGCGGGCGGATCACCTGAGGTCAGGAGTTTGCGACCAGCCTGGCCAACATGGTGAAACCTCGTCTCTACAAAAAGTACAAAAATTAGCCGGGCGTGGTGGCAGGCACCTGTAATCCCAGCTACTCGGGAGGCTGAGGCAGGAGAATCGCTTGAATCTGGGAGGCAGAGGTTGCAGTGAGCCAAGATCGCGCCTTTGCACTACAGCCTGGGGACAAAAGCGAGACTTCGTCTCAAAAAAAAAAAAAATTGTGAATAAAACTGTGTGAAACTGGGAGACTTTCTGGACTTTAATAGAAAAATGTGATTTTAAAATTGCTTTTTCTTTTGTTTTAGCATAATTTTTCCCTTTATATTCCCCTCATCCGTGTAAATAAACACACACATACACACACACACACACACACACACCTTTCACCACAATGGTAATGCTTCTGTAAACGTCTCTATTTGTCCAGTTGCCTGAAAATGTTGTAATCTTTATTAGACAAATATATATACATACATATTTTAAATATTGGCTTTTTCCAGTGAGCTATTATGCTTAGTGTACAGTGAAAAGTTTTATTATTATAGGTTAAAAATTTCTTAATCGTTCTTTTCTATTCGCTTGCCAAGGGTGAATGAAAGAACATGGCTGCTTCTCCCAGATTTATTTACTTTGGCATCCGCATAAAGCATCATTTTCAAAAATGAAAGGTGCTCAATTGTTCCCTTTTTCTATACTCTGTAGGTCTCACAACAATAAACTGCAGTCTACAGCTTCCTAAAGTTCAGCATGTTAACCTAACATAAAACACAGCAAGAATCTTGTTGCCTGAACTATTTTAAATTAAGGAGCCAGATCTTTTTAGTGAGGCTATCCTGACAAGACTTGACCTAAACTTTGTTTTTATTGGTCATAACAGTCCAATTATATTGTTGGCCAATTTTGTCCAATGGACAAGAAAAAAGCAAAGTTGCCAGGTGCGGTGGCTCACGCCTGTAATCCCAGCACTTTGGGAGGCCAAGGCGGACGGATCATCTGAGGTCGGGAGTTCGAGACCAGCCTGACCAATATGGAGAAACCCCGTCTCTACCAAAAATACAAAATTAGCTGTGCATGGTGGCCTATGCCTGTAATCCCAGCTACTTGGGAGGCTGAGGCAGGAGAATCGCTGGAACCCGGGAGGCAGAGATTGTATTGAGCCGAGATTGAGCCATTGCACTCCAGCCTGGGTGACAAGAACAAAACTCCGTTTCAAAAACAAAAAAAGGAGGAAAAGAAAAAGAAAAAAGAAAAGTCAACGACACCATTATCTTGTCAAGATCAAATGGTTTTATTATTGTGGCAGAAGCGAGAAAATTTTGTTTATTAAAAAAAAAGAAAAAGAAAGCAAGAAACGATACTGTGGGGTCAAGTATAACTCCATGGAAATGCCACGTCTGCTCTTCAGTGAAGAAGCTGGTTTAGAGTCTCAAAGAAAACTTTTGACTGTATTTATTTATTGTTGCAAAAAAGATGCTATTTTATTGCTGCCCTCATTTGTCAACTAATTATTTTTTCTTATAAAATCCAGCCACGGTTACATATAATCCATCCATACCTTATCAATGATTCCTGTACGTAAAAGTACAAGACAACCTCTAGATGTCTTTTCTTTCTATGAAAGGAGCTGCTATGTACACATGTGCACACACACACAACTGCGAATCAACAATGAGTTTATTGTTCATGGTAGATTAAAATCAAGCTTGCATAAAGGTTGGGCTAAGTGGTCCTGGACTACAGACTCTGGTGACTTGAATATAACAGTACAATTTGTCAATTACTCCACACCAGGTTAAAATGAGTAAAATCTATTTGAAGGTATCTTCTTTGTAAACATTTGTCAGATTCTAATTTTTCTTTTTGTATTAAAATTCAACTATGGATGTATGTGAAACAAAATAAATGGAGATAGTTTTCCTCCCACAGACAGAGGTGTCTTTGAATGTGCGCTAATGATTATCTGTAAGCCTCTGTGGGGAGGGAGGGCTGCAAGGTCATGAAAGGCAAAAGAATCTAATTGTACCTGGAATTCTCCTGGACAGCAGTGGCCCCTCGTTTTATCATTCCCAGTCAATTGTCATCACGTCAGAGAAAAATCTTCAGGGGTGCTAATCCTGTCACATCAGTTGATCATACTAACGAAAAAGGTAATGCGACAAGATACACATTGCCTTCATCTGTACATTCTGTGATACCGGGCAAATTACCAATTACAGACAGCTACTTATATTGTATGAAGGACATTTTTTGTTAGATGATCTCATCCTCTGTGTTATTTGTTGATTGGGTTTGTTTTTTGCTTGTTGGTTTGTTTGTTTCTTCCATGTAAGGAAAAGTAGTGTAAGCAGTAGGAAGAAAATGAGGAAGATGTATTTTGCATGTTCTTCCTTTCAATGTTCTTACACATTGTATTACTGCATTGTGGTAATAGCTTCTATAAAATCTGCCATAGCTGGATTATGCAGCTTTGCAAAAATTCTACTAGATTTTATTCTAACTCATATTAGCTTTGTCCTATCAACTTCTGGAATTTATCTAATTATTGCTTTTAAAAGTTTCCTTCCTTTCAACGTTTCCCTGCTATGCAAAACCTTTCCCAGACCTTGGTTTCTTAAAAGAAAGATGTTGCTACAGTTCCCAATTCTTTCTTATTACAGGCTCAGGTGTACAGGTTATTCTGGCTTAATTTTATCTAATGAAGCCCATTCCTTTTTGTACATGAAGATGTCACTTAAACCTATGTTTACAAACTAAAGAGACTAATCACTCAATATGAAAACATGAAAACATTTTTGCTTAAAATATTAAGATGGAAATACTTAAATATGGATTATTTTGTCCTTTTACTTTTTAAAAAAAGTTACATATTGTATGCACTGTGCTGATGCAAGAATTCTACATTTTAATGAATTATAAAATTATTCTGCATCTCATCACGTCACAGTATTTCTGCACTATTTATTCATATATATAGAAATATATATGGGCTTAATCATTTAAAATTTGTTGCAGCAAGAACTTTCCTACCTGTAGGCAATAGATTGCTATGTTTTCAACAAATTGTGGCAAATTCTAAACAGCAATTCTTTTGTACGTAATAGGACATTTCATACTAGAAAAATAATGTTTTTGACATTGGATTTGGTGCAGTTTCTAATGAAGCAATGGTTGGTTGGTTAATATGTCTTCTGTAGCTGTTAGCATTGCCAAATTAAAAAGGGTAAATTTTATGGAAATCCTGAGACCAGGAAGATATTAATTTCATGTGTATTTAATGGTATAAAGTGTTTTACAGTTTCTATCACCATACAAATACATAGACATTTTATAGTTTTATCAACTATAGGGCTTTAGTCTTTCAAAAGTAATTTTTGAAAAACATACATTCCTGGCCAGGTGTGGTGGCCCACGCCTGTAACCCCAGCACTTTGGGAGGCCGAGGCAGGGGGGATCACCTGAGGTCAGGAATTTGAGACCAACCTGGCCAACATGGTGAAACCCCATCTCTACTAAAAGTACAAAAATTAGCCAGGCATGGTGGCAGGCACCTGAAATCCCAGCTACTAGGGAGGCTGAGGCAGGAGAATCACTTGAACCTGGGAGGCGGAGGTTGCAGTGAGCCGTGATCACGCCATTGCACTCCAGCCTGGGGGACAAGAGTGAGACTTCATCTCAAAAAAAATAAAAAAGAAAGAAAAACATACATTTTTTAGAACATAATGAGTTCCGAAAGCTGCTTTTCTGTGAGTAATCTTTGAAAGCTTCTGCTATTAAGATCTATATAACACAGCTATTTTGCTTTCAATAATCCAGGCAGTAAACTGTACATTTGTGATACTCTTAGGATGTTTCTACCACAGGCCTTGGGCTTGTAAATATATTTAATTTGCATCAGTAGATTTCCTTGGCTAAAAGTATTTTCAATAACTGTTATGCTTCACCTGCCAAGTTCACAATCCTTGAAACCATTTCATGAAAAGTATTTTCCTATTGGTAAAGCTTTTATTCTCCTATCCAAATTCTACAGGAGGTTTAAATAAAATTGTGGCTGGGCATGGTGGCTCACGCCTATAATCCCAGCACTCTGGGAGGCTGAAGCGGGCAGATCACAAGGTCAGGAGTTAGAGACCTGCCTGACCAACATGGTGAAACCCTGTTTCTACTAAAAATACAACAATTTAGCTGGACAAGTGGCACACACCTGTAGTCCCAGCTACTCTGGAGGCTGAGGTGGGAGGATGGCTTGAACTGGGGAGGCAGATGTTGTAGTGAGCTGAGATTGTGCCACTGCACTCCAGCCTGGGCGACACAGCAAGACTCTGTCTCAAAAAAAAAGTGAACTTTTGGAGATATTTTCTGAAGTAAAATAATTACCTTTTTATATTCCAAATGGCCTAGAGTGTTATTTAGAGACACTAAGATTTGCTGTTGTTTGTAATCTACCCTCCTGGGATCTGCAAATAAAAGTTATTTCCCTATTTCTGCTAATTCCTTTAAGCAAACTCTCTACTTCTTTATGTTAAAGAGCCAACCTGGTGGACTTTCAGATCTCTGCACACTTAGTTAGACAAAGTTACATGGTTATTACAGCTTTCACTCTTCCTGATTGAAACTATCATGATATGGCTGGGCGTGGTGGCTCACACGTATAATCCCAGCACTTTGGGAGGCCAAGGCAGGTGGATCACCTGAGGTTGGGAGTTTGAAACCAGCCTGACAAACATGGAGAAACCCCATCTCTACTAAAAACACACACACACACACACAAAAATTAGCTAGGTAAAGTGGCACATGCCTGTAATCCCAGCTACTTGGGAGGCTAGAGCAGGAGAATCACTTGAACCCAGGAGGGAGAGGTTGCGGTGAGCTGACATCACGCCATTACACTCCAGCCTAGGCAACAAGAGCGAAACTCCTTCTCAAAAAAAAAAAAAAAAAAAGAAAAGAAAAGAAAAAAAGAAACTATTACCATAGGTCTCAGATTTCTTGCCCTTAATGTGAGAATGGGGATATTCCATGGATAAAATAATGAAGTACTTGAGGAGGTGGAGGGAAGAGCCAACCGAGAAGTATTTTTAATAATTTGAAACATTCTAAGGTCTATTTCTAGATACTTGGAGCGAGATACTAAAAGACTTTTCTTAGAAGATTATACCACTTGATCCAATTTGAACCAAATTCAACTAAAGAAATTAGCCATATAGATATACTTTTTGTTGTTGTTTGAGACAGAGTCTCGCTCTGTTGCCCAGGCTGGAGGGCAGTGGCACGATTTCGGCTCACTGCAACCTCTGCCTACTAGTTTCAAGTGATCCTCCTGCCCCCCAATAGCTGGGATTAGAGGCATGCACCACCATGCCCAGCTAATTTTTGTATTTTTAGTAGAGACAGAGTTTCGCTATGTTGGCCAGGCTGGTCTCAAACTCCTGACCTTGTGATCCACCCGCCTTGGTCTCCCAAAGTGCTGGGATTACAGGTGTGAGTCACAGCTCCCGGCCTAGCCTTTTGACATTTAAAAATTCAACTTTGATTTGACTGGCCTGAGTTAATTTTTTTTATCTTAAAGAAAACTAGCTCAGAAGCTCTTCATTAGCTATAATTCTATCATGCAATAATGCATCTGACTCCCAAAAAGCAATTCTAGTAAAATTTATAATAAATTTCGACAAAACTCATTTTTGGAAAATACTCTAGAAATCTCTCAGTAGTGCTTTACCATAGAACACTCAGAACCTCTCAACTCTTTATTACCTGTCTGCCCCATAATTGGAACAAATAATAGTATCAGGTATTGTAATGTTAGGCTGTTGCCTCTTGGCTCCTGTGATTCCCTAGCGTCCCGTCCTGGATGTCCTTTATGTGTACAGTGCTACTACTGGGTGCCATGGACAGCGTCAGGACACATTCTGACCTTCCTGAGTGCATCACCGTGAGGCCAAATAGGCTGCTCTCTCTCCAGTGAAATTCCTTCCCCTGTCTCTCTTTAGGCGGTCATCTTCATCTATGCATTAGTGGTGTCTCTGTTCACCGTACTTCTTATAAACTGAAGTACAGCCTTATCTTCTGAAAAAATACTCTCATGTCTTTGTGGACTCAGGTATAAAATCAATATTTAATTTAGCTAGTGATTAAACCTTTTTAAAACCAACTGAAAAATGTTTAGAATTCACTTGCTTGTGAGCTGTCATTGGTTAATATTGGTTCCAAGGTTTGGGGAATGAATTTGAGAAAGGCTTTTTCTCAAACCTTTAGGGCTCAAAGGCTAAAACAAAACAAAACAAAAATAAACAGGTGCATCCAAGATGTAATTTCAAGGCAAGATTTATTGCTTTACAAGCAAACATTATACTTGGTCTTAATAGAAAAATGACATCAGATACACCCAGAATACAGTTCACATTGGGATAGCTGCCAGTTCAGCACAAAACATACATTATTAGGAGCAGGGAGGCATGAAAATAAACTATATCTTACTCTTTGGTACATCAGGAACACTTTCGCCTGAAGTAAGCCCTTTGGCACTTTTTAAAAATTTATTTTTTTAATCCACCCATCCGCACACTGGCCCTTTTGTACACTTTGTTTGTTTTTGAGACGGAGTTTTGCTCTTGTTGCCCAGGCTGGCGCGATCTCGGCTCACCACAACCTCTGCCTCCTGGGTTCAAGTAATTCTCCTGCCTCAGCCTCCCTCAGCTGGGATTACAGGCATGTGCCACCACACCCGGCTAATTTTTGTATTTTTAGTAGAGACAGGGTTTTTCCATGTTGGTCAGCCTGGTCTCGAACTCCCGACCTCAGGTGATCCACCCGCCTCGGCCTCTCAAAGTGCTGGGATTACAGGTGTGAGCCACCGCGCCCGGCTTGGTACTTTTTAAGTGTAAAATTTTAATCCTTGTCCTGGGCTTTGACCCTTGTGTTTGATCTAAATGACGTTTCATAGGTAAATGTCTTTTGACTAGTGCGCTTACTGTTATGTGAAGAATTTAATCTTCACGTATTAGTTTTGAATATAAATCAGGTTTGAATATAAAATCAGGTTTGATACATGATATAAAAGTTGTGTATTTAAATTCAGGAAAATGTTTTGTGGACTATTTCTACTAAAGAATGTATTAAATTAAAATATTTAAAAACATGAAGCAGTGATCTGTTAACTAGACAGGTCAGTTATCTGAGCTGTGTAAATCACTGTCTGGCACAACAGTTGAATCACCTTGACACTGAGCTCAGGAGCAGCCCATTTAAGAAGCATCTTGTAAATAACAAAGTGACACCTTCGAGATTACAGTTGTAACTATGCAGGTCATTCATAGAGTAGCTTTGGGCTCTCTTCTAAAGGAGGACCCATTACATGAAGATAGACCTTTCATGTCTTGTTGCCGATGTCTCTTGTGATCCAGAAATGCCAGGATGGTTGTTTCAAATGCATTGGGTATGAATTGCACCTTGAATTTGCCCTTCCCTTTTTGGGTTAAACCTTTTCACATAGCTGCTGCTGCTCCTCAGCAGTCCATCCCCTGGACAGAGATGGCCTCTCAGGACCTGGAGCAGAGCTGTAGGAAGCTGCCCTCTCTTATGGTAGATGTGGCCCATCACAATATACCTGCTGCCTGGACAAAATAACCAGAACATTAATTCATAGCGTTTTTTAAATGCCATGAAACAGAAAATATAAGGCCTTTAAGAAATACCTAAGCTGCAATCTACTATCTTGCTGCACAAGTTGAAACTGATATTCAGTCTACAGGCAAGGTGGAAACAGTCTAGCGACCTTTAGAAGATAACCACCCCAACCAGGCCAGTGCAGTGGCCCACGCCTTTAATCCCAGCACTTCGGGAGGCCGAGGCGGGCAGATTACTTGAGGTCAGGAGTTTGAGACCAGCCTAGCCAACATGGTGAAACCCCATCTGTACTAAAAATACAAAAAGTAGCACGGGGTGTGGGGAAGGGAAAGCAATATGTAACCAGCCCACATTACAGAACAAAGGTCCTTATCACATTGTATCAGGATTTCCCAGAGCACATGCCTAGAAAGATGTGGGAGTGGGGCCGGGCGCAGTGGCTCAGCCTGTAATCCCAGCTACTTGGGAGGCTGAGGGCAGGAGAATGGCTTGAACCTGGGGGACGGAGGTTGCAGTGAGCTGAGATGGCGCCATTGCACTCCAGCCTGGGCAACAGAGCGAGACTCTGTCTAAAAAAAAAAAAAAAGATGCGGGAGTGGGTATTCCCCGCTACCAACCCTCCACACACTCCCCCAAAAAAGCAGCTTTTCTAAACTCAGTTCTGTACAGTCCCTTATGGCAATGGTGTTTGGTGGTCGCTCACTCCATTTGTGAACATCTATTTATTGACAGCCCGCTTTGTGCCAACAGCTGCCGTTCTCACCCGTGGGGGTGGGGCTGACGGTGCTTAAATCACAGAGTGGCGGAAATAATACCTGTCGTCTAAATCCTAATCATGTTACAATACTGTCCCCCATCCCTCCCAAAAAAAGACTGGGTGACCCACAGCCCGGGCTGTGGCACCCACGTTACAAACGGTGGTATAAAGTACATATGCAGCGTCATTCAGCTCAGTTTCAATACCAGGTTTAAACTCTGGACACGGTTTATTGCAGCTGGAGGAGTCCAGGACTAACATGTGGACTCGGAAGAAGCCGTCGGGGGTGAGTGAGGTACAGGCGGTTCATCTTGTACAGCCCGTCCCGATCCACCAGCAGGGTCACCAGCCAGATGCCCGCGCCCAGCACGTCCACGTCATGCACTATCCCGTTCATCGCTGCTTCCAAAAAACAGTTTGGGAACCCCAGTTCCTCTCCCAGTCCCCGGGCGTTGGTTTTTAGCAACAGCGAAACGGCCCGCATGGGTCGGGCGCCCTGGGATCTCGCGTGCAGGATTCTCCGGGACTCGGAAAGGCTCGCGGGGCGGCGGGGCGGCTGCGCGGCGGCCGGGCTCACCGATTTCGCGCTTGCAGAACGCCTCTCGCCCGTCCATGCCCGCCCGGCAAGCGCAAGCGCAGGACTCGGCGCCGGGCTCCGCGTCCCTGCGCGGCTGACTGAGGCCGAAGCTGAAGCTGAGGCGCGGCGGCGGCGCGGGCGGTGAGCCGGGGGCCGGCACGACGGCGCGCCGCAGGTTGCGGTGGGCAGGGCCGGCGGGGCCCTCGGCGGCGCGCGCGAGCGGCCGGGCGGCGGGGAAGCGTAGGGCCCGTGAGCGCGCGCGTCTCGGGGCTTCCTCCGACGCCGGCCCGCGGCGCCGCAACGCGCGGTTCTCGGCTTGCGCCAGGCGCGGGCCTGTGGGCGCGTGTGCTGCCTCACGGAAGGTGGCGCGGTTGTCAGCCGGCGGCTGAGGCCTGGGCGCCCCCTCCCCAGATCCCCGCTCCGCTCCCAGGGCTCCGCACTACAGAGATCTTACTTTTTCTCTCCACCGGAGCTTCGGGGGATGATCCGACGATTAAACAGAGGAGCCAGAAAGCTCTAGCTGTCATTTTTGCAGACAGGGTTCCCAGGCTCTAAAAGTGAGCCTGGGCTTTGCTTGCTTTCTCTCCCCTAACCCCTTCTCCACACCCGCGTCCCCGTTCATGCTAATGAGGGGCAGCCTTTGGGGAAACGGGAATCACTCGCTGAGCAGACCATTGGAACAAAACCGAGCCGCAGGGATTTCTCCCTCTTCCTTCCTAAGGGGGACGAGCACATGGCCTCGCAAAGTTGTCCCCGAGAATGTCTGTCCTGTGATCTGCGGGCGAGGATAGCATCACAGCCTAAACTTTAAACTCGTGTGCGTTTGCGCGCTGCGGTGGGGGCAGCAGAGGGTGGGGTGACAAGTGCGGAGAATAAGGGTGTTTCGGGACTGAGGGACTGAGTGGGGGAGAAAGAGTGATGGCCGCTTTTTTCTAGATTAGGTCAACAACAAATAGGAAAATAGTGCTTAAGACAGCGTGGGTTTGTGGAAGGGAGGAGATTCCAGATGACAGAGAATGTATCCTGGAATGTGTATGTTAGGCAATTTCTAGAGACACCAAGTCACTGCTTCCTAAGTTTAGTAAAACTGTTTCATTATATATGACAGCTCACTGTAACCTCTGCCTCCCGGGTTCAAGCGATTCTCGTGCCTCAGCCTCCCAAGTAGCTGGGATTACAGGCATACGCCACCATGCCAGGCTAATTTTTGTATTTTTAGCAGAAACGGGGTTTCATCGTGTTGGCCAGGCTGGTCTCAAACACCCGACCTCAAGCGATCCACCCGCCTTGGCCTTCCAAAGTGCTGGAATTACAGGCATCAGCCACGACGGCCGGCCCAGAGGTCTAATTATTAATCAGAAGGTTGCCTGTTGAGGCCGGGCATGGTGGCTCATGCCTGTAATCCCAGGACTTTGGGAGCCTGAGACAGGATGATCTCTTGAGCTCAGGAGTTCAAGACCAGCCTAAGCAACATGGAGAGACCCTGTCTCTACAAAAAATACAAAAATTAGCCGGGCATGGTAGCTCACGCCTGTGGTCCCAGCCACATGGGAAGCTGAGGTGGGAGGATCGCTTGAGCCTAGGAGGTGGAGGTTGCAGTGAGCCGAGATCGTGCCACTGCACTCCAGCCTGGGTGACGGAGACCCTGTCTCAAAACCGAGAAAAAAGAAAGAAGAAGAAGAAGGAAGAGGAGGAGGAGAGGAAGAGGAAGAAGAGCAGGAAGAGGAGGAGGAGGAAGGAGGAGGAGAAGGAAGAGAAAAGAAGAAGAAGGAGAAGGAGGAGGAGGAGAAGAAGAAGAAGAAGAAGAAGAAGAAGAAGAAGAAGAAGAAGAAGAAGAGGGGAAGTTTGTCCGTTGAGCATTAAATCAAAGAAGAGAAATTTGCCAAACTGCAGCTGAAGGAGGTGGGTTAATCTACCCACATTCAGGTGTTGGAGGAGTGAACTATCTTCTCCCTCCAAAAGAGCAAACCTCTACAGCCACTGCAAAGCTTGGGTACACCAGAGTCAGGTTCTCCAGACTAGACAGGCCCAGATAAACACTAGTCAGATAAACACTAGTAAGTTCATGCCCTTGGGGCCCTGTTCATAGATGTCCTCAGATCCCCTTCTTTCACGTGCTCTTTCTTTAAGTCAAGTGGAATAAAATTCACTAGGCTTAAGATTTCTCAGTTACAACCACATCTCTGACATACAACCACATCTCTGACATACATTCAAATCACCCACATCCTGCTGGGGGTGTTCCCAAAACTCTTCTGTTGCCGGAATGTTGTGAATGCCCTGAAACCCACACCGTGAAATGTAGAGACAGAGAGCAAGCTGGATGGTTCCCAGGGGCTCCCAGAGGCTCCTGGGGTGGCAACAGCTGGAAGAACTCACCAGAGTCCAGTGCTGGGTCTTGGGCAGTGTCTGGCTTGCAGCCTTAGAAATCACACTAATGGTGGAAGGTACAAAGAGTTCAAAGAGACTGATCTATGTAGCCAGAATGCCAGTTTATTAATTTACAATGAGAAATCAACTCAGAAATGCAACTCACGTCAGCCTGGGTAGCATTCTTTTTCTATAAACAAGCCACACAGGAAGCCAAGTTATCATCAGGGTGCTTGGTAATATAAACCAGAGCCCAGGGAGTTTGTCACCTGATTGGAATGTTTAACAGTATTGGTTTCTCACAGCCTAATGTGTTCATCTTTACAATAGGTGCGTATACCTGTCGGGAGGAAGAACCCAAGAGACCAACTGGCAACTTCCTTGATAATTTCTGGTATTTTGAGTGTATGTTTCTGCTTAGCAAATATTTATTGAGCATCTACTGTGTGTTGTATAATAAAGAATTTGTAGGCCAGGCTCGGTGGCTCACACATGTAATTCCAGCACTTTGGGAGACTGAGGGAAGCAGATCACTTGAGCTCAAGAATTCAAAACCAGCCTGGTCTCTACAAAAAAAAAAAAAAAAAAAAAAAAAGTCAGCTGAGGTGGTAATTCTAGAGAATTTGAATTATCCAGAATGACTCACAGAACTCAGGATAGCATTTTACTTACAATGAATTGTATTATTATTTTGTCGGTTCATTATTTTATGTTTATTTTATCTTCTTTTAATAGAGATGGTGGGAGCCAGATGCAGTGGCCCACACCAGTAATCCCAGCACTTTGGGAGGCTGAGGCGGGCAGATCACTTGAGGTCAGGAGTCCAAGACCAGCCTGGCCAACCTGGTGAAACACTGTCTCTCTCTCTCTTTTTTTTTTTTTTTTTGAGACAGAGTCTCACTCTTGTTGCCCAGTCTGGAGTGCAGTGGCACAATCTCGGCTCACTGCAACCTCCACCTCCCAGGTTCAAGCGATTCTCCTGCCTCAGCCTCCCAGGTAGCTGGGATTACAGGCATGTGCCACCACGACCTGCTAATACTGTATTTTTGGCAGAGACGGGGTTTCTCCATGTTGGTCAGGCTGGTCTCAAACTCCCGACCTCAGGTGATCTGCCCGGCTCAGCCTCTCAAAGTGCTGGGATTACAGGCGTGAGCCACTCTGCTCGGCCTTTTTTTTTTTTTTTTTTTTGAGACAGAGTCTGGCTTTGTCACCCAGGCTGGAGTGCAGTGGTGTGATCTCAGCTCACTGCAACCTCCACCTCCTGGGTTCAATCAATTCTCCTGTCTCAGCCTCTCAAGTAGCTGGGATTATAGGCACACACCACCATGCCTGGCTAATTTTTGTATTTTTAGTAGAGACGGGGTTTCACCATGTTGGGCAGACTGGTCTCAAACTCCTGGGCCAAGTAATCTGCCCGCCTCAGCCTCCCAAAGTTCTGGGATTACAGGCGTGAGCCACTGCACCGGGCCCCATTTTATCTTCTAGCTCTACAATTATTTATTTGTTTGTTTGTTTGTTTATCGAGACAGGGTCTCGCTGTTGCTTAGGCTGGAGTGCAGTGGCAAAACTCTATCAAGGCTCACTGTGGCCTTGACCTCCCGGGACTCAGGTGATCCTCCCTCCTTCGCCTCCAGAGTAGCTGGGACTACAGGTACCCACCACCAAACCCAGCTAACTTTTATATTTTCTGTAGAGATGGGGTTTCACCATGTTGGCCAGGCTGGTCTCCAACTCCTGGGCTCAAGCTAACTAACCTCCTTGGCCTCACAAAGTGCTGGGATGACAGGCATAAACTACCACACCCGGATTTCCTTGTTACTCTAGGAGACATTCTGGAACTTGTACATCAGCCGCTGATTTCATTTTCAGTGCCATCAATTCTGCTTTTTGCTCTGTCCAATGAGGATCTTCCTTCCTTTCTTTTTTCTTTTCTTTTCTTTTTTTTTTTTTTTCCGAGACCGAGTTTTGCTCTTGTTGCCCAGGCTGGAGTGCAATGGCTTGATCTCGGCTCACCGCAACCTCCGCCTCCCGGTTCAAGTGATTCTCCTGCCTCAGCCTCCCAAGTAGCTGGGATTACAAGTTACGGGAATTCTCACAAAAGTACAAGGAGAAATAGTCCTTATGAAGAAGGAAATTATAAAAAGGGAATAGACTGAAATGAACAAACAACAGGATGAACAAAAAAGGAAGCTGACTAATAATTCCTGAGCTTTTAAATCCTTACTGGGGCCAGGCGCAGTGGCTCACGCCCTTAATCCCAGGACTTTGGGAAGCTGAAGCGAGCAGATAGCTTGAGCCCAGGAGTTTGAAACCAGCCTAAGCAACATGGCAAAATCCCATCTCTATTAATTAAAAAAGAAGAAGAAGAAGAGGAGGGGAAGGGAGAAAGGAAGGAAGATCGGCCGGGCGCAGTGGCTCACGCCTGTAATGCCAGGACTTTGGGAGGCCAAGGCAGGTGGATCACCTGAGGTCAGGAGTTTGAGAGGCCTGGCGCAGTGGCTCATGCCTGTAATGCTAGCACTTGGGGAGGCCAAGGTGGGTGGATCACTTGAGGCCAGGAGTTCAAGACCAGCCTGTGCAATATGATGAAACCCCATCTCTACTGAAAATATAAAAATTAACCAGGCATGATGGTGCTCGCCTGTAGTCCCAGCTGCTCAGGAGGCTGAGACAGGAGAATTGCTTAAACTCGGGAGACGGAGTTTACAGTGAGCTCAGGTGGCACCACTGCACTCCAGCCTGGGCAACAGAGCAAGAACCTGTCTCAAAAAATAATAATAACAATAATTGTCTTTAGGATTCTTTGTCAACATTATTTGAGGTATGCGCCGCACATTTTTAAGGGGAAAATATTTTTACTTTTATTATTAAACATTTAAAAAGTTATGGAGAATAATGTAATGAATACCTGCATAAGTATAACCCAGTTTTATCAGATCTTAATATTTTCCCATACTTGTTTCTTTTTCTTCTTCTTCTTCTTTTTTTTTTTTTTTTTTTTTAGTGGTTAAAATATTACAAATATAGCCAGGCACCATGGCTCGGGCCTGTAATCCCAGCACTCTGGGAGGCCGAGGCGGGCAGATCACCTGAGGTCAGGAGTTTGAGACCAGCCTGACCAACATGGAGAAACCCCGTCTCTACTAAAAATACAAAAAATTAGCTGGGTGTGGTGGTGCGTGCCTGTAATCCCAGCTACTCGGGAGGCTGAGGCAGGAGAATCACTTGAACGCAGGGGGTGGATGTTGCAGCGAGCTGAGATCGTGCCATTGCACTCCAGCCTGGGCAACAGAGCAAGACTCCATCTCAAGAAAAAAAAAATTACAAATATAGTTTGTAGTAACCATCCTCCAAATAGCCAGTCCCCAATGGCCCCCACTTTCTGGTATTCACATCCCATGTAGTCTCCCCTACCCTGTAGCAGGGTTGGTCTGGGAGACTGATAGCCTATGGAAGAAGTAATATACACTTCCAAGATTAGGTTACAGAAAGACCAAACTCTTTTTTTTAAAAACATTTTTATTTCCATAGGATATTGGGGAACAGCTGGTGTTTGGTTACATGAGTAAGTTCTTTAGTGGTGATTTGTGAAATTTTTGTGCACCCATCACCCAAGCAATATAGACTGCACCCAATTAATAGTCTTTTATCCCTCACCCCCTTCCCATCCTTTCCCCCTGATTCCCCAAAGTCCACTGTGTCATTCTTATGCCTTTGCATCCTCCTAGCTTAGCTCCCATTTATGAGTGAGAACGTACGATGTTTGGTTTTCCATTCCTGAGTTACTCCATAGACGGGGCACGGTGGCTCATGCCTGTAATCCCAGCACTATGCGAGGCCGAGGTGGGTGGATCACCTGAGGTTGGGAGTTTGCGACCAGCCTGACCAACAGGGAGAAACCCCGTCTCTACTAAAAATACAAAATTAGCCAGGCATGGTGGCGCGTGCCTGTAATCCCAGCTACTTGGGAGGCTGAGGCAGGAGAATCGCTTGAACCCGGGAGGCGGAGGTTGCGGTGAGCCGAGATCCCGCCATTGCACTCCAGCCTGGAGAACAAGAGTGAAACTACGTCTCAAAAAAAAAAAAAAAAAAAAAAAAAAAAAAGAGAATAGAGAGCCATGCAGTCCAAGCGGGATTGTGAGCTGTGGTGTGAGAGGGTGAAGCCAGAGAACAAGGCGGCGCTGGAGGCGTGGGTCAGGGAGACAGGCATCGCCTGGTGCAGGTGAACGGGCAGAGGAAGTATGACGGGCCACCCCCAGGCTGGGTGGGCAGCCCGCCGCCGCCGCCGCCGCCGGCTGGGTCAGAGGTGTTCATCGGGCGGCTGCCTCAGGAAGTGTACGAGCACCAGCTTATGCCGCTGTTCCGGCGCGTGGGCCGCCTCTACGAGTTCCGCCTGATGATGACCTTCAGCGGCCTGAACCGCGGCTTCGCATATGCCCGCTGCAGCTCGCGGCGCGGCGCGCAGGCCGCCATCGCCCGCTGCACAACCACCCGCTGCGGCCGTCCTGCCCGCTGCTCGTGTGCCGCAGCACCGGGAAGTGTGAGCTGAGCGTTGACTGCCTGCCGCCGAATCTGACCCGCACCGCGCTGCTGCTCGCGCTGCAGCCCGCGCTGCAGCCGCTGGGTCCCGGCCTGCAGGAGGCGCGGCTGCTGCCCAGCCCCGGACCGGCGCCCGGGCAGATCGCTCTGCTCAAATTCAGCTCGCACTGGACCGCTGCCATGGCCAAAAAGGCCCTGGAGGAAGGGCAGTCACACCTCTGTGGAGAGCAGGTGGCTGTGGAGTGGCTCAAGCCAGAACTGAAGCAGCAACTTCGCCAGCAACTTGTGGGTCCCTCCTTGCGGTCCCCACAGCCAGAGGGCAGCCAGTTGGCCTTGGCAAGGGACAAGTTAGGGTCCCAAGGGGCTCGGGCTACCCTGCAGTTGCTGTGCCAACGAATGAAGCTGGGCAGCCCTGTGTTCCTCACCAAGTGTTTGGGCATAGGACCTGCTGGCTGGCACCGCTTCTGGTACCAGGTGGTGATTCCTGGGCATCCAGTGCCCTTCAGCGGCCTCATCTGGGTTGTGCTGATCCTAGATGGCCGGGATGGGCATGAGGTGGCCAAGGATGCTGTGTCTGTACGGCTGCTGCAGGCACTCAGTGAATCTGGGGCCAACCTCCTGTGGTCTGCTGGGGCTGAGGCAGGTAGCATGGTTAAACAGTGACTCCATTCTCGCTCCACAGGCAGCGCGAATGCGCATGCAGAGCCTGTGTCAGGCCCCAACCCAGCAGACCTGGGTGGCCACTATCTGACTCCCAAAGGTGGGGAGGGGCATGGGCCCAGGCCCATCAGCCTCCCTGCTGGGACAGGGACCTATGGCACCTGGGGGCAGCTTAGGTTTGGCTTAAGTTGTGGTGATGGGCCTTGCCCTCCCCCTCCCAGCCCAGGGTCCAACCTGACCCAGTTATCTTCCATGGCCATTCCTTGTCCCACCCCCACCCGATCATACCTTCCCCCCTCTGCCACAGCTTAGCATGAATCTTCTTTATTGTCCTGATTTGTCCTGTTTGTTGGTTTTTATTTGTGGGGAAGGGCAGCTGAGCCAAAGGGGTCAGAAATTCTGCCCTTTGCCTCCACCACATGGCATTCTGGTTTTGGTTTCTGTATAGTTTTGGGTCTTTCTATGCTGGTTGTATTTATATTAAACGCCTGGTTAGTAAAAAAAAAAAAAAAAAAAAAAGGCCGGGTGCGGTGGCTCACGCCTGTAATCCCAGCACTTTGGGAGGCTGAGGCGGGTGGATCACGAAGTCAGGAGATCGAGACCATCCTGGCTAACATGGTGAAACCCGGTCTCTACTAAAAATACAAAAAAAAAAAAAAAAAATTAGCCGGGCATGGTGGCAGGCGCCTGTAGTCTCAGCTACTTGGGAGGCTGAGGCAGGAGAATGGTGTGAACCCAGGAGGCAGAGCTTGCAGTGAGCCAAGATTGCGCAACTGCACTCCAGCCTGGGTGACTGAGTGAGACTCTATCTCAAAAAAAAAAAAAAAAACCAAGAATAATAGTCTCCAATCCCATCCAGGTTGCTGCAAATGCCATTAATTCATTCCTTTTTATGACTGAGTAGTATTCCACTGTATATCTATACCACAGTTTCTTTAGCCACTCATTGATTGATGGGCATTTGGGCTGGTTCCACATTTTTACAATTGTGAATAGTGCTACTATAAACGTGTGTGCAAGAATCTTTTTCGGCCAGGCGCGGTGGCTCACGCCTGTAATCCCAGCACTTTGGGAGGCCAAGGCGGGCAGATCACAAGGTCAAGAGATCAAGACCATCCTGGCCAACATGGTGAAACCCCGTCTCTATTAAAAGTACAGAAATTAGCTGGGCATAGTGGCACACGCCTGTAATCCCAGCTACTTGGGAGGCTGAGGCAGGAGAATCACTTGAACCCGGGAGGCAGAGGTTGCAGTGAGCTGGGATCGTGCCGCTGCACTCCAGCCTGGCGACAGAGCGAGACTCCATCTCAAAAAAAAAAAAAGAATCTTTTTATATAATGACTTAGAAAGACTGAACTCTTACCTGGGCTGTGTGTGTTCTCTCTCTCTTTTAGTTCATTCACTCTAGCTATGTGGGGAGGACATTCAGGCAGTCTATGGAGAAGTCCAGGTAGTAAGTCAATGAAGTCTTCAACCAATATTCAGTGAGGAACTACAGCCTGCCAACAACCAGTGAGTGACCTTGAATGCATATTTTCTCCCAATTGAGTCTTCAGATAAGAGTGCAGCCCCAGGCCACTGCTTGACTGAAACATCCCAAGAGAACTGAGCAGAACCACCCAGCTAAGTCCCTCCCAGATTCCTGACCCACAGAAAGTGTGATATAATAAATGTTTTTTGTTTTAAGCTGCTAAATGTTGGGGATAATTTTTTTTTTTTTTTGACATGGGCCTCACTCTGTTGCCTAGGCTGGAGTGCAGTGGTATGATCATGGCTCATTGCAGCCTCAACCTCCAAGGCTCAAGGGATCCTCCCATCTCAGCCTCCCAAGTAGCTGGGATCACAGGTGTGTACCACCACACCTGACTTTGGTGTTTTTTTTTTTTTTTTTAAGTAGAAACAAAGTCTTGCTTTGTTGTCCAGGCTGGTCTGGAACTCCTGGGTTCAAGTAATCCTCCCTCTTCAGGCTCCCAAAGTGCTGGTATTAGAGGCATGAGCCACCATGCCTGGCCCAATTGTTAAATCTTTTTTTAATTTTATTATTTTTTTCTTTTTTGTTCAAAGTGTTTTTTTTTTTTGTTTTTTTTTTGAGACAGAGTCTAACTCTGTTGCCTGGGCTAGAGTGCAGTGGCATGATCTCGGCTCACTGCAACCTCCGCCTCCCAGGTTTAGTTCAAGCAATTCTCCTGCCTCAGCCTCCCGAGTAACTGGGATTACAATCACGTGCCACCACACCCAGCTAATTTTTTGTATTTTTAGTAGAGACAGGGTTTTGCCATGTTGGCCAGTCTGGTCTTGAACTCCTGACCTCAGGTGATCCACCCTCCTCGGCCTCCCAAAGTGCTGGGATTACAGGTGTGAGCCACCATGCCCAGCCTAGTGTTAAATCTTTATAACAACATAAGTACGAGGTTGAGACTTATTACCCTGTTTTACAGATGAGTAACTGAGGCACAGAAAGGTTGAGTTACTTGGCCAAGGTTATACAACTAATAATTACAGGATACCAAAACCGCTAGCTTCTGCCAGTGCTCTTAATATAAGGTTGAAAGAAAAAAGAAGAGAAAAGAGCCAATTAACATAAAACATAGCTGGTAGAAGCTTCCTTCTACAAATGGCCATGAAGTCTAAGTTGATAATCATAGCCGCCTTCTTCCACCACTTCTTCCAATCCCCTTTCGAAGGGTTCTGTGCCTCATAGGGACACTCAATACTTTATTCCATAAGACCTGACTTCTTGGTGGTCTTGTTTTTATTGGGTTGCTCTACTTTTCCATTAACCAGGTCTTAGGGTCAAGAGCCTGCTAAGATGTGTCCCCAGTGAATTTTTGGCTTTCAGACATAGCCTCCTTCCTTTACTAAGTAACAGAGCCATTTTCCTCTTGCTAATCATAGGTAAAGAGGCTAGTTCGGTGATGGTTTTAGTTAGCTCAGGCTGCTATTACATACTGGGTGGCTTAAACAACAGACATTGATTTCTCACAGTTCTGGAGGCTGGGAAGTCCCATATCAGGGTGATAGCACGATTGGGTGCTGGCAAGGGCTCTTTTCCTGGCTTGCAGATGGCTGCCTTCTTGCCATATCTTCACTTGGTGGACAAAGAGAAGAAAGGCTCTCTGGTCTCTTCTTTTTTTTTTTTCTTTTTGTTTTGAGACAGAGACTCTCAGATGCTCTCTCTGTCCAGGCTGGAGGCTGGAGTGCAATGACATGATCTGGGCTCACTGCAACCTCCACCTCCCGGGTTCAAGCGATTCTCCCACCTCAGCCTCCCAAGTAGCTGGGATTACAGACTTGCGCCACCACGCCCAGCTAATTTTTGTATTTTTAGTAGAGATGGCTTTTCACCATATTGCCCAGGCTGGTCTCAAACACCTGATCTCAAGTGATCCACCCACCTTGGCCTCCCAAAGTGCTGAGATTTCAGGGGTGAGTCACTAGGCAGACCACCTGGTCTTTTCTTTTAAGACACTCATCCCATCGTGGGGCACTGTAAGCCTAATTACGTCCCAAAGGCCCCACCTTCTAATACCATCACATGGAGGTGAGGGCTTCAACATAAGAATTTGGGGGCCGAGGCCGGGCGCGGTGGCTCACGCCTGTAATCCCAGCACTTTGGGAGGCTGAGGCGGGCAGATCACGAGGTCAGGAGATCGAGACCATCGTGGCTAACACGGTGAAACCCCGTGTCCACTAAAAATACAAAAAATTAGCCAGGCGTGGTGGAGGGCGCCTGTAGTCCCAGCTACTTGGGAGGCTGAGGCAGGAGAATGGCGTGAACCCGGGAAGCGGAGCTTGCAGTGAGCCAAGATCATGCCACTGCACTCCAGCCTGGGTGACAGAGCGAGACTCCGTCTCAAACAAACAAACAAACAAAAAAACAATTTGGGGGCCGGGCGCAGTGGCTCATGCCTGTAATCCCAGCACTTTGGGAGGCTGAGGTCAGCAGATCACCTGAGGTCGGGAGTTTGAGACCAGCCTGACCAACATGGAGAAACCCCATCTCTACTAAAAATACAAAATTAGCCGGGTGTGGTGGCATATGCCTGTAATCCCAGCTAACTCAGGAGGCTGAGGCAGGAGAATCACTTGAACCTGGGAGGTGGAGGTTGCAGTGAGCAGAGATCGCGCCACTGCACTCTAGCCTGGGCAACAAGAGCAAAACTCCATCTCAAAAAAAAAAAAAAGAATTTGGGGAGGATGCAAACACTTAGCCCATAATAGTAGCCGCCTTCCATCCTTATTGATTCAGCAGCATGAGGAACTTTAAATGGCCAGCTTCGGCTGGGCAAGGTGGCTCATGCTTGTAATCCAAGCACATTGGGAGGCCGAGGAAGGAAGATCACTTGAGCCCAGGAGTTCCAGAGCACTCTTGGGCAGCATACTTGCCCATAGTGTAAAAATTAGCTGGGCAGGGCTGGGCTTGATGGCTCACACCTATAATCCCAGCACTTTGGGAGGCCGAGGTGGGTGGATCACCTGAAGTCAGGAGTTTGAGACCAGCCTGGCCAACATGGTGAAACCCCACCTCTACTAAAAATACAAAAATTAGCTGGGCATAGTGGCGTGTGCCTATAATCCCAGCTACTTGGGAGGCTAAGGCAGGAGAATCGCTTGAACCCAGGAGGCAGAGGTTGCAGTGAGCTGAGATCGCACCACTGCACTCCAGCCTGGGTGACAGAGATTCTGTCAGAAAACAAAACAAAACAAAACAAAGCAAACAGGCGCGGTGGCTTATGTCTGCAATCCCAGCGCTTTGGGAGGCTGAGGCAGGCGGATCACAAGGTCAGGAGTTGAGACCAGCCTGGCCAACATGGTGAAACCCCGCCTCTACTAAAAAAAAAAAAATTGCCAGGCGCGGTGGCACATGCCTGTAATCCCAGCTACTCCGGAGGCTGAGACAGGAGAATCACTTCAACCCAGGAGGTGGAGGTTGCAGTGAGCCAAGACCGCGCCACTGCACTCTAGCCTGGGCAACAAAATGAGACTGCGTCTCAAAAAAAAAAAGAAAAAAAAAATTAGCTGGGCAAGGTGGCATGCGACTGTAGTACCAGCTACTCAGGAGGCTAAGGTAGGAGGATCTCTTGAGCCTGGGAGCCTGGGAAACAAGAGTGAGATTCTGTCTCTAAATAAATAAATAAATAAATAGATAGATAAATAAATAAATAAATACAATAAATGGCTAGCCTCGGCTTCCAGTTGAATAAAACCATAATAGTATTTCCTGATCTACACATTTCTTCCTTTGGCACTAGGACCTCTGGACCCACTGAGTCCCGGGTCCCTGGCAAGGAAAGCAAAAATTCTTCATGTGAATTATTAGGGGCCACAGTGGGAAGAGCCACTCCCATCTCCTCTCCTCGGTTCCTGGACTCATTCTAGCATGGTCTAAGTCTAGGAACGGCAGTGCTAGCAGAAGTCCCGCAGGCAAGGGAGGCAAATCTACACCCAGAACACGGGTCTGTCGTTGTGAGGATGAGGCACTGTCCTTACACCCCAGTCTGGTCCTACAAAAAAGGATGGCCTCTCAGGGTGCGACCTTCACCTTGGAGCAGCGCTCTCTGCTGGCCGCCTCTAAGATCTGTGGCCACTTGCATCCCCCTTCTAATCTTCCCCTACCTCTGTTGGTTCAAATCATCTCTCAGTTTATTAATCCTTGGAAAGAATTACATAGCGGTTATTCACAGCTTGTAAAGTACAATAGAAAGGTTCCTTTCAAATGGTAGAGTTGCACTAAAGAGGAAATTGGGTTTATAAGAAAATGGAGGCAAAGAACTTAAGTTTTAAGAAAAAGCACTTCAAAACAGAAGGGCAAATGGAAAAGGGGGATATAAAACAAACCAATAAAAATACCATCTGAGGATGTTACTGTCCAAAAGTAAAGAATAAGATGCATCACTAAGCCCTTTGCACTCGTGTTGACCTCGTAAGTAAAAATTATTACTTAGAATAATAATAAGTGGTGCACACTACATTCCCTGTCCCTCTTCTAGACTTTTTTTTTTTTTGTAGAAGAATCAGAAAACAATTTACTAACCTCCCTGTTTGATATTAAAAACTCAATAGGAAGGTTTTTAATATTTTCTGTCAGTACAAGTTGAACTTGATTGTGTCAACTGAAACCCTAGAGGTTTGTGTATCAGTAGAATGCAAGAACATTGTTAAAGTTGCTTACAATCTTTTTTGTTTTCCTTTCCATTCCATTGTATCAATTTTTTGAGTAACTTTCAAATGGCTAGAAAATGGTCTTTTTGCTTTGCCCTTTTATAGCTGAAATAACCAGCTCCATTCTTTTCATGAGTAGTAAGTTGATATATTTATTTATCAGGTATCTTTCAGTTGTCACTAAATACTGTAGTTTTCTTGTGTTGTATGGAAATTATAGTTCAATTATTCTAATGTGATGGAGTGCAACAAGTCATTGTAGAACTTTTCACCTGTTAATGTTGAAGTTATACCTCTGAACTTCTGCTGTGGATATCAAGGAAATAATAAAGCGAAAACCCTAAGACATTTGAAAAAAAAAAAAAACCCAGCCTGGGAAATATGATGAAAACCCATCTCTACAAAAAATACAAAAATTAGCCGGGCATGGTGGCACACGCCTGTATTTCCAGCTACTTGGGAGGCTGAGGCGGGAGAATCACTTAAGCCCAGGAAGTGGAGGTTGCAGTGAACTGAGATTATGCCACTGCACTCCAACGTGGGTGACAGAGCAAGATCCTGTCTGAAAAAAAAAATCAATGAATCAAAGAATGGTGACCCTAGTAAATACCTGATACTTTATTTATTTGCCTCAATGAAAATAAAAAAGAGAATTTTATGCAAAAATTTCAGACAACTGAATTTTGCCAAATGATTCCATTTACTAAGGATTCCATCGTTGGTTCTAATGTAGTATATATTCCCTGTGGAGGAAATGGATTTCTCCAAATAACTGGATCCATAGTCATGTAATGCTAGTGGGGACAATCACCCCAGCTTAGATACCATCAAATGAATTCCAACATATGTGGGCTCTCCCATTATTTGTCTTCTCACCTGCCAGCCTGCCTCTCTTGGCAATGCTAGGATTCCAGAATCAGGCCCTAAGCTCAGCAAGGGCCTCCATGAGGGCCATATTACACCCTAAGATTCCCAGATGTCTATTTGGAACCACCTTTGACTTACTCCCTTATTTTGCCCCTGAAACTGCATGGGGACAAAGAAGAAATCATAAAAACAGGGATAATGGATATGGCCCTAAGTATTTTAATGTGGCCTATCAATAGTGTCGTCATACCATCCCTGTTTACCAAGCCTTTATGGCAATTTCTTCACCTTGATACTGTTGACATTTTCGGCTGGTCATCATTTTTTTTATGGGGGAACTGTCCTGTGTGTTTTAAGACGTTAAGCAGGCCGGGTGAGGTGGCTCACACCTGTAATCCCAGCACTTTGGGAGGCTGAGGCGGGCTGATCACCTAAGGTTGGGAGTTTGAGACCAGCCTGACCAACATGGAGAAACCCCATCTCTACTAAAAATACAAAATTAGCCAGGCGTGATGGTGCATGCCCATAATCCCAGCTACTCGGGAGGCTGAGGCAGGAGAATCGCTTGAACCCGGCAGACAGAGGTTGCAGTGAGGCGAGAGTGTGCCATTTCACTCCAGCCTGGGCAACAAGAGCAAAACTGTGTCTCAAAAAAAAAAAAAAAAAAAAAAAAGATGTTAAGCAGCGTCCTTGACCTCTGCCCAGATATTGCCAAATGTCACTTGGGGAGCAAAATTGGCCCAGTTGAGAACCACGGGACTAAAGTAAGCAGAATTATCAGGATAAAACAGACAATTCACCTCTATCATACCAGAGTTTTTTGTTTGTTTTTTGAGACAGGGTCTTGCTCTGTCACCCAGGCAGGAGTGTGGTAGTGTGATCATAGCTCACTGCAGCCTCAAACTCCTGGGCTCTCAGGAGGCTGAGAAGCAGTGAGTCACAATTGTGCCACTACAATCCAGCCTTGGCAACAGAGGGAGAACCTTTCTCAAACAAACAAGAGGAAGAAGAGGAAGAGGAAGGAGAGGAAGAGGAGGAAGAGGAAGAGAAAGAGAAGGAAGAGGAAGAGGAGAAAGGGGAAGGCAAGAGAAGGACAAGGAGAAGGAGAAGAAGACGACTCTGGGGCTCAAGCCATCCTCCTGCCTGAGCCTCCCAAAGTACTGGGATTACAGGTGTGTCACCGAGCGTATTAGTCAGGGTTCTCTAGAGGGACAGAATTAATGGAATACATACAGGAGTTTATTAAGTATTAACTCACAGGATCACAAGGTCCCACAATAGGCCGTCTGCAGGCTGAGGAGCAAGGAGAGCCAGTCTGAGTTCCAAAACTGAAGAACTTGGAGTCCGATGTTGGAGGGTAGGAAGCATCCAGCACGGGAGAAAGATGTTGGCTGGGAGGCTAAGCCAGTCTCTCACATTTTTCTGCCTGCTTATATTCTAGCCTTGCTGGCAGCTGATTAGCTTGTGCCCACCCAGATTAAGGGTGGGTCTGCCTTTCTCAGCCCGCTGACTCAAAGGTTAATCTCCTTTGGGAACACCCTCACCGACACACCCAAGATCAATACTTTGTATCCTTCAATCCAATCAAGTTGACACTCAGTATTAACCATCACACTGAGCCTGGCCAAAGCTGGACTAATTGTAAGCTTTTGTCTGGAACCGTGATTTGGGAGCCAGTGGCCCGAGGACGATGAAAACTATCAGAGGTGGCTGGGCACAGTGGTTCATGCCTGTAATCCCAGCACTTTGGGAGGCGGAGGTGGATGGATCACTTGAGGTCAGGAGTTTGAGACCAACCTGGCCAACATGGCAAAACCAGTCTCTACTAAATATACAAAAACTGGCCAGGCATGGTGGCTCACGCCTGTAATCCCAGCACTTTGGGAGGCCGAGGCAAGTGGATCGCCTGGGGTCAGGAGTTTGAGACGAACATGTTGAAACCCCATCTCTATTAAAAATATAAAGAACTAGTCGGGCATGGTGGCAGGCTCCTGTAGTCCCAGTTACTCGGGAGGCTGAGGCAGGAGAATTGCTTGAACCCGGGAGGTGGAGGTTGCAGTGAGCCGAGATCATGCCACTCCACTCCAGCCTGGGCAACAGAGCAAGACTCCATCTCAAAAACAAACAATCAGAGGCGCTGACTGCAGTGACAGCCATCCGGCTCTGACAGTTCCTGTGCTTCCAGCTTCTTGCTATTTCAGGGGCTCTGGTCTTGATTCTTGCAGGTTCCCAAACCTGGTCCTACAGCTCCCTACCTCCTGTCTCTTTAGAGGTTTAGTGGGCGCCCCCTCCCCTGTATCTTTCTAGTGAGTTTTAATGTGCTTTGCTTAGGTAGGGCTGGTTTGTTTCCATTGTTGGCAACAAGAAGGAATTGGTCAAGGAGTCTAAGAAGTTGTCTGGAGAACCAAGAAAAAGATTTCCTGGAAGCATAGAAAGAGTGCGTTTCCGGAAGAAAGATTCATCAAGAATTTCAAACATCAGGGCCAAGTCAAGCAGGACAAGAACTGAAAGGTGCTCCTCAAATTTGCCTATGAAGAGGCCACTGCTGGGGAGGAGTGTGTCAGGCGGCAGTGGAGGGAGGACAGCAAGTGTAAAGGAGACTCTGCAACCTCCACCTCCCAGCTTCAAGCACTTCTCGTGCCTCAGCCTCCTGAGTAGCTGAGATTACAGGCGTGTGCCACCACACCTGGCTAATTTGTGTATTTTTAGTAGAGATGGGGTTTCCACACAACTGGAATACTACTGAGCAATAAAAAGGAGTGAACAGTTGTCCCTCGGCGTCTGCAGGGGATTGGCTCCAGGACCCCCTGCCGACACCAAAGTCCACAGATGCTGAAGTCTTTTCTATGAAATGACATAATGTTTGTATATAGCCTCAGGTATGCTTTAAATACCTAATACAGTGTAAATGGTATGTAAATAATTATACTGTATTTTAAATTTTCTACTGTTTTTATTGTCTTACAGTCATTTTATATATTTCATTTTTTTCAAGTATTCTCCATCCATGTTTAGTTGAATCCATGGATGAGGAACCTGCAGATATGGAGGGCCAGCTGTAGTGATGGGTGCAGCAACATGGATGGCAGCATAATTTCAAAAAATAATATGTAAGTGAGGCCAGGTGAGGTGGCTCACACCTGTAATCCTAGCACTTTGGGAAGCCAAGGCAGGCGGATCACTTGAGGTCAGGACTTCGAAACCAGCCTGGCCAACATGGTGAAACCTCGTCTCTACTAAAAATACAAAAATTAGCCAGGCGTGGTGGCATGTGCCTGTAATCCCAGCTACTCAGGAGGCTGAGGCAGGAGAATCACTTGAACCTGGGAGGTGGAGGTTGCAGTGAGTCTAGGTCATGCTGCTGCACTGCAGCCTGGGCAACAGTGAGACTCCATCTCAAAAAAGAAAAAATTATGCTAAGTGAAAGAAGTCAAATACAAGAGGCTACATGCTATATGATTTCATTTATAAGATATTCTGGAAAAGGCAAAACTATAGGAAATCAGATTAGTAGCTAACAGGGTGACGGTGGGAGGAGGTGATTGACTACAAAGGGACACGAGGGACCTTTTTGAGGCGACAGAAATGCTTTATACTGGGAATGTGGTGGTGGTTATGTAACTATACATTTGTCAAAACTCATCAAATTGTACACTTAAAAAGGGTGAATGTTAGTATATGAAAATTATATCTCAATAAACCTGACTTAAGAAAATAATAAAACAAACCTAAAAACGCAACGAGGTGAAAATAAGTCTAAGAAAAAAATAACTTACAGTTTTTCCAGTTCAACGGTCATCATGAGAATGTTCTTAAGTGTTGTAAGTGGGACTTGCGTTGTTCCCACGTCTCTGAAGAAGAAAGCCGAAACAGTCATGATATGAACCCCAATAAAAAATTCTGTACTTAAAAAGATAATTCAAGGACATGTGATTACTTCAATTTTGGCTTCCCTATAAAACAAGCCAGTTCAACAGTTTATTTGCCGCAAAATTCCAGAGAGCTCTTATTAAAGAAATTAAAGTTGATTTGCATCATCAAATTGATATTCAAGAGTAGGTCTTATACTGTTTTTTTGTTTTTGTTTTTGTTTTTTTACCATTATCTTACTTCTCATTTTCATATTGCATTCACCCATCTTGATTATTTACTCTTTTATTCCTTTTTAGAATAATGAACACCTTTTCCCCTGTGCTTTCTTGGTTAAGTAATATTCCTCCATGTGTCTACATGTTCCAAATCTATATGGGTTCTTCAACACTGTTCTCTTTCCCCTGCTGGCTATCTTTACCATTACACATCCTTTCCTTTGCCAATAATGTTTTTCAATAACTCAGTTAAAATTTAAATTATGACATTTTAGCCTAAATGCAAAATACTTAATCTTTGATGAAAAATTTAAACAGAGTATAAATCATCTCATGACTCCCAAGAGTACTATAGTACTTACAGATATTTTAATGCCAGTAATTTAAAGAGATACGGATCTTCAACAGTTGTCAGAGGATTGTGATGGAGAATTCTGAAAAATGCAGTGGAATTAAAATAACCTGCATTTTCAATGTGTGAAACTGCATAAGAAGTTTACATTCATTTTTTGGTTGGAACTTGTGGGTAAAAAAAAAGATCATTTTCTGTTTTTACCTAATAAATCAACATTAGACTCCGTAAAGCATTATTCCTTTGGGAACTACCTAGATCTCTAGGAGATAAAGTAGAGGAGAGAAAGAGGGGAAAAAAATAGGGAAAAAAAAGTGGATAGCAAAGAAAAAAGATGCCACAGAACTTTTCAGGTCAAAAACCCTAGAAGTGACTATGTTGGTAGGAAGCCCTGATTCTGTAGGAAACACTATTTCTAGTGTCCTCCATAATTCAAGTTGCTCATCTTCTTGTTTTGTTTTGTTTTGAGACAGAGTCTTGCTCTGTAGCCCAGGCTGGAGAGCAATGGCGACATCTCGTCTCACTGCAAACTCCGCCTCCCAGGTTCAAGCGATTCTCCTGCCTCAGCCTCCTGAGTAGCTGGGATTACAGGTGCCTGCCACCACACCTAGCTAATTTTTGTATTTTTAGTAGAGACAGGGTTTCGCGATGTTGGCCAGGCTGGTCTCGAACTCCTGACCTCAGGATATCCACCTGCCTCGGCCTCCCAAAGTGTTGGGATTATAGGTGTGAGCCACTGAATCTGACCGCTTGCCTTTTATCTTTATAAAGTTATTAAAATTTATGATTTAATTTGCAAAGTTAAGAAAAAAAATAGGACCAATTCTTTTGCTTTATAGCCAAAGAAAAAGGGATAAATCTAAGAGGAGGAACTGGTCAAAACCATACTCCCATCACATACTCCCACTTGTCTTCTTGTATGACATCATAGCCTTTGTTACATTGCATGTAATCACCTGTCTACTTATCAGTCTCCTGGACTATCAGCTCCCTGAGGGCAGAGACCACATCTTATTGTCATTGTCATCCCTGTGCCTGGCATTACGTCTGAAATTTACTAGACATTTAATAAACGTTTATTGAATAAACAAATGACATTTTATTTGTATGCCAATAAAATGAATAAATTCTTTTTGATGCACATTTTTATTCCAAAATGCTGGAATCGATTTTCTTTTTAATTCTTTAAAGTCAACAAGGAAAAAAAAAGAAACAGGAAGAAATAAAAGAAAACCTGCCTTTAGGTTAACCCAAGAATCATCACCATACTTTTGCAGAAATTATAAAAATAATAATTATTACAGTGAGTATCTATTGGGCTGCTAGGTATTTGTGATCAGCATTTCACATTTAATCCTCACAATGCCTTATGGGCTAGATATTATTATTGCCCTATTTTATAAATGAGGAAACTGAGGCACAGAGAGGTTACATAACTTGTCCTACATCACCAAGCTATTAAGAAGCAAAGCTGTAATTTGAAGTCATGTGTTTTAATCTGTATGAAGAAAAAGGGTTTGCTTTAACCTTATGGTTTTTTAATTTTTATTTTATTTCTCTTTCCTTCTTTCTTTCTATTTCCCTCCCTCCCTCCTTCTTTCCCTTTCTTCCTCCCTTCCCTCCCTCCCTCTCTTCCTTCCTTCCTGCCTCCCTCCCCACCTCCCTTTTCTTTTCTTTTCTTTTCTTTTCTTTTTTTTTGACAGGAAATGGCACTTTAATAGTTGGGGCCAGGGTGACAGGACCAAGATGGGGCTAGCCTGTGTCAGTCAGGAAGCCTCCCTCTCCTGCTGGGATAGGGCCTTGCGGCAGCTCCTCCTCCCCGCTGAGGTCCTAGGCCTGCCACAGGCTAGCATGCCAGTGAGGTCGGTGGCAGGAGCCACCCAGAAGCCCCGCAGATGACAGAGCTGAGAACAGGGACTTCACTTCCACGTGTTGCCATTTCCTCACTGGAAAGTCCTTGGGAGGTGGCTGGGCTCAGCCTGAGCTCAGGGCTCTTCGGTGGGTGTTGGGACAGGGGCAGGGCGGGCACTTGCAGGTGGCACAGGCTTCATCAAGGCAGGACATGGGCTTCATCAAGGCAGGAGCCAGAGCACCCGAGCCCTGGCAGAGGAGGTATGGCCCAGGATGGGGCAGGGCCGTGTGCTCCTGGAACGGACATCCTTCTCTGCCAGAGACCTGCTCCCCAAGCCCTGTCCCTCCCAATCCCCAGGCAGCCCACTCTGCCCTCCATAGATGAATCTAATCCCATATATTACAATAAACTGCATTTGCCTCTCCCCATTGCCCCACCCTCCCCTACCCTGAGCCAGCGGCCCCCACTTCCTCATCCCCTGGCGGTGGCAGGTGCCCCTCCTCAAGCAGTGCCACATCCTGTCAGCAGCCAGCTGTCCTGGCACTGGCCTGAGGGCCGGGGGACGCAGAGGGCGGGGCTGCGCGGCTACTCCAGGTAGATATCTTCTGTGGGGCAGGTGTACTCCACAAACTGCTTGTGAAACTGCTGGAATGCTCTCCCCACGGACTCTGCCAGGGCTTTGGTGGAGTCTTCAGACACAAAGACGTGGCAGGCAAATCGGTGGTCGGCGAGGTGCTTGGTGATGAACCCAAAGTACTTGTTGTTCTTTGGATGATATCCGCGGAAAGAGATGTTTTTTAACTGGAAAAAGTGGCTACATTTATTCCCCTTGGCCTCCTGGGAGTCATCGGCCTTGACACCTATCTTCACACCCCGCACGCTGATCTCCAGGACACAGCTGGAGGGCGGGTTAAAGTGCACGGTTAGCCGGCGGGTGGTGGCAATCTTTTGCATAGCGGCAGAGAGGACGACATTGCCCTTGTGATAGGGAACCTGGACTGAGCCCAGGAACTTCCCCCGGAACTGGTCCACCCAGTCACTGTTTTTAGCCAGGGCTGCCATGCGTTCGGGCTCCTTGGTGACCTCGATGGCGTAATAGGCAGTAAAGATGCCCCGGGCACCAGTGCGCATGTTGTAGGCCTCGTACCAGTAGTCTTCAGCCTGGAGCTCCACTAGCAGAGGGTCATCCACTTCCAGCTCAAGTTCGTCTTCGTGTCGAGGCACAAACCTGAATATGGTCCGGTGGGTCTGCTCCTGCTCCTCCCCGTTGATGATGCAGGAGAACAGCCCGAAGGACTCGGCACTGGAGGAGCGGGAGCGGCCACTCATGAAGATGTTCAGAAACTTCTTGGAGAAATGGACGTCGGGTTCGTCAGGCGTGGAGTCCTTGGAGAGGCAGGCAGGAGGCTGGGGCCGGGAGGCCTCCTCATATTCCTCTCCGATGGCTGACTCATAGGGCGAGGAGACGGAGGCACAGTTGTCGTAGACGATGGCCGAGTCACTCTCGTCACCGTAGTCTCCGAAGCACGGCCGCAGGCTCACCAGCTCCAGCTGCGCGTGCTCATCTACCAGCAGCGTGGGCTGTTGGTGGAGGTCCCTCGATCTGTGGTGGGGGCGGGGCTGCTCTGGGGGGGCAGCTCATCGCTCAGGCAAATGTGTTCATGCGGTGGTGTCTGCTCCCCTGTCTTCAGGGGTGAGGATGATCGAGACACCCGATCCTGCCAACTGTACTTTTTGCCCAGAGAATTATTATTCAGTGTGTCCTGAGACAACTGCACCTGCGGAAAGAGGTTGAGCGTGGTGGGCCGCTTGGGCCGGTACGTGTCCCCGCTGCCCGGGCCCTGGCTCTGGCCTTGGCTCTGGCCCTGGCCGCGGGACGCCGGCTCCTGGCCGGACTCGGCCTTGGGCGGCCCCGCTCCCGGCCGCCGGGCCGCGCGCTCCTCCTCGTCCTCCTCGTCGTCCTCGGCCCCGGGAGTGTCCCCCGTCGCGTCGATCAGGTCCATCTGCAGCATCTCGGCCTGCAACCGGCTCCCCGCGCCGCCGCCGCCCGCAGAGCCCTCCCTTTTCTTTTCGTCTTTTCTTTTCTTCTTTCTTTCTTTATTCTCTTCATGTCCCTTCCTCCCTCCTTCTTTCCCTTTCTTCCATCCTTCCCTCCCTCCCTCCTTCCTCCCTCCTTTTCTTCTTTCTTTCTTTCCTTCCTTCTTCTTTCTTTTCTTCCTCTCCCTCCCTTTCCTTCCTTCCCTCCCCTTCCTTCTTTCTCTCTCTTTTTCTCTCTCTTTTCTGTCTTTCTCTCTTTTCGCCTTCCTTCCTTTTTTCCTTCCTTCTCTCCCTCCCTCCTCTTTCTCTCTCTCGCAAAAAAAGAGTAAGCAGACATGATATCAATATATTCATTTACCTCAAGGACTGAGAATAATGAATTTAGTTCATGCAACTATGATTCTTCTTGTCATTTATTCAAGAAACTTTGAGATTCATTCCCATTATAGCTAAACACTCTTGACACTGGGAATATAAAGATAAATAACTCACAGTCCCCACCCTCAAAGGTTTATAATAGAGTAGGAGAAGGGAAACAGTAAACAAAAGTTTGAAGTGTGATATAGTGAAATATATATATTTGGTCTTTGACCTCATTTCCTCGTATACACTTAGAATCTCCAAAGTGATATCTTCTTGTATGCAAACAAATTGACTGGTAGCTTCAGGATGGGGGCTGGCAGCAAAAGACCAAAGCAGGATTAGAGGGTTGGGACTTTTCTTCCCCACCCCCCAACCTCCCAGGAGGTGAGAGGAGCTGAAGATTAAGCTCAGGGACAGAAAAAGCTGTCCTTGAAAATTCAAGGCCTTGAAAATGCAGAATTAAGTTTGAATATGAAAGGGAATAATAGACCCAGTGCTTTGGGAGGCTGAAGCAGGAGGAACCTTTGAAACCAGGAGTTCAAGACCAGCCTGGGCAAGGTAGGGATGCCCTGTCTCTACAAAAAAAATAGAAAAATTAGCTGGGCATGGTGGCATATGCCTTTAATCCCAGCTACTTGAGAGGCTAAGGTGGGAGAATCATCTGAGCCCAGGGAGGTTGAGGCTGCAGGGAGCCATGATTGCACCATTGCACTCCAGCCTGGGTGACAGACCCAGCACTTTCGGAGGCCAAGGCGGGTAGAACGCAAGGTCAGGAGTTCAAGACCAGCCTGGCCAAGATGGTGAAACCCCATCTCTACTAAAAATACAAAAACTAGCCAGGCGTGGTGGCAGGCGCCTGTAATCCCAGCTACTTGGGAGGCTGAGGCAGAGAATTGCTTGAACCCGGGAGGCAGAGGTTGCAGTGAGCCAAGATCATGCTGCTGCACTCCAGCCTGGGCGACAGAGTGAGACGTCGTCTGAAAAAAAAAAAAAAAAAAAGAATAGATTTCCTGTGACCAATTTCGATATTATTTATTTTTAGCCAAACTTATTGACCCAGAATGACCAGTTTAGATAAATCGTGGTCCTGGGATGGAACGCAAAAAAGTGGAATTTTATTAGAAAAGGAGAAGGGGAATGGCTATTGAACATTGATGTTGTGTTCAATATAGTGAGGGTTTTTTATTTTGTTCTTTGAGACAGGGTCTCAGGGTCTTGCTCTGTCTCCCAGGCTGGAGTGCAGTGCAGTGGCATGATCATAACACTGTAGCCTTGAACTCTTCAGGCTCAAGTGACCTTCCCACCTCAGCCTCCTGAGTAGCCAGGACTACAGGCATGCACTGCCACACCTGGCTCATTTTTCAATTTTTGGTAGAGATACGATCTCATTATGTTGACCCGGCTTGTCTCAAACTCCTGGGCTCAAGCAATCCTCCGACCTTAGCCTCCCAATGCACTGGGATTACAGGCACAAGCCACTACACCTGGCCTGAACTTTCTTATTCTAAGGATTTGCAGAGTTTCTGTTTAAGCCATTATCTTCAAATAATGGTTTTAATTTCTTTTTAATCCTTATGTAAAATACCTTATTTCTTTCTTTCTTTTTTTTTTTTTAGATGGAATTTCACTCTTGTTGCCCAGGCTGGAGTGCAATGGTACGATCTTGGCTCACCACAACCTCCACCTCCCAGGTTCAAGCGATTCTCCTGCCTCAGCCTCCCGAGTAGCTGAGATTACAGGTATGTGCCACCACGACCTGCTAATATTGTATTTTTAGTGGAGGTGGGGTTTCTCCATGTTGGTCAGGCTGGTCGCAAACTCCCAACCTCAGGTGATCCATCCATCTTGGCCTCCCAAATTGCTGGGATTACAGGCATGAGCCATCGTGCCCAGCCCTATTATTCTTTTTTAAATTTTTTTTAAAATTGAGATGGGATTTTGCCATGTTACCTAGGCTGGTATCAAACTCCTGGGCTCAAGCAATCCTGCCACCTCTTTCTCCCGAAGTGTGGGATTACAGGTGTGAGCCAGCATGCTCGGCTCTTTATTTTATTTTATTTTATTTTTTGAGAGAGAGTCTTGCTCTGTCACCCAGGCTGGAGTGCAGTGGTGTGATCTCGGCTCACTGCAACCTCCACCTCCCAGGTTCAAGTGATTCTCCTGCCTCCCTCTCAAATACCTGGGATTACAGGTGCCCACCACCACGCCTGGCTAATTTTTGTAGTTTTAATAGAGATGTGGTTTCATCATGTTGGCCAGGCTGGTCTTGAACTGCTGACCTCAAGTGATCTGCCCACCTTTGCCTCCCAACGTGCTGGGAGGGCGTGAGCCACGGTGCCCAGCCTTTTATTTTTTATTTTTATTTTTAATCTGTCTTGATTTTGCTTCCTTCCTAAACAGTTTTGGCTTCGTGATCACGTAAACCAAGAGTCACAAACTGAAATGCCATCAAGGGGCCAAGCAGGTAACAAAATTCAAGTCATACAGGCTCAATGTCTTAGTCACCCCAGGCTACAACAGAATATCATAGACTGGGTAGCCTAATAATACAGATCATTTTCTCATGGTTCTAGAGGCTAGAAAGTCCAAGATCGAGATTCCCAAAGGGTTAAGTTTCTGGTGTTGATGCAGGGCAGGTAAGCCACAAAACTGGGGGTTAGACTGAGAGGGTTCTTGGCTTCACCCAGGAAATAATTCAAGGGCAAACCGAAGGTGTTAGAGGCCAACTTTTTTTTTTTTTTTCGGGACAGGGTCTCACTCTGTCACCCAGGCTGGAGTGCAGTGGCTAACTGCAGACTCTGCCTCCTGGGTTCAAGTGATTCTCCCGCCTCAACCTCCTGAGTAGCTGGGAGTGCAGGTGTGCGCCAAAACAACCAACTAATTTTTTGTATTTTTAGTAGAGATGGGGTTTCACCATGTTGACCAGGCTGGTCTCAAACTCCTGGCCTCAAATGATCCACCCGCCTCAGCCTCCTAGAGTGCTGGGATTACAGGCATTACCCACTGCACCTGGCCTAGATGCCAACTTTTATTGAAGCAGTGGCCTATAGCAATAGCAGAGGGACTGCTCCTTGCAGAGCAGGGCTACCCTGTAGGTAGTGTGACCAGAGTAGCAGCTCAGGGCAGTTCTGCAGTCATATTTACATTGACCTTTAATTACATGCAAATTAAGGGGCAGACTATACAGACGTTTCTAGAAAAAGGCTGATAACTTCTGGGTTGTCAAGTTGTTGCCATTGAAAGGGGTGGTAGGCTGAGCACAGTGGCTCATGCCTGTAATTCCAGCACTTTGGGAGGCCAAGGCAGGTGGATCATGAGGTCAAAAGTTCAAGACCAGCCTGGCCAAGATGGTGAAACACTGTCTCTACTAAAAATATGAAAATCAGTTTGGCGCGGTGGCAGGCACCTGTAATCCCAGCTACTCGGGAGGCTGAGGCAGGAGAATCGCTTGAACCCGGGGGGTGGAGCTTGCAGTGAGCCAAGACTGTGCCACTGCACTCCAGCCTGGGCGACAGAGTGAGACTCCGTCTCAAAAAAAAGGCGGTGGGGTGGTAACTCTGGGTTCTGCCATGGAAATGGTAAGCTGACATGGCGCACTGGTGAGCGTGTCTTATGGAAAGCTGCCTTCACCCTGTCCCTGTTTCAGCTAGTCATCAATTTGGTCTGGTGTCCAAGCCCCATCTCTGGAGTCCAGTTCCACCTCCTACCTCAGCGTGGGCTTTATTACCTGGCTTGCCTTCTTGAAGTGGCCTCATGTGGCAGAGAGAAAGCTAGGGAGCTCTCTGGGTTCTCGTCTCATAAAGACACTAATTCTATTAGATCAGGGCCCAGCTTTATGACCTCATTTGACCTTAATTACTTCCCATAAATCCCTTTTTTTTTTTTTGAGACAGAGTCTTACTCTGTCACCCTGGCTGGAGTGCAGTGGCATGATCTCGACTCACTGCAACCTCTGCCTCCCAGGTTCAAGCAATTCTCCTTCCTCAGCCTCCTGAGTAGCTAGGACTACAGGTGCACACCACCATGCCTGGCTAATTTTCGTTTTTTTTTTTTTTGAGATGGAGTCTTGCTCTGTCGCCCAGGCTGGAGTGCAGTGGTGTGATCTCGGCTCACTGCAACCTCTGTCTCCCGGGTTCAAGCGATTCTCCTGCCTCAGCCTCCCAAGTAGCTGGGACTACAGGCGTGTGCCACGACACCTGGCTAATTTTCTTTTTTTTTTTTTTTTGTATTTTTAGTAGAGATGGGTTTCACTGTGTTAGCTGGGATGGTCTTGATCTCCTGACCTCGTGATCTGCCTGCTTCGGCCTCCCAAAGTGGTGAGATTACAGCTGTGAGCCACTGCACCCCGCCAAGTTTTTATATTTTTAGTAGAGATGTTTTTAGTAGAGATGGGGGTTTCACCATATTGGCCAGGCTGGTCTTGAACACCTGACCTCAAATGATCCACCCGCCTTGGCCTCCCAAAGTGCTGTGATTACAGGCTTGAGCCATCGCATCCAGCCCCACAGGTAATACTTAATGATGAAAGACTATAAGTTTTTCTCCTAAGATCAGGAAGAAGACAAGGATATTCACTCTTGCCACCTCTATTCAACATTATACTTAAATTTCTAGCCAGGAAATTAGCAAGAAAAAGAAATAAAAGCCACACAAATTAGAAAGGAAGAAATAAAACCATATGTATTTGCATATGACATGATCTTGTATGTAGGAAATTCTAAGGAATCCACAAAACCGTCAGAACAAGTAAACAAATTCAGCAAAGTTGCAGGTGTAAGAGTGATATAAAAAAAATTGGCCTGGTGCAGTGGCTCATGCCTATAATCCCAGCACTTTGGGAGGCCTAGGTGGGCAGATCATGAGGTCAGGAGTTCGAGACTAACCTGACCAACATGGTGAAAACCCATCTCTACTAAAAATACAAAAATTAGCTGGGGGTTGCGGCACGCACCTGTAATCACAGCTGTTCGGGAGACGGAGGCAAGAGAATTGCTTGAACCCAGGAGGCAGAGGTTGCAGTGAGCCGAGATCACACCACTGCACTCCAGCCTGGGTAACAGAGTGAGACTGTCTCAAAAAAAAAAAAAAAGTAAATAAATAAATAAATTGTATTTCTATACAGTAACAATTAGCAAGCTGAAAATGAAACTAAGAAAATTCATTTACAATATAGTTTACAAACACACACTTAGGAATAAATTTGACCAAAGTGCTAGACCTTTTTCTTATTTATTTATCTTTTGGTTCCTAAAGTATCCACACCAAACACAAGATAAAGCAAAATGCAAAATCTTTTTTTTTTTTTTGAGACGGAGTCTCACTCTTTTGCCCAGGCCGGACTGCAGTGGCGCTATCTTGGCTCACTGCAAGCTCCGCCACCCGGGTTCACACCATTCTCCTGCCTCAGCCTCCCGAGTAGCTGGGACTACAGGCGCCTGCCACCGCGCCTGGCTAATTTTTTGTATTTTTAGTAGAGACGGGGTTTCACCGTGTTAGCCAGGATGGTCTCGATCTCCTGACCTCGTGATCTGCCCGCCTCGGCCTCCCAAAGTGCTGGGATTACAGGCATGAGCCACCATGCCCAGCCACAAAGTCTTAATAGTAATAAATTAATTTTGCAAAGTTGGAGGATACAAGATCAACGTATAAAAATCAGTTGTTTATTTATTTATTTTTTAAGAGACAAGACCGCACTATGTTGCCGAGGCTAGAATGCAGTGATCATTTACAGGCACAATTATAATGCACTATAGCGTCAAACATGGCCACAAGCAATCCTCCTGACTCAGCCTCCCAAGTAGCTGGTACTACAGGTGGTGCACCACTACACCTGGCTCAGTTGAATTTCTATACACTAGAAATGAACAATCCAAAAATGAAATTAATAAAACAATTCCATTTGTGATGGCACCCAAAAAAAACTTAGGAATGAATTTAACCAACGAAGTGCAAACTACAAAACATTATTGAAAGAAATTAAACTTAAATACATGAAAAGACATTGTGTGTTCATGGATTGAAACACTTACTACTCTTCACATAGCAATGCTTCCCAAATTGATCTACAGACTCAACACAATCTCTATCAAAATCCCAACTACCTTTTTTGCAAAAATGGACAAGCTGATTCTAAAATTCACATTAAATTGTAAGGAACTTCAAATAGACAAAACAATCTTGAAAAATAAGAACAAAATTGGAAGACTCACGCTTCTTGATTCAAAATCTAATTCGAAGTACCAGTAGTTGAGCCCCTGGGCACTGGCATAAGGACTGACATATAGATCAATGGAATAGAATTGAAAGTCCAGAAATGAGTGCTCACATTACGGTCAACTGATTTTTTTTCTTTTTTGAGACAGGGTCTCACTCTGTCACCCAGGCTGGAGTGCAGTGATCAAGGCTCACTGCAGCCTCCGTCTTCCGATCCCCCTGCCTCAGCCTCCTAAGTCACTGGGACCACAGGCATGTGCCACCACGCCCAGCTAATCTTTTTTTTTTTTTTTTGAGACAGAGTTTCATTCTTGTTGCCCAGGCTGGAGTGCAATGGCGCAATCTCGGCTCACCACAACCTCTGCCTTCTGGGTTCAAGCGATTCTTCTGCCTCAGCCTCCCTAGTAGCTGGGATTACAGGCATGAGTCACCACGCCAGACTAATTTTGTATTTTTAGCAGAAATGGGGTTTCTCCATGTTGGTCAGGCTGGTCTCGAACTTCTGACCTCAGGTGATCCACCTGCATTGGCCTCCCAAAGTGCTGGGATTACAGGCGTGAGCCACCATGTCTGGCCTGCCCAGCTAATCTTTTTAATAATTATTTTTAGAAATGGATTGTGCCTATATTGCCCAGGCGGGTTTTGAACTTCTGGGCTCAAATGGTCTTCTTGCCTTGGCCTCCCAAAATACTGGGATTACAGGTGTGAACCATGGTGCCCAGCCAAGGTCAACTGATTTTTAACAAATATGCCAAGACAATTCAATGAGAGAAAGTGTAGAAAAAAAAGTCTTTTCAAACAATGGTCCTGGGACAACTGGATACCCACACACAATAGAATGAACCCTCACCTCATATTATCTATAAAAATTAACTCAAAATATAACAAAGCCTTTGTTTATAAAACATTTGTTAGACTGAAAAGTAGAAAACTCTTCTTTTTGTTTTTAGATGGAGTCTTGCTCTGTTGCCCTGTTGCCAGGCTGGAGTGCAGTGGCATGATCTCAGCTCACTGCAACCTCCACCTCCTGGGTTCAAGCCATTCTCCTGCCTCAGCCTCTGGAGTAGCTGGGACTACAGGTGCGTGCCAACACGCCCAACTAATTTTTTTTTTTTTTTTTTGAGACCGAGTTTTGCTCTTGTTGCCCAGGCTGGAGTGCAATGGCATGATCTTGGCTCACCGCAACCTCTGCCTCCTGCATTCAAGCGATTCTCCTGCCTCAGCTACCAATTAGCTGAGATTACAGGCATGCGCCACCATGCCCTGCTAATTTTTTTGTATTTTTAGTAGAGACGGGGTTTCTGCATGTTGATCAGGCTGGCCTCGAACTCCCGACCACAGGTGATCCACCCACCTTGGCCTCCCAAAGTGCTGGGATTACAGGCATGAGCAACCATGCCCGACCCAGTTTTTTATATTTTTTTAATAGAGACAGTGTTTCACCATGTTGGCCTTAGAGGAAAACATAGACATACATCTTTATGACCTTTGGATTAGCAAGTTTTCTTAGATATGACACAAGTGTTTAACACAGAGCTCCCATATGACCCAGTAATTCCATTCCTAGGTATATATGCCAAGAGAAATGAAAACAGAAAAACTTAAAACACACACACATATGGCGAAACCCTATCTCTACTAAAAATACAAAAATTTTGCTGGTGTGGTGGCTCATGCATGTAATCCCAGCACTTTGGCGGGCTGAAGAAGGTGGATCATTTGAGGTCAGGAGTTTGAGATCAGCCTGGACAACATGGTGAAACCCCATCTCTACTAAAAATACAAAAATTAGCTGGGTGTGGTGGCACACGCTTGTAATCCCAGCTACTTGGGAGGCTGAGGCAGGAGAATCTCTTGAACCCAGGAAGTGGAGCTTGCAGTGAGCCGAGATCACACCACTGCACTCCGTCCTGGGCAACAGAGACTCTATCTCAAAAAAAAAAAAAAAAAAAAAAAGAAAGAAAGAAAAATTAGCCGGGCATGGTGACAGGTGCCTGTAATCCCAGCTACTTGGGAGATTGAGGTGGCAGGATCAGTTGAACCTGGGAAGCAGAGGTTGCAGCCAGCTGGGATTGTGCCACTGCACTCCAGCCTGGGCAACAGAGTGAGACTCCGTCTCAAAAAATAAAGATAAAAATAATACACACACACATATACACATACACCTCTTTATTTCTTCAGCGAGACCTGAAGATATATATCCATAACATAAGAACAGGATGCTATAAAAAATGAACAATAAGAAAGCAAGAAAAACTATCATAAATTAGAAATGTGATAGCCAAGGCTGGGTGCAGTGGCTCACACCTGTAATCTCAGCACCTTGGGAGGCTGAGGCGTGTGGATCACTTGAGGCCAGGAGTTTGAGACCAACCTGGCCAATATGGTGAAACCCCGTCTCTACTGAAAATACAAAAATAAGCTGGGCATGGTGGCCCACGCCTGCAATCCCAGCTACTCAGGAGGCTGAGGCAGGAGAATCACTTGAACCCAGGAGGCGGAGGTTGCAGTGAGCTGAGATCAAGCCACCGCATTCCAACCTGGGTGACAGAGTGAGAACCTGTCTCAAAAATAAAATAAATAAATAAAAGCCAAAATTAAAAATTCAATACAAAATTTGAAGGTTGAAGAAATCTCCTAGAATGTAGTATTTAAATTCTTTTTCTTTTGAGACAAGGTCTTGCTCTGTCTCCCAAGCTGCTGTGCCGTGGCGCCATTCTAGCTTACTGCAAGCCTCAAACTCCTGGCCTCAAGCAAGTCTCATATCTCAACCTCTCAAAGTGCTGGATTATAGGCATGAGCCACTGCAGCTGGCCAGAATGTAGAATTTAAAAGGTGTTGAAAAATATAAAAAATAAGAAAATTGGAGGATTGAGGCTGGTTGAAGGCAGAGGCAGGAGAATAGCTTGAGCCCAGGAGCTTGAGTATAGCCTGGGAAACACAGAAAGCCCATCTCTATATTTTTAAAAAAAATTTTTTTTTTTTTTTTTTTTTTTTTTTTTTTAAGAGAGAGTCTTGCTCTGTCACCCAGGCTGGAGTGCAGTGGTGCGATCTTGGCTCACTGCAACCTCCACCTTCCGGGCTCAAGCAATTCTTATGCCTCAGCCTCCCATGTAGCTGAGATTATAGGTGTGTGCCACCACACCCGGCTAATTTTTGTATTTTTAGTAGAGACAGGGTGGGGGAGTGTTGGGGGAGATGGGGCATGGCAGGGAGGGGATGGCGGGTTTTACCATATTGGCCAGGCTGGTCTTGAGCTCCTGGCTTCAGGTGATCCTCCCACCTCAGCCTCTAAAAGTGGGATTACAGACGTAAGCCACCGCGCCCAGCATTTTTTTTTTTTTTTTTTTAGACAGTGTTGCTGTGTTGCCCAGGCTGGAGTGCAGTGGCACAATCTCGGCTCACTGCAACGTCTGCCTCCTGGGCTCCAGCGATTGTCGTGCCTCAGCCCCCCAAGTAGCTGGGATTACAGGTGCACACCATCATGCCTGGCTAACTGTATTTTTAGTAGAGATGGGGTTTCACCATGTTGGCCAGGCTGCTCTCAAACTCCTGGCCTCAAGCAATCCACCTGCCTCAGCCCCCCACAGTGCTGGGATTACAGGCCTGAGCCACTGCACCAAGCCCCAGCTCCAGATTGTGAGTTTCAGAGCCAAGCTAGATAGGATTCAGACTCAGATCTGTGAGATTTCTGCTGCTCAGGCTGTTAACCAGTGACTCATGGTTTTTTTTTTTTTTTTTTTAGGCAGAGTTTTACTCTTGTTGCCCAGGCTGGAGTGCAATGGCTCGATCCCAGCTCATTGCAACCTCCGCCTCCCAGGTTCAAGTGATTCTCCTGCCTCAGCCTCCCAAGTAGCTGGGATTACAGGTGCCCGCCACCATGCCCAGCTAATTTTTGAATTTTTAGTAGAGACGGGGTTTCACCATGTTGGCCAGGCTGGTCTCGAGCTCCTGACTTCGTGATCTGCCCACCTCGGCCTCCCAAAGTGCTGGAATTACAAGCGTGAGCCACCACGCCCTGCCTGACTTGTGGTCTTTTGAGATTATTTCTGATGTCCCATAGACATTTCAAAAGCAAAATGTCAAAAGCTACACTTGCCTCTCAAACCTTCATTCTCTCTGTGTGATAGGCACCCTCCTTCCCATCTTCCTTCGCTTCCATGGGTCACTCAAAGCTGAAGACCTGCAAGCCATCTCAGGATCCTGTCCTGTATCCCATCAACACTCATCACACCCTCTCAATTCTGGCTCCTAAATACCCCTTGGATTTGGCCTCTCCTCCCCGTTCCCCACTGGCATTGTTTTATTTCAGGTCTTTATGATTTCTTGCCTGGGTTTCTGCAGCAGCCTCCTAACTGCTCTCCCTGACTCCAGTCTTGCCCTCTCTGTTTCATTTTTCATATTGCACACAGGGTGATTTTTCTAAAATGTAAATGTGACCACATCTCTTGCAGGCTTAAAACCTCTCAAAGGTTCTTCACCCCCTCAAGGCTGCAGCACACACCTCCCAGCACAGCTCTGCAAGTTGACCCCGCCCTTCTTCTCCATCGGTGGTTCTCAGAGTGTAGCCCTCCGAGCAGCAGCACTCTGACCCGCTCCATCAAGATCTCTAGGCTTGGAGCTTGCGAGACTATGTAAACAAGGCCAGTTTTTTGTTCGTTTGTTTGTTTTTTGGAGACAGAGTCTCGCTGTGTCACCCAGGCTGGAGTGCAGTGGCTTGATCTTGGCTTACTCCATCTCCACCTCCCAGGTTGAAGTGATTCTCCCGCCTCAACCTCCTGAGCAGCTGGGACTATAGGTGTGCACCACCCCACCCAGCTAATTTTTGCATTTTTAGTAGAAATGGGGTTTCAGGCCGGGCGCGGTGGCTCACGCCTGTAATCCCAGCACTTTGGGAGGCCAAGGCGGACGGATCACGAGGTCAGGAGATCGAGACCATCCTGGCTAACATGGTGAAACCCCGTCTCTACTAAAAATACAAAAAAATTAGCCGGGCATGGTAGCGGGTGCCTGTAGTCTCAGCTACTCGGGAGGCTGAGGCAGGAGAATGGCGTGAACCCAGGAGGCGGAGCTTGCAGTGAGCCGAGATCACGCCACTGCACTCCAGCCTGGGCGACAGCGAGACTCTGTCTCAAAAAAAAAAAAAAAAAAAAAAAAAAAAAAAAAGAAATGGGGTTTCACCACATTGGCCAGGCTAGTTTCGAACTCCTGACCTCAAGCGATCCGCCTGCCTCGACCTCCCAAAGTGCTTGGATTACCGGTGTGAGTCACTGTACCCAGCCAACAAGGCCAGTTTTTATGCACATTTAAGTTTGAGAACCACATTGCAGTTAATCTCATCTGGTTTCCTTTCTTGAACTCCATGCTTTAGCCTCATTGAACCATCAGTTTCTGGAAAGTGGTATATTATCCCTCACCTTCTATAATTTGCACATGCTATTCTCTGCCCTTATCCCATGGCAATGGCTTTGTCTGCTTTTATCCATATTCCCCACCTCTGTGGAAACTGGAAGGCAGGGTCACCACCTTATTCATCTTTACATCTTTAGGGTCTTGGACCTGACATACAGTAGGTGCTGAATAACTATTTTATTTCTCTCTCTCTGTTTTTTTTTTTTTTAGAGATGGGGTCTCACTCTGTCACCTAGGCTGGAGTGCAGTGGCTCAATCATGGCTCACCTCCCCCTCAACCTCCTGGGCTCAAGCAATCCTCCTGCCTCAGCCTCCCAAGTAGCTGAGACTACAGGCACTCACCACCATGGCCAGCTAATTTTTAATTTTTTTGTAGAGTTGGGGGTCTTGTTATGTTGCCCTGGCTGGTCTCCAAATATTGGCCTTAAGTGATCCTTCCACCTCAGCCTCCCAAAAGCGCCACTGCACTACAGCCTGGGCGACAGAGTAAGATTCCATCTCAAAAAATAAAAATAAAGATAATACACACACACATATATACACATACACCTCTTTATTTCTTCAGCGAGACCTGAAGATATATATCCATAATATAAGAACAGGATGCTATAAAAAATGAACAATAAGAAAACAAGAAAAACTATTATAAATTAGAAATATGATAACCAAGGCTGGGTACGGTGGCTCACGCCTGTAATCTATTACAGGCTTGAGCCAGTGAGCCTGGCCATTCAATAACTATTTTCTTAATGAACATTGAGGGTGAGATGAGCAGAAACGTAACCGCTAAAAGCAGGCAACATTCAGCTACCAGGATTTATGAGGGAGAACACAGTAAACTGTGCTATTACTTAGGAATACCTAGAGTCAATGTACATTTATTTTCATCTTACTCTAGTCCCACTGGTGATCTCTGCCCAGTAATCTAACTAAATTGATGACAGTGGGAATGAAAGGAAATCATAGATATGTATTATTGTAAAGGAAAAGAAATGCAAATGAATGGGTACAGGGACAGTCTGTACAATTGAAGATCTCATCTCTTCATATATATATACATATATATATATATATTTTTTCAAGACAGGATCTTAGCACCTACTATTTGCAAGACTCCCCCTATGTTAACCTTTACAGCAACTCTCGGAGGGATGTTTTATTATTGAGAGAACTGAGAGACAGAGGTCATTAAATATTTGTCCAAGATCCTACAGCCGCAACATGGTAAATCCACTGCTATTGGAACTTCCTGTTAAGTGAGTTCCATGGCCCCAAACTGCATTCCCACCCATGTTGCTCACAGATTGCTCACAATGTGGCTCACAGTCATAGGCACAGGTGAACGGATCAACCATTATTTTCGATAATGATTCTGGGGTATCATCTTTGACTCAAAAACGCAAACTGTTATTATTATCTATGCAGTCTACAGCCCTCTGCTCTACCAGCTGAGCTATCGAAGAGTGCACAAGCTGTTATTATATCACAAGATTTTTTTTTTTCAGACAGGGTCTTATTCTGCGGCCCAGGCTGAAGTGAAGTGGCTCGATGGTAGCTCACTGCAGCCTTGAACTCCTGGGGTCAAGCGATCCTCCTACCTCAGCCTCCCAAGTAGCTGAAACTACAGGCAGGCACCACTATGCCTGGCTGACTTTTGTATTTTTTGTAGAGACAGGGTTTCGCCATGTTGCCAGGCTAATCTGCAACTCCTGGGCTCAAGCAGTCTGCCCACTTCACCCTCCCAAAGTGCTGGGATTTCAGGCTAGAGCCACCATGCCCAGCCCACAAGATCTAAACGCTACTGTTGAAGCAAAAAGACTTGAAGACAGAATTTGCCCTCCTAATATAAGCCCATGGTAACCTGAACCTCCTTCACCCTAACTCTCATCACAGTGTATTGTGATTGCTTATTGAAGATGAAATTTGATTTTCCTTTTTGATGTTACTTCTCCAGCACAGTACCTGGTATGTGGAAGGCACTCAAACTAGGGCCAACCTGGTGCCAGCTAACCTGGGACTAGTGCAAGCTCCTGAAATTCACCTGGTCAAGGGACACATGTTCACAGGATCTCCTGGGGTTGTGTCACCAAAAAAAAAAAAAAAAAAAAAAAAAATTTCACCTGGTGTCTCTAGTCACCATGACTTTCTCTAAAATGCCACACAGAATTCTATGTATGGAATTTTTTTCTTTTCTTTTTTCTTTCTTTCTTTTTCTTTTCTTTTTTTTTTTTTGAGACAGTCTGTCGCCAGTCTGGAGTGCAGTGGCGTGATCTTGGCTCACTGCAGTCTCCTCCTCCCGGGTTCAAGCAGTTCTCCTGCCTCAGCCTCCCGAGTAGCTAGGACTACAGGTCCGTGCCACCACGCCCAGCTAATTTTTGTATTTTTAGTGGAGATGGGGTTTCACCATGTTGGCAAGGATGGTCTAGATCTCTTGACCTTGTGATCTGCCCGCCTCAGCCTCCCAAAGTGCTGGGATTACAGGCGTGAGCCACCGCGCCCGGCCAAAATTTTTTAAAAATAAGGAAAGTTCAAGTTTACTTTAGATACCATAGTTCAGGATTTAAACTCCTGTCCTTACTTTGGAATGTCATTTTAGATACTTATGTGATTGACTGAGGAAAAAGACATTGTAACTGATCTTATCCCCTTTTAAAAAAAAAAACCAGCTAACAATTATTCATTTAGTCTTCTGTACATTGTGTGAAATAAAATATAGAAGACTAGGGGACAGTTTCTGCCCTCAAGGAGCTTATGTGGTTTTTTTCGTGCGTTTTTTTGTTGTTGTTGTTTTTTTTTGTTGTTGTTGTTGTTGTTTTGACAGGTTCTTACACTGTCACCCAGGCTGAAATGCAGTGGTGAGATCTCGGCTGACTGCAACCTCTGCCTCCCAGGCTCAAGTGACCCTCACCTCAGTCTCCTGAGTAGCTGGGACTACAGGCATGCACCATCATGCCCAGCTAATTTTTGTGTGTGTGTTTTTGTAGAGACGAGGTCTCGCCATGTTGCCCAGGCTGGTCTCGAACTCCTGGCTTCAGGTGATTCACCTGCCTCAGCCTCTCAAAGTGCTGCGATTACAGTCATGAGCCACCTCACCCCGCCAGTCAGGCTCTTAAAAAATCCATCATACAGGCCGGGCGCCATGGCTCGCGCCTGTAATCCCAGCACTTGGGAGGCCAAGTCGGGCGGATCACGAGGTCAGGAGATTGAGACCATCCTGGCTAACACGGTGAAACCCCGTATCTACTAAAAATAACAAAAAATTAGCCGGGCATGCTGGCGGACGCCTGTAGTCCCAGCTACTCAGGAGGCTGAGGCAGGAGAATGGCGTGAACCCGGAAGGCGGAGCTTGCAGTGAGCTGAGATAGTGCCACTGCACTCCAGCCTGGGAGACAGAGCGAGACTGTGTCTCAAAAAAAAGAAAAAAGAAAAAAAAATCCATCATATGTATTCACTAATTTAATCTTCACAAGAACTCTAAAGGGTAGGAACTATTTTTTTTTTGCCCCATTTTGCAGATATGAAATGAGAGGCTGTGTTGAAGGTGTTTTCTGGGGTTGATTTAAATAGAATTAATAAACTCAGAAAAAAGATTCTTAATCGATAAAGGTGGTTTTTTTTTGTTTTTTTGTTTTTTTGAGTCGGAGTCTCACTCTGTCGGCCAGGCTGGAGTGCAGTGGCGTGATATCGGCTCACTGGAACCTCTGACTCCCTGGTTCAAGCAATTCTCCTGCCTCAGCCTCCCGAGTAGCTGGGATTACAGGCATGCGCCACCATGCCCGTGGTTTCACCATGTTGGCCAGGATGGTCTTGATGTCCTGACCTTGTGATCCGCCCCCCTTGGCCTCCCAAGGGGCGTGAGCCACCGTGCCCGGCCTTGGCTTTCATTCTTGTTGTCCCATGGTTACCAGAGCCTAAAGAGGTAAAGAGGTAAGACCTATGAGGCTCTCACAGTTTTTTTTTTTTTTTGAAACAGGGTCTCACTCTGTCGCCCAGGCTGGAGTGCAGTGGCGCGATCTTGGCTCACTGCAGCCTCCGCCTCCCGGTTCAAGCAATTCTCCCACCTCAGCCTTTCCAGTAGCTGGGATTACAGATGCGTGCCACCACGCTTGGCTAATTTTTTTTTGCATTTCTATTAGAGATCGGGTTTCACCATGCTGCGCAGGCTGCTCTCGAACTCCTGACCTCAGGTGATCCACCCGCCTTGGCCTCCCAAAGTGCTGGGATTACAGGTGTGAGCCACCGTGCCCGGTCTCTCTCATAGTTTTATTATTCTATTTTCCACAGACCCTTCCTCCCTTAATTTTCATGCCTCTTTAATATTGTTTCTTTTACCTCACTGACCTTTTTCGTCCTCCTACCTTTTACTGTGGGTGTCTTATTACCCTTCTTTGGGAGTTTATCCTTTAGCATGTCATAGATCACTATCTTTAGGCAGAGGACCCTGCATCTTCTCTAGTCCTGATTGTCTACCCTCTCTCAAGTTCCATAACTTCAGTTGCCTCTGGGACACCTTCACTGGGTTTTACAAAACCCTGTTACCGGGAACTGAACATATTAAAAGCTAAGATTCCTCCCCAAATCTGCATGTTGCGCCAATTTTCCTGCCCAATTATCTTGTCTGTCCCCTGGTTTTGCGACCTTATTTAAACATTTAAATCCTTTTCTTTAAATTGGAATCTTGATGAATGGTGCAAAAATCAACGGATACAAATGATATGCCGAGATATGGAAGTCTTCCGCCCACTGGTTCCCTAGGCACTCAGTTCCTCTCCCAGGAGGTAACCACTGTTGCCAGCTCTTAGAGTGATTTTTGATTCCTTCTTCTACCGGCTCTATCTCAAGTCCTTCCCTGTCTGTGAGATGTGTGCCCTTTCCTTTCCAGGCCCTAGGGAACTGATATCTGGTTGAGTTTATATATAAACATTTTTATGTGTATATTTTATATACATATATAACATCTCTCCCTATGGCCTTCCGGCCTGGAGTTTTCATCACGTCGCTTCCTGGATGAAGGAACCTCGAGGGGTGACGGGCAGGGGTTGGGGGTGATGGAGAAGAGAACCTAAAGGGGACTTAGGTAGGGGGTTCAGAGTGGCCAACTGGCGTGACGCTCTGTCAGGATTCCTATTCCTATTCCTCCCACCTCAGGCCCCCTTCTAGTCCTCTCAGCCAAAAGCCTCTCGTTTCCAAGGGCCGAGACAGAGACAGAGACGAGATACACAGAGACAGAGACGCCAAGGCACCAGCATCCCTCTCCCCCTTCTGTCCCGCCCCATCGCTCTGACGGACACCATTGCTCAGCCAATGTCGCTCACGATGTGCCCCTGAAGGGCCAATGAGCGCCAGAGGAGGGCGGAAGATTCCCCGCCCCCACTTCTAGGCTTGGTTGAACCGTGCAGGTAGGTCCGGGGCTGGGGGAGCTGCCTTTGGCACTGGTGCCCCTGGGGGTGGGGGCACGAGTGGGCCAGGGTGATGGTGAGGTAGAGGAGGTGTCCCGGACCCGACGAGCTCGAGGGAGCGGCCCGGCTGGGAGGCGGGGGGCCGCGGGGCCCGGGGAGCGGGCGCCGCCGAGGGCCCTGGAAGCGGCCGGGCTGGGGGAGAGGGGACGCGTGTGTGGGGCACGGGGACCCCCGCCCAGCGCCCACTCGTAGGCCTGGGACGCGGGCTGCCGGCCGAGTGGCCTGAGGGCCTGGCTGCCCGGGGGGCGGGCCGGGGCCGCGGCCGGGGGCGCGGAGCGGAGCTCGGGGCGCCAGGCCGAGCCGAGGTGGGACGGACCGACGCGGAGAGGAAGGGAAGCCGCATCCCGCGGGGCGCCCCTCCTGAAGCGAGCCGGGCAACGGCCGCGGGCGCCCCTGCCCTGAGCCCACCCCGCGCTCTGCCCTCCCTAACAATGGGAATGGGGCAGAAGGAGGCGCCCCACTGCGGGGAGGTGAGGGGTAGGTTTGGGACTGGGGTCCGCGGTGGGGGGAGGTGCGATCTCGGGCTCTCGCTTCTCCGCTCCCTCTGGCTCTGGAGTTGGGGGCCCCTGTGGGGCTCTGAAGTCCGCCTGAGACTTGGGTCAAGAGTCAAACTGTCGCCCCCCGCTCCTCCCCCAAAATCCGGTGAGCGGTAAGGAAAGTGATGCCAAGTCTTCGAAGCCTCAGTGACAAACGCATAGCAAGAACACATCCACTCCAGAGGTGTTTATTTTTTATTTTTATTTAAAAAGGGGTACTTTTCGACATTTATTTTTAAGAAGTGGGTGCTGTTATTTTTGTCCCTACGCGGGCAAGCCTCCATTTTAAGCGAAGCAGTAACTGGTTAAGCTGGAATTGTATACAGGCCCAGGACTTGAACGAGGATCCTACCAGAGGTCATTTAGTCCATCCTCCTGCCTCCAGGCAAATTTACCTTCCTCCCACCCTCAAAATTAAGTTGCTCGGTCTGCTTTTAACGATCTCTGGGGAAGAAGGGTCTTTTATTTGTTTCTAGTACTTCAGTCAAGAATAGGTTTTACTTTTCATGTGGAATTGACTCTGAAACTTAAGCATAATCTTGGGACAGTCGGGATGATTAGAGAGGTTTTACTTTACTAAATACAATTAAATGTGGCAACGGTCTTTTTTTAGACGGTTAGTTAACAAATCACGTTTAGTGTTTATGAAGTACCCTGGAAAATTACTTTATTCTCTCTGGGATTTTGGCTAATTGTTTGATAAGCAATTTTACATTATCTAAAATACGTGTTACATATTTATTTCTCTTTTTATGTAAAGTATGTTTCTACACACATATATATGGAGACACACATTTGCCCTTTTCTAAAGGGGACTGTATTTTCTATACTTTTTTAGTGCGATGAGGCAAATAGTACTTCAAAATCCCTGCCCAGGTAGCTTAAACTATTTGCATCGTCTTGATTATTTTTTAGTCTAAATGAAAATCCTCTCTTTCAGATACCTTCTCGAAACAAAAGATTTTCCTACCTGCTTATACTTGGTAACCGAGGGAATTTCTAAGACTTCTTGCTCGTTTCTGAGTATTGTCTTTATATCCTGACACTATGAATGCTACTTGGATGCCTCTTAAGGTAAGATGTGTTATTTTTTCATTACCAGCCTCATTTTATTCATTTTTCTTTAGAATTGGGAATATTGTAGTTTTTGAATTTGCTATTCTTCACTTCCTTTACCTGCCATTTCTCTTGCCTCTTGTGTTTGCTTCCTAGGATTGATTGGCTATATCTTACTTTGTATCTCTACTGTTCTTTGATTATCGGTTTGAATGTTTTAATGAAGTTCTCAAATTAATTTCCATTATAATGAAAGGCAGTGATCTTTTTAACTTTAAATTATGGCAACTTACATAGTTGTAAAATTATGTTCTGGTCTTAGGATGGGTTGGCAATTCAAACATCTAGGTCCACTTTTCAAACAGGTACTTTAGAGTCATAGGTACTAGGGTGTGTCCCACTCTTGCAAATCAGTAGCTGATTCATGTGTTACAAAAGATGTGTCATTAACCATTTGTTTACTCTGAAACTTCATATAGTATATTAGGGCATTCTAAGACCTGCTGGTTTACACGTATGACTCTTTCAGAGTCCTCCTGCTGCACCCCAGTCCTTTGTGTGACATTTCATACTATTTTTCTCAGCAGGTAGCACTTACACCAAGTTTTATTTCACAGGGTAAACCTCATTTGGACAGTGTGGACAGATGACCTTTAGATGAAAAAGCTCCCATTGATGTGGTTCTCCAGTCTCTTTGGCTCCTCTAATCTCTTGTACATAGATGGCCAAAGAACTCTCCATTAGGACTAAGCAAAGGGCAGAGCTTAAGACTTAAGTAGGTGGCTTCTTTGATTTTCTTGTGACTAAAAATACATTTAAAAAAATTAAATAAAAACAAACAGAAAAGACATAAGGAGGGGATGGGAGGAAGGACAGAGAAGGATAAGGAGTCTTGGAAACCCTCCACCAGCTTCGCCTTTCTTCAGAGTTGGATACTAGCTTAGTTAAGATTGTTGGGTGCTAATCTGCTCTGTGGACTTCCAGATTGATGCAGAGGAGAAATCAGACAATAGTGCAGTGTGTGTAACCTAAATATCTGGACTTGTGGGAAATCTTAGGTCATGTAGGCTGAGTTCTCATCTTCATTTATGTTTCAGCTGCTATTGCTGGATAAGAGTGCTTATATTAATATACAGGAAGCCAAAGTGACACAGTTTTTCCAGCATTCTCCCTGTAGAGTTGGAGGGGTTGCATGGGGAATGCAACCAGAAGTTCTGAACCCGTTAAGAATCAGAGGACCTGTGTAAGAGTGTTTCGACTTAGCAAGTGTTGAGCACCAGTGTTGGTGGCCTCTGTCCTCTTTAGGAAGCAGGCAAGGGGATTGAGATCAACACATTGGATTTCATTTTATAGTTTCCTAGGTTTTAACGAATGTATTTGGTACACAAAGCCCTACTTTTAAAGATATTTCCAGTGTTTAAGGTTTTACCTCTAAATCTCTCTGAACCTGGGTTGTAATACAGTAACCTCAGAAGTTCTACTAGAGGTCTCTGGCATGGCAGGAATAGAGAAAGGAAATCAGCTCCATATCGTGAGTTACCACCTGTTACTACTTAAGAATGCAGTTAGGTGGTTGCCTTAATATTATGTTCCTTACCAATCCTTTGCTCAGTGGGAAACATCTTCTAAGTGTAAACCAATTTTTGGGGGTAATGTTTTCTTCCTATTTTTATTACTTAGAAACCTTAAAAATTACAGTGTTCGTCTGGTCAGAAAAAAAGGTCCTTTTTGCGGGGAGGATAGCATTGAGTTTGTGGGCTGGGAAATAAAAGTGGGGAGAGGGAACTTTATTCTCTTTTTCATTGGTGAATATCCTTAAAACATTTCTAAGATGTAGTTTCAGATTGGAGCTACTTAATTTAAGTAAAAAGAAATGATAGGTTAATTAAAGTGCATATTTTGGAGCCTAAATGTTTATTTTATATAGATCTTATATTTTGTTTCCAATTATCTTATTGTAGAATGAACTCTGTCGTTCTGTCAGGCATTGCGTAAATGTTAGACTGAGTATGTGCTTGTTTCCATGCGTATAGAAAATAGCGTCACACTCACTCAGTCTTCACAAATGAAAATGCCAGAGGAGGCAAGTAACAAGGAAGAATAACTCCAAACCAAAACTCCTCAATTTAAGGCACTCTCGTTAATTAGAAGTTCTCATGGAAATTATTATTTATCCCTTTTTCTCTGTGTTAGGGGTCTGTACCTTTTTAAAGCCTGAATATTTCTAGCCATGACTAAGCAATGTCAGTGATGTTACTAGGGTCTAGTTGTCAGGGTTAGGGCTAAGGAGTGGGTGAGATGGGAGAGGAATAGGGAAAGGAAGGAGAATTGAGTGAGTTGGAGAAAAGAGTGAAATGAAGATGAGGAGGAGAGAAAAGATACAGGGTCTTTAGTGTGTAGCATGGAGCCATCATCAGTTGTCTCAGGTAGTTCTTAGGGCTGCTGGATGCCTTGTGTGCTAGACTGAACTATGGTGAAATGAAGTAAAAACTGTTCTTGACAAGCAAAACGAGAGAATTAAAACATAATTTAATATGATATAGAAAGATCTGCAAGGCAGACAGTTAAGTGATGAAAGCAAGATGCAGAACAGTATGTATGATTTGATACCCTTTGTGTTTTTTGGAAAAAAAAAACAGGAGAAAAAGATAATTTGCATTGGTGTATGTATGCAAAAAAAAAAAAAAAAAGATCTTTAGGGCTGGGCATGGTGGCTCACACGTGTAATCCCAGCACTTTGGGAGGCCATTGTGGGTGGATTACCTGAGGTCAGGAGTCTGAGACCAGCCTGGCCAATATGGTGAAACCCCGTCTCTACTGAAAATATAAAAACTAGCTGGGGCGTGGTGGCACACACCTGTAATCCCAGCTACTCGGGAGGCTGAGGCAGGAGAATTGCTTGAGCCCGGGAGACGGAGCTTGCAGTGAGCTGAGATCACGCCACTGTCCTCCAGCCTGGCTGACCAAGCGAGACTCTGTCTCAAACAACAGCAACAACACAAACCTTTAGAAGAATAAATAAGAAAATGGTGGCACTGGTTACCTGTTAGGTCTAGGAATTGTCCAGGTAGAGGACAGAGTAGGAAGGAGACTTCTCATTGCATTATATCTTTTTACACTTTCTGATGTTTGTATCAGATTTTAAAAATTAAATAGAAAATTGAAAATTTTAGCTGGGCACAGTGGCTCACGCCTGTAATCCCAGCACTTTGGGAGGCCGAGGAGGGCGGATCATGAGGTCAGGAGATCGAGACCATCCTGGCTAACACGGTGAAACCCCGTCTCTACTAAAAATACAAAAAAATAGCTGGGCGTGGTGGCAGGCGCCTGTAGTCGCAGCTACTCGGGAGGCTGAGGCAGGAGAATGGCGTGAACCCAGGAGGCGGAGTTTACAGTGAGCCGAGATCGTGCCACTGCACTCCAGTCTGGGCGACAGAGGGAGACTCCGTCTCAAAAAAAAAAAAAAAAAAAAAATTTTAAAGAACAGCATCTCAATCCTTCCTTTTCTTCTCTTTCTGTGTCTGGAAGTCAGAGAAATGGCAAGGGTTCTAACTGAGAGAATAGTTTTTTTGTTTTTGTTTTTGTTTTTTTGAGACGGAGTCTCACTCTGTCACCCAGGCTAGAGTGCAGTGGCGCAATCTCGGCTCACTGCAAACTGTGCCTCCTGGGTTCATGTCATTCTCCTGCCTCAGCCTCCCGAGTAGCTGGGACCACAGGCGCCCGCCAGCACGCCCGGCTAATTTTTTGTATTTTTAGTAGAGACGGAGTTTCACCGTGTTAGCCAGGATGGTCTCAATCTCCTGACCTCATGATCCGCCCAACTCGGCCTCCCAAAGTGCTGGGATTACAGGCGTGGGCCACCGTGCCCAGCCGAGAGAATAGTTCTTGAACAGTGGTTGAGGGGATACACATGCAAAAGGGCCCATAATCTAGGACATGTGTTCTCTTGGAATCTTCAAGAATTTTGAATTTATAGATGTATATTTCTAGTATTGAACTGCAAAGTCAGGCATTAAAAAATTTAACTTGGCCAGACGCGATGGCTCACGCCTGTAATCCTAGCACTTTAGGAGGCTGAACAGGCAGATCGCTGGAGCACACGAGTTTGAGAACAGCCTGGGCAACATGGCAAAACCCCATCTCTACTAAAAATACAAAAGAAAATTAGCCAGGCATGGTGGTGTGCACCTGTAGTTGCAGCTACTTGAGAGGCTGAGGTGGGAGGATGGCTCGAGCCTGGGAGGTGGAGGTTGCAGTGAACTGTGATTGTGCCCCTGCAGTCCAGCCTGGGTGATAGAGCCAGACCTTGTCTCTTGTCTCATTAAAGAAAAAAAAAAATTAACTTGTTCTTAAAGTTTTAGTAAAAACAGGTTTTCATTGTATATCCCCTTAAATTAGCAATTAGATATAATCTCAGCATTCTTCTTCTTCTTTTTTTTTTTTTTTTTTTTTATGAGACAAGAGTCTCGCTTTGTTGTCCAGGTGATCTTGGCTCACTGCAACCTCCACTTCCTGGGTTGAAGTGATTCTCCTGCCTCAGCCTCCCGAGTAGCTGGGATTACAGACATCTGTCACCATGGCCAGCTAATTTTTTTTTTATTTTTAGTAGAGATGGGGTTTCACCAGCTTGGCCAGGCTGGTTTTAAACTCCTGACCTCAGGTGATCCACCCGCCTCGGCCTCCCAAAGTGCTGGGATTACAGGCATGAGCCACCATGCCCGGCCTAATCTCAGCACTCTTAACCGTGTGACTTTGGGCGATTTTCTTAATCTCTCTGAGATTCAGGTTCCTCCTTCATACTGGAAATAATAACACTTACTTCAGAGGACTTTTGTATTATATCTGTAAAGGACATAGGGCAGTGTTTGGCTCAGTGGACTACTACTGTTCTTATTGTAATTACTAATTTTTTTTTTTTTTTTGAGATGGAGTCTTGCTGTGTCGCCCAGGCTGGAGTTCAGTGGCACGATCTCGGCTCACTGCAACCTGCGTCTCCTGAGTTCAAGCAATTCTCCTGCCTCAGCCTCTCAAGTAGCTGGGATTACAGGCGCCTGCCAGCATGCCCGGCTTATTTTTCTATTTTTAGTAGAGACGGGGTTTCACTATGTTTGCCAGGCTGGTCTCAAACTCCTGGCCTCAAGTGATCCACCCGCCTTGGCCTCGCAAAGTGCTGGGATTACAGGCGTGAGCCACCACGCCAGCTCTTATTGTAATTACTGTTAATAATAGCTCCTCATACACTAGTGGTGAGAGAGAGGGCTCTGGCTATGTGATACTGGGTAAGCTCATTAACCTCTTAGAACCTCGGTGTCCACACTGTAAAAAGGGTATAATGATAGTACCTAGATCCTAGAGTGGACTTTATAAGGATTAAATGAGTTTATTCACGCAGAGTGTTTAGAACAGCACCTGGTAGGTACTTAGTAAACCTGAGCTGTGAATTTTCTTATGACATCTGTTTGCTAAGGCTGCTGCCACAGAGTGACATATGCTGAGTGGCTTAAATAACAGAAATTTATTGTCTCACTGTTCTGGAGGCTAGAAATCTAAGGGCAGAGGCATGCTTTCTCTGAAGCAACTGGGACAGGATCTGTTTCAAGCCTCTCTTCTAGCTTCTGGTGGCAGCATAACTCCAGTCCTTATGTAGAGTTCTCCCTGTGTGTATTTCTTTTGTTTTTTTAGACAGAGTCTTGCTCTGTTGCCCAGGCTGGAGTGCAGTGGCATAATATCGGTTCACTGCAACCTCTGCCTCTCAGGTTCAGGTGATTCTCCTTCCTTAGCCTCCTAAGTAGCTGGGATTACAGGCACGTGTCACCATGCCCAGGTAATTTTCTGTATTTTTTGTAGAAACAGGGTTTCACCATGTTGCCCAGGCCGGTCTTGAACTCCTGACCTCAGGTGATCTGCCTGCCTCGGCCTCCCAAAGTGCTGGGATTACAGGCATGAGCCACAGCACCTAGCCTAAATTTTGTATTTTTTGTAGAGACAGGGCTGCACCTTGTTGCCCAGGCTGGTCTCAAACTCCTGACCTTAAGTGATCTGCCCCCCTCAGCCTCACAAAGTGCTGGGATTACAGGTGTGAGCCATTGCGCCCAGCCTCCCTGTGTGTATTTCTTTGTGTCCACAATTTCCCCTTTTTTATAAGGACAAGTCATATTGGGATTAGAGTCCTCTCTGATGACCTCATTTTAACTTTATGACCTCTTTGAAGATCCTATCTCTTTTTTTTTTTCAGAGTCTCTGTTGCCCAGGCTGGAGTACAGTGGGGTGATCTCAGCTCACTGCAACCTCCTCCTCCTAGGTTCAAGTGATTCTTCTGCCTTAGCCTTCCAAGTAGCTGGAGTTACAGGTGCTCGCCACCATGCCTAGCTAATTTTTACATTTTTGGTAGAGATGGGGTTTCACCACATTGGCCAGGCTGGTCTCGAACTCCTGACCTCAAGTGGTCCACCCACCTCGGCCTCTTAAAGTGCTGAGATTGCAGGCGTGAGCCACCGCACCTGGTCTGAAGATCCCGTCTCTAAGATCACATTCTGAGGTACTGAATGTTAGGAGTACTACATATCTCTTTTTTTTTTTTTTTTTTGAGACAGGGTCTCCCTTTGTCATTCAGGCTGGAGTGCAGTGGCACTTGGATCACTGCAACCTCCAGCCCCCCATCCTCCTGTATACTCTAAATCAGTGGTCCCCAACCTTTCTGGCACCAGGGACTAGTTTCGTGAAATATAATTTTTCCACAGAGCCAGGGGCCGGAGAGGGGGATCAGGGATAGTTTTGGGATGATTCAGCACATTGCATTTACTGTGCACTTTATTTCTATTATTATTACATTGTAATATATAATGAAATAATTATACAAACTCACTGTAATGTAGAATCAGTGGGAGCCTGAGCTTGTTTTGCTGCAACTAGATGGTTCCATCTGGGGGTGATGGGAGACAGTGACAGATCATCAGGCATTAGATTCTCATAGGAGCACGCAGCGTAGATCCCTCACATGTGCAGTTCACAATAGGGTTCACGCTCCTATGAGAATCTAATGCTGCAGCTGATCTGACAGGAGATGGAGCTCAGTTGGTAATGTGAGCCATGGGGATGGGACGCGGCTGTAAATACCGATGAGGCTTCTCTCACTCACCTGCTGCTCACCTCCTGCTGTGCAGCCCCATTCCTAACAGGCCCAGTTCTTAACAGTACTGGTCTGTGCCCCAAGGGTTGGGGATGGGGACCCCTGCTTTAAATCACCTCTAGATTACTTATAATGCTGAATACAACATAAATGCTGTATAAATAGTTGTGAAACGCTATTGTTCATGGAATAATGACAAGAAAAAAGTCTGTACATGTTCAGCACAGATGTAGTTTTTTTTTTTTTTTTTTTTTCTGAATAATTTCTATCTGTGGTTGGTTGAATCCATGGATATGGAACCCATGGATGTGGAGGGCCAATTCTATAGTAACAAGTCACTGTCTCATTCCTGTCCCTTAACCATTCGGTTCCCCTCCCATAGACAACCTTTTTTTTTTTTTTTTTTTTTTTTTTTGAGACAGAGTTTTGCTCTTGTTGCCCAGGCTGGAGTGCAGTGGTGCGATCTCGGCTCACTGTGACCCCTGCCTCCCGGGTTCAAGCGATTCTCCTGCCTCAGCCTCCCGAGTAGCTGGGATTACAGGCGTGTGCCACCATGCCCGGCTAATTTTGTATTTTTAGTAGAGATGGGGTTTCTCCATGTTGGTCAGGCTGGTCTTGAACTCCCGACCTCAGGTGATCCACCCGCCTCGGCCTCCCAAAGTGCTGGGATTACAGGCATGAGCCACTGCGCCCGGCTGTAAATATGCTTTTTGTAGGTTCTCTTAGTTCAGATGTAGGACCAGTCTGATGTTAGGTTCTTAGGTAAGGACCTATATAAAGATAGTATAAAATGGTACCTAATATTACAAAGCTTTTTTAGGAATGGCAAAGGGATAATATGGCAGCTTCCTCCCTGTCAGTTCTGCATTGGTGACTAAGGATCTCAAATTTCTGGATAATCTGGCTTGCTTAGTTACGACGAGAGACCAGAACTTGCTGATAGCATATGAAATCTTCGGGCGAGTTTTGAATGTTTTTCATTTTTTAATCTGATATGATGTAGCAGACATGACATTGACTCACATGCAAGCCCCAAACATGCCGAAGCCGCGGGAGCTCTCTATCAGCCATAGTAGGCTGCTCTGGAGCCGTTGGTTCAGGCAGCTGTTGAGTGGGCCTGGGAGGCACGGAGGGAAAGGGAAGAGGGCCGGCACTGGTTTACTCTCCTAGACATAGTCGTGAAATCTCATGGTCAAAGGAAACCAAGAAGTCATCTTATCCTGCTACTATTTTCCTTCCAGGGTCTCTTCTGCAGGGTCCCCATGAATTGTGGCTGAAGTTGTGCACAAACAAGTATCTCCAGTGACAGGAGTGCCTTCTGAGGCAGCCCATTGCATCTTCATCTGCTGACACTCTGCTAGGCTGACTTCTGTAGTTTTCACCACTGATCTTCAGTCCACCTCACAGAGCTCTATAAAACGCTTGAATCCTCTTTACATCATAGACTTTCAGCTACTTGAAGATAGCCATCAGCCGCTACGTGACTCTTTTCTCCAGGTAAAATCTCCAGTTATAGCAGCTGTTCTTCATATGGCCTAGTGTCTAATGCGTTTGCTCTCCTGGTCATTTTTTGAATTTCTTCAGTTTGCCCATGTCTCAGAGTGTGGGATCCAGCACTGCCCATATAACGTTCCCAGGATGTTCTGACTGATGTAGAGTAAGCCTGGTATCACCCATGTCCTAGGAACTGAGACCCCGTCACTACTGGTGTTGCAGCCTAGGATCAAACTGTTCTTTTGGCAGCCACTTCACATTTTTGTGTTAAGGGCTTACTCTTAGCCAAACACAAATTTTGTTTTGTTTTGTTTTTTGTTTTTTCTGAGACAGGTTCTCACTCTGTCACCTAAGCTGGAGTGCAGTGGCACGATCTCAGCTCACTGCAACTGCTGCCTCCCGGGTTCAAGCAATTCTTTTACCTCAGCCTCCCAAGTAGCTGGGATCACAGGTACGCGTCACCATGCCTGGCTAATTTTTGTATTTTTAGTAGAGATGGGGTTTTGCCAAGTTGGCCTGGCTGGTTTCGAACCCCTGACCTCAAGTCATCTGCCCACCTTGGCTTCCTGAAGTGCTGGGATTACAGGCCTGAGCCACCACACCTGGCTGACAGATTGTTGTTATCATTAATGTCACATGAACTACTGCCAAAGGCATCTCCCCTTCTTGTGCTTGGAGGGTGTGTTGGATGCCACCTGTGCCCCTCCCTGGAGATGCTTTTGGCCCCACAGCTTCCTCCAGCCAATGTAGCAGTGACTGGGTCTGTGCAGGTTTTGGTCACCTTCACTCAGGTGTGATGGGGTGGTGCCTTTCTTTGGCCTGCCCCAGGTATCTTTTACTTCTTGGGATGTATTTGATGCTATAGTATGGAATGCTGCAGAGACTTCCGGCACCAACCCCCTGGAGTTGGACTTTATTTCACAGGTTGAGGGCACCATCCTCCACAAGAATCCCCAACTTCAGCCACCAGCTGGCAACAGGTTTGGGGGTCCTCAGCCCACCCTCACTTCTGGCCAGATGGCTACAAATTTGGCGATTTCCACTACCCCCTCAGGTTTGATCACTTGTTAGAATGATTCACAGAATTCAGGGACATGCTATGCTTACAACTACAGTTTTATTAATTGATCAATAAAGCAAAAGGATATAAATGAACCAGTCAAAGGGAAAGACACATAGATCTGGGAGGACACCAAACGCAAAGCTTTCATTGTTCTCTCCCCATGGAGTCAGGGGCTGTTAACCTTTCCAGCACATCGATGCGTGACAATGTATAGAGTATTGCCAACCAGGGACGTGCTCCTGAGCTTCAGTATTTGTCATTTTTATTGGGGCTTCCTTGCATAGGCACGATTGATTGAATCATTGGCCATGTGACTCAAACTTTAGCACCCTCATTTCCCCAGAGGTGATCTTGTTAGCATGCACTATCTAGGGGCCCACTCTGAGTCACCTTGTTAGCATCAACTTAGAGGTGTGGGCCCGCCGTGATAACAAAGATACTGCTGACCAGGCACGGTGGCTCACGCCTGTAATCCCAGCACTTTGGGAGGCCGAGGCGGGCGGGTCACAAGGTCAGGAGATCGAAACCATCCTGGCTAACATGGTGAAACCTTGTCTCTACTGAAAATACAAAAAATTAGCCGGGCGCGGTAGCGGGCGCCTGTAGTCCCAGCTGCTCGGGAGGCTGAGGCAGGAGAATGGCGCGAACCCGAGAGGCGGAGCTTGCAGTGAGCCAAGATCGCGCCACTGCACTCCAGCCTGGCAGACAGAGCCAGACTCCGTCTCAAAAAAAAAAAAAAAAAAGATACTGCTATCACTCTGAAAAGTCCAAGGGTTTAGAGGCTACCTTCTAGAAACTGGGGACAAAGACCAGCCAAATTCATTACTATACAGATGCCCATAGGAATCTCTTGGTGTTCATACCAATGTGACCCAGAAGTATGGGTGGCCTAACACCTGTTGAGTTGTTCTTGAGCAACAGGGAATGGGTACTGAAGGATACTTATTTCCTCTTTTGTCCTCTGGGTGGACAGTTCTGACAGGCATTTGATATGGCTTCTTAGAATGTCCAACAACGGTGAGCAGTGGTCCCATAGTGGGGGCCCAGCTTGATAAGTCATCCTTCTATTGTCTGTCCCTCCTGCCCTGTTTTACTCCCTCAGCCCCTCATTCCTGCTCTCTGGGATCACTTCCCAAAGAAAGTACCTGCACTTAAGCTTTTGTCTCAAGTTTTGCTTTAGAGGGCTAGCCCTAGAATGCTTTTATTACACTAAACTTTACATGTTTTAAAAAACAATGTTTTGGCCAGGGGCAGTGTCTCACGCCTATAATCCTAGCACTTTGGGAGGCTAAGGCAGGCGGATCACCTGAGGTCAGGAGTTCGAGACCAGCCTGACCAATATGGTGAAACCTTGTCTCTACTAAAAATACAAAAATAAGCAGGGTGTGATGGTGTGCCTATATTCCCAGCTAATCGGGAGGCTGAGACAGGAGAATTGCTTGAACCCAGGAGGTGGAGGTTGCAGTGAGCCGAGGTCACGCCACTGCATTCCAGCCTGGGCTGCAGCGAGACTCCATCTCAAAATAAATAAATAAATAAATTTAAAAAAAGTTTTTTTCCCTGACGTGGAAATTAAGTGATTAAAAAATGAGACTAACTTTTTCAGGATATATTCTTGTTGTTAATATGGTGCAGGGCTGTGATGCTTCTGCAAAATGTGAGTTGAGTGTATAGCAGGCCTCCTAACTCTAGAGATGATGTATCCTTCCGTATCGATTGCCTTTGTGAAGTCACACACATAAGCAGGGAGAAGTCGTGAAGATACATAAACAGCTGCGTTTTCCAGGCTCAGATCACTAACATGCTCGTGATTTCTTTCTAGGTCTGATTTTTATGGTTGACAGTAATGACAGAGAGCGGATTGATGAGGCCTGGGAAGTGCTAACTTACTTGTTAGAGGACGATGAGCTCAGAAATGCAGTTTTATTGGTATTTGCCAATAAACAAGTATGTTGTTATTGGCTTTCTGAATGCTGGAACTGAAATTTACTGCCAAATGTCTCACTTGTAAATACAGACATTTAAATGAGATGTCTGCCTCCCTGTCTCCAGTACCAACCATAATATCTCCCACCATCTCCTTGCTAGAATGTCTTTTTTTTTTTTATTGAGACAGAGTCTCACTCTGTTGCCCAGGCTGGAGTACAGTGGTGTGATCTCAGCTCACTGTGACCTCCACCTCCCGGGTTCAAGTGATTCTCCTGCCCCAGCCTCCCAAGTAACTGGGATTACAGGCATGCGCCGCCATGCCCATCTAATTTTTGTATTTTTAATAGAGACTGGGTTTCACCATGTTGGCCAGGCTGGTCTCGAACTCCTGACTTCAAGTGATCTGCCCACCTCGACCTCCCAAATTGCTAGGATTACAGGTGTGAGCCACCGAGCATCTACTAAGTTCCAGACTTGGTTTTAGGCTTAAACCAAGACAGATAAAGTCCTTGTGTTCTTGGAGTTTACGTTGCTAGGGGGAAGAGAGTCAACCAATAAATAACATGAAATGTGCCAGGTGTGGTGGCTCATGCCTGTACTCCCAACACTTTGGGAGGCTGAAGCGGGGGGAATCACTTGAGCCCAGGAGTTCAAGACCAGCCTGGGCAACATAGTGAAACCCCATCTCTACAAAAAAGTACAAACATTAGCTGGATGTGGTAGCATGCACCTGTGGTCCCAGCTATTCAGGAGGCTGAGGTGGGAGGATCACTTAAGCCTGGAAGTTTGGGGCTGCAGTGAGATGAGATTATTCCATTATGCTCCATCCTGGGCTACAGAGTAAAATAAATAATAATACGTGTCAAATGGTTTTTAAGTGTTGTGGAAGAAGCAAAAGCATAGTAAAGGGGCAGGGCGGGTGTGGGAAAGACTGGGAATGCCTCTCTGATGAGATGACATCTGAGCGGAGACCAGAAGGCCGGGAGGAAGGGAGCCACACAATTCTAGGAACAGCATGGCAGCCAGTGCAGCTGGAACAGAATGAGCCGGGGAGAGAGAGAGGAGATGAGATTGAATCATATAGGGCCTGTTTTGGAGGAGGAAAAGGGCTTGTACATAAATGTAAAACAGTAAAAGAAATACGGGAGGAAGACCAAGTGTAGAACTATCCAGCCTCAGGACTCTGAGCTAAACTAAGCATGAAAAAGAAGGTAGAAAGAACCACGTGGAATTGTACCAGTCTGAGATGACCACCGTCACATTCTGACATCCTTCCTTCACTTTCTCTTCCATGAGTGCATTCATTATGTAATTGTGATCATACTGTTGTGACAATGTTGCATCCTGTCTTATCACTTTAGATTTATCAAAATCATTGTCTCTTGTTATCCAACTCTTTGTAGACCTGATTTTAAACGGTGGATGGATCATCATTTGTACAACCGTTACTCTCACTGTTCAGGTTCAATGTCAGTCCAGAGTTTGCACAGTGAACATATGACTATTAAAGAAAGAAAATGACTCTGGAGGGTGTGTGTGTGTATGTGTGTGTGATTTTTTTGTTTTGTTTTGTTTTGAGACAGGGTCTTACTCTGTTGCCCAGGCTGGAGTGGAGTGGTGCGATCACAGTTCACTGCAGCCTCGAAGTCCTGGGCTCAAGTGATCCTTCTTCCTCAGCCTCCCAAGTAGCTGGGACTGCAGGCACGTGCCACCATGCCCAGCTAATTTTTTAATTTTTTTGTAGAGCTGAGATCTTGCTATGTTGCCCAGGCTGGTCTCAAACACCTGTGCTCAAGCTGTCCTCCCACCTCAGCCCCGCAAAGTGCTGGGATTATAGGTATAAGCTACCGTGCTTGGTGCCTCTGTTGTTTTCAATGATGAAAACAGAATGTTCTCATGGTATAAATATGCATACAGTTCAGAATATTCAAGTGAAATATTCTAGTGCTACTATTCATTGTTAAATTTATTCTTTCTCTTTCCAGAGATCCAACTTTCTCTGCCTGTGTAAGCAATTGTATGATTATGTTCTTTCACTTAGTATATCTTGGAAGTCCTTCCATATCAGTACATCTACAGCTACTTTAATTAATTAATTAATTAATTTATTTATTGAGATGGAGTTTCACTCTTATTGTCCAGGCTGGAGTGCAATGGCGCTACCTCGGCTCACCGCAACTTCCGCCTCCTGGGCTCAAGCAATTCTCCTGCCTGAGCCTCCCGAGTAGCTGGGATTACAGGCATGCGCCACCACTCCTGGCTAATTTTGTATTTTTAATAGAGACGGGGTTTCTCCATGTTGGTCAGGCTGGTATAGAACTCCCAACCTCAGGTGATCCGACCACCTCGGCCTCTCAAAGTGCTGGGATTACAGGTGTGAGCCACCGTGTCCAGCCTTACTTTGTTCTTTAATGCTGATTTATTCAAATTTAGTTTGAGCTTATTCTGTGCCAAGCACATTTCAAGGCACTTGGGATACATCAGAGGACGAGATAGACCAAGATTCCTGCCCTTGTAAAGCTTGCATTCTAGTTAGGGGAGACAGATAGATAGTCAATAATAAATATACTTAAATAAGTAAATGTCGTGATGTAGTAATGTATGGTGAGTGCCATATTGAAAAGATGGAACAGACCACTTCGTTGAGGTCTCCAGTCCAGGAGGCTTTGTAGACCATAAGGACTCGGACTCGTATCCTGAGAGAGGGGGAGCTGTTGCAGTTTTGATAGAAGAATGATTCAATCTGATTCACCGATGGCTGGGTTGAGAATAGGCTTCACGGGAGCAAGAGCAGAGAAGTAGGGAGGACAGTTAGGAAGTTATTTCAGTCATCCAGGTGAGAAGCGATGTGGTGTCAGATCGCGGCGACAGCTGTGGAGTTAGTAAGTGGTCAGATTCTGGATACATTTTGATAGTAGAGCCATTAGGAGTTCCTGACAGATGGGCTGTGACATTGAGAGAAAAAAAGTAAGGATAATTTCAAGCTTTTTGGCCTGAGCAACTGGAAGGTTGGAGTTGGCCATCAACAGAGAAGACTGTGGGTTTGGGCACGTTTAACAGGGAAGAGCATATTTCGCTATATGGATACAACAGTATACATTGACTTTTGAATGTTCTTTTTCAAGGATCTCCCTAATACTATGAACGCGGCAGAGATAACGGACAAGCTCGGCCTCCATTCCCTCCGCTACAGAAACTGGCACATTCAGGCTACTTGTGCCACTACTGGACATGGGCTTTACGAAGGCCTGAACTGGCTCGCCAACCAGTTCCAGAACCAGAACTGATCAGAAGGATCTATTCTTTGTGCCTTGTGGCCACATCAGCTAGCCTCTGCTGTGTGCACGTGTACGTGTGTGCTGGGAGTGGAGGCAGCTTTCTCACGGTGCCTTATCCATGCCATAAGAAAAGCAGTGTTACATTTTAAGAAACCCAGTGTTAAGTTTTAAACACCACCTTCCATTTCAGTAGCTTTGATGATCATTTTTGCAATTGATGGAGAAGTCCAGAGGGCTTGCTGGTGCTCGAAGGCCAGAGCGGGCTTCATGGAGGCGAGTTGGAGCGGGGACTGAGTTCAGCTGTTGCAATCCTGGTCTGGCGTCTGGAGTCCTGTTAGTCTTTGGCATCCTTTCGTAAAAAGGAAGGAATTGTCATTCTTTTTTTTTTTAACCATATTTTTACTGTACCTTTTCATGTTTATTTATTTTTTATTAAAAAAATTTTTTTTGAAACAGCCTCCCACTCTGTCGCCCAAGCTGGAGTGCAGTGGTGCGATCTCAGCTCACTGCAACCTCCGTCTCTCGGGCTCAAGCAATCCTGCAACCTCCGTCTCTCGGGCTCAAGCAATCCTCCCACCTCAGCCCCCTGAGTAGCTGAGACTACGGGTGTGCACCACCACACCTGGCTAATTTTTGTATTTTTTGTGGAGACAGGGTCTTGCCATGTTGCCCAGGCTGGTCTGTAACTCCTGAGCTCAAGGGATCCACCCACCTCAGCCTTCCAAAATGCTGGGATTACAAGCATGAGCCACTGCGCTACTGAGAAATGGTCATTCTTTACCACCACTGCTGCAGCTAGCAGCTCACTCTTCAGTGCTTTAAGCAAATGATCCTCAGGAAAGAAAAGGTATTTGCTTATTGCAGGTGCAAAGAGGCTCAGATTGGAACTTTTCCCTGAAGCTGTATTGTAGCCCAGAGTTCCTGATGTAAGATGCTTTATTTAAAGACATCCGTGAGCTTTTTCACTGGCATATCAATACTTCATAACACTAGGAAGGTATCCAGCCTTTTCCTTATGCTAGTTCCTTCCCTTATTTGCCAGATGGGGACCCTGTGGGGAGGTGACCCAGTGTGAGGCCGAAGCTCTTTCCCAGAGCCCCACAGGCCAGTGGAGGGTCGTGTTTGTGCTCTGGGCATCACCGTCTTGGGTCTCGGTCCCCTGCGACTGCAGCTGCTACATCCCTGCTCTGAGCTAAATGTTCTTCCCATGAAGCAGACGGTTCACTTTTGGGATGGCGCTGTCCCCAGGTTTGGCTGTCTCAGTCCAGATGATGTTTGGTTAGTTTCCATTCCCAGAACCACAAGCCTTTGAGTTCTGAAAGTTTGTGACAGAATCAAGAGGCTATTTTGGGAGATGTGAGATTCCCAGCCCACCTGGTATTGCCCTCGAGTTAGTGGTAAATTTTGCTATGGAAAATATCTCTTGTCAAGACCAAGCTCCGGCGCATTGCCTCCCTCTTTTGGATGGCCATGGCATCTCATGAACCACTTGGAAATGTGTTTTATGTTGTTCTCCAAATATTAATAAAAATATCCCGGAGAGGAGGTTCACTAAGTAGCCTAGAGCTCGTTTGTCCAGGCAATTGTTGGCCATATTAGTACCTAAGCACTTCTATTTAAACTTCTTCTTCTTTTTTTTTTTTCTTTTTGAGACGGAGTCTTGCTCTATCACCCTGGCTAGAGTACAGTGGCGTGATCTCGGCTCACAGCAACCTCTGCCTCCCGGGTTCAAGCGATTCTCCTGCCTCAGCCTCCTGAGTAGCTGGGACTACAGGCGCCCGCCACCACGCCCAGCTAAATTTTGTATTTTTAGTAGAGACAGGGTTTCATCATGTTGGCCAGGCTGGTCTTGAATTCCTGACCTCAAGTGATCCACCTGCCTCGGCCTCCCAAAGTGCTGGGATTATAGGCGTGAGCCACCACGCCTGGCCTATTTAACCTTCTAAAACTACTTTTTCAAGAAATATTTATTCAAATTATAGAAGATTGGCCAGGCACAGTGGCTCATGCCTGTAATCCCAGCGCTTTGGGAGGCCAAGGTGGGAGAGTCGCTTGAGCCCAGAGTTTGAGATGAGCCTGGGCAACATGGCGAGAACCTGTCCCAAATTTAATATAATAAATTTTAAATAAAATAAAATTTTAAAAATAAAATTAAATAAAAAATTATACAGGAGGGCCATGTCAGGTGAATTTTAACTGAAGCAAACCTTATTTATTCATAACAATGAAGTTGATATTACTAGGAAAAAATTTCATTCCATGATAAATGTGTGGTATCATGTTTTTCTTTAAAATATTGAATTTAAAGAATGTTCATTGCAATACTGGCAACTAAGTCCAGATTTGCTTTTTAACCATGGAGTAATTTCTGAGAAATATTTGTTTTATTTTATTTTATTTTTTTGAAACAGAGTCTTGCTCTTGTTGCCCAGGCTGGAGTGCAATGGTGTGATCTCTGCCTCCTGGGTTCAAGCGATTCTCCTGCCTCAACCTCCTGAGTAGCTGGGATTACAGGCGCCCTCCACCACGCCCGGCGAATTTTTGTATCTTTAGTAGAGACAGGGTTTCACCACGTTGGCCAGGTTGGTCTTGAACTCCTGACCTCATGATCCGCCTGCCTCAGCCTCCCAAAGTGTTGAGATTACAGGTGTGAGCCACCGCACCTGGCCTCTGAGAAATATTTAGATTGTACGCCTCAAATGGGCAGGGACTGTGTCTTACACTTTTGTATTTATGCTACAGCTTACCTAATACAGTGCCAGGCCTCGTTAAACACTTATTGATTGCTCAGACAATAAAGAACTTGCTTTGGAAGGAGGAGAGGATAGTCATGTGCTTCTGAATGTATTGAACTTCTTGAAATCTCTTTCCCCATCAATTTTAGCAGAGTTTCTATTGAAACTCCTAGGGTGTGTTTATGGAAGACAAACTGAGATGTGCTGTCCCAGCCTTAGGCCCTGGCAGTACGCCTTTGCCTTTTCACGGCACACCCACTACAGCCTTTCCCACACTGTGACACTGGAGCTGGTGAGTCAGAGTAAGTATAAGTGGGGAGCACTTTTCAGTACAGTAGTTTTGAGGAAAGACTTGGGTCTCTGAAAGCCATGTTTGCATCCCTGCCATGTCCCTCACTGGCTGCTAGCCTCAGGCCACTGACTCTTAGCCTCTGTATGTCGGAGCCTCAGTTTGCTTAACTGTTAAATGGGGATACTGATACCTGCCTCATAGAGTTATGAGGATTGTCTCCTACCTTTGAATGTCTTGCTCCGGTGTTTCCCTGGAGATATCTTGTCCAAGTATGAACAGCAGTGCTGGCCACAAACTCATCAGCATCATCATTATTATTATTATTATTATTATCATCATTATTGAGACAGTCTCACTCTGTCACCCAGGCTGGAGTGCAGTGGCACAATCTCAGCTCACTGCAACCTCTGCCTCCTGGGTTCAAGTGATTCTCGTGCCTCAGCTGCCCGAGTAGCTGGGATTACAGGTGTGCACCACCACATCTGGCTAATTTTTGTATGAGTAGTAGAGACGGGGATGCACTATGTTGGCCAGGCTGGCCTTGAACTCCTGACCTCAAGCGATCTGCCCGCCTCGGCCTCCCAAAGTGCTGAGATTACAGGCGTGAATCACCGCACCTGGCCACTTTTAAAACATTTCTATCACCCTGAAAAGAAACCCTGTACCCTTTAGCAGTCACTCCTCATTTCCCCCGTCCTCCGCAGCACTGGGCAACCACTAACCACTGACCTACTTCCTGTCTCTAGATCTGGTGGAGATGCTTTTTAAACTTTTTTTTACTACCCTATGGTCCCTGAGGAGCATTACACTGAGAAGTTTTCTCCTATTTTGTCTTTCATTCTCCGCATCCTCTTTTGTTCTAGTGCATGGCATGGGAAGCCCTCTCTAGGAGGATGCTGTGGCCACACAAGCACTAGACGAACCGCTGGAGTAGGTGACTTCCAAGGTGTCCTGATGTAGTAGCTATTAGACAAACTCCTGCATTTGGCCAGTAATTAGCGTGCTGCTGCACATTGCCACTAGGTGGTGCTGCTGCTCCATCCCAACTAACCCACATGCATCCCTGGCTGGGGTCAGCCTTGGGGTTTCCCAAGTGTAGAGGAATTCATCTCTGTGCCTGTGGTAATGGCTGGACACCAGGAGAGACCCAGAAAACAGGGATATTCCTAGAAGAGAAAGGCAAAATAAGCACTCAGAGCAGAGGACATTTGAGTGTCAATAATGAAGGTGGCAGCAGTAATCATGGCTATCATTTACTAAAAATAGTGGATATTGGCCAGACATGGTGGCTCACACCTGTAATCCCAGCATTTTGGGAGACCAAGGTGGGTGGATCACTTGAGGTCAGCAGTTCGAGACCAGCCCGGCCAACATGGTGAAACTATCTACTAAAAATACAAAAATTAGCCAGGTATGGTGGTGCACGCCTGTAGTCCCAGCTACTCGGGAGGCTGAGGAAGGAGAATCACTTGAACCTGGGAGGTGGAGGCTGTAGTGAGCTGAGATCGCGTCACTGCACTCCAGCCTGGACAACAGAGCAAGACTGTCTCAAAAAAAAAAAAAGTAGATACTGTGCTAGTCACTTGATACACATCATCTCTGATCTTTGCACTGAGCGAGGCATGTGTATTATGTCTGCATTACAAAAGGGGAAAAATTAAGGTTCAAGAAGATAAAGTCACCAGGCATGGTGGCGCATGCCTGTGATCGCAGCACTTTAAGAGGCTGAGACGGGCGGATTGGTTGAATCCAGGAGTTCAAGACCAGCCTGGGCAACATAGTGAGACCTCATCTCTACAAAAAAATTAAATTAGCTGGGTGTGGTGGTGTGTGCCTGTAGTCACAGCTCCTCGGGAGGCTGATGTGGAAGGATCACTTGAGCCCGGGGGATAGAGGCTGCAGTGAGATGAGACTGAGCCATTGCACTCAGCCTAGGCAACAGAGTGAGACCCTGTCTCAAAACAAAACAGAAACAACAAAAAATAAGGCGACTTGCTGGAGGCCACATGGCTGTGAGCCAAATACAGGTCTGGGTTATCAGGGCTCACGTACTTCTAAGTACACCCTACTGCCTTGGAATCTGCTGAAGACCAAGCCCCTGCTCCCAAGCCATGGCAAAAGAGGGAAGGAAGCAAAGGTGCCCAGTGGGGACAACTCGGGGAGCGGCGAGGTGCCCAGGGCCCAGGAAGGCCAAGCAGCATGTGGCAGGGCAGCATCAGGTGACTCCCAAGAAGGAATGAGGAGAGGATGTGAGGAAAGAGCCACAGCACAGAGGCCTGCTGTTAGGTCAGCGGAAACCACGGCCCATGGGACCTGGATCTACCCTTGATGCTAACAATGTTCTTTGGGGAAAAAATCTATAATCACAAAGTTTCTGCAACTGGACTGTAGTCATGGTTGCAGAACTGTATAGATTTACTAGGAACCATCAAATTGTTCACTTACAATGGGTAAATTGTACAGTACATAGGTTATCCCTCAGTAAAGCTGTATGAAATTTATAGTCATGAAACCAATAGTGACAAAGGAGCTGGGTAAGTAGGTCTCAGCTGTTCTGTAGGCACTTTGAGAAGAGGAAGAGTAGCATCTCGGTTTTAATAAAAGAAAGCCTGGCCCATGGCGTCCAGCTTCTGCTTGAATACTTTCAGTGCCCGGGAACTCAGTATCTCAAAGCAGCCCACTCCGGTTTAAGAGAACTCTAAACCTTAGAATGTTGAAATACATCATTATTATTCTAGTACTGCTGTGAAAAATAAATGTCTTTGTTTTGCCACATAACATTTCTCTGAGAGCTTGAGGACAGTTATTGCATTTTCCCAAGTCATTTTTATCTCAGACAGAATTCCCTGATGACCTGTAGGTTTTTTGTTTTTTTGTCTTGTTTTGTGTGTGTGTGTGTGTGTGTGTGTGTGTTTTGGAGATGGAGTCTCTGTCGCCCAGGCTGGAGTGCAGTGGCATAATCTTGGCTCACTGCAGCCTCCACATTCCGAGTTCAAGCAATTCTCCTGCCTCAGCCTCCCAAATAGCTGGGATTACAGGTGTGAGCCGCCACACCTGGCTAATTTTTGTATTTTTAGTAGAGATGGAGTTTCACCACCTTGGCCAGGCTAGTCTCGAACTCCTGGTTTCAGGTGATCCACCCTCCTCGGCCTCCCAAAGTGCTGAAATTACAGGTGTGAGCCATTGTACTTGGCTCTCCTTGTGTTTTTTACAGGACAAGATTTCCAGCCTCTCCCATTCTCCCATTCTCCTGGTAGCTCTCCAGGAGCTACCCCTTTGATCTGTCCACATCCTTCTTAAAATGTGGGGACCCATGGGGAACCTGAGATTCTGCAGATGCCAGCCCAGTGCTGTGTGGTTAACAATTTGGATCCTAGCATTAAGATCCCGGGTTCAAATCCGTGCTCCACTGTAGGCCAGCTGTGTGACCATGGTTAAAAACATCTACCTTTCTGAGCTCTAATGTCATCATCTAAGTTATTGTGAGGATTGTACTGACCCACACTTTCTATCTGCCCAATCCCTTGAGGTGGGCTCAACCTGGGTTGGCAATGGTTGGGCAAGGGAGAGCAATCCAAACAGCAAACTGTCACACTGCTGATAAGCCAAGCAGAGACACAGCCACCATTAGGAGAAGGGGCTCTTCCATCTCTATCTATCAGGCTTTTCTGTCATGGAGCTGTAACCCCTGGTAAAGGAGGTGAGGAACTTGCTGGGGGGAGCACACAAACACCTGCTGATGTGCCTGACTTGGATACCCAGGAAGTTGCTGGCTTTCTCTTCCTTTCCCCAACATTTTTATTTGTTTGTTTGAGGCAGAGTCTCGCTCTGTCACCCAGCCTGGAGTGCAAAGGCGTGATCTTGGCTGAGTGCAATGGCATGATCTTGGCTCACTGCAACCTCCGCCTCCTGAGTTCAAGTGATTCTCCTGCCTCAGCCTCCTGAGTATTTGGGACTACAGGCGTGCGCCACCTCACCCGGCTAATTGTTGTATATTTAGTAGAGATGGGGTTTTGTCATGTTGGCCAGGCTGGTCTCGAACTGACCTCAGGGGATCCACCCGCCTCGGCCTCCCAAAGGGTTGGGATTACAGGCATGAGCCACCGCGCCTGGCTGGCATTTTTTTTTTCAACATAGTCTCCTCTTGATCTCATCCTTTGTCCACTGCACAAACCCCTCCCCAAAACGATCCCCAAGGAGGGGGGCTCCCGAACTAGATCAGCCTAGGGTAGGCCTACCCGGTTCAATCTTAGCCGGGTCTATGGTGCCATCTGATTGAAATCTAACTTGACTCTCTTCTCACTGACCTCTTCGGGGTCCCAGGGGTGTAAACATCCTGCAGCCTTCCGCCAGCCTTGTCTCTTCAATGTTCCCCTCCATTCATGACTCTCCTCACTGTATTTCTACTAACTTACTCTTACATACAAAACAGATCTTTCCCCCTTCCTGTACATCAGATATCATTTTGGATCGATACTACACCCAAGGCTGGGTGTGGTGGCTCATGCCTGTAATCCCAGCACTTTGGGAGGCCGAGGCAGGCAGATTACTTGAGGTCAGGAGTTTGAGACCAGCCTGGCCAACATGGTGAAACCCCGTCGCTACTAAAAATACAAACTTAGCCAGGCATGGTGGCGCGCGCCTGTAGTCCCAGCTACTTGGGAGGCTGAGAAATGAGAATCACTCGAACCCAGGAGGTGGAGGCTACAGTGAGCCAAGATTTCACCACTGCACTCCAGCCTGGGCAACAGAGGAAGACCTTGTCTCAAAAAAAAAAAAGAAAAAGGAAAAGAAAGCAAACTACACCCCCGGGTACTTACATAAATGAGATCATTTCTGTAAACACAGTGCAGTAGCAGCATCTAGTATAATAAGCACTCAATAAATACGAGCTATTATTGCTGAGGCAATGCATATTGGGGCTCTTTTTCTCCATCCTCTTGTGTAGCCTAAGTTCGCAGCTGTGTTTGGCAGCCGCCTCATACTAATGAAGCACACTGGGCTTGGGATCATTTCAGACCTGCAGATCTCTTTTGCATGAAATGCAGTGGGGCCAGGGCTCCCTCTTCTGCATTTGTGCAGCTGCTTTTAAGAACATAATGAATGATTTGCATTTGTCTCTTTTCATTTCATCTAGGCTTTGGCCCATCATCCTAACCTGTTGGCTTCATTTTGAATTTTGGATTTTGTTATTGAATGCATCAGATCTCCCTCCAAGCTTTGCTTCCTATAAATTTGATACCCATGACTCATAAGTCATCATCTGAGTCATGATAAAAAATACTGAATAAGGCTGGGCACGGTGGCTTACACCTGTAATCCCAGCACTTTGGGAGGCCAAGGCAGGTGATCACTTGAGGTCAGGAGTTGGAGACCAGCCTGGCCAACATGGTGAAACCCCATCTCTACCCAAAATACAAAAATTAGCCGGGTGTGGTGGCACCCACCTGTAGTCCCAGCTGCCTGGGAGGCTGAGGCATGCAAATTGGTTGACTTTGGAAGGTGGAGGTTATACTGAGCTAAGATGGCACCACTGCACTCCAGCCTGGGTGACAGAGGAAGTCTCTGTCTGTCTGTCTCTCTCTCTCTCTCTCTCCATGTATATATATAAAATTAGATGGGGACATACCATCAGAAACTTCCCTCCAGCTTGATTCATTTGTGTAACAGTAACAGATATTTACTAAGCACCTATAATGTGCTCTGTAGTGGACACTGTTCCATTCATTAGATGTGGATGTTCAGCCATCTATGTAACTTGGCTAATCATACTTTAAATTTAGCCCTTATTTCTCCATCTTATCCACCAGGAATCCTGAAAGATTCTATCAAGTGCTTCGCTAAAATTAAGTATACAATATGCGTAGCAATGCCTTCATGTACCAATCCCTCAGCAATGGAAATAAGGTTAATTTGACTAATTACTCTTAGTAAGCCGCTTTGACCACTGGTAACATCTGCCATCTTTTATAAGCCTATCTGATTGCAGATCAACCTCAGACATACCCATCTGTAGTTTCTGGAATCCACCTTCTCTCTGTCACAAACCTGGGCGACATTTGCTCATCTCTAATTTTTCTCCACCCTTCTCAGCTTCCTGACTTCTCAATATTTACAGTAGGAGTTTGCAATCACACAGTAAAGGTCTTGGATATATTTAGTTGGAGTTAAGAGCGCTGGGCTCCCATAAAGCAGTAGGGCTCTCCTTGAGTTTAGTTTATATATATTTAGTTGGAGTTAAGACTGTTGGGCTCCCATAAAGCAGAAGGGCTCTCCTTGAGTGCTGCATCATCTGTCTTAGATCCCGATTTCCCCATAATCATGTTTATTATCCTTTCCAGGTTGAAGATTATTCTCTCTTCTAAAGAAAATAGAAGAATATTAGGAGAAAATACACTTTAAAATGTTCACTCTTTTATTCACATTACATCATCTGTCTTGAATAATGGGTCTATCTCTTTCCTGTTGCTCTGGCCCTGAGAAAAAAATTAGCTTTTTAAGGCTGCTTTTGTTACGTATGCATTTTCTTGTAATCCCGTCATTCTGGGATTTAATAACAATAGTATTAATACCACCTACCATTTGTTGGTTACTTACTGTGTTTTAGGCACTGTGCTAAACGCCTTCCATGTATTCATCTCATTAGTAAACATTTCTGAAACTATTCTTACAATTTGTCCTTTAGTTTTTCTTGTTCTTGTCCTCTTAAAATCTGAGCTTAGTCATGAGCTCTCAGTGAAGCTGCTTGTATTTCTTTAAAAACCCTCTTTGCTTCCTCCAAGTGGAGTGGGTTGTACTTCTGAGGTCAGGACAAACTGGGCACCGGAGGAGTTCAGCCTTCCGAGGCTGCAGGAGGGGTGGGTCCCCTGAGGCGAGCAAGATGATGTAAGGCCTTGACTTGGGGTAACAGACAGCCACAGACGGGAAGAGAGAAGCCAACATTTAACCACGGAAGGATGTGAAGGGCGGAGAGGTGGGTTGAGCACTGGGCCCCGGGTGCGGGGAGTGGGAAAAGGTCCAAAGGTGAAACCTGGGAAGCCTGGGCTTGGGTCTGGAAGTGGAGAGAAGGAAGTCATTCCAGGGGGAGCTGTGAGCAATGTGAACCCATCATTTCTGTTTTCACCAGCGAGGGTGAGAATTGAGTCCACAGGAGTGGCTCCCTCCTCTGCTTCCTCGACCTGCAGAGGGCTAAGTGGGGCAACGAGCAGGGTAAAACTTTTCAAGATGTTCTGCTCTTAGCAGAATGAGGTGTTCTGACCATTTCCCAAGAGCCAAATTTCCTCATCAGTCCTGAATGTTGCCTCTGTTCTATGATTTGCGTTAAAAAAAAAGATACAGTCTCCCCACTGTGTTGTCAAATCTGAAATAAGGGACTGTGTTTCTGCAAAATTGTCTTCCAAGGCCAAGCACAGGGTCAATGTTCAGCAAATATTTGGTGAGTTAATGAATGAAATGAAAGCACTCTCCTTATGCTCCTTGGCTGGGTGATGTGGAGAAGAGTTCCAGAACAATATAATTTAGTTTCTTTCTCCTTTTAACCGACCCTAGAAATTCTCCACAAGGCATATGCAAATACCCCAGACATGTATTTTTCCAGGCGTGTGTTTTATGTGCAAATACTCCTGCATATGTATGATTTTATTTTACTTTTTGAGACAAGGTTCATTGTCCAGGCATTGTCTAATGCACCAGTGCATTGGTGCCATCTCGGCTCACTGCAGGCTTGACTGTCCGAGCTCAGGTGGTCTTCTCACCTCAGCCTCCCAAGTAGCTGGGATGACAGGTGCACACCACCATGCCCAGCTAATTTTTTGTATTTTTAGTAGAGGTGGGGTTTCACTATGTTGTCCAGGCTGGTCTTGAACTCCTGGGCTCTAGCAATCTGTCCACCTTGACCTCCTAAAGTGCTGGGATTACAGGCATGAGCTTCTGCTCATATACGTTACTTGTTCATCTGACTGAAGACCCCAAAAGAGACCAGCACCCCAAAGAAGCATGTATTACTCTTTGGAACCAGAAGCAAACATCCTTCTGTTTGCTTGGGATGCATGGGATGAGCATGAGCATGCAGTAGGTGTTTAATAAATACTTGTTGACTAATTAGGGGGCATAAATATGTAAAAGTGGTAAATTAGCAAGAAAGAGCTGCAGTGTAGATAATCAAATAACAAAGTTGTCTAGGACAAGAGAATCTATCCCTGAGGGTTCTGTGTAGGAGGAGAGGTGGTGTTGGCTAGTGAGGCAGATCTGCCTTCTAATTAGGCTCCAATCAGGATAATATTGCAATTAGCTCGGGATATTATAGCAGTTAGCTTCTATTCTTGGAACAAATTCCTGGGAGATTTAAGTTGGGTGGTAAAAGAAGGTTGTCCCAGGAATAAATTTGCTGTGAACCGCTTTGGAGTGACTACTTCATATGTGCCTAATTGAACCGCCAATGTAAACCTGATTGGATTGTTTCCTTCTTTATCAGCGACACTTAAACATGAGCTCAGGAATTTGGACAGCCACTTAACAACAGAACACAGCTCGGGAAATTGCAGATTTCAAATTTCAGAAAAGTCGATGAATTTAGACAACTTGAGTGTCTTCTTTGTGTTAGGGTAGACAGGCTTTGGCCTCCAAGATCTGGCTGACAAGTGCTTGCTGCTGAGACAGGCACTGAAAAGAGTAAAAAATATAATGTCTTCAATTATCTTCCCAGTTATTGAGACACTTAAAAACTCCACCCCAGCCCACCCTGACAGTCTCCTGTAAGGAGCTCGATTTTCTCTGTGTCAACCTGATGACAGACCCAGGAGGATGTTGTGTCTGGGAATGTTTGCTCTTCCTGGCTGGGGTGAGTAGGGTTTGGCAGCAGAGACAGTGCGAACAGAACCAAGCCACGAATCCTGGCTCTCAGTCCATCCAGCCAGCAGCTTTTCGCTTCATCCTTCACCCTCCACACTTCTTCTCTTTCTTCTGCATCAGGAGAGGCAGATGTAGAGCCCAGAGTTTTTTGTCAAAGAGCCTGAGTTGGAATCCTGCCTGGCACCATCGCTGGGGGGTGACTGTGGCTTTCTGAGGCCCAGTTTCGTCATCTGTAAAATGGGCATGATAATATCTGCCCAGATCATTTCAGGAGGTTGGTTGTTGAGAAGGGGTGGTGCCTGTACGACTGCCCTAAGCTTGAAAGGACAGCAATCGGTGCCGGCTTTGTAGCTCACAACCTTTACCTTAATGCTGACCATCACAGGGTCTTGGGACAGGCCCTAGGACCAGCCCCCCCCACCCCTGCTGGTGCAGGGCTTCCCTGCAGATGGCGCTGTGGCCTGGAGAATGCAGCCAGCAGTAAATCAGGGCAGCTTGATTAAACATGTCCAAGTCTAGTCAAGCCAGACTAGATGTGGGCGTGTTTGGCACTATAGGTGGATCCAGTCTGGATTTCCTTTACCTGCATGTCCTGGGTGTGTATCCCTCACAAAAGTTCCCCCCCCCCGCCATCACATTCGCACCTCACCAAATTAAGCCACCCAGCCCCCACTTGGCCCCCTGGGAACCACTGCAGCAGGCAGTGTGTTTAATCCCTGTGAAGCATTTTAGCATTAGATGAAGATGACGCCTTGGGCTCCCATCCGCCTGTGACAGAGGCTGCCAGCTCCACTCTTGGAAACACCCTTGTTCTGACTTAGTTTCCCATCCAAGATGAAGGTAGGCAGACTGAAAAAGCCAATGCTAAAAGAAAGAAGACCCCAAGACCCCTGTGTGAAGCTTAGAAGGCAAAGGCCTGTCTTCACAGACCCAGCTAAAGAGCTAGGCTTTGGCGCCACCACATCCTGTTTGGAATCCAAGCTCCACCGTTTAGCATTTGTGTGACCAGGGGCTTGTTAAGGAAGGCCCCAAGGCTCCCTTCCCTGCGTTTAAAAAGAAGAGATGGTACCTGCTTTATAGGATGCAGTGGTGAGGGTTCAATGAGAAGAGGCGTGCAATAGGCTTGGTATAGTGCCTGGCACATGGGGATATTCAAATAGTGGTGACTATTAGATCAGGAGCAGACATTGGGGTAGGAGGTATCAGCCCGGGGAGGAGACGACAAGGAGAGTTAGGGAGGGAAGGACATGCCAGGGAAGAGACGGTGGGCTCTGCAGAGGAAGGCTTCTTGGTACCTCTCGAAAGCTGCTGTGGGAACACACCTTTACTCTGCTGACATTTTCAGGCAGCCGTGCTGGCAGGGATCTGGGCACCTGGCAAAGCGAGCTGACCATCTGGCCGGCTGTTTCTGCAACAAAAAGAGATGGTGTCAAAGGTTTTGGGAGCTGGGCTCCTTTGACCCACAGTTGGCACCGGAGGCCAAAGAAGTCCTCCTGGAGACCATCACCTTCTCATCAGCAGTCTTCCAGCCAGCACACTGCAGCGGCCAGGGGGTGCAGGATTGTCTCCAGGAAGCCAGTGCCAAGGCCAGAGGCCCAGAGCCTGCACTGAGCAAATCGCCAGGGAGTAGTGACAGCCCTTCCTTCCTGGTCAGTGCTCTTGTCCCGTGGGGCTACTATCTCCTCTGGATCCTATGAAGACTGCTCCCTGCCATGGCCATGATTACCTGTCACAATGCACAGTTAGAAGGGCAGGTTCTGAGGCCAGGCTACCTGGGTTCATGCATTAGCTGTGTGACCTTGGGCAAGTTACTTAGCCACATTTTGCCTCAGTTTTCTGGACTACAAAATGGAGTTGTGAGAGTTCACCAAGTTCATGCTTATAAGGAGATGGCAGCAGTGCCTGGCATTTAAAAAGTGCCCCACAGGTGTTATCTGGGGCTGTTGTCATCTCTGTGGCCAATTGTGCATCGGTTCCAGGTCTTGGGGTCATGTCTGTGTGCCTGGTGCCCTAGGCGCCCCAATATCTAGTCTCTTTTTCTCCCATTAAAAAATCAATCTCACTTCTCTGTCTCCGTATCTTTCTCCCTTTCATCTTCCCTTTCTTAGCACATTATTTATTCAACAAACACGGATGAAGTGCCTGCCCTGTGCCAGGCGCTGGGGACGGGGAGGATGGGGGGCTACAGAGATGGAATAAACAGTGAGCCCTGCACAGGACCCTCCGAGTGCCCACAGCTAGGCAGAACAGCAGTTAGTCCATGCTGATGCAGGATTCATCATCGTCACGGGGGAGCCGGAATCTGGAGACACCCAGGCCTTGAAGACGGAGCCTGCCCAGCCCCCACCGAAAAGAGAGCTGCCATTGGCCTCAGCGTCCAGGAAGAGCCGGGTGATTCAGCGGGATGGAGATCCTCCTTCCCAAGACAAGATGGGGGCAGCAGAGGTGAGATTCTGGCTGGGAGTGAATGGGTCTGCTGGCTGACAGCTTGGCTGTCACATTCAAAAGCTTATCCATGGACAGTGCCCCTCTGCCCTGCTAATGACAGGGATGTCACTCACAGGTCTCCCCTGGATTGTGCTGAACCAGACATTGCTGCCTTTGCCTAGGCAGGGTAATAGATGTCATGAGGGCTTGGGAAGCTTCGGGGGGAAAGTTAGGCTAGCTGCCCACCCCTCAATCATGCCACGCATCCCCAGAGTCACACAGAAATGTTCTTACACACCTCTGTGCCTTGGCGTGGCTGCTCCCTCTGCCCAGCCTGCCCTCCCCTGGATCGGGCCTTCTCCATCTGAGTGTCCCACATGTCCCCAAGCCTCAGTCCCCAGGAAGCTCTGGGAGCCTGCAGTGCTCCAGGATCACGGGAGTCCCTACCTCCCCCCAGTGGCCCTGATGCCTTGGACATGCTTTTACTACCACACTGTCACATTGGGTGGTCATTATTTGTTTAGGTGTCTGTTCTCCTTACCCTAGACCTTGAGTTCTTGAGGCCAAGAACAGCCAAGTCTCAGCTTTCTCTGCAGGACCGAGCACACAGTGGCACTCTGCAAATGCGTGCTGAGGAATGGATTGTCATTACTGATGTCACCATCCACCCCTGCACAAGTCTTGACACGGAGCAGCCTCCCACCCCTGCTGGAAGCCTGGCTTAAAGTGACCAACCTGCTTTAGTGAAGGGTTGGGGTTTGGAAGGCCCACTGGATACAAGGATCTAGAATGAGGAGGTCTTTTCCTATTGAGGACCAAAGCTCTCAACTCTTTTTTCCTAATAAACTAGGAGAGACCAGTTTGGAATTGTCTCTAAATGTACAGGATGAGTTTGAGTTTAGAGGTAGCGGAGCCTCTTGTTCCCAACTGAAGGCACTCACGAAACCTGAACTGCACCCACTTGGAGGAAAGTGAGATGGGGCTTCCCAGTGAGAACCCAGGGAGATGCCTCAAAGGCTACAGAGGGAACAAACAAACAAGCAATTTAATTTAGATTTTTTAATGCAGAAATGAAGTGTTCTGCTTGTTTGCTTTTAAAATGGAGAACAGAGAACATAAAATGACTTCACAAATGAAGGAAGTAATTAGAAAAAATTACTCCAGTTCTATGTGATGGCCAGTAAAGGAAGAGAGAGCACAGAAAAGATAGAACGGGAAGGGTAGATGGGAAGGAAGGAGAGTACGACACAGAGATGATGACGCAAAGAGAGAGAGTGGAGAAGAGATGAACATGGAACCATCCCTCCACACACACACATTTTGATCTTATGGAAAACTTGCTTTGTAAAATTAAAGTTTGTCTTTTGTTGTTTTTATACTATAAGAGAGCGATTTGAATACATTTATTGTTTTCTGACTTCTAGAATAAGAAGTTGCCAGGGAGAAGTCTAATGCCATTCTTAGTCTTGATCTTTTTTTATAATCTTTTATTTTTCTCTGTGGAAAATTTTAAGTGTTTTTTTTTTTTTTTTTTTTTGAGATGGAGTCTCACTCTGTCACCCAGGCTGGAGTCCAGTGGTGCGATCTCTGCTGACTGCAACTTCCGCCTCTCAGGTTCAAGCAATTCTTGTGCCTCAGCCTCCCAAGTAGCTGGGATTACAGGCATGTGCCACCATGGCCAGCTAATTTTTGTATTTTTAACAGAGATGGGGTTTCACCATGTTGGCCAGGCTGGTTTTGAACTCCTGACCTCAAGTGTTCCGCTTGCCTTGGCCTCCCAAACTGCTAGGATTACAGGCGTAAGCCACTATGCCTGGCCTAAATTTTAAGATTTTACTTTCATATACATCACTATGAAATTAGCGTGGGCCTTTTTTCATTCATTGTATTGGGTGCACAATGGGCTCATAAACTCTGCAGATGCAGGTCATTCAGTCCTAGGAAGTGATTTTGTATTATTTCTTTGATAATGGACTCTCCTCCATTTCTTCTACTCCCTATTCCTTTTGTTGGGCCTCCTAGATGGATCTTCTGCTTTTCTATTTTCTCTCTGATTTTCCATACCTTTATTTTTTTTCCTCTTCCAGGTAGATTTCCTTGACCTTATCTTCCAAATCCTCTACTGACTATTTTATTTATGGGATCAAATTTTCAGTACTTTGCACTATTTTTCTGATTATTCTTTTTTTTTAAAAAAAGTTTTATTGGAGGTACACTTTACATACTCTAAAATTCACTCATTTTAAGTGTCTAATTCAATGATTTTTAGTAAATTTACAGAGGTCTGTAACCATCACCACAATCCAGTTTAAATTATTCTTTTGTGTATAGTTGTTTGTTTTGGTATCATGGGTGAAATGTCTCCTCTTATCTTTGTGTGTGTGTGTGTGTGTGTGTGTGTGTGTGTGTATGTATGTGTGAGACGGAGTCTCACTCTGTTGCCCAGGCTGGAGTGCAGTGGCGCAACCTTGGCTCACTGCAACCTCCACCTCCCAGGTTCAAGCACTTCTCCTGCCTCAGCCTCCCAAGTAGCTGGGATTACAGGTGCCCGCGACCACGCTTGACTAATTTTTTGTATTTTAGTAGAGATGAGGTTTCACCATGTTGGCCAGGCTGGTCTCGAACTCCTGACCTCAAGTGATCCACCCACCTCAGCCTCCCAAAGTGCTGGGATTATAGGCATGAGCCACTGTGCCCGGCCATCCTCCACCTGTTACAATGCAGCCAAAAGGCCCTCACTAAATGCTGTCCCCTAATTTCAGACTTCCCAGCCTCTGGAACTGTGAACCAAATAAACTTCTATTGTTTATAAATTACCCAACCCCTGGCATTCTGTTATAACAGCAAAAAATGGACCAAGACAAGGTGATATCTATCCTTGCAGATCCCTAAAAAAAGAGTTCCTGGGAGTTGATGGATCTTTAATACCTGCTTGAGGGACAAACCAGATACTCTTTTGAGAGCCCATCTAATTCTGGGATTCTACCCTCAAGTGGGTCGAGGGGCTCAGAGTTTGCAAAGCTAGAGAGCATCAGGACCAGGGACAGACCCAGGTATTGTGAAACCTGAAGCTTATACAATTTTCGGTGCTTTGTATAAGAAAAATAATGCAAAATTATGGATGTCAAATTAGATACGGGGCCTAGGAAGGGGCTCGTAAACTCTGCAGTAGTGGGCCTTAAGCATAAGCTTATTAGCCTCCCAGTAAAGCCTCCTCTGTCTAGGACAGAACCATATTCCTTTGGAGCCAGTAGATGTCAATGTGTTTTCCCCCAACAGACTTGGTCTTCCAGATTCTACATCTCCCTCATGATTTCCCCCACCCCCCAAATTTCTAACTCAGCAAAAGCTTATTGAATGCCCACTGTGTGCAAGGCATTGGGTTGGGCCACTTCATTACCTGCCTCTGTGGCAGGACTGAGATTATCACCCGCCCAGGGAGAAGCACATCTGACTCAAGATGCCCCTGAGTCTGTGCAGGTACCATCAAGGCAGAGGAAGAGTAGGATGGGCACAGAAAACCAGATGGGAAGCAGGGCCACATCTGATCTAAGGACACAGGTGGTCTCCTGAGGACATCAGGCCCCTGTGCTCAGAGGAGAAATCCATGCTGCCCTCTGTCTCACTTCTAAAAGGAATTGTTGCCGCAGAAACTGCACAGAGACCTCAGAAACCTGAGTTGGAGTGGAAGGCTCAGCTGTTTTCCTGCTGCCCCTCTGTCAGACACATCACCCCTGTTGTGGGACTGGAGTCAAATGTCATCACTCAGAGTCAGCAGCCCTGCACTTGGTCTGGAGCCCAGCTGCCAGCCCTGTCCCCACAGTTGTCCCCGGCCCTGTCTGGGCCTTTTTGAGCTGATTGAACTACAGCGTCTAGAAAACTCCAGGCCAATTCTAGGTTCTGTCTACAATCTCTGAGTGTTTTCTTTTCTCTTGGAATGTTTAACCAGCAGAAAAGCACACGCCAGCAGTGGTTTCTGAGGCCCTCTTCACCTTGCCAGATGACCAGGCCTTGCCAGGGACCCACTGGGTCTCTGTCATCTCCCCGAGCTTTTTTCCTCATCTGTAAAACTGAGACGAGAACCCCTATGAAGGGTAGTTTTATGACTGTGGTCAAGGTCAACCTGGGTCTGGGTGTGGGAAGGGGTTACTGATATCTCACAGTCTATCTTCTGGTCTAGCTGCACAGGTGATAGCCACCGGTCCCCACCAGTTAGATGTAGTGTTGGAGATAATCAGGCAGGTCAGGGCCCTCAGATGCCCCAAATTTGCTTTATGGTTTATGACATTCTCCCTTGGTTTGTACTGACAATGCTGGCTGGGAAGGAATAAAAACAGCCAAACTTCTTAAGGTGATTTGCCAGAGAATTTTTATTTGGATACACACTGTACTGAACACAGACCTGAAAATGCATTTTAAAAGGCTTTCTAATGAAGCGAATACAAAACAACTCACACATTAGACAAACCTCTGTGGTACAGCCATACTGGGGAGAGCAGAGGCTTTCTCAGAGAAGGTGGGCCAAGGAAGAGGTGGGGGAGATGTGAGGATGGCCCAAGAAGGTTTAGGGAGGGATGGTTTAGGCTCCCCTCTGAAGTTCACTGTGACCCCTATGTCCACCCAGAGAGCTCAGTGCCCTATCTCTGTTATTTATACTAGTTGCTTCCCAAGCTTCCTGGGCTTTTCTCTAATTTGGGGTGCAATTTAGGGGCCCCACTGATGAACTTTAAAATCCATTGATATTGGGCCGGGTGTGGTAGCTCACACCTGTAACCTCAGCACTTTGGCAGGCAAAGGTGGGAGGATTGCTTGAGGCTAAGAGTTCAAGACCAGCCTGGGCAACATAGTGAGACCCCCATCTCTACAAAAATTTTTAAAATAAATTAGCCAGGCATAGTGGCCTGAGCCTGTAGTCCCAGCTACTTGAGAGGCTGAGGCAGGAGGATCGATTGAGCCCAGGAATTTGAGGCTACAGTGAGCCAAGATTATGCTACTGCACTCCAGCCTGGGCAACAGAGCGAGACCCTGTCTCTAGAAAAGAAAATCCATTGATATTATATGCAAAACTTTATGGGTGTGAAAAAAATCTCATGTGGCCGGGTTTAGAATTCTTTTCTGGGAAGGGGGCCTGAGCTTTTACCTGCTCTCCAGTGGGTTCGGCACCCACCATGGAAACCATCATGGTAGACCATGCTAAGGCAGGAAAAGGTGGGCCAGCACATGATTCCAGCAGGGCCACTGCAAGAGTGGGGAATGCAGACCACCTCCAGTTTCGGGGTGGGCTGGGTACCCAAAGGAAGATAGAGACTCAAGCCCCAGGATGTCGTTTCCCTCACAAGGTCTGTCCCCATGCTACCTGGACAGTAGTCAAGACCCTTCTATGGATGATCCCATTCAAAGCACCTGTTTGGCACCCCTGATGAACCTGGCACTTGTGGGGAACATAAGGAAGGTCAGACATGACCCTTGTCAGCCTGTATGGGCGCTCCTAGTCTAGGGGGCTGGGGAAACAGGCACCCAGAGAAATTACAGGGTGCTGTGGAGTGTGCTACACATGAAGGTAAAATAACCGGGCAGCACGGAGGGAAAAGTTAGCTCAGCTCATTCGGGAAGCTGGAAGCCACCCATGGACCTTAGAGTGAAACACCAGCCACCCATGGGCCTTAGCATGAAACACCAGGCTGTGTGACTTCTGAGGACCTCAGTTTCCTTATTAGTACCATATGGCAGTAACTATTTATGGAGTTGGGAGAGTCACATGAAGTCATGTCCACACAGTACATCCATGGATTGGACCTTCAAGCGGAATTTGCCTTGTGGAAAGATCTAGAAGGACACCAAAAGCAGCAAGGGCAACATGGATAAGAGGCATGGCTCGGCAGGGCACTTTGTGCCGACTCAGCGATGGGTCCATGCTGTGACTTGGAGAGACTCACTTTTGATGGTCCAGCAGCGTTCAGGTTCAATGACTCAGCAATTCTTGATTCAATGATGTGGTCATTTGAAGATTTGTGGGTACCGGCGATTAAGTAAGCAGAGTGTTTATAAATCTAGGCTGCTGATAATCATAATAATAATCGCTGCTAAAAATGATTGAGAGCTTACTATGTGCCAGGCTGCACATAGCATTTACGGATTAACTCACGGAATCATTAGGTCACGCTAATGGAAGGGACTTGGGTAATCCCTTTGCCAAGGAGCCACCTGTCACCTTTAGTTTCAGTTTATTCCTCCCCCTCCCATTCTTACTCAGGCCTCCCCACCCTTACCTCCCCATAAGTCATGACCCTCTCCTAAAAGTCCTAGAAGTTCAGAGCCAGAAGGGACTTGGGAGATCCCTAGTCCAGTTCCTTTTTTTTTTTTTTTTTTTGAGACAGGTCTCACTCTCTTGTCCAGGCTGGAGTGCAGTGATGGGGTGATCACAGCTCAATGAAGCCTTGACCTCCTGGGCCCAAGTGATCCTCCCACCTCAGCCTTCCAAGTAGCTGGGACTACAGTTGCATGCCACCACACCCAGCTATTTTTTTTTATTTTTATAGAGACAGGGTCTCACTATGTTTCCCAGGCTGGTCTCAAATTCCTGGGCTCAAGCAATCCTCCCGCCACGGCCTCCCAAAGTGCTGGGATTACAGGCATGAGCCACCACACCTGGCCTCAGCTCCTCATTTTATACAGAAGGAAATTAAGCCCACAAAAGGAAGGGACTTGCTTTTCTAGAGTACAGAGAAAGGGCCTCTGAGCACCTGTGTAGGTGCTTGGTGAATCCAGCCAGGAGGCCTGATTATCCTTCATTGACTATCCATGTGATCTTGGGTGAGGTTCAGAGTAACAGTCAAGCCAGTGCTCAGCTGGGTGTGTCCACACCTCCCTGGTACTCATATGCACTCCGCTCTTCTTCTGGCTGTCAAGTCCCTAGATGACCCAGGCCACCTCGTTTTCCCTCAGGTCAAGCAGCTGAGGTGGGGGTTCAGGCCTCTCCAGGGCTGTAGCTCAGGCCTCAGGAGGTGCAGGAGACACCTGGGAGGTTCAGAGAGGCACAGTAACTTTAGATGTGTGCAGGTGGCCAGAAATAGCCACTGAGCAGTGCTATGGCCCTGCCCAGGCCAGTACCGTGGCCAGCCTGGGAAGCTAAATCTTCAAGACTAGCTTAGTTAGGATTGCAGTCTGGTTTCCCCAAATCCTTCAAACCCAGAGCCATCCCAGGCTGGAGTGCAGTAGCATAATCATAGTAGCCTGAGCTGTCTTCCTCTGTCTAATCCCTTGACTGTATTCCAATGTCTTCAACCCTGAGATAGACTTACTGATGCCCCTGAACTTATACCTTCTCCCCTTCTCTGTCCCTCACGCCTGCCTGGCCCCATCACGGTCCCTTGCCCTTCCCAGTTGAGCCTCAGCTCTTGCCTGGCTTCACAGGGGTCTCCTCCCTGACGCCTGTTCTCACTTCACAGCCACCTGTAAGTCGACCCTGCCTTAATCTTCCACCAGCAGAATTTGTGTGGGAAAATAGACATAACATAAAATTTACCATTTACCTTTTTAATCATTTTTTTGTTTGTTTTTGTTTTTGTTTTTTGTTTTGTTTTTGAGACTGAGTCTCACTCTGCTGCCCGGGCTGGAGTGCAGTGGCACAATTTTGGCTCACTGCAACCTCTGCCTCCTGGGTTTAAGTCATTCTCCTGCCTCAGCCTCCCGAGGAGCTGGGAATACAGGCATGCACCACCATACCCGGCTAATTTTTGTATTTTTAGTAGAGACGGGGTTTTGTCATGTTGGCTAGGCTGGTCTCGAACCCTGACCTGAAGCAATCCTTCTGCCTCGGCCTCCCAAAGTGCTGGGATTACAGGCGTAAGCCACTGCACATGGCCCATTTTAATCATTTTTAAGGTGATAATTTAGGGGCATCAATCACATTCAGGATGTTGTACAATCATCACCACTATCTATTTCTAAAACTTTTTCATTACCCCAAACAGAAACTCTGAACCAATTAAGCAACATCTCCACATCCCCCACACCACCCAACCCCTAGTAACCTCTAATCAATGTTTCTGTCTCTGCTAATTTGCCTATTCTAGGTACCTCATATAAGTGAAATATTTGTCCCTCTATATTTGGCTTCTTTCACTTAGCACAATGTCAAGGTTCATCCATGTTGTAGCATGTGTCAGAACATCATTCCTTTTTATGGCTGAATAATATTCCATTGTCTATATACACTTTGTTTATCCATTCATTTACTGATAACACTGGGTAGTTTCCATCTTTTGACTATCGTGAATAATGCTGCTGTGAATATTTGTGTACAAGTATCTTGTTTGAGTTCCTGCTTTCTTTCTTTTTTTTTTTTTTTGAGACAGAGTCTTGCTGTTGTCACCAAGGCTGGAGTGCAGTGGCACGATCTCAGCTGACAGCAACCTCTGCCTCCCAGCTTCAAGCAATTCTCCTGCCTCGGCCTCCCAAGTAGCTGAGATTATGGGCATTTGCCACTATGCCTGGCTTACGCCTGGCTAATTTTGGTATTTTTAGTAGAGATGGGGTTTCACCATGTTAGTCAGGCTGGTCTCAAACTCCTGACCTCAGGTGATCCACCTGCCTCGGTCTCCCAAAGTGCTGGGATTACAGGCATGAGCCACCGCGCCCAGTCTTGGGTTCCTGCTTTCGATTCCTTTGGGTACATACCTAGGAGTGGAATGGCTGGATCAAATGATAATTCTATGTTTGCTTTTTAAGGAACCACCAAACTGCTTTCCCCAGTGAGAGCACCATTTTACATTCTCACCAGCAACATGCATGGGTTCTGATTTCTCCATCCTGAACAACTCTTGTTATTTTTGAAACAGGTTTCTTTCCTTTTCTTTCTTTCTTTCTTTCTTTTTTTTTTTTTTTTTTTGTTGTTGTTGTTGAGAAGGCGTTTCGCTCTTGTTGCCCAGGCTGGAGTGCAATGGCACGATCTCCGCTCCTCACAACCTCTGCCTCCCTGGTTCAAGTGATTCTCCTGCCTCGGCCTCCCGAGTAGCTAGGGGATTACAGGCATGCGCCACCATGCCCGGCTAATTTTGTATTTTTATTAGAGACGGGGTTTCTCCATGTTGGTCAGGTTGGTCTTGAACTCCCGACCTCAGGTAATTTGCCTGTCTCAGCCTCCCAAAGTGCTGGGATTACAGGCATGAGCCACGGCACCCAGCCGAAACAGGTTTCTTATTCTTTCTAGCAACAGCCCCCTCTGGGTCATCTTCAGGAGGTTTCTGTTCTCTTTAGAACTCGACCTCAAATGGTCCCATCACATCCCAAGTCTCCTTAGCCCAACTGCTGCTGCAGTAACCCAGGAAGTGGGGTGCTGAGATGAAGGTCCACATCAGCAGGTCTAGGGTGGGGCCCCGGAACTGGCATTTCTAACAACTTTCCAGGAGGTGCTGATGCTGCTGGTCTGGGGATCACTGGAGAACCAAGGCTTGAAGGCATCACATTTTATATTTTGCTCTAGGAGGTTTCTGCTTAGTTCTTTCCCTTCCACATTTGCATAAAACAGAAGTCCCGCAACTCAAGATCTTGTTAGGCTCCGGGGAGGAAGACAGGGAAGGGATTCCTTCCCTTCCTCAATTCCCAGACTCTCTGTCCTGCTCCGTCTGGAATATGAGTGTCCCCTGTTCTGTCTCTGCAAACAAGTCAGGGCCTTTGCTGGGGCCAACAGCGGCACAAGAATTAAGTTCCAAGTTAGCTTTGGATCAGCTTCAATCGACTTTTCACTCTGGAGCTGTTCTAGGTGAGGCATTGGCATTTTATTCAGTGTGTTAAATGGCTGACAGGCGTTGAGTCTGGTGAAAGATTGCCCTGAAATACCTCCCTCAAGGCCTGTGGGAAAAAAACAATGAAAGCCTGGCCTCTCCTCTGGAGCAGAGAGCCTTTCATCCAGGCCCCAGAGCCGTCCACTGAAGCTCTGTCCAAGGTAGCCAGTCACAGGGTCCTCTGCTTCAGAGCTCCCAACTCTGGCTCCCTCTGACCCGCCCCTTTCTCTTTCTCCCAAACTCTAGTTTTGGAGACCTTTGCCTACTGTTGGCCTCTGGTTTTGGCAAACAGTTTCCAACATCTCAGATTTCCCCATTTTGCATACAAATCACTTCCCTTCTGTGGGCCTCAGTTTCCCCATTGTTCAAATTAAACGACGAGAGCAATGATTTTGTAACCATGTTCCACAGAGCTCGAGGATTTGCTGAAGGCCAAGGTATACCCCGAGTTCGCCACCTCTGCTTTATTAGAGTGGCCTCGTTTGTATTTGATATCTGAAAGTTCTATGTAAACATCTCATTTGGAAGACAAAGTTCTGCTGCGAAAAAGTAGTTTGAAAATCAACAGCCGAGATGATCTTGAACATTTTCCCCTCTGGTTTCATCTTCTATATTCTATAGTTCTTTGACCATTACATCTTTTCCAAGTCCCAGCCTGCATGTGACACCAGTCTTGAATTTTCCTTGAGCTTCTGGAACTCAATGCTCAGGAACACGTGTTTCTTCCATGACAGGGATAGGGCAGTGGCCGGCTGGCTGGGTGGTGACTGCTGCAGCCCTCTGGCCAGTCTAGGAGGGCATGGCACCTCAAGCAAGGTGGAGTGGGGCTGAGTAGGGGAAGGAGGTTGCAGTGGTCACTACGAGCCTTCCCGGGTGTGTGTGTGTGTGTGTTTTCCACGTGGAAGACGCCACCCACAAAGGAGTAGGAACTCGTTTCACAGTTCCCATGACAGTCCTGTGTGAAACACCAGTGAACTCCCAGGCCCAGTGGAGGGTGAGAAGGGAGGTCAAGTGGGAGCCACCCACAAGGATGTTTTCTGGCTATCAAATTGGCCTCATGGGCCTGAAGTTGACACGCATCAGCACGATGAATGAGCCTGTAATACCTGATCATCAGGACAGAAGCAAGCGTCCCTGGGATGCTTCTCTGGGAGCCAGAAGGGTGGTAGGAAGAGGGTAAAATATGCTGAGTTGAAAGAGCTGAGGCTGTTTCTTCTGGAGAAGAGCAGGCAGAAGGCTAGGGTGGGTAGATGGGGGACTATCTATTTATCAGGCTCAGGTACACGTATCCTTATTGCAGGAAATGTGATGTACAGGCTTCTGGATTTATGGTGAGGGAGAGGCAGGACTCTAAATCATTTTGCAGACCCTGAAGCCCTGACTGGAGGCTTCTCAGGCTGGAATACATTACGTGGTGGGAGCTCCTCCAGTGATGCACCATCAATTGTGGCACCGTGGCTACTCCAGAGGCACTGGAAATATTAAAAGGGAGGAAGGAAGATGGGAACTGTGCAACGGCATTGTATGTGTAAAGGGAGTGCCCAGGCGCCTGGGGTGAGGGTGAAGCTCCCACTGGAGTTCCCATAGTTCTAGCTGTGCTCTGGCACTTAGCTCTGTAAATCTGCCCAAAGACCCTGACAATGGAGTAGAAAGGGCTTTGCAGTCAGATGAATTTGGGCTTGAATCCTAGCTCTACTGATTGGCAGCTAGATGACCTTGAGCATCTTATTTGAAAACTCCTAAATCTGTTTCCTTAGCTGTAAAGTAGGAATAATACCCAAGGATGTCACTGTTTGTTTTTCATCCACAAGCCAATCTCCCTTTCTCCTTTGATTTTGTTTAGATGAAACATTAGGGAAGAAGGGCCTCTCCTGCAGCTTCAGCAAGATAAACTGCAATTGGTCGGATCTAAGCATAATCATGTCATTTTCTTTTAGCTATTGATTGGTTTAGGAGAGGGCATGTGACCTAATTTTAACCAATGAGATTTTTCTTTCTGATTATGTCAAAGAGTCCTACTGTCATCTTCCTACCATAATGTGGTTGGGTGAGGATGTGATGCTTGGAGCTGTGGCAGCCATTCTGCAACCATGAGGTGATAAGCCTAAGAAAGAAAAGAAAACACAGCAAGGATGGTGATGCAGAAAAACAGAAAGAAGCTGGGTCCTTGAGCATTTTGCTGATCTGTGGAACTGTAATAGGTTCATTGCTCAATGTGCGAGGCAAGTCAATATGCTGAGACACTAGGTTGCAGCAGAGAAAGAAGTTTAATCATAGGGTCGCTGGATGAAGAGAAGGGAAGGAACTTCAAATTTATCTCCCTGAGGAGTTTGGGGCTAGGGTTTTTAAAGGATTTTGGAGTGTGCCAAACTGTGGAGATCGTTGATTGGCTGAAGAGTACAGGGTGAAGTCATGGGACAGGGAGATGAAGAAGCTGAATTCTCTTACTGAGCCCATTCCTCTGTGAAAAACATCCGAAGTGATCCTTAAACAAAAGCCTTATGATTTTTTTTTGGAGGGGCTGTTAACAGCTTTATTGAGACATATACTACACATACCATACAATTCACCCACTTAAAGTATTCCTAGTATCTTCACAGAGTTGTGCAAACTTCACTACAACCAATTTTAGAATATTTTCTTCACCTCAAAAAGAAACTCTCTATGCTTTTGCTATCACTCCCCAACCCCCTACATCCCCCAGCTTTAAGCAACTATTAATCCACTTTTTCTCTCTATGGATATACCTATTTTGGGCATTTCACATAAGGAATCTAATATATAGTATTTATGACTGGCTTCTTTTACTTAGCATAATGTTTTCAAGGTTTATCCATGTTATAGCGTGTATCACTACTTTATTCATTTTTATGGCTGAATATTATTTCATTATATGGATACGCTACATAAAATTTTAGGATTTGGCCAGGTGTGGTGGCTCACACCTGTAATCACAGCACTTTGGGAAGCTGAGGGGGGTGGCTCATTTGATGTCAGGAGTGTGAGACCAGCCTGGCCAACATGGTGAAACCCCGTCTCTACTAAAAATACAAAAATTAGCCAGGTGTGGTGGGGGGCGCCTGTAATCACAGCTACTTGGGACACTGAGTCAGAAGAATTGCTTGAACTCAGGAGGTGGAGGTTGCAGTGAACCGAGATTGTGCCACTGCACTCCAGCCTGGCAACAAGAGTGAAACTCTGTCTCAAAAAAAAAAAAAAAAAAAAAAAAAAAAAGCTTTAGGATTCTGATGTCAGAGACTCTGTCTATAGGAGCAATGGGGATGCAAACAGTCAGGATCTAGCACTACCCGACCTCTAGCAACAAGGAAATGGGCCAAAGTGCAGCCTGATTAGTGCTGAATTCTAACTACATTTCTGTCCAGAACCTGGCATGCAACCCTTGTCAACCCTCTGGGGGCAGTGTCAGTTGCTGCATGGACTCTGGGATTGTGTGTGTCTCCAGACTTCTTATCTGAGAGCGAAGAATCTTTATTCCATATGACATTGGCAATTGGGTATTCCATTACCTGCACCTAAAGCATTCCTCCCTGTAGTACAGCAATCTCACAGGGTTGTTGTGAGCATTAAATAAGATAACAAATATGCAAAAATTCCAAGCCTAGAACTTGGTTTAGTGTAGGTGTTCAATACATGCTAATTTCTTCCCTCTCCTCTATTTTAATCTCTTAACTTTAGATTTTTTTTCTACTCTACCAATCTCACAAGATTGTGCTAAAAAACAAATGAGATCATTGTTATTTATTGCCACAATAATGCTGTATAACAAATAGCCACAAAACCTGAGTGGCATACCACAATAAACATTTCTTTAGCCCACAGACGGGAGACACTGTTAACTTGGGTAACAAAGGGGCGGATGCACAGGCCTGTGAATCTACTAAAAGCCATTGAATTAAATGGGTGAATTTTATGGTATGTGAATTACATCTCAACAAAGCAGCTAAAAAGAAAAAAGGAGGATGATTGCAGAGTAGGGAGAGGAGGGAAGAATTACTAGGTGGTGGTGATACCATCCATTTCCTATAAGGCTGCTGGGGCCCCACCATGCAGGACCATTCACAACCCTGCTTGTTAAGGTTTTCTCTGCCATCCTTGAAAATAATCACTGGTTGCATAACGGACGCTGTGAGGAAAGATTCTGCTGACAGCAATTCACTCTGTGGCTGACTTTGCTGGAGCACAAGCCCCCTATCCCATAGGCCCAGACAGGAGCTGGGATCTCAGTGCATAGAAGGAAGTAGAGGCACCAGATGAGAGGTGGGAGCATCATCCCAGGGCTGCCTCCTTGGCCAGAAGGTGGCATTAAGGGCTTCTGTCCTGCTGTGTATTTGGAGAGGCAGAGGCATGTGGGAAAGGGAGAAAACGTTAGCGTTTAACAGCGACGAAGGGGCTGGAGCATGGGACCTACAGGGAAGGATGAAATGAACCGGGGTTATGAGCTACAGAAGAGCAGCATGAGGGGCAGCTTCACAACTATCTTCAGGAAACAGTTGGGTTATTAACCCCTGTATTAACCCCTGCAAGGGGGCCATGACAGGCTGCTCTCCAGTCTCTTTGAACTTGAGTCCGTAGGAAGCAAAGTTGCTTTCACAGGAAACTGGCAACTGCCTGCAGCATCTGAGCAAGTGCATAGGTCCCTGGTCCATGTGGACATGAGGTTCCCCCTTCCTGTGGAACGTTCCCACCCCCACTGAAAAGCAGCCACAGACAGCATGTAAATGAATGGGCATGGCTGTGTTCTAATAACTATTTATAAAAACAGGCCCAGTGAGTGTAGACTCCTGGAGAAGGACAGAACTGGGAGGGCCTCAGAGACCAGTGATTTCTAGTCCTGCCCACATAGTAAAGTCACCTGAGAAACTTTCAAACACTACTCATATCTGGGCCCCATGTAGAAAGTCAATTTCGTCAACTTTCTGGGGGCCAGACCTGAGCATGGGCATTTATTCAAGTTCCCCAGGTGGTTCTGACATGCAGTCTGGGGTTAAGAGCCACTGCCCCAATCCAACTGCATCATTTTATACATCAGGAAACCGAAGCCCGGAGACAGCCAGCAGGTCTACGTTCTCACAGTCAGTCTGATTTAAGGGACTCCTCCAAAGCGGCAAAGTGCCATTTGGGTCAGATCTCTGACCTGAGCTGCCTCTCGGGGCTGTCATCTTTCTCCCCTCCTGACAGGTGGATTTTCCCATGTAAACTTTAGATCGGCTGATCTAGGAACTAAAATGAAAATGGGGCACCCTGAGGGCCCACTGGGGAACAGAGTTTGGGAGGGAACATGGAGGGCAGTTTTTTGTAAAGGTAGGTTTTAGAGAGAAACAACTCAATTTACTAGCTTTGTGTGACATGGGCAGGTTACCTAATCCAAGACTTTGTTTCTCCATTTATAGAATAGGGCTGATCATAATGCCTGCCTTGTGAGGGTGTTGTAAGGATTAGAAGGGATTATCCATGTAAAATGTTTAGCATTGTTCCTGGCACACAACCAGTGCTAATAAACAGCAGCATTTACAAGTATTTTTATTTTATCTTGGTATTAGATCCATTGCTGTGGGTGCACTTAGCAAAGTCAGAAGCAGGAATCCAGCTGGAAGGTAGAGGGCAGTCCAGGCATGGGCAATGGCCAAAGAAAGGCCATGAGGTGGGGGTGAGCAAGCTGTGATGAGACCCAGCTCTGGGGACCCATTCAAATGTCACCAAACCTGCCTGTGTCCAGACTGCCACCTGGAACCTGCTCCTCCTCTCCCCCAGCTCCTGAGCTTCTGTTCCGCTGTGGTCAGGGTCTTTACTGCACCCTGCTGGATTGGGGAAACTGCCCCTGGTGAGGGCAGGTGTGCCCTGTGTGTTGGTAGCCTCCAAGGGGCCTTGTACCTTGTGTGGCACACAATAGGCATAGCCAGTCAGGCTGAAAAGGAAGCAGCTTCTAATAAACATTAAAATAAGAGAGGCACAGCAGGGAAAAGCCGTGGCAGGATGGCCAAGGAGCTTCTGTTTGATGCCATGGATGGGAAGCAAGAAGCTGTACTTGGCTGGAGCTCCCCACATACCCCTAAGGGATCCCGTGCTGCTCTGACCCAGGGCCATTTGCTCTGGGAAGAGAGTGCCTTGGTCCTGGGCTGGGACAGGAAGTCTTCCCTGACCATCACTGTCACATCCTTCCATGTGCTCTGGCTGTGGCAGCCCCTCCTCCAGAACTTGCAATCCACCCCCTCCTCACTACTAAGGCCGGGCCCAAGGTGTCTGAGCCCACCGCAGCCACCCTACCTGACACCTGGGCAGCCTTCCCATAGACCAGGGAGCGGGGGAGGAGGGAACAGACCAGTGGGCCTGGAAGGGGACTGGATAGTTGATTTGGGGTCCACCCAATTAGGCTCCAGGTGACTGTAACTGCATTCAGAACCCTGATGCCACCCCACCCAGCTGTACTAACATAGCAGCTTCATGTTCACAGGTGCTTTACTATGACTTGCCTCACTCCAGCTTCTCAAGCCATGCTCTTAACCTCTGATTCCTTTCTCAGGGTTCAGAGCTCTTTTTCAGGTGGGTCACGTGGGGGAAAAGGTTGATTTTTCAGCTGGTGCTGATGTGCCCTAGCCTACCATGCCTGACTGACCCCATTGAGATAAAGGGGACAGAAGACCCCCTGTCTCCTGGCTCCCCAAGACTTGCCTGGAGATTGGGGTGTCATGGGGAATGGCACAGAGAGCACACTAGGTGTTTTTTCTCCAGGCTTGCAAACCCAGCCTGAGGAGGAACCCCATTATCTTAGCTTCAAGGATTGTCCTTCTCCTCCAAGGACCCTCTCCCTGGGCCAGTGTCCCTTCCTCCTTAGTCCCACCAGGGTGGGGAGGCTGCAGAATCCATCTGGAGACAGAGAGCGTGGGATTGATGTGCTGTTTTTAGTTCCGTGGGAGAACTCACAACAAGGGGTTGTAATTTCTCTGCAATTTCCCTCCTTGATGAGGCATCTGTTGGCATGCTGTGAGGAAATTCTCATTGGAGCAGACAGGGCACGTCTATGGAGCCACTTGCATGGGTGTGACAAGGCCTCATCACTGTTTCTGCCCCCCAGAGGTCCTGGGCTTTGCTCTGAATCAGAGGAGCTCTGAATCTGGGGCCTGTCCTCCTTCTCTACCTCTGTCCTCCTCCTCTACCACCTTCTCTGCCTCCCTCTCTGGCTGACTCACGTGTGGCCTCCAGCTGTCTCTGCCATGGGTGGCACCTGCCTGTGCCTCGGTCACCTCTTGTTTCTTGCACTGTCCGAGCCTGATGGTCCCCTCAATGGTGACCTCTGAGCTCCAGCACATCCACAAGCTCAGCTGATACTTTCACCCATACCATGTCCTGGAGCTCCAGGGATGAACAGGGAGCCCCCTCTCCACCCACTCACCCTCAGGTAGCTGAGTGTGTGGGTGGGAGGGAAGACAAGACACTAACATGAGATGCCTGTGCTCATGGTACCATGCACAGTGGAGTTTGGGAGCTCAAAGAGGGAAACCCTCATCTCTTGGAAGCACAGTGATTGGCAGAGCTGGAGGTCAGACAATTGGAGTTTTGCCCCAGGCCAGCCAAATACACAGGCTATGACATTTGGGGGAAATGATTAGATGTGTGATGGGGAATGTTACACTTACAGGATAGGACATGCTCTCCCATGCAGCAAGTACTTGGCAGGAATGGTTATTTACAATAGGAAGCTCCCAGGCAGTGCACATAATACTATCCTGTTCCTCACTGTCTCCCCAGCCACAACCAGGCACTCCCAAGCTGATGTGAGGACACCTTTATCATCCTTGTCCTGGGCATCAAGGTTGCCAGTTATAGTTCTGGTGGCTCAGGGTGCACCAGGGAGCAGGTGATGCTTTGCCTGAGTCTTGACGGGTGGGCAGGGGTTTGCCAGGCAGGTGAGGGGATGGAGTGCAGGGAGTTCCAGGTAGGAGATGGAGGTGGGCATCATATTCGGAAGAATATACATGGTTTGACCTGGCAAGGGCTTGAGGGTAAAAGGGCAGGAGATGTCCTCAAATGCTGGGTGGAGCCAAACCCTGAAGGCCTTGAATGTCACACTGAGAGGTCATGGCTTTTCACCTCCAGGCCTTTGCTCATCATAGACTGTGCCCCCTCAGGAGCAGGACAAGCAAGGTGCAAAATTTACGGAGACACTCACTCTCAGCCGCACCAGTGCACGCCGGCACCTGATAATGACTGCCTCCTTATTTTGCATCCTAGGTCCCCTTCGTAGGTCACCCTACACACAGCCCTGCTTAGGAGGGAGGTCACTTTCTATTCATCTTTGAGCTTGGGGCCTGAAACAGTGTCCAACCAGAGTAGAAGAGCAAGAAATGCTTATAGAATTAATGAACAAATGAATGAACAAATGTTCTCTCTGTCTGGAACATGTTTACCTTCCTCTTGGCCAGTCAAGGTGTGTCATTTTTTTTTTTTTCAGCTTACCTCTTCCCTGCAGCCCCTCCAGGCAATGCTGTCCTGAGTCCTCAGCTCTTATGTCGTATACATGTCCTATTTCCCAGCTGGGTGGTGTTCTTCTGTCTGGAAAAGGACATAGACACGGCAGGTGCCCTGTAACATCTGGGCATCATCGAATGTATCCCAGGCCCTTGGGTGGGAAATATCAGCCACTGCTGCTGCTGCTGCTGCTGTGAGTTTTGGTTTCCCTCCCTCCACTTCCTTCCCTCTTCTTCATGGGGCTAGACTCAGAGAAGGCTCCTGGAGGTGGTTGCTCCAAACTGCCCCTCCATAGATACAACGCATTTGCTCAGTTCGAGTTCCTGATTCCCCACTTTGGATGGCTCCCAGCCGGCTGATGCTCATGCAGTCTGGAAGACTCCAGAGGTCTTCTGATTTGCCCACACCCCCCATCCTCTGGATGGCACTCCTCATCAGGTATGAAACCCATGGGGTCTTGGCTAAAAAAACGAGGTTAAACACGACCACTCCTGGGCTGCAGAAACTCCGCGGATAATCAATGATGTTCCCCAGAAGGGGTCACGACATTCACATTTTTTTGTCCAGTAGAGAATCTGTTTCAATCAGGAAGCTACTCTTGCTGTCCAGAAAAGTGGGTCAGTCCCCTCCCATGCTCACCTCGTGAGAACAGGGAGGACAGGCACAGGGCATCATGAGGGTAGCATAATTACAGAGTGCCCAGGTCAGGGCGCTGAGCCTGTACATCAAGAAGGAGGCCATGCCCTGGCATCCATCAGAACCTGGCATCCTGCATACTACATCTCAGAGGGCAAAAACCTCCTTGGGAATGCTGTTGCTAAAGAACCAGTGCTCAGGTGAACTTGAAGCAACTGCAGACAGAGAATGAGCAACAAAGGGCTTAGCGACAGTGCCAAACCCCAAACCTCCTGTGCAGCACAAAGACCTTGGGGCCCCCTGAGGAGGTCCAAGCTCCTCCAAATAAGGAACAAACTCCAATTCAATCAGGGAAAGAGCCGGGCATCCTCTTAGCCATTCCTGATAATAGGTTTTTTACTAGCTGTGTGCTTGTTAATTATGCCTGAGTTGCGAGGAAGTTTAAGGCATTGGTAACGAGCTCTGCCATTTACTAGCTCTGTTCCCTCAGGCAAGTTATCTAGCCTTGCTGGACCTTAGTTTCTCCATCTGTAAAACGGAGATAATTCTATCTACCCTCAAAAGGTCTAATGATTCAATAAGTCCTTAGAAAGTCTGGCACATCGTGGATACTATTAAGTATTGCCTGATAAGGATAATCAAAATATTTTCCATATAGTTTAATTACATTGAGCTCTCATTTTGAGTCTGTGAGGGCTAAGTCATTAAAATATCAATCATTTGTACTTTTCATAAAGTCCAAGTTCAAGAACATGTGTAGGTATTACAGCTACCTGAGCCAGGGGGCCGAACCTGACTTCTGAGAGCCAAGATTCTGACGCCCAGGAGGGCAGAACTAGGTAAGCAGCATCCCCTCCTTCCTGGATCCTATTCTTTTAAGGTCCATCCCTGCCAGGTTGGCTTCAAGTCACACAGACACAGCCCACCTTGGCTTTTTCAACCAGGCTGAAGGCAGCCCTAGTGTGTACGGAGTTGGTTCCTTCCGGTGGGTTCGTGGTCTCACCAACTTCAAGAATGGAGCCGCGGACCTTCGCATGAGTGTTACAGCTCTTAAAGATGGCACGGATCCAAAGAGCCAGCAGCAGCAAGATTTATTGTGAAAAGTGAAAGAACAAACCTTCAACAAAGCTTCCACAGCATGGAACAGGGACCCAGGAGGTTGCCTGCTGGCTGAGGTTGGGTGGCCTTAGTGGGTGGCTAGCTTTATTCCCTGATTGTCCCCTCCCATGTTCTGTTTCTGTCCTATCAGAGTGCCCCTTTTTCAATCCTCCCCACAATTGGCTACTTTTAGAATCCTGCTGATTGGTGCATCTTACAGAGCGTTGATTGGCTCGTTTTACAGAGCGCTGATTGGTGCGTTTTTCTTTTTTGAGATGGAGTCTTGCTCTGTCGCCCAAGCTGGAGTGCAGTGGCGCAATCTCGGCTCACTGCAAGCTCCGCCCACCGGGTTCAGGCCATTCTCCTGCCTCAGCTTCCCAAGTAGCTGGGACTACAGGCGCCCGCCACCACGCCCGGCTAATTTTTTGTATTTTTAGTAGAGACGGGGTTTCACCGTGTTAGCCAGGATGGTCTCGATCTCCTGACCTCGTGATCCGCCCGCCTCGGCCTCCCAAAGTGCTGGGATTACAGGCGTGAGCCACCGCGCCCAGCCGATTGGTGCATTTTACAATCCTCTTGTCAGACAGGAAAGTTCCCCAAGTCCCCACTCTACCCAGGAAGTCCAGCTGGCCTCACCTCCAACTAGACTCGGCCATGGGGACCCTGCTTCACCGTTCTGAGTGTCTGCTTCTGTTGGCAATGGCAGAGAAGTTTATCTCCCCTGCTGTGGGGCAGTGGCAAAGTGGAAAGGAGAAAAGTTCAGTATCTGGCAGGAATGTGTTTCTTTAACATTTCTCTGTGCGAGAATGGGAAGAGTGGCACTGGGATGGGTTTTCTGCCATCACTGCTCAGGGCCTAAGAGCCAGGGTGGAGTAGCCCCCTTGCCCTGCCGAACTCGTGAAGGTGAGAATACCATAGGCAGCCCTTGGAGGGTAGGGGAGGGAATGAATAGGGTGGTTTGAAGAAAACTGATCTTGGCCCTGCTGACCCTGGCCTGGGCCAGGCAGCTCCCTAAGGGCATTGTATTATAACTGTTGGTAGAGGGGCTGCAAGATTGTGGGAGCATCCCCACAACCGGGTTGTGCCCAGAAAGTGTTCCCGCCCCTGCCCTTTTTTTTTTTTTTTTTTTGAGACTGGGTTTTCTTATGTTGACCAGGCTGGTCTTGAACTCCTGAGTTCAAGCAATCCTCCTGCCTCAGCCTCTCGAGTAGCTGGGACCACAAGCACGCACCACCACGCCCAGCTTTCCCACCCTCTTCTTCATCATTTTGCTTTCCTGGCCACAGGAGCAGAGGCTTTTGTGCCTGGCATCTCACCCCTTGGCCCTCTTCCAACCCCAGCTCCAGCGGCTGCCCCTCACTGTGCCTTTTCGGCTCAGTCCTTGCACAGGTGCAACCTGGAATGGCAATGGTGGGAGGAGGAAGTGGGAGGCAAGAGGAGGGGGATAGGTGCTTCAGCCTCCCGGCCTTCAGGGAGTCGATTCTGATGTGTACTCCACACCGCTTCAGGCCCACTTAAGAACCACCTCATTAACCCTCCTCACCCCCTGATTGCTTCACATGGTTGCCTCCCCGGTTAACCACCTGCATCCTAGTTGTTTCTGGCCCTGCTTCCTGGGAGCTGCACGCTCAGATCGCACGTGACTGCCATCCCCGTGAAGGTGATTGGCCAAAAGATAGAGTGTGTCCCCAAGCAGGGCCAATCAGAATCCTCCCCTGGGCAAACACGAGCTGCTCACGTGTAGGCACTGCGTAGGCTGCAGGTGGTGCCCAGCACGTGGAGGCGGCGGGATCTGGGATGTGAGAGAGAGGGCGAGACCCCTGCGAAAGAAGAGACAAGCAGACGTGAGAGACTGGGGGAGCCTCTTGGGGTTTTGAGCACCTGAGGCTCTGGTTGCTTCCTTGGGTCTATGAGTCCCAGCTTTCCCAGCCACATGAGGTCTAACTTTCCCGGAGCTGGGGTGAACTGGGTCTGTTACTCAACTGAGAGAGACCAGGCTAAGAGGATGTTTCTGTCTTCCCTCAGGAACGAGGGCTCCCTGAGGGAAGGGACTGGGGCTCCTTCATCTCTATGATCCTAGTGCAGTGTCTGAAGGCATCAGGTACGTCATGATGAATGAACGAGTGAATGAATGAGTGAATGAGTGAGTGAATGAATGAATGAAGAAAGGAGCGAATGAGAGAGTGGGGACATTGTGGATATCTTTTGCTGTTCTTCCTCCCTGCCATCACTGGGCCTACCTTCAACAGTCTCTTTTCCTATGAAATAGAAACAAGATAATTAGGCTTTAGATTGTGAAGTATTGCAGAGTAAAAAAACTTGAGTAAATGATTCAGGTCCCTTGTATAGGAGAAAAGGTGGGGCAAAGGAAAGATGGAAACCGAAGGCACCTAGTGATGCACACTCCTGATACATTACTTTAAAAATTTTTGACAACCCCACGGAGTAGGCATTATCCCTGTCTTACAACTGTGTAAACTGAGGCACAGGGTGGTCAAGTACTTTGCCTGAGGTTTTACAGAGAGTAATCAGTAGACCCGGGGTTTGATTTAAGCCGTTCTCATAGGTGTTAGGTGGTATCTTGTAGCTTTAATTTGTATTTTCCTAATATCTAATATTGTTGGGCATCTTCTATGTCCTTATTTGCCATCTTGTTTAGTTCATACTTGTTCAAATTTTTTGTCCATTAAAAAAATTGGTTGTTTACTGGTTGTTTATTGGCTTGCTATTGAGTTTTGAGAGTTTTTTTTTTTAATTTTCTGGATACTAGTCCTTTATCAGATATACGTTTTGCAGATAGTTTCTTTTTTTTATATTTTTTTTTATTATACTTTAAGTTCTAGGGTACATGTGCACAATGTGCAGGTTTGTTATGTACGTATACATGTGCCATGTTGGTGTGCTGCACCCATTAACTCGTCATTTACATTAGGTATATCTCCTAATGCTATCCATCCCCCCTCCCCCGACCCCATGACAGGCCGCGGTGTGTGATGTTCCCCACCCTGTGTCCAAGTGTTCTCATTGTTCAGTTCCCACCTATGAGTGAGAACATGCTGTGTTTGGTTTTCTGTCCTCGCGATAGTTTGCTGAGAATGATGGTTTCCACCTTCATCCATGTCCCTACAAAGGACATGAACTCATCCTTTTTTATGGCTGCATAGTATTCCATGGTGTATATGTGCCACATTTTCTTAATCCAGTCTATCATTGATGGACATTTGGGTTGGTTCCAAGTATTTGCTATTGTGAATAGTGCCACAATAAACATACGTGTGCATGTGTCTTTATAGTAGCATGATTTATAATCTTTGTGTATATACCCAGTAATGGGATTGCTGGGTCAAATGGTATCTCTAGTTTTTGCAGATAGTTTCTATCAGTCTATAGCTTGTCTTCGTTTTCTTAATGGTATGTCTTGAAGAGCAGAGTTTTTTTTATCTTGATATAGTACAGCTTATCCATTTTTACTTTTATGCTTGGTCCTTTTTGTGCCCTGGACCTGGAATCTAAACCCAGATCTGTGAATGTCAAAGTCCTTCTTCTTATTACATCTCACGTAGTGTTGCCTCAAAGTCTATTCTAAGGCCAGTGCCAGGCACCATGAGAGTCACCCAAGGAGCTTGCTTACAACTGTGGAGAATCTGCTTCTATGGGCCTGGGTAGACCTGGGAACCTGCATATTTTATAAACTCTCCAGGTGACTGGGTGATCAGCCAGGTGTGGAAGGGGCTCTAATGCAGGGACCCTGGCACCCCTGAGCCTTTAGACCTCGTGGCTTCTTGGCCTCTTTTCTCCTCTCCTCTCCTCTTCTTTTTCTCTCTTTTTTTTTTTTTTTTTTTGGTGGAGTCTTACGCTGTCACCTAGGCTGGAGTGCAGTGGCACAATCTTGGCTCACTGCAACCTCCACCTCCTGGGTTCAAATGATTCTCCTGCCTCAGCCTCCCGAGTAGCTGGGATTATAGGTGCGCGCCACCAAGCCTGGCTAATTTTTGTATTTTTAGTAGAGACAGGGTTTCACCATGTTGGCCAGGCTGGTCTCGAACTCCTGACCTCAGGTGATCAACCCGCCTCGGCCTCCCAAAGTGCTGGGATTACAGGCATGAGCCACCGCACCTGGCCTTCTTGGCCTCTTTCTAGCTGCCTCCTGTAAAGTGCTGGTGATGGTGACATTTCTAGGTCTGTTTCTTATGTGTCCCTTCCCCTGCCTTCCTCCCCAGCTCCTTAACACAGTATTTGACATTCAGCAGATGATGAAGACATGCTTTTAAACCAAGTGACCCACTCTCTACCAGTAGAGGGGAGTGGCAACCTCACTCCACAGCTGGCACTAAGCGAGCCAAGTAGAAACCATATAATTACTGACCCTGGTTTAGAGTGCTCTCCTTTAGCTCCTTCCCTCCCCAGCCGTGGGCGGCCACTTAAGCCGGTTGCCTCACCCTCTAGCCCAGCCAGAGGCTTCTGCACCTAGAGAAACTGTTATTTTAAAGTAGCTCCAAGATTGGCTCACGGAGTTGAAAAGGACACTTGTGTAAGTGAACAGCTATGGCAGCCTCCAAATAAAAGAAAACTGGATTAATTTGGAACAGGGGATGGGAGTGGTGAAACGAAGTGTGTTCTGGCTTAGGAGCAAAACAAGCATCTAGAGGTTTAGCACCTTTCTCTGGCATGTCAGATTGTGACATGTCATAGGGTCAGAAGTGAATGCTGTAGGGTGACAAAGATGGTCACCTGCTTTCTCCCAGCCAACTGGGACTTCTTGCGGAACAGAAATGATTTCCTTCCCCCACCCTCAAAGGGAGCAGCAATTTTAGAAAACTAAGATCTATTGCCAGGGTTTTATATTTTATTTAATCCTTCCAATAACCCATAGGGTCAATATTATTCACATTTTTCACATGGGCAAACTGAGGCTCAAGAGTTTATAAGGATAGCCAGGATATGCTGGAGCCAGGAATAGGAATGTAGCAGAGGCTGAGCCATGTAATAAACAGGCCTCAAAATACACTGCTTTAAAGAATGTTGACAGTTATTTCTTCCTCATAAAACATCTCCAGGTCAGTAGGAAAGCTCTGCTCCAGGCAGTCACTCAGGGACTCAGGATCCTGCTATCTGTGGCTTCACAGGTTTCTGGAATTGGGGTCAGCAATCTTTTTCTGTAAAGAGCTCGATTGTATTTTAGACCATGCAAGGCACGTGGTCTCTGTCCTGACTACTCAACTCTTGTATTGTGACAGTAGACATAGACAATATGTAAATCAGTGGGCATGGCTGTGTTTTAATAAAACTTTATTTACAAAACAGGCTGGATTTTTGGTTCAAGGGCTGTAGTTTGTTGATCACCATCCTAGGAGGGTGGTTCTCAAAGTATACTCCCAGGGAACTAGCAGTATCAGCGTCATTTGGAAACAGAAGTACAGCTTTTGCGGTGAGTCCCAAGGCCCTACTGAATTAGAAACTCTGGGCTTGGGACCCAGTGATGTGTGTTTTAACAAGTCCTCCAGGTGATTCGTATGCATGCTGCGGTTTAAGCATCATCACTGTTATGGGGTCCTACCTCTCAGCCCTGGCTGCATCTGAGCATCACCTGGAGAGTTTTAAAAACTCCTAATGCCTGGGCCATATCTCAGGGCCATTACCTTGGACTCTCTAGGGGTGGAACCAGAACTTTTAAAGCTGCCTGCTGATTCCAGAGTATTGCAAAGCACTGGCCTAGAGCGGCGTTATCACTGGTGTGGTCAAAGCTGGCTTGCCACCTGGCTTCCAACCACACCTGCTTCTCCAAGGTGGGGCACCCAGTGCTCCCTGAGATCTGGGTTTTGGTTTTTTCCTTTGTCTTATCCCCCAACCCCCTGGCACCCTGGCTCCTTCCTAGAAACTCTCTATGGGGCTTTGTGATTAGGGAGGACCTCAGTTCAAGTTTGTCAACTAACCGATCTCTGGTTAGGAGTGTTGCAATACGGGGTTGGGGGGATGACCTGTGCGGGTGAAGGAGTGTGGAATGGAAACAAACCAGGAGAGGAAGGAGGGAGGGGACAGAGCAGGAGGAGGACTTGGATGTAGAAGCACCTGGCACAGTGGCATGTCACCAAGATTCAGTGAAGGCCAGTTCCCTTCCCCGCCTTTTCCTCCCCAGCTCCGTCCAGCACCTGGTAGGTGCACAGCCTTCTGGAGGGAAGGGAATGCTATAGAGTGACAAAGAGCAGTCCCTGGGTGCTGCCAAGCCTTCCTTTATAAGTGAGCACTTAGCGTTGACAGTGTGCCTGGTAGTACAGTTGTCCCCCAGTATCTGTGGGAGATTTGTTCCAGGACCCCCATAAATACCAAGATTCTCAGGTGCTCAGATCCTTTAGTATTCTAAATGCTTTATATGAATTAATGCATTAAATCCTCACGGCAACCCGGAGGGTAGGCACTGTAATTACCTCCATTTTACAGATGGGGAGCTGAGGCTTTAAGAAGTCAGGTGACCTGCACATGGTTACACAGGTGGTAAGTGGTTGAGCCAGGAGTCAATTCAGGAAGTTTGGCTCCAGAGCTAAGCTCTGCTGTCTTCTCTTCATAACTGCAATGGTGGCCTTTTTTTTTTTTTTTTTTTTTTTTTGAGACGGAGTTTTGCTCTTGTTGCCCAGGCTGGAGTGCAATGGTGCAATCTTGGCTCACCACTACCTCTGCCTCCCGGGTTCAAGCGATTCTCTTGCCTCGGCCTTCCAAATAGCTGAGATTACAGGCATGCGCCACCACGCCTGGCTAATTTTTTTTTTTTTTTTTTTTTTTTTTTTTTTTTTTTAGCAGAGACGAGGTTTCTCTGTGTTGGTCAGGCTGGTCTCGAACTCCCGACCTCAGGTGATCCACCCTCCTTGGCCTCCCAAAGTGCAGGAATTACAGGCGTGAGCCACTGCGCCTGGGCCCGTGGTGGTATTTTTATTCCCATTTTACAGATGAAGAAACTGGGGCCATGCAACTTGCTCAAGATCACAGAGCCAGGAGGTGGTGGAGGCAGGACTCGAACCCAGATCTTCCTGCCAGCAAAGCCCTTGGATTTGCCAGCTTGCCCCACAGCCTGCATCAAGTTCCCCTCCCTTCTTCCCTCCATCTGTCCACCCAGCTTATTCTGGGTTTGCACGTGTGGGGCTGACTCATAGGGAGCAGGAGAGCCCATCCTCTGGAGTGAGAAGGCAGATTTTATTTCTGTTCAGAGCATCTTGGGCTGGTGCTGGGAGAGCTGCCAAGCCCAGCTGACACATTTTCTTCTGCCAAGGCTACTGAGTGGGTGGGCAGCCCCGGGGGGCTCTAGAGGGCCCCAAGACACCAACTCCTCAGATGTGTCTCAGCACCTAGGGGAAAGATGGGGATACCTGCTTCCTCTGCCTTAACTGCCATCTCTTTCCCTAAGGGAGTTTCCTGGGGCTAAAATTCCAGTTGCTAAAATCTTCCTCATTTCTCTGCTCTGGTCCAAAGCTGAAAGGAACCCCAAGAAGCCATTTGTTCAAGGCTTTTGCTTTTAGGCAATCAAGGTAGTCCTGGTTGTTCCCATTTTACAGATCACAGAAGCCAGCTGTGGTTCTCACTGGCTTGTCCTCCTTCCCATTAGCCCTATGATACTTCCCAAATGTCCTTTTTCCTATCAGATCATTTCTCCTATCAAATGAGCATAAGAATCCCAGGGCACTTGCTAACTTTCTGGATCACCTGTCCGCTGCTGTAAAAAATTAGGAAGCAGTCGGTTAGAGCTGGGGCCCTTTACCAGATGCAGTGGCTAATGCCTGTAATCTCAGCACTTTGGGAGGCTGAGGCAGGTGGATCACCTGAGATCAGGAGTTGAAGACCAGCATGGCCAACATGGTGAAACCCCATCTCTACTAAAAATACAAAAATTAGCTGGGCGTGGTGGTGGGCGCCTGTAATCCCAGCTACTCGGGAGGTTGAACCTGGGAGGCAGAGGTTGCAGTGAGCCGAGATTGCACCATTGCCCTCCAGCCTGGGTGACAGAGTGACACTCCACCTCAAAAAAACAAACAAACAAAAAAGAGCTGGGGCCCTTTAACAAGCACTGCAGGTAACTCTCATCATCTGGGATAATGGGAAATACTGGCACACAGAGACCTCCCAATGGGTGCCAGGATTCTCCCCCACTTAAGGTACAAACCCCGACTGACTGTCTTAGCTGTGCCCCAAATTGTTACAATTGCCCCCCGCCTCTTGGATGAGTCTTGTGGGTTTGGTGGCTCATTCCCCTCCAAGCCCAACTCAGGCCATTAGAATGGGGCTGCAGGATGGTGTGATGTGCCTGCATCCCCCACCCTGCCCACCCCTGCCCCTGGCCAGTCCTGCCTTATCCTCCAGGGGCTGTTCGCTGAGGGTCATGGAGACCTTGGCAGTGTCCTCAGATCTATGGCTATCTTAGCCTCACTTCAGCCAGACACGCCAACACTCAGGGCTCCCCATTTGCCAAGGGTCCCTAGCCCATTTGTTTCTGTTCTATGTAAGAAAAGCCAAAAGTCACTGGAGAGGACATTTGTTTCAAGTTGTGGTGGTTTCATAATATGTCTAAAAATTCGTTGAGCCTCCTTCCTGAAGTTGCAGAGCCTAATTTTCCTCTCCTTGAGTGTGGGTGGACTCAGTGACTTCCTTCTAATACAGAAAGTAGAAACAAGAATATGTGACTTCTGAGACTAGGTCATGAAAGGCACCATGGCTTCCTTCTCTTTCCTGGATTACTCACTGCAAGGGAAAGCCAGCTGCCATGTTGTGAGGACACTCAAGCAACCCAGTGGAGAGATGGTGAGAAACTGAAGCCTCCTGCCAATAGCTAGCAAAGAAACGAGGCCTTTTGCCAAGAGCTGTGGGAATAAGCCATCTTGGAAGCTGAACCACCATCCCCAGTCAAGCCTTCGGAGAACTGCAGCCCAGGCCAATGTTTTGTCTGCAACCTCATTAGAGACCCTAAGCCAGAACCACCCAGCCAAGCTGCTGCTGAATCTCTGATTCACAGAAGCTGTGAGATACTAAACATTTGTTGTTTTAAGCTACTAAGTTGTGGGTCATTTTTTAAATGCAATGATGGGAAACTAATACACAAGTCAGGAGCCACAGCCTTCATCGACAAACTGAGTGGGTAGGTGAGAGGACTGAGGCAGGCGTGGTACCCAAAGACCTGGACAGAGAACCAGCATTTGTCAGGATGGAGTGCAGTGCTTGGATGTGTGTCCTTCCATTTACTGTTAGTGCTATTACCCCTGTTGTCCATGTCAGGAAACTGGGGCTCAGATAAGTCAGGTCATGTGACCAAGGTTGCCGAGCTCATTGGTGGCACAGCCAGGATTTGAGCCCAGTCTGTCTGCTCTGGTCCATACTTTCCCACTCTTGATGCTGTCTTCATGATCTCAGTGATTTTTGGGCAAGACCCACCGCTTTTGGGGCTTGCATAGAACTTGAGCCGACTGCATGCATATTGATGAGAAGGTTGAACCTGGTGCTCTCTGGCCCTGGATTCTCTAAGTAAGGTGTGTGAACCCTGCTCTCATAGCCTTTGCCCTGTAGGGTGCCCCAGGGTAGGTCAGCTCTGTCTGCTAAAGATCTAGTGAGCCAAGGATGAGGATGTGACAGCTTGGCTTTGAGAGCCCCTGTGCAAATGTGTAGCTTCCTTCAGCAATACCATCTCCTGATTCTCCCTCACAGACATGTGTGCCCAGGTCTGTTTGCAATGACACCAACATCACCCCTGCCCTTGGCCTTGCCCCTCTCTTCACCTCCATCCTGATTCCTGCTCTGTAGCCACACAGATGCCAACAGCTGGCACTTGTCCAAGAAACATGTGCTCAAGGTCAGGTGCAGTGGCTCATGCCTGTAATCCTAGCTTTTTGGGAAGCTGAGGAGGGAGGATTGCTTGAGGCCAGGAGTTCAAGACCAGCCTGGGCAACAATGGGGGTCCTTGTCTCTACTAAAAAAAAAAAAAAAGCTGCGCATAGTGCCATGCCTATGGTCCCGGCTACTTGGGAGGCTGAGGCAGGAGGATTGCTTGACTTAAAGAGATTGAGGCTGCTATGAACCATAATCATGCCACTACACTTCAGCCTGGGTAACAGAGCGAGACCCTGTCTCAAAAAAGAAAAAAAAACAAAAACAAAAACAAAAAACAGTAAAAGAAACGTGCTTGGGGTAATGCATGTTGACTCCATCTTGTCACCCAGAGCTCAGCAGGAGGCACCTTCCTGGGAGAGTCAGATCAGGAGCGCACAGGGCTGGACGGACACAAGCACCTGGGGCAGCCTCGGGAAGCTACTGCTCAGCGGCAGCAGAAGATCCTGCCCCTCTCCCAGGGCCTGGGGCATTGCACTTAGCATCTGAAGCCCTTCCTCCTCACCCCCTTCTGCAGGTGGGGGCAGAGCCCACTCTGGGATGCCTCCCTCTCCACAGCTCCATGCTTTGATGGGACACTCCCCTGCCACCTCTCTCCCAACCACAGCTTCTACCATAGCCACGGCCAACAGCCTCCATTAGCCTGTGCTTGCAGGGCAGTCGAGGGGCTGCCTGGAGCCTCCTGCAACTCCACCCTCATCCTGCTCCACCCTCTCCCTGAAGAACCTCCACAGGCTCCTTGGTCCTGTTTGTGAGGAACCTGGCCCCTCATCCTGCTATTCAAGCCCCTCCAAGCTCTTTCCTGGGCCCTACACCGCACCATCCCTTTTCACAGCAGCCTCTTCCTAAGTGGTTTGAATTTTGGGTCCCCAGGCCTCCTCGAGCTGAAACCCCGTCTGTAGACACCCTGACTCCCCTCCACCCACCTCCCACACTAGAAGTAGAGGAAAGGCAGATGGATGGGGTGTCTGCCCAGCCTGAGGGGCAAGGTGTGGGGACAGGCAGGGAGGGCAGGCCCCAGGATGGACAGATGGACAAGGCATCCGGCTCTCCCTTTTCCTGAATGGCCATGGGAGGAATGAGGTTGCCACCCCATGCCTCTCACAGAGATGCTGTGAGTGTGAATGAGAACAGCTTGTGAGGGGTTCTGACAGGCATAGCCTGGGGCGGAGACCTTTTGTAACCTTCCGGACCTGGCATTGAACCAGAGGACGGATCACGTGACCCATGTTGCTCGGCCCTTTTAGCCTTCCCGGCTCATGGCTCACATCCCAAATACCCTCACGCTCTGCAGGCGCTCTTAACCTGGGGAGGGGCATGGATTTGTTTGAGGGTAGGAGATGCATTGCCTGTGTTAAATCTACAGCTGTATGCACAAATACTTTTTTATTTTTTTCTGGAGTGTTTGCCGCTTTTCAAAGGTTTTGTGAACCATAAAATGGTCTAACTAACTTGGTACCAGCTTTCCAGTCTAGGCCCACCTGGATGTTTACTCCCAGCAAATCTGGTTTCCAAGCTTAAGGGCTGTCAGCATCCATCCTGATGAAGCACTCGCCTCTTCACTTTGAAATTCTAACACCTAACCTGCTTCAGGGAGATCTGAGATCAGATCGGCACAGTGGGTACATCCTCTATCCTTCTCCTCCTAGGCTGACCTCAGTTTCCCTGCATCCAAATGGATCAGTGTCGGGTTACAGCTACACTCCAGGCTACTGGCAATGTTCCCAGTGACAGGTAAATCTCCATCCCATGCAAACATCTTGCATCTGAGCAGCCCCTTTCCAAAGATGTTTTCTTTTGTTTCAAACACGAGAGCTTCTGCCTTGTGCAGGAGTTTTAGTGTGTTTCCCAGGACAGAACTCAGCCTCCTAACCTTAAGTATAAATAGGGTTGTTCACAAGCTAATGACTCTGATCATGGCAAGATGACTTCTATCTTGATCTCACCTAAATTCCTCCTCAATCCGTCTTTAACCTGAGGTCTGAAAGCTGACCACAGCATGTTCACAAAAGCTAAGCAGCAAAGAGAAATGGCTTCCCCAAAGACTGTCCTATCCCAGTACAACTTTGTCTTATTATTATTATTATTTTAGATGGAGTCTCGCTCTGTCACCCAGGCTGGAGTGCAGTGGCCCGATCTCAGCTCATTGCAACCTCCTCCTCCCGGGTTCAAGTAATTCTCCTGCCTCAGCCTCCCAAGTAGCTGGGATTACAGGTACCCACCACCACGCCCTGCTAATTTTTTGTATTTTTAGTAGAGATGGGGTTTCACCATGTTGGCCACACTGGTCTCGGACTCCTGACCTTGCGATCTGCCCGCCTCAGCCTCCCAAAATGCTGGGATTACAGGCATGAGCCACTGCACCCAGCCTTTTTTTTTTTCACGTGTAATAAGTTCCTGAAAATGTCTAAGAATATAAATGTATCAAAGTTAGATAATAATCTTACCCTATGCAAGAAGGAGGAGAGCCTGGCGGTTAAGAATGTGGATAGTGACCTACCTACATAAATCTGCCACTTCCTAGGTGTGTGGCTGAGACCTCTCTGTGCCTCAGTTTTCTGAAAGACGGAATGATTATAGAAACCACCTTATAGGGTTCTTGTGCAAATTAAGTAATATATATAAAGCGCTCAGAACAGGGTCGTATGCACTGAATATGTTAATAATTATTCTATGTTTTAAGGTGGATTCTATACTCAGCTAAAAATAATGACAACTCCCTAATTATATTTTGCTTCTAAGAACATGATCACTTATAATTTATTTCTAAGGCCTTATTTTCTGGCTGAGTGCAGTAGCTCAAGCCTGTAATCTCAGCACTTTGGGAGGCTGAGGTGGGAGGATTGCTTGAGCCCAGAAGTTTGAGACCAGCCTGGGCAAAATAGTGAGACCGCCATCTCTACAAAAAAAAAAGTAAAAAGTTAGCCAGGCGTGGTGGCACAAGCCTGTAAGTCCCAGCTACTTGGGAGGCTGAGGTAGAAGATCACTGGAACCCAGGAGGTCAAGGCTGCGTAGGCCATGATCATGTCACATCACTCCAGCCTGGGTGACAGTGAGACCCTAAAAAAGAACAACTATTTTACCCCTCACACATGAATCCAGTCAACCAACTTGAGTTAAATGAACACTGGGCTAAAATGAAAACAGCTTTCATTTTATTTTTATTTTTAATTAATTAATTAATTAATTAATTTTTTGAGACCGTCTTGCTGTATTGGCCAGGCTGGAGTGCAGTGGCACGATCTCAGCTCACTGCAGCCTCTGCCTCTCAGGTTCAAGAGAATCTCCTGCCTCAGCCTCCCAAGTAACTGAGGCCACAGGTGTGTGCCACCATGCCCAGTTAATTTTTGCATTTTTTAGTAAAAGCCAGATTTTGCCATGTTGGCCCGGCTGGTCTCAAAACTCCTGACCTGAGGTGATCCTCCCGCCTCAGCATCCCAAAGTGCTGGGATTACAGGCATGAGCCACTGCGCCTGGCCTCATTTTAATTTTAATTATATTAACTTTGTGAGACCCTTTCTTGTTTATTACTTAGTACCTACACTTTTAATTTCCCATTTTTGCTCATTTTTACTATCAATAAACACAACAACATATTCAAACAATTGCATCGACAGGCTATACAATATGAGCCAAGTGGAATAGAGATACTTCAAAAATGGGGCTGCTGGCTGGTAGTTTATGTCACCTCATGACATCCCAACATATTTGCCAGTGGATGTGAAAAAGTCCAGATTTGGTGAAGAAAAATCAATTTAGGAATGTCAAAGTCCAAACCTATAACAGTGGTGATGGTTCAAAAGCCAAAAATCCTTGAGGCTGGGACGTATGTCTGGGTTCATGTCAATGATCTTGTTGGAAGAGCAATTTGTTACCATGAAGTAGGAGACAGTCTTCACTTTGACAACAGACCCATTCCAAGAGAGCTGGCTATAAAGAAACTATTCATAGTGTAAGTCACATTTTTTTTTAAATTCCATTATAAAACTAAGACGGTCCTCTAAAGGAAAATGGAGAGCTTTGAAAAGTTTTGGTGGATAGGGCCAGGTCTTTGTCATGCTGGGATTATGGTGAGAGAGATTTGAAAGCACATTTAGTAATTGCTGTTCCTTCCTGTAGCTGAAGCTTCAAGGGGAGCTTCTTTTCTTTTTTCTTTTTTTTTAAACACAAGTTTCCACTTTTATTAGTTTTATGTAATGATGCACCAAGGTTTGTCTTGGGCCTCAGAATTTAGCTAATGTATGTGTTTTCTTTTCTTTCTTCTTTTTAAAATTTTATTATTATTATACTTTAAGTTTTAGGGTACATGTGCACAACGTGCAGGTTTGTTACACATGTATACATGTGCCACGTTGGTGTGCTGCACCCATTAACTCGTCATTTAGCATTAGGTATATCTCCTAATGCTTTCCCTCCCCACTCCCCCTACCCCACAACAGTCCCCGGTGTGTGATGTTCCGCTTCCTGCGTCCATGTGTTCTCATTGTTCAATTCCCACCTGTGAGTGAGAACATGCGGTGTTTGGTTTTTTTGTCCTTGCGATAGTTTGCCGAGAATGATGGTTTCCAGCTTCTGGAATTACGGTGAAATTTACGGCAGACTGCCTAAGTTTACAAGGAGCAACAGATACTCCAGGCAACCTCCTCAGTGTGGCCTGATCCCTCCCCCTTTTATTCTCCTAGAGAGTGTCTCACATTATAGCTGATAACACTCACTAATGTCTCCATTCCTTTTTTCTTTTCTTTTCTTTTTTTGAAGACAGGTTTGTTTTGTTGCCTAGGCTGGCGTGCAATGGTGCAGTCATGGCTTATTGCAGCTGTAATCTCACAGGCTCAAATGATCCTCTAGCCTCAGTCTCCCAAGTATTTGGGACTGCAGGCATGAGCCACCAGGCCCAGCTAATTTATTTTTATTTTCATTTTTGTGGAGACAGGGTCCCTCTATGTTGTCCAGGTTGGTCTCCATCTCCTGGGATCAAGCAGTCCTCCTGCCTTGGCCTCCCAAAGTGTTAGGATTACAAGTGTGAGCCCCCGCACCCGGCCTTCAGTTCTTTTTCACCACATTTCGTTGTGTCCTTTTGCGATTGGGGTTTAGATAGCTAGAGGTGGAGTTCTTTACTTTCCTGACAGTTAGGGTTTATGCAGTCTTGGTATGCTCCCTTCTTTGATGGCTACATTCTGGAAGCTGGGGAAGACGCGTGTAAGTCTGAGCAGTATGTCTGGCACCGAAACATCAAGAGAGCCCTGATGCCACCCGAGGCCTTCACATGTTGACGAGATGGCTATGTATACACAAGGGCTCCTGCGGCGGGCGGAGTAGGGGATGCCATCACCAGATAGAACTTCATAAGACAAAACATCAAATTCCTTCCTTCCCCTCTCTTAGTAATGGTCCCCCTATTTAATCCTGGGATGTGAGTTCTTTTGGTGATGGGGGTTTGCTGAATTGATAGGGAATGGTGCCAGTGGTTATGTCCGAGTGGCATTGAACCATAGAAACATTTCTGAATGTTTCTTCTATTTCTATCCCCTAATCTTTTCATGCCACTAGGCATGTAAGGCCAACATGGCCTTCTAAGCTTCTACAGTCAGCCTGGCTGCCACTGTCCCTGCATGATTTTGGCGACTCTAAGGAAGTCCCAGAGACCAAGGAGAGTCCAGTCTTGTGGTCCTGGCCAGAACTGAAATTTCACCATTGACTTTGTCATCGTGCTGTGTGCTTCTCCAAACCACAAGGGTTCCTCCTGCTTCCGGGGGCCTCAGCTCTATCCTTGCAGCTCTCGTGAGCCTCAAATTCTCATGCAGTTTTCAGATTAGGTGGTTCCAGGAACTCACACCTATCTCCTTTCTCCTGTGCCATTGTCAGAGATGACAGCAGATCATGTTCCACAGTGGGAATGGCCAGTTAACATATGCAACACTTCCCTTTGAAAGCACCTTAAGTGGAGAATTCTAGAAAATAAACCAGGCTGGGCATGATGGCTCATGCCTATAATCCCAGCACTTTGGGAGGCCGAGGTGAGAGGCTCACGAGGTCAGGAGTTTGAGACCAGCCTGACCAACATGGTGAAACCCTGTCTCTACTAAGAATACAAAAATTAGCTGGGCATGGCGGCACACACCTGAAATCCCAGCTACTCAGGAGGCTGAGGCCGGAGAATTGCTAGAACCCGGGAGGCGAAAGTTGCAGTGAGCTGAGATCATACCACTGCACTCCAGTCTGGGTGACAGCAAGACTCCATCTCAAAAAAAAAAAAAAAAAAAAAAAAAAGAGAAAAAAAAGAAAACTTGCCCACTTTCATCAATCTTGGAAGCTCAGACCTTAGTAAAATTTATTTATTTCAAAGAAGGTGCAATAAAATTGTTCAAGCCCACTTGGAAATCCATTGTAAGAGGTGCTGGCATTTTGAAAAATCATTTTGCTGATTGTGAGAGTAATACATGCTCATTGCAAATAATTAAGAAAATACAAAAAGGTACATAGAAATAAAATCTCCCAAGATGTTACCTCTCAGAAATAACCATTATTAGCATTTAATGTGCCACTCCTTTTTCTGTGCACAGCAATTTATAAAATTACATGGTACTTTATCTACAATTTTTCATCTTGCTTTTTTCACCTTAAACAACCAGAACATTCTTCCATGTCATCGTCTACTCTTCAAAAACACCGTTTTAATGACTACATAATATTTCATTGTCTGGTTGTACCAGGATTTATTTAGCCAGTTCTCTATTTGCAGGCATCTAGGCGGTTTCTTATTTTTCATGATTATAAATGATGCTGCAGTGAATATTCTTGTCCAGGAAATCTTTATCTGGGTTTCTGATAATTTCCTTAGAAGAGATTCCAAGAAGGGAAATTGTGGAGTCTCAATTCTGCTGGGTGTTACCTGTCTCCTATGGATGCTCAGAAAGGCGGAGTGGCTCCTGTTACCTGAGTGGGTAGCATTTCCTGCCGCTAAGGCCTCCTAAAGGCCTAGACCACACAATTTTTATTCCTGCTGGGGAGAGATGGAAAAGGGGCCCCTGAGCCTCCCCAGACAGATCCCAACTACTCACCTGAACCTGCTCCGTACAAAGCAGAGCATCCCCCTGCAGGACTCGTTTCATAATTAACTTAGAGACTAAAGCATATTTAATTAACCATGGAAACCCTCCCAGCCATCTGCCTCTGTTTTTATTTTGAGGAAAATGGCAGATTTTTTTTTTTTTTTCTTAACTCCCTCTTTTTGGGGATGGAGCTCATTTCCAGCATCTTGGTTCTTGTATAGAGCTGGGTCCTCTCCCCTGCTGATGGGCACTCCAGAGTGTCAGAGTCAGGGGTTAGCTTGAGGTGGGAGGCTGGGTGAGAGGTTGCACAAGGGCCTGGGCTTGGCCTCTAAGGCCAAGTCCCTGCCTGGGGTGAGCTCAGCCAGGCAAAGGTGGCACCCATGCACTACAGTGTGGACCTTCAAGGACCTAGCCTCAGACTCTTGGCTGCTGTCCTAAACTTACAGGGCTGCAGAGAGGGGCAGAGCTCAGAGAAAGAAGCCAACACTCTCATTCCACAGGTGAGGAAACTGAGGCCCAGACAGGCTCCAGGTCAAGCCTGAGCACAGAGATTTTCAGGCCCCTTGTTCGCTTCTTTGTTGTAGCCTCAAAGGAGTGGGGACGGCTTTGATTTCACTGCACTCCAAGGTCAGGGGATTTAAACGGAGTTCTGGGGGCTGTAACAGCCCACAATGTTGGAGCACTTTGAAATGTGCAAAACGCGTTCGCAGATCACATCTCGCTGAATACTCAACCCAGGCTCCAGAGACTCCGGGGTCACGTGACATGCATGTAGTCACACAGCTGGTGAGTGTTGAGGCTGCGATGGAAACGAGAAGTGCTTTGGTCTGAATTCCCAATGTAGCAGAATGGCTTTTGTTCTCACAGTATTCGTCAGAGGCCCTGGACTGGGAACTCATAGCGGAAAGGCCTGAAGGAACATTAGTCCAGTTATTTCTAGTGACATCACCTCCTCCAGGAATTTCCTGGGCTATCGCCCCAGGCTGAGTTGGGAGGGAGGGCTGGATCTCTGACCTTTTATCAACCCCCACACACCACAGCATTATACCCTAGGGCGCAATACTTCATGCTATACTCCAGGTTCTAGCAAAGGGTCTGGCTTATACTAGTCGATCAGTAAGTGGTATTGAATTGAATGAGATCAAATGTGGACGCCGGTGTAATTGCTTCAGCGCCTCACTTTTCCTTCCCTCAAGAGGTCATCTGAGAGCTCTCTCGGGGCGGATGTCACATGTGCTTTGGGATGGTCCCCAAGGGCTGCCATATGGACCCATCTATGTGCCAGGCTGGCCATGTGCCCCGGATCCTGGAGCTGTCAGAAGGGCTGGAGATCTAGCTCACAGACCCCGGCCAGGTAGCATCACCTTTAATAGATGTGTGGCCAGGCCTGGCAGGGGACTGGGGACATCTGCCACCCCGTGCTTTTAGTAAATCATGCCCACCCTCTGAGACTCATTTTCTCCTCTATCAGATGAAGGCAATTTGATTGGACCCTTCCAGCCCTGATGATCCATGTCCTATGACTTTATTTATAATGTCCCCAGGCAGGGGCCAGGAGTGGCAGAGAACCAATCCTCCCTCCCAAATCAGTTTTGGGGGTTAGTCCAGGAAAGCTTTCTGGAAGAGGAGATCTTAGAAATAACTGGACTAATGTTCCATTGGACCTTTCCTCTGTGAGTTCCCAGTTCAGGACCTCTGATAGGGACCAGGGCAAAAAGACGGAGAGTCAACTCCAGCCAGAAGTCAGAAAGCTGGAGCTGCTAACCAAGCTAAAATGTATCCTGCATAGAAAAGACAGTAAAGTACCAGGTTTCCTGGAGCCACTTTAATGTTCCTGCCAGGCTGAAAATCTCTCTCCTTTTAAGATATAAAAGATTTGCTCCCTGACACTCATCTTCAATCATTTTCTGTCTCTCTTCAGCCACTACAGCCTGCATTGAAGGCGAGGGAATCCACGGTGATGAATTAGGCATCTGTAGATATTTCTCCAGAGCTGCATCTGTTAAACCCAAAGCAGGTCTTGGCTCCACTGAAATCAAATTCAGCATGAAAAGCCCTCAATGTGGAGCCCTGGGGCACCCCCAGCCCAGAGCCACGCTGCAGCCTCCCCCTCATCCCCGCTTCGTGGCACATCGCACATCACCTGGGCCACCTATTCTGTAAATTACTGTAAAATTCTAGTAGAGAACTTATCTTTTTTCCTATCAAGAGAATGACCTACAGAATGAAAAAATAATTCAATGGAGGAAGATGAAGGTAAAATGCAGCTTCATTCAGGGAGCTTTTGGGAGAGAAAAATAGAAAATGCCTCTGTCATTTGCTTTTAAAAATCAAGAATGGGGAGCATGTAACTCTCTCCAGTAAATACAACTAGTAATAAAAATGCTCTTTAGTTGTATGCTGTGGCCGGTTCTTGGAGAGAGGCTAAAGAGGAAGGAGGAGGAAGGGGCTCAAGAAGTAGGACAGGGGGAGAGAAGCAGCCAGAAACAGGTGACTAGAAAGAAGGAAAAAAAAATCAAAACTCCGTAAAAGAGAGGGCATGAATGACAGTCGCATGCAAAGCAACACAAAAATACAGACAAAGAGAAGCATGCACACATCACAGCCCAGCCACTTGATAGGAAGAGAGACGGAGATGGGGAGGCTAGAGGAAGAGAAACAGACACAAAGAGGGACATGAGAGGGAGACAGGCGAAGACGGGCTCAGCAAGCAATACAGCTATTTAAAAATAACCAACACCACAATCGAGGCTTGTTTTTGTTTTTAAAGAAGCAAACATTATCAGAATTATGTTTTCCCAGCATTACTTTTTAATGTGTTTGCATTCCTGTCCAACTTTGAGAAGCTCAGGCATTCTTAAAAATCCATTCTCCTCATTTGCCACCCAGAGAACTCCTCATTAACAGTTCCCGGCAAGGAGATCTCACACCTCGTGCTGTAACCTTTTCAGATGATGCCGCTGAAAACCTTAAAGTACTGTTGTGTTTTCACAGTGCTGTTGTGTTTTCAAGTGGTCACACCTCTCTGTGCAGCTCTATGGGTGCCTTTTGCTCAACCCCATCCCACCTTTGCAGAGACCACAGATTCAGAATCGAGGATGATCCAGCCAGGGCCAGAGCTGACCATTCCATGCTGCTTGGTGACAAGGTTTGCTGAGCAAATAAGTAATGAAAATAAGATGACAGCGGATGTGTAGAATGAACGAAAAGAAGGAGTGCCAGGCCCTCCAGCTGCATCATACCCAGTAAAAGCTTCCCAAACCTGCCAAGCGCTCTCGCACCTCGCTGCCAGAAACTCCTCTTTCCTCCCCTGCCTCTGCTGTGGGAAATCCTTCCCACCCATCATTCATCAATCAATTCATTGTATTAAGCATCTCCTCTGGGAATTCTTTTCCAACCCTCCTCCTCCCTGGGGGTTAATCATTCCTTCATTTGGCTTCCTGTCTTGCTACCTCTGCCGTAGGTCTTAGCATATTTCATTAGAGCAAGATTTCTCAACCTTGCACTATTATTTTGGGCCAGATACTGCTTTGTTGGAGGGCAGGGAGGGGCTGTCCTATGCATTGTAGCTTTAGCAGCATCCCTTTCCTGTACCCACTGGATGCCAGCAGCCCCACTCTCCTGGTCGTAACTACCAAAACAATCTCCAGCCGTTGCCAAATATCCCTCAAATCACACCCAAAGACACCAAGTGAGAGCAGTTGTTGGGGGTGTCAGCCTCAGAGACAGTGTGGCCTCTGGAGTCTCAGTGTTAGAACAGTGGATGGCATAGAGGAAGCACCTGGATTCTGTAGAAGAAGAATCCGGATGCTTGGACTCTGCCCATGGGTGGGTAGATAATGAACTGGCCAGTTGCACACGAGCCATGTTGATCATTGAAACAGGAGTGTTGGTGCATTAGGTCCAAAAGCAAATCCACCAGTCTATTGAATGATATGTGGGAGACACAAGGAATAAGAAAGAAAGCATCTCTGTTTAAGGCTTTTGTGATCTAGTTCATCAGAAAAGGCCTGCAGCCACGGGACGCTGATGTAAGAATAACGGGCAGTTTGTAATGAGTTCTGAAGCAGTGCAGGTTCCTCTACATGGGTTTAGGTATTTAGAAAAGGGGAAGCCAGGGTGGGCTACTTTTCCTGTGGAGGGCCTAGGGGGCTCCATGGAACTTGACCAGGGCCTTTAAAGATGGGATGGACTTGAGGTTGGGGGGTGAGTGTGGTGTGGCTTACAGCAGAAAGTGTTTACGCCAAGGGGCAGATCCAGCCAGGCCCATAAGTTGGGTCTTGATGCTAGGAGGCCAAGTCTCTTCAAATATGTCCTGAACAGCCTGCAGCAGGGTCGCCTGGGGTTGCTGGTCATAAATGCAGATTCCTGAACCCCCCAGGCTTAGTGACTTGCTATCCCTGGGGTGGGCCCAGGACCCTATTCTGTATTTTTCACATGCCCCGCCACCCAGCTGATTCTGATGCTCTGTGAAGTTTGAGACCCATTTCCTTGTGGTTGGTGGGGAGTGATTGAACAGTCCTGGTAATAAACTTGGCCTTCCATTGTGTGTAGCCTGTAGGGTTTACTTGGTCCAGCAGAGCAGTTAAGTACACAGGTTGTAGTGCCAGGCTGCAAATCTTGGTCCTGTCATTTCTAGCTGTGCAACCTTGGGCCAGTCACTTGAAATCTCTGTGCCTCAAACTTTTCATCCATAATATGGGGTTAACAAGTCCCTACCTCACAAGATATTTGGGAAAATTAAATTAAGTCAAACATATAAATACTTAGCATGGAGCCTGGCAGATAGTAAACACTCACTCATAAATATAAGTCATCACCATCATCATTATTTTAGCATTTGAGGCTTGCAAAGAGTTTGACAAAGCTGAAGTCTCCTTTATTAAAAATGTGGTCTGTCATCCATGGCCCTCCTCTGCTCCCCTCAGCTTGCCTCTAGTTCCTCCAAAACCTGAAGTTTAATTGCCTGAGCCCTTCTCCAGGAGGAAGATGGACCCTGAGGTGCTCTGAGTGGAGGAGCAGTGTTGGGACGAACAAGGGAGTGTCCCTGGCAGTGTCAGGCCCCTCCCAGTCTTTGGCTCGGAGAGGAAACACTTCTTGCCTCCCCAGCCCTGGGATGGACATATTGGAGGCCCAGAACATCCTTTTGCCACTACCAGATGGCCGTGCCACTCCTCAGCAAGTCTCTCCCAGAGGGAGGCCTGAGCCAGGGCAGAAAAGAGGGAAGAGCAGAAAACAGCTCCGTCTGTGGCAGATGCCATACCCCAGTCTTCTGGTTTTTTGTTTTGTTTTTATATATATATATATATTTTTTTTTTTTTTTTTGAGACAGGGACTCACTCTGTCTCCCAGGCTGGAGTGCAGTGGCACGAACTCGGCTCACTGCAACTTCTGCCTCCCAGGTTCAAGTGATTCTCTCACCTCAGCCTCTTGAGTAGCTGGGACTACAGACGTGCACCACCATGCCTGGCTAATTTTTGTATTTTTAGTACAGATAGGGTTTCACCATGTTGTCCAGGCTGGTCTCAAACTCCTGACCTCAAGTGACCCACCCGCCTCGGCCTCCCCAAAGTGCTGGGATTACAGGCATGAGCCACCGCACCCGGCCCATATCCCAGCCTTCTAAGAGTATAATGTGGTGTTCAAAACCTGGCACACATGCCTTCCTTAGAGTCTTACAATGACCCCAGGAAGTGGGTGGGGAGGCCTTGCCCACCCATTTACAAAAATAACAGCTTTTTGGAGATAAAATTTACATACCATAAAATTCATCCTTTTGAAGTATACAATTCAATGGCTTATAGTATATTCACGGAGTTGTGCAGCCGTCTCCTCTAGCCAATTTTAGAACATTTCATCACCCCCTAAAAAGAACATTTTAATCACTCCCATTTCCCCCTCCTTCCAGCCCTTGACAACCACGAATGTCTTCTCTGTCTCTATGGATTTGCCCACTCTGGACATTTCATATACAAATGGATTCATGCAATATGTGGACATTTGTGTCTGGATTCCTTCACTCAGCACAGTGTTTTCAAGGTTCATACATGTCGTACCATGTGTCGGTATTTTTGTTCCTTTTCTTTTTAGTACTTTATTCCTTTTTATGGTTAAGTAATATTCTGTTGTATGGACATATGACATTTTGTTTATCCATGCATCTGTTGATGGACATTTGGGTTGTTTAAACTTTTTGGCTATTATGGATAATGCTGCTATGAACATTCACATACAAGTTTTTATATGGATGTACATTTTCATTTGTCTTGGGTATAAACCTAGGAGTGGAATTGCTGAGTCATAAGGTAACTCTATGTTTAAACTTTTGAGGAATCACCAGATTGATTTCCATGGTGGCTGCACCATTTATAATCTCAAAAAAAAGGGCATAAGCATTCCTGTTTTTTCCATGTTCTTGCCAATACTTATTACAGGTTGAGCACCCCTAATCCAAAAATCCCAAATCCCAAATGCTCTAAAATCTGAAACTTTTTGAGTGTTGACATGATGCCATCAGTGGGAAACTCCCATGTGATCGCCTGCAGTCAAAACACCGTCAAAACCTTGTTTTATGCACAAGATTATTTAAAATACTATGGAAAATCACCTTCAGACTATTTGTATTAGGTGTGTATGAAACATAAATAAATTTCATGTTTAAACTTGGGTCCCATCCCCAAGATATCTCTTTATATATATGCAAATTTTCCAAAATCTGAAAATTTTTGGTCCCAACATTTCATGTAAGGGGTACTCAACCTGTATCTGTCCTTTTGATTACAGCCATCCTATTGGGTGTGAATTGGTATGTCATTGTAGGTTCACTCCTTATAGATGAGGAAATTAAGGCTTAAGAGGCAAAGCAACTTGGCCAAGTACACTCAGATAGCCAGGGGCAAAGCCAGAATTCAAACCAGACACATCTCACTTCAACATCCATTTTCTTTTTTTCCTCTTACATCAGGCAGCCCTCCAGCTGAATGATTTTTGTCTGTGCCTGGCCCAGTCCCTGAGTCCAAAGTGGTTCTTAGGATTCACATTGGTTACAAGACCGGGCCATGGTCTGCCCACCTGAAGCTGACCACCTGGTCACTGTTCACTCTCCCAGCCAGTCTGCCGGCCAAAGTCCATTGAACGCCTACTGTGTGCCGAGCTCAGGAGCTGTAAGTAGATTAAGGAAGGCACAGAGCCCACTCTCAAAAATGGACTGATTGCTTTTAATGTGTCTCATCAAATGAAAGATGAAATTTTAGACTCTAGATTTACACAGTGCCAGAAAATTGCAGAAAGCTGACCTGGGAAGAGAAGTGAAAAAGAAGAATGGCAAGGGACCCCCAGCTGGAGAGTTGAAGGGCGATGGCCTGAGCCAGTTTCAGAAAGATTTGGTGCCAATGCTGAGGGCCATGGCCAGGAAGAAGAGGACCACGTTAGAGAGGTAGGTTGGAACTGCTTTCAGGGATGGGGTTTAGCAAGAAACTGAGGAGCAATTAAGAGGGAAAAATAAAGGAGTCAGAAGGAGGAGGGGAGAAAGAACAAGGGCTAATCTGTGTAATTATACAAATATACAGCTTCCATTTAGCGGGCCTCTCTGAGGGGCAGGATCTGTGCTGAGCGCTTTGCATACCCTGCAAGGTACATTGTTAATATTCTTATTTTATAGACAGGAAACTGAGGCTCAGAGATATTACGTGCTTTCGCCAAGGAATACAGTTGGTAACATTCAATCAGACTAAATCCTATTCTCTTAACCACTCAAACGTCTACTGAGTGAGTAACCAAGGGATGCTTATGATGGAACGTGCCGTCAGGGGTGCTGGAAATAGGAACCAGGCTCAGCTTTCCCTCTGGAAGGCTGGTATTTTTGGAAATAGAAATGCTTTGGAGCTAATGGTTTTTCCTGTAATGGTTTCAGCCTGTTTGGGGTTTTCACGCTTCAGTTTACAGTCTGAGCCACTGGTGTGTACTCATTTATTCCTTTTTACAGGAAAAAAAAAAGCCCAACGAATTTTTAATCAAATTGAGCTTGACTATTTGATCAGTGAATCAGAAAGTCTTCCAAGTCTTAGGAAGGAGGTGGAAGTGAAGATGGAAAATGTATACCCATCTCTCTTCAAGAAGGTAGAGTGAGGGAGGCCCCTCCTGGGGGTTCTGGGACAAAAGGAGTGGAAATTAATCCCACAGGCTGTCTGCAGCAGGATCACCAAGCTCTCTAGGTCATTGCGTCTCTCAGGGGATAGCAACTGGTCAAGACTCTGCTGGTACATCAAACATTCAGCTGCATGATGATGGTCTAGACCAGGGCAGCACATTTTTCTATAAAGAGCCAGATAATTGTAGGCTTTGCAGGACACCTATGGTCCCCATCACACCTTCGTGTCTTCCTCCTTCCCCTTCCTCATTTCCTTCTCTTTCCTCTTCTTCCAGAACCATTTAAAAATGCAAAAAAAAAAAAAAAAAAAAATTAAAAAAATTCTTAGCTGGAGGGCTATACAGAAAACAGACTATGGGTCAGATTTGTCTGATGGCCATAATTGGCCAACCCCTGGTCTAGATATCTTTTGGAAACTAACTTGGATGAATTGCTTAACTTTCTGGAGCATTATATAATGTATCTATTGAACACCTACTGTACGCATAGCTTCATACCAGTTGCAATAGAAAGAACACAAAGATAAATGAATGAAGAAGCTTTGCTGTAGCTGCTGTGGGTGTAATGTAGGGGAAACAGCAGCAGACCTAGAGCCAGAAGACTTGGATACCAAGCCTACTTCAGTCCCTGAAGAGCCTGCAGAGCCACATCTGTAAATGGGGAAAATAATGCATCCTTTGCCTGATTAAATAAGCTCAGGAGTAAAGTCATTTTGAAAAGCACTATATAATAGGAGCTATATTTAGAGAGTTGAGGTTACACATGCCTATGAATAGTTGACTCACAATATAAAGACTGTATAAAGCTATGATGTCAGAGGTGTTAAGAGAGAAAAGAGATTGACACACTGTCATATAGGACTCCCTATGCCAGGTACTCTCACCTGTGTTAGCCTGTGAGTGATTTAGGCAGTGTACCCATTAGAATTGGGTTTGGCTGCTTCCTACAGGAAGCCCAAAGTAAAAACGGTCTAACCAAGACAAAAATATAACTCTTAGCCTGGGCAATAAAGTGAGACCTTGTCACTATTTTTAAAAATTTTTTAAATAGCCAGGCATGGTAGTGCACACCTGTGGTCCCAGCTACTCAGTAGGCTGAGGCAGGAAGATGGCCTGAATCCAGGAGTTCAAGGCCACAGTGAGCTTATAATTGTGCCACTGCACTCCAGCCTGGGTGACAGAGTGAGACTCTGTCTCAAAAAAGAAAGAAAGAGAGAAAGAGAGAGAGGGAGAGAGAGAGGGAGGGAGGGAGGGGAGGGGAGGGAAAGGGATGCTCTCATTTGAAGTGGAGGTATGCAGTTCAGAAAGTGGAGAGCATCCCCACAGTGTCAGGAACCCAGGGTCCTTCTCCTTTGCTCCATTATCCTTGCATGTAACTCCCATTCAACAAAGACATCTCATAGGCCAAAATGGCTGCTTGACCTCCAGCCATTACATCTGCATTCCAGGCATGTGAAAGGAGGAAGGAACAAAGAAGAAAGGGCTAAAGGACATATGCTAGGAGCCTTTCACAAAAATGTACTGGAAGCTGGCTCCAAATACTGCTCCTTATATCTAATTTGCTATACTTAGCAACAAAAGAGACTGTGAAAACCAGTCTTTATTGTGGGTGGCCATGTGCCCAGGTAAAACTACAAGGCTCTGTTTTTAAAGAGGAGGATAATCAACCCTGGGATAAGCAAGTAGCTATGGCTATCATAGGTAACAAGTTCATAGAAAGACAAAGTCAGGGAAGGCTTTATTAAGAGAGTGAGACAGGAACTCACTCTCTTAACATGAGACAACTCATGGCTTGAGGAAATGAGTTGGAGGTCTGGAGGGAGATAGTGGGCAAACTAGTCTAGTCTAGACTACTCTTGTAGAGGAGGTTTCAGGTTTTAATGCTGGAAAAGATACTAATTAAAATAATACTATAACCAGTTGGGTACCCTACCACCTTGGGTGATGCACCACCCCTTGATGACTTTGTGACTCCTCAGAAGCTCCTCCCCTCCTCCCCCTCCTCTTCCCCTTCCTTCAATATGTCACCCACACAGCCTTCTTCTGCCAGGGCTGCCACTTCCCAGGAGGTGGTCCTCAGGTCTTCCTGAGTGGGTCCCTCAATGCAGCTCAAGCCCATCCACCTTCCCCTGCATCTCCCAGTCCTTGGAGAGACTTTTATCTTTGCTGCACTAAACTCTACAAGTGAGGATTGTTTCCTGCTCAGTACTCTCTTTCTCTTAGCTGCAGACACAGGCTGCTGCAGTTCTCTTGACTTGAGACTCTTTGGGAGGTGACTGGTTGGGCCCTAGTTTCTGTGTTCTCCCAGCTCTGCGGGTTGCAGGTCAGGTTCTTCCCTATATCTCTCATTCCAGCTCCATGACGGCATCCGGCCAGTGGAACACCCACAGTTAGCTTGGGGAGATGGAGATGGGGAGGCCCTGGGTCATCCCAGGCCTCACTACTAGCTGAGAAGTCTAAAAATCCCCACCTCCCTCTAATCACCTCGATGAACCTCTAGCCTTCTCTTTGGCATGGGCTAAGGTGTAATGGGGCAGAGGATGCAGAACCAGTGAGGGACCATTCTCAACAAGTCCCAACTGGATGGTCTGGCATCTCCCTTCACAGTGTGTGGGCAATTCACACCTGAAGTTCTTAGCCTTGGGACCTCAGAGGAGATTCTAAAACAACAGGGCAAGCCCCTGGTGAATGTCCTCTTAAATATATTCCATTTATTCACTTCTAACTATGTGTCAGGCACAACTAACCCACTACCAATGAAGTCTTTACAGGTAAAGAGACTGATGATGGTGGAAAGGCAGGTGAGGACCGGACGATTCCAGAAAGAAGTCATGAGAAATGAGGCCAGGAAAGAGAGGTGGAGGCAGATGGCAGAGGCTTTAGTGCGGGACTGAGAAGCTCTGACCTTCTCCTATAAGTGCAGGGAACCATCGAAGGATTCTAAGCATATGTGACGTGGTCTCAGTTGTGGTTTTGGAAACTTTATCTCCAAGTAGAGTGTGGGAAGGATTGGAAAGAGAGGGCCAGATGTCTTTCCATTAGAGCGTGAGTCCTGGGAAGCAGTGGAGGGGGACTGGGTATGGGGAAAAGAATGAGGAGGAAGAGGAAGGAAGATATAGGGGAAGAGAAGAAGGAGAGGGGACAAGAGAAGGAAAGGGGAAGAAGAAGGGGGAGGAAGAAAGCGAGGAGATTTGATTCCTCTCTTCCTCTCTTTCCTCTCCTCTCCTCTCCTCTTTTTTTCTTTTCTTTTCTTTTTTTTTTTTTGAGACAGAGTTTCACTCTATCACCCAGGCTGGAAAGCAATGGTGTGGTCTCAGCTCACTGCAACCTCTGCCTCCTGGGTTCAAGCAATTCTCCTGCCTCAGCCTCCTGAGTAGCTGGGACTACAGGCATGCACTACCATACCCAGCTTTTTTTTTTTTGTATTTTTCATAGAGACAGGGTTTCACCATTTTGGCCAGGCTGGTCTTGAACTCCTGACCTCAGGTGATCCGCCCACCTTGGCCTCCCAAAGTGCTAAGATTACAGGCATAAGCCACTGCGCCCAGCCTGGTCCCTCTATTTCATTTGCTCAACAGAAACATACAATTTGTGAGCATCCACCACATGTGAGAGGGGCTTGGACAAACAAGGTGGACCATCATGGTCCTTGTGAGAGCTCATAACGTGGAAGGGAAGAGGGAAGAGGATGCCAATTGATGAGTACAGGGTCCTCTGGAGCTGACAAATGGCCTTGACAAATACTATCTCCCTCCATCCCCGCACCAGTTCTGTAAAATAAGCAGGACAGACATGCTTATGCTCATTTCATAAATGAGAGAACTCAGCACTGGTTAACTTACTCAGGGTTCTACAGCTGGGAGAAGGCGGAGCTGGGATTCAAATCCAGTGCTGTTTCTGCTACATCAAGTACACACAGGAAAGGTACCCAGAGCTCAAGGGGAAGGTAGAATTTGGCAGAGTGATTAAGGGCTGGATTCCGGAGTCCAGTCTGGCTCCAAAGCCTGTCTCCATCTCACTGTGTGTGAACCGTAGATGAGTTTCTTAACTCTCTATGCTTTAGCCCCTTCACCTGTAACATGTGAAGAATGGTGCCCACCTCCTAGGGTTGCATGAGGCTCACATGAGCTATAGTTCAGGCCTGGCCCAAAGTAAGCACTCTGAAAGGGATTCTGCCATTACCATTACATTTTGAGGTGGGTGGGTACAGGGAGGTGGTCCAGGCAGAAGCAATGAGTCACCTCAAGGGGAAGTGCAGGGACCCAGGCCACTATCAGGACCTCCTTTCTGGGCCCAGACCCCCTAGATGCCCTGGACCTAGTCTTTTGCTTCCTCTCCTGTATCCTTGCCCATCGTCCTCTTCCTCTCCCTTTCTTTGTTCCACCCATTTTCCCTTTCTTCCCTGCTGATCCTTGCTCAGTTCTGTTGAGCCCTGGAGGCTGAAGACTGTGCTAACACTTCCCCACCACCCCCATGTGACTATGGGCCAAGAACCAGCCTTCCAAATTGCTTTGACATCCACCGAGGAGCATGTTCCAGGAATATCAGCTGTTCAGCAGGTCTGCTAAAGAGCATGGTCAGAGCACCTGGCTTTTCCTGTGGGGAGAGGCTTCTGCAGGCAAACACCACTCCCTCCTCACTGCCCCTTATCCTGCTTCCCAGTCTGCATGGTCTCTTTTTTATTAAAGGAGAGGGGGAGAGAGGCTGAGAGAGAGGGAGGGAAATATTAGAAATATTGTCACAACCTGCTCCCTGGCTTCACAGAAGGTAATCAGGAAAGAGACGAGAAGAGAACTGGGCTCTGTGGTTATCACAGCTATTAGTGGGAGATTATTTGTTCATCAGCCTGTAAAAAGTTCCCAGCTTTGGCAAAGGTAATTACCAGCCTAGGTGGCTGGGCCAGGTCGGGACATGGGGGGAGGTGAAGCTGTCATTTCCAATTCACCAGCCTCCATTTGCTGTTTGGTCAAGAGGTTCAAATGAAAAGGTTAATTAAGAATCAGAGGATTTGCTCATCAGGTTAAGTCATGTATACACAGCACAAAGGGCATGTCTATACATGATAACTGCTTTTAAAGAAACCAATTCAATTCAGCATGCATTTGTTGACACACTCATCTCCCCCTCCTCTCCCAACACACTTACAACCCCTCGGGGTTAGGTGTGTGCTAGCCTCTTTGTTTGTTACAGGGGATATGATAGCCGGTGAGGTATGGGTGCTTACTTGGGATATATGGCTCCCTCTGCAATGGAGATCAGCCCACAAATGTGGGGGCTCCAGTCAAACTAGCTACTTGCCTACTGTGTGTCCCTTGGGCAAATAACTCTCTATCTTGGAGGAGGTTAGAGTAGATCTGCAATTCCTAGTCATAATAGTCTGCGGATTGGGGAAAAGGAGATGCAATAGAACCATTTTGGACAACTTTTAAAAATGTACTCCCTACAGGAATTCTGATAGTTGCCCTTCTCCCAATTTCATCCAAGTCTCTTGGTACATGTAGTGGATGCTGTAGAATGTCAACCTGGTCCCTCCTTAAGGATTGAGGTCCTCACTTCTCCAGTTGCAGCTAGGAGTATTGATAGATGATGTCTCTCAGCTAGGTCCCTCTCTAGGAATTGCCTCAGCCAAGGAGAGCCAAGGTCACTTCCTTGGGGCAGCCTGCATCAAACTACGGATGTGGGGGTGTAAATACCCGTTCCTTTTGCTTCAGGACAGGACAACTTGGAAGGCCATCCTAGCTCCAGAACTCCCTGTAGGCTTGGCTGGGACCCTTCATCCCAGCTCAGCTTCTCTCTCTGCCTAATCCCATTTCCTTCCCTCTCCTCCACACCCCCTTCCCTCTCCTCCCCACTCCCCACCCCAAGTTGTTGATGCCAAAAGCAACCTCAATAAATTTCCTGCATGAAAATATCCATTTCAGAGTCTGTTTCCCAGGAAACCCAACCCAAGGCAGCACACACAAAAAATTGAGACTCACCAGTTCCAATGATCGGCAGGAGCCGTTCATCCATTCAGCAAACGAGTGTTTGGCACCTATGTTAACTCTAGCCCTAGAAGACGTCCTGGGTGAGGAAGGATTCCAAGTGGGCCTCAGAGGGGGCAGAGTGTGGAAGGAGGAGGAGAGGCAATGAATTTAGTGGAATCATTGTGTGTTTTGGAGTGCACACATGGAGTGACCAACTAGATGTCTGAAATTATCCTGGAGTGCCGAATTACTAATTCCAGCTCTGGAGTGACCCTATCTGACCTTTAGTGGGTGCAGGATTATTGCCTGTGGAAAATTCTGTCTTGCTTCTGCCATGTGTTATGTCCCAATGGCAACCTGTCCTCACACCCTACCTTTAAAGAGGTGATCTGTCTCCATCTCACAGCCAACATCAACAAGGGAAAGCTCCTACCTCCATGGTATTATTTGCAGCCTTTGTTCTGAACCTATCAATCGCTTCACCCTCTTTGAATCTTCTCTGAATTGTCCCTGAGGCCTCAGCTGCCAGCCTCTTGCCCTACCCCCTGACCAGGGCCTTGCAGGCTCTCCTTGACCCTGATGACTGATGTTTCCTTCCCAACCCTCAGCCTTTGACTCCCCACTCATTTATAATCCAGACACATTCTTCATCACATCTGTCTTCTGCCATGCCAGGGGTCTCCCCAGCCCAGCCTGTCCCAGGCTTTACCTCAGCACTGCCCCAGATGGTCAGGTGCTCTGCTGGCCTATAAGCCCTGTGACCTCAGACTGACTATGTAGTGTTGCGAGGGGGATCTGGAGCTCTAAAAGGAGTTGGGGATTGTGACTATGACTGGGGCACATGACTGAGATGGTCCTCTTATTCTAATAACAGCAGGAAATGCTGTTAGGTCACCTCCTTTCTAGGGTTCTGCATCTTTACTCCCACCTGGCATAGTTTGGCTTCTGGCTTCCAGTCCAGTATCCCCAGGAAACAGGCAGACTTGAGCAGAGCTGAATCCTCAGTGAGGCACTGGAGACTTTGTCTTAAAGGAAATCAGGAAGGAGAGACACAAAATAGAAAACAGCCTGGGAAGAAGGGGTTCTGTCCATGGTTCTGAAAAAACAATCCCAGGAATACTGTGATTACTTGCTGACCTTCCACCTGAGGCTCAGCGCTCAGCTGTACATTGTGAGGAGCCCAAAGGACATGGAATCCCAGTTCCTGCCATAAAAGGTCCTTTAGGCAAGTTGGACACAATAAAACACCTACATGAGAACACACAGGAATAATTCTGAGCAGTCCAAATATTGATGGGTCTCAGAAAACTGCACATAGGAGAGTTCTGGCTACCTTGATAAAGGGGACCTTGAGGCAAACCCCATTTTAGGCTCTAGGCCCTTTGAAGAAAAAACCACTTTGTAATGAAATGCTCTTTCTTTAGTCACCATACCATTCCCTGCAGTATTTAAAACCTAAAGGTCTTGGATATAAAACTAGTTTATCTAAATGCAGCAGTGCAGCAGTTTAAATTTAGGTGCTAATGCTATGTTTGAAATGTAAGCATACCATTGGCTTTTAGTTATGTCTTTAAAAAAGGATTGGTGAGTCATTTTTGTCTGGGTGCCCCAGCTCCAGGCCATATGGCCACGGTCTCTCAACCCTTGCTTGTCATAGTCACACAGAGCTGACCCTATAAGCAAGAGGCTCCAGAGCCTCACTTTCCAGGGCAGCCTGAGGCCCTGGGACATGTACACAGCAGCGTGTCTGTCACACCCACTGCTGATGGGAGTGCGCTCCCTCCCCAGGCGCTGCTCTGCCCTCAGCATTGTGAGGATCTTAGTATGCAGAGACAACGCATGGCCTCCCTGCTCTGCTCCCAGCAGGTGCCCTCCCTTGCCTTGCATGAGGAAAGGCTGCAACTTTGAGCTCCCTCTTTAGCTAGGGAGCCTCCCTTGCCTCCCCCACTGGGTCTCAGGAGGAAAGAGCTTGCGTACATCTTCATCCAGCCTCTGTATCTTTGTGGAGGTCTTCTCATTCACAGACAAAAGGAACTGCTTTAGGTCTATCTTCGGAATTGGAAAAATTAATATTCATAAGACAAATACCCTGATCCCTGACCAACCTGATGTCTGAGGAGCAGATCACACGTCTATTGACCTCAGTTTCTCCTTTAAAACAAGAGGAGCTGACTGGATGATCAAACAGGTTTCTGCTGATTCATCCTAACAGTCTCTGAATCAGAAGGAGTGGGATGAGTCCTTCTTTACCTTAGATAAATATGTACCCTATCCATCCACCCCACTCCCTGAAATCTTACCTCCCTGAGAGCCAATACTCAGGGAATTCTGTGTCCATGAGAACACTTCTTTTTTTTCTCTCATCTGGGACTGTTGCTGTCTATTCCATTTGATTTCCTACCTATGGAACTGGGGTAGAAAACATGGATCCTATAGGAACCCTTCACTTATCTCTCCTGAGACCTTCACTAGAGCCAGCCTCTCTTTTGAGCTCTGCTTTAATTTCTTCTAACTACCAAGAGGAAGGGCAGAGGGCATGTCCTGCTCCACAGCCTCACCTCCTTGGGAAGATAAAGAGAGAGAAGAAAGAGTCGATTTTCACTCTTCCAGACAAATCCCTCATTTCAAAGCCTTCAGGAAAAAACTGGTGATCCCAGGAGGAGGCTGGCACACAGGGAAGGGTGTGGGAAAAAGACATAAACCTCAATTCAGTGGGTGGTAAAGATTACCCAAGAAGGTTTCTCAGAGAAGCTATCAGAACAGGCATTGAATGAGGATCTGTAGAGATACAGGGAGAAGACAGAGGTATACATTGTAAAGACAGAAGCAGTAATTGGCAAGTCACTTGTATTTGGGGAGCGGGAGAGTTCCAGTGGGCTCCAGCGGGCTGCAGGAAGAGAGTGAGATGCATTTGGCGAGATGCAGGATTGTGGGGCGGGCAAATGATGAGGGCCTTGCATGCTGGAGTCTATTTTCTGCAATAGGAACAAGAAGGACGTTGATCCTGATGCCGGGTCTCTGTGGGTTGGGTGTTTGTCCTGGGACTCCCAAACTTGGGGAGAATGTAGGGCTCAGACATAAGTTTGTGTAAGTGTGTGAATATGCGTGGGAAATGCAATGGATACGGAGTTTCATTTGAGCCATTCTGGCTTGGTCCAAATTTATTTTAATTTGGTTGAGAGTATGAAATCCACATTACTAGTCATTGGTAACTCAAGCCGAGGCTCCAGTGACTGTCAGGCTGCGTGATTGCTTCCCTGCGAGGACAAAGGAGAATGAAGCTTACAAGCTTGGTAAATATTGGGTTGGGGAAGAGAAATGGATGTTTTTTCTTTTCAGTCCATCGATTTTGTTATTCTCAATTGCTGTCCCAGTGGACCCACATGCTCCACACATCCCTGAATATTCTCTCACATCTGGCACGACTTGGGACAGGAGCGGAAATGCTGGGAGGGGTATCTGGAGAAGAGTCTGGAATGCTTCTTGGAGGTTCAGCCACGTTTGAATGTGCAGCAGGACTGCCCCAGCCACTCAGGGCCAGTCATCTCTCACTCTTGCCTCCAGTCCCATTTTCTGCCCTACTTTCCACATGTGATAGTTGCTTTTAGTAGAAATCCACAAGCATTTGCCTTCAGGGCCTCCAAGAGCTCCCCTTCCAGTCTCCCACTGGCTCCCCCTCCACCTGCAGCAACACAGGAGCCAAACCTGGGATTTACCACTGCTGCCCCATCTGCATCAGGGGCCAGTCTTGGGACCTGCAGGAAGGGTGGGGAAAGTATGTTGGGCCTGTTGACATAAGTGAGTCACTGTGAGTGGGAGCAGATGACAGGGAGAGTATGACTCAGTGAAGGGAATACAATGTGGGTGAACACAAGGGGTTTGCAGATTTTTACCTGCCCAAGGAAATGCGGAAACTCAGGGGACTTGGAGCAGGCCCAGCTGGTGCTTACTGATGCCATGTTGGCCCAATGGTGCTGCTGTTTTCAGGTTCTCTCTGGGTAACCAATACGTATGGGGTAGTCTTCCTGAACTTGTCTCTTCTGCATTCTTTGGTGCCTCCTTGTATCTTGACCCCTTTAGTCCTTCTTTGCCAGGGAGGGTGGTGAACAGAGGCCTCAAGGAGTCCTCAGCCAGTGTCCCAGCTACTGGGTCCACATCCATCAGAGGAACATGGAGCTGGGACCAGTGTCCTGATCTGAGTTTCAGAACAGAGTCTACCATAGGGAAAGGCTCTTAAGCATCTGACTTAGTGACTGAACATTGTGATGCTCTGCATAGGTCTCTCTTTTTGGAATATGGGAAGAGGGACAGTATCCTAGATGCTAAGGGCTGCTGCCTTCCTTCTTTGGCCAGCAGCTTGTTAGGAGCAGGAGAGTAAAGTGGTCCAAGCTATACAAGGAAGAAGAGCAGGGGAACGCTGCCACAAGCCTCATGACACTGGCAGCCACCTGCCTCAGGGCCTTTGCACATGCTCTCCCCCCTTCCCTTCACGTGGAAGGCTCCTCCCCATACACCTGCATGGCCAGTGTCCTCACTTCCTTTAGATCTTTGTTCAGATGTCACATTTTTGGTGAGGCTTCCCTGACCACAGTATTTAAAATGCCACCCTACCCACAGCATTTTCCGTCTTCCTTTCCTGCCTTATTTTTTCCCCATATGCCTTCTCACCAACTAATATACTGTTACTCATTTACTATGTTTATTTTATACCTCCTCCTATTAGAATGCAGGCTTCATGAGGATAGGCATTCAGTCTGTTTTGTTCATTGCAGTATCTCCAATCCCTAGAACAGTGCCTGGCACAAAGAAGGTTCCCATTAATCTTAGTTGAAGATTTAGTGAATTGACCAAGAATATTCTGAGTGCTAGTAGGAAAGGTTATATGCCCAGGCAGGGGTTACCCACTGCAGAGGATGGAGTGGACAAAGAAAGGCTCAGACTGGGATTCAGGGGAGCTGGGTGCAAGCCCCAGCCCTGGCCCTCTCCAGCAGCAAAGTGGAGATAAGCCAGCCCACTCTGCATCCTCTGGGTAATGGAAGTATCATCACTTTGTAAATTATAAAGAGTTGCCTGCATGGCCCTCATCCTGACTCCACTGTGGTGTATGGGCTGACCCTGAGTTGCAGTGTGATCAGATGGGGTTGGGGTTAGTAGAGAAGGTTTTGTGGAGGAAGTGCGTCTTGGGATGGGCTCTAGATATGCAGGGAACCGTACTGGCAAAGGCCCAGAGGAACAAGGAGTTTGGGGTGGGAGACAGGCAGGGCCTCTGTGGAGATTGTTCTGATGCTAATTCAGAGGCACCAGGGACTAGGGAAGCTTCTGCCTTTCGTGGCCACAATTCTCAGGCTAGTTTCCCGGGTGTGAGCTATAGTCTGCTCAAGCCGTGCTTGTTACAGGGAACTGCGACCCACTGCGCTGCCTTGAGTGAAGGGGTGTTGCTGATTGGCAAAGGTGACAAACAGGCAGCCTCAAGGCCGTAGAATGGGCTTTTGGAGGCTGGAGCTGGATGAGCAGGGAGCCCTTCTCCTGGGCCCCGTCAGCCTACTCACTTTTCATAAGGTCCAACTTAGTGGCCACTGTCTTTTCCCCCTGTTTGGTTTCAGTCTCCATTCCTGACTATGGATTTCTATGTGTCTCAACGTTCTCAAAAGAGAAAGCATTTCTAATGCCCTTGAATCAGCCTATGGATGGGAGAGTCACTTGCTCACCTCTCATCCATCTCCTGTAGCCTAGAGGGCACAAAGTCACATGGTACATGACGGGAGGGCTTCCCTCTTCAGTGCCAGGAGAAAGGAGTATTGATCTAGGAAGGCAGTTGGGCAGGGAAGGCCAAATGGCTAGGACTTAGGCACAAGTCCTAAGACCATCCTGCAGACCAGGGCTCCCAGTGTGGATTCAGGGAGAAAAATAAAAGGGCTGTTTCCACAGTGACCCTGCCTGAACTTTAAGCTGTATCTTATTATTTTTTTAAATTTCTTTTTCTCTTTTCCCCCCTCATTCTTGCTGTCATCTTATAAGCTTTATCTTTGTGGTCTCTTCACTCCAGCCCGACTCACCCACTCACCAGTGCCTACTTCTGCCCATGTCCTCTCCCTGGCCAACTCATTTCCGTTGATTCAAATCCTATCCATCCTTCCAAGCTCAGCTCTGCCCCATCTCCTGCCGGGGTACTGCCTTGATCACTCCAGCCCTTCCATCTCCCCTCCTCTCTTCCTCTCATTCTTATGTCTCTTCCTGGTTATTTTCAGCTTCCCTGACCCTTCATGTAAACTGTCTGGTGATAGATGGCCTTTGTAGGGTCGTCTTGTATTGCCACTTATTTCTGGTAATTTTTCATGCCTTGCTTTCCAATTGGTCAACAGGACAAACATCACACACCCCCTCAGGTCTTTCCTGGGCACATAAAGGTCCTTGTAGACATGCACAGCCATTTGCCTTTGGGGCAAGAAGGCTTTAACCACCATCAGGTCAAATCTGAGAGATGAGGAAACAGAAGTCTAGAGAAGAGGAGTATTTTGCCCCAAATCACATAGTCAAGGTCAGCGTGGAATTCAGGTCTCTTGGCTCTTTACCCAGGCAAGAACTATGAGAAGCAGCTTTGGCTGTGAAGTTGGTACCATAGTGTTGCAAAGTACACCAGAGCCAAGGTGGCCAGTGGCAGTCGGGGAGGTCTCATGCATCAGAGAGTGAGTGGCTGCCCACCTGGGTGGATGCATCCCCTGCCTCCTTGCAGGGTCCCAGAGCCTCATATTCTGCCAGGAGCCATCTGTTCCTTTGGAAACAGCCATTTCCCCCACTCAGTTTCCTCTTTTAAAATGCAAACTCCTAAGAGATGGGCTCAAGGGCACAGGCTGGCAGGGAACTCTGGCTGGGTCCCCCTTGGAAGGAGAGGGGGAGTGGTGGCAGAGGCGCCTTACAACTTCACCGTGGCCACTGCCAAAGTGCGCATTTCCTGATTGGCAGGTGGACCAAATAAAAGCTAGCCCAGGGATCTGGGGAGAATAAATCTCAATGAAATGTTTTTTATCAGGGTTCTGCTGCTCTACAAGGAAGATGTGCAGGTTAAGCTGGACAAATAGCAGGCTGAGTGCGGCTGGGCTTTTCCCAGTCTCCAGGGAGGACTCAGGATTGAGCTACAGGGCCTGGTGATCATCCCAGCCTCAAGGCAAGGGCACAGCTGCGATCCTGCTTGATCTCACCCTGCTTTGTCTGCTTCCTGTGGAGCGCTCCCACCTTGAGAGTGGGAAGGAATGTGTGATCATCCCCATTGTACAGAAGGGAAGAGTGAGACCCACAGTGACTAAGTGAGTACAGAGAGAATGAGGAAGCAGAAAAAGAATTGGATTAGGGTCTGGGCTTCTGGTCCAGGCTCCACCCTAACCTGCTGTGTGATTTTGTCCAAACCTTTTATCTTTTCTGGGTTTCTTCACTCGAGTGTGAACTTTGGACCAGATCAGTGACTTCCAGATCACTTTTCCTAACCACAATGGGCACATGTTAGCCCTTTCCATGGGCCCGGGGCACTTCCAGGACCCCTATAGGGGCTGTAATGCAAACCCTTATTCCTTTTCCAGAAAGATCATCAGAACAGAGAACCCTGAGAATTGCATTGCAGGGATACCCTTGCCTCTGTTCTAATTTATATAACAAATTCCAAAGCCTTTGCACTCAGTGTTTGGGAATGAATGACCTACGGGGCACCTGGGTCACTGTCTTGAGAACCTTTAGCTTTCCTGGGTTCCTCACTGAGGTGCTAAGATGCCAGGATCCTGGGCATCTGAGTGTACCCTGAGGTCTGGTCTCATCCACTGAGGCAGGAGGCAGAGCTGGGCAAGCCTGGGTGTCCAGCCTCCATGCCCCTCACTGATCAGGGGTCACTGTGGCCCCTCACTCTACCTGCCGCACCTTTCCCAGCAGATGGTAGCTGGGAAAGCAAGTCAAATGCCTGTTTCCTCCGGTGGACTTGGGCAGATCATGCTCTGAGGGCTCCCCAGCCCTTTTCCCTGGATCTCTGGGCTGGCTTTCTCCAAATCTCCACCTCCCTTTCTCTGCGTCTCCAGTGAATACTGCCACACAGGGAGCCTGCTTTACCAAGCCTTACTTGAGTCTTGAGATGCTAATAGATCCCCTGGGAATGGCAGGCTGGAGTGGAACCTTGCACGGGGAAGACAGACTGCGCCAGCTCCCACCAGAGCACTGAGCACTGCAGCTCTGGCACCACTGAGACCCCTGATCAAGGTCATTTCTACCTCTAGATGGACAAGCCAGGCTCAGGGGCACTGCTGGATTGCCCTGTGGGGGCCTCTAGGCAGCACAGAGGGCCTCCCTGCTGAGCTCAGGCTGGGAATTCTTCTTGCCCTAGGCCCAAACCAGCACTGATTTCAGTCTGAATGTGGTGGCTGCAAGGCAGGGCCCACCGTTCTGATGGAACCTAAAGCCAGAGGAAGAAGGAAGAAAATGACCACTGATTAGTACCTGAGGAGGACAGTGACCTCTTCAGGGATCATCTCATTCATTCCTTACCTCCCAATGGCACTGTGCTGCAGGCAGTACTATTCTATTTACAGGCACAGAGACTGCAACTTGGGGAGGCCAAGCAGTTGGCCCAGGGTCACACAGCCGGCCAGAGGCAGAGCAGGGATTCTGCCAGGCCTATTGCTCTTCCCACTTCACCATATCAGGGGCCTAAACCACAGTAAAGGAAGCCAGGAATTGGAACCCCATTGGTTGGTGGCCCTGTTTCTTCCTTCCTTTGCCCGGGGTGGGTGACGATGCTCTTTCTGCACCACTGCACAACTTGTCATCCCTTCTAAGATCCCAGCCAGGGCAATGCCTACTGTTCAAGAAAGAGAACCCTCATCTCCCACCAGCAGAAATCAATAATTTATGAAATACTGCTTTAGCCAGAGCAGAGAGTGATATATTATAATGCTTCTTAAAATCCAATATTAACAAGTTTTCTAAAGGGTGAAAATATTTGAATTAGGGGAAATGAATGTTTTACAAGCCAGCAGGGGAGCCATCCCCTGAGATGGGCAGGGGGATGGCCGGGGAGGTGGGAGAGCATTGGACTGGGGCTGGGTCAACTGTCCTGAGGCTTTAAGCCAGAAGCCACCATAACTCAAAAGGGATGTGCCTTGGGCAGAGTGGGTGCAGAATCACATTCCGCAAAGGGTCCCAAAGGGCGTTTATGCTAGATGCCTGCTGGGCAATGGCCAGGGGTGTTGAAATCTAAGACTATTGTGGTCTTTAAATTCTGCCTATTGGGACCTGCCCCTTTAGAGCAGCTGGTCCTCCAGGCCTTTCTGCCCAGGGGGCTGTAGGCAGGATCACCCTCTGTGCTCAACTATGTTATTGTTCAGCAAATATTTACTGTCCCCTCCTCACTGGGCAGCTTGAGAGGACTGCCTGATGATCCTACAGACCTTGGCTTGGGCTGATGGAATGTGGAGGGCAGGCATATGACTAAGGGCTCCTCCAAGCAGAGGCCTTGAGTGAGTTCACGTGGAAAGCTGGGGCTCTTGGGCGCCAGTCCTGCACTCTGAGAAGAGGCTGTGCCCCAAGGAAGTCACTGTTCCTCACACCTGGATCTGGGATGAGACACCCATGGGGCCAAGCCAGGAGCAGTCCCCACAGCCAACCTGCAGGCTCATGAGCTCATTGGTGTAAGACACTGAGATGCAGAGTTGTTTGTCATAAGGCATCGTCACAGAAAAGTCAGCACACCCTCCCCTCCCCACCACCTCCATGCCCTGTTGGAAAAGCATCTCCTGGCCGCTTATCCAGGCACTTTGTTGTCAAATTCATGCCCTTTGAAGGGTACCTGCTTCCCTGCCAGACATGCTCCCCGCAAGGAGAGCAGAACAAGCTCTCCAGCTTCTTCCATTGTGAAAGCCCATTTATAGCATCAAATGTTGTCTCTGCCCCCTAAGGTTCAGTGGCTATATTTTTGTAGCCATTGATTGGGACTAGGTGTGGGGAGGAGCACAGTGAGAATAAGCAACTATGAATCAGTTACCCTTTAAAATTGATTATGCTTTAATGTATATTTTATCCAACAGAACAACAGTTTACAAATATTTGAAGAGCAGTATATGAACATAAAAGGGGTAGTGTTTATTCCCTCACTGCTGCTTAAACCTCAGATTCATGGACTCCTTGCAATCTGAGACTCATAGGGACTGCGGAAAGAGAGTGAATTTTGTTGTGAGATCGATTACTTCCCAGCCACTTCAACTGCCTGGATCTCAGTTTCTTCTTCTGTAAAATAAGCACATCTCTGCTGCAGGGTTTTCTGAAGTATTAAGGCGAGCACAGGAATGGTAATATACGTGGCAGACATGGGATATACTCAACAGTCACATCTTTTTAATTTTGTCTCTGCTGTTTATTCCACCCTGTGACCTTGGGCCAGATTTGGAGATGACTCTCAGCCTTAGTTCCTTCCTCTGCAAAATGAGGAGCATCATACCTATCTCAGGGGAGACCCAGAGTCCTGAACGAGAATGCACCTGGAGCACAGTCAGTGCTGAAATAATTTTCTCCGTCCTTTCTTCTCTGCCAGCCCCTCCTGTCTTCCATGGCCACACGCAAGGCACAGCTTCTCCAAACAGCCTTCCCAAGGCCCCCACTCCACTCAGGAGTCTCCTTTAGGACAAAGCTCCTCTCCAGAAGTGCATTCGTCACAAGCTAAACACCCAACAGCTGATATCAGTAACAGAGGACCGAATCGCAAATTAATTAAAGATCCTGTTTACTCGCCTGCCTCCACCGTGTCATGTGCTCCTTCAACCTACAGCCCCGCACCTTAATTGAAGAGTGTGCAGCAGTTAGGGACAGCCTGGATTTCTCAGACTTCTGCCAGTTTCACACTTGCTTGCATTACCCGAGACAGGCCGAGCCAGCCTGTCCACACCTGGTGGTTAAAATGTGGCCAGGCTCTCACCTAAGCCACTTGATTAGTCTTCACAGTGGAATTAGAAATAGAATCCCACCAAATCAGGGCAAAACAAGGCAGGAAGAGTATTTGGTGAAAGCAGGGACCACACCTTTTTTAAAATTTTTTTTCCAAGCACCAATCTTGTATTTTTCTTGCCAATAACTAGGCCACAGTGACCTCCTGCTTCAGTCTCCTGGGGCCAGGACATGTACTCCTCACCTCTGAGCCCTTGACTGTATCCTCTTGCCTCAGACTTTGCTCTCTGCTCTGAGGACAGTGGCAGGATAGTAATATGAGTAATAGTTAGGACCGGCTGAGCACTCAGTGAGGCACTTAAAGGCAGTTCTACGTGTGGTGGTGAAGAGCACCAGTTCTGAAAAGAAGACGGGCAAGGCGTGGCAGCTCGTGCTTGTAATCCCAGCATTTTGGGAGGCCAAGGCTGGAGGACTGCTTGAGCTCAGGAGTTTGAGACCAGTCTGGGCAACATGATGAGACCCCCATCTCTGAAAAAAAAAAAGTAGCCAGGCATGGTGGTATTCGACTGTGGTCCCAGCTACTTGGAAGTCTGAGGTGGGAAGATTGCTTGAACCCGGGAGATCAAGGCTGCAGTGAGCTCTGTTAGCAACACTGTACTCCAGCCTGGGTGACAGAGAGAGACCCAGTTAAAAAAAAAAAAAAGAGAGAAGATGTACAAATGGCCAAAAAGCACATGCAAAAATGCTCTCAACATCACTAATCATCAGGGAAATGCAAATGAAAACTGCTGTGAGATATCACCTCACACCTGTTAGAATGGCTATTATCAAAAAGATGAAAGATAACAAGTGCTGGAGAGGGTGTGGAGAAAAGTGAACCCAGGTAAACTGTTGGTGGGAATGTAAATTAGTACAGCCATTATGTAAAACAGTATGGAAGTTCCTCAAAAAATTAAAAATAGAACTCTCATATTACCCAGCAACCCCACTACTGGGTATATCCAAAGGAAATCAAATTAGTATGGCAGAGGTATTTACACTACCATATTTATTGCAGCACTGTTCACAATAGCCAAGATATGGAATCAACCCAAGCGTCTATCCATGAATGAATGGATAAAGAAAATGTGCCTTATAGACACACTGGAACATTATACAGCCTTTTAAAAGAAGGAAATCATGTCATTGGCAACAACATGGATAAACGTTATGTTAAGTGAAATAAACCAGGCACGGAAAGAAAATACTGCATGATCACACTTATATGTGGAATCAAAAAAAGCTAAACTCATAGAAGTAGAGAGTCGAATAGTTGTTACCAGGGACTGGCCAGGGGCGGGGGCCAGGTGCAGAGAGGTTGGGGAGATATTCGTCAAAGAATACAAAATTTCTGTAGATACGAGGAATAAATTCAAGAGATGTATTGTACCACTCGGTGATTATAGTTAATAACCATGTATTGCATTCTTGAAAATTGCTGAAAGTAGATTTTGAGTGTTCTTACCACAAAAAAGGATAAGTATGTAAAGTAATGCATAGGTTGATTAGCTTAATTTAGCCATTCCACATTGTATACATATTTCAAACAACATATTTTATGAAGTAAATGCGTACACTCTTTATCTATTAGAAATATAAATTAAGAAAAAAAAAAAGAAAAAGCATACCAGTTCTGATTTTGGGTCTGGTCTCTGGCTGTGTGACCCTGAACACATGACCTAATCTCTCTAAGTCTCAGTTAGGAAACTCATCAGTAAACCAGGGCTGTCATGGGGACTAAAGGAAGAAATGCTTGTAGAGTGATCGGTGCAGTGACTGGCGCATATGAAGAACCCAGTAAATATTAGACATCATTATATTTTGATAAGATGACTTCTGCCAGTGACCCTGTGGAATAGCTGATCTTATCCCCTGTTACAAGTGAGGAAACACAGACTGGGGAAGTTAAGTAACTTGCCCAAGGTCACACGGCAAATAAGAGGCACCGAGCCCAGCTTTGTGTGCTCACGACCATAGGAAGACACTCTGCAAATGAAGAGATAAATGCCTGCCTGGATGTCCACCACGGAGCCCTATCTGTGTTAGGACATTCTTGCATTTCCATAAAGAAATACCTGAAAAAGAAAAAACAAACAAAAACCCCCAAACAACAAAGTTTAAAAAAAGAAAAAGAAATAGGGAAAAAAGTAAAAAACGAAATACCTGGGGCTGGTTAATCTATAGAGAAAAGAGGCTTAATTGGCTCATGGTTCCACGGGCTGTACAGGAAGGATGGTGCCGGCATCTGCTCAGCTTCTGGGAGGCCTCAGGAAGCTTCCAATCATGGCAGAAGGCAAAGGGGCAGCTGGCATATTACATAGCCAGAGCAGGGGCAAGGGGCAGGGGAGATGCCACACACTTTTAAACAACCAGATCTTGAGAGAACTCAGTCACCATCACAAGGACAGCACCAAGACATTCGTGAGGGATCCACTCCCATGACCCAAACACCTCTCAGCAGGCCCCACCTCCAACACTGGGGATTGCATTTCAATATGAGATTTGGAGAGAACAAACATTCAACCTATAGCACTGTCTCGTGCCTACTGCCTTAAGTGAGTGGCAGAGAGTGGACTGAGGCCTTGGGGAAAGCAGTGAAGCTGTGAAAAGACTGGGATCAGAGCCACACCCCTCAGGGTTGGCGACCTGCTCTGAGCTTCACTGACTTTAGGCCTTTGCAGCCTAAGTTCCCTTGTCTGCACAGTGGCTATGAATGATGCCTACCTGTGGTAAGGATTATGTGAACGCTGGGTGCAAAGCAACACAGCACCATTGTGCAGCAATGTATATGTGGCACATAGTAGATGCTCAAGGAATGTGAACTCCTCTTTCTTCTCCCCTTAAGGTTTTGGAGTTGGGGGTCCCTCAGTCACCCCAACACCACTCAGGCTGCCTCCTACTCTGCTGAAACGCCAGCCCATCAATCCTGGGCACTTCTGTGGGGCCTTTGGTCTGTGTTCGGCCATCCTGCAGCACAGGCTTGACTGTGGGTGACACTCTGCCAGCTCTTTTCTAGTTCTCTGGGTGACCTTGGTGAATCACTTCTTTTCTATGGGACTCAGTTTCCCTACCTGCCCATAAGTGGCTTGCCCTGGTTCAAGACCCCAGACAGCACCTTTTGGATAGGCTACATCAGCATCATCTGGAAAAATATTTAAAATGCTGAATCCTTGACCCCACTTTCTGGAGGCTCTGCTTCAGTGGATGGGATGGGCCCTGGGAACCTGTATTTTTAATGTTTGGGAACCATCAGCCTGGTCTCTCAGCTCCCCCGCAGTTCCTGTAGGCTGCTCTTCCAAGTGTGGACCATGCGGCTTGCCTTTGTGTGCTCCCCTCCCTTGAGTGGCACGCTGCACCCCAGCCTGAGCTAGGTGGTTCCAGCAAGGGATTAGGGAATGCCGATGGGAAGGAGGAATGACTTTCCAAGCCAAACAGGAATCTTGCCAGATGCCTCGGGACAATCATAAGCTCCATGGGACCTGTTCCCATTTTCTACTAGTGATGTGGCACTTCTCAGCTGGGAAAATGCACGCTGATGTGGGTGGATTTTCTTCTCCTTTTGCCCCCAGACCTGCCTCCACACACACAGGTGTGAGCATACACACACACACACACACACACTAACATTCACACACACACCAAGGAGTCTGATCTGAGGGATTGTCCTGGCCTTGGCCTTGTCTGCTCTTTGAAACAGCCGGATGTATGGAAGTTGCTGGGGGGTGGGGTGGGAGGAGGGGGCAGCTTAACTGTCTCATTTGTTTCAGTGGCTGTGGCTTCATCTACCCGCCAGGGGATGTTGGAGGGGGTCTCTCCCAGAGGGTAGTGGTGAAGCCCAGGAGGGTTCCAGGAACTCCCTCCATGGGAAATGCATGCTTTGTTTGTTTGTTTGTTTGTTTTTAGAAGGAGTCTCACTCTGTCACCCAGGCTGGAGAGCAGTGGCGTGATCTCAGCTCACTGCAACCTCAGCTTCCCAGGTTCAAGCGATTCTCCTGCCTCAGCCTCCCAAGTAGCTGAGACTACAGGCAAGAGCCACCACACCCGGCTAATTTTTGTATTTTTAGTAGAGATGGGGTTTTACCATGTTGGCCAGGCTGGTCTCGAACTCCTGACCTCAAGTGATCCGCCCGCCTCGGCCTCCCGAAGTGCTGAAATTATAGGCCACTGCGCCTGGCCGGTTTTTTTTCGAGAGTGGTGGGGATGGATCATCAGAGTGGGCTTTGAAATCAGGCCAGCAGCAAAGAATCAACAAGAAATGAGGATCCACCGTGCCAGGAAAGCTCAGGGAGACTGCAGGAAGAACTGGGTTTTGTTGCTTTTAAATAATTTCATTTGTTAGAACAAAATCTAAAACCTACAAAAGGGTATCCTGTGGAAAGTGTCCTTTTCTTTCCAGACACACAGCCCCACCCCACATTAGCCACCGTTCCACTTTCTCACAGATCCTTTCAGAGACAGCCTGTGTCGATAAATGCATATGTGTGAAAATTATTTTCCTGGAACAGGTAACACAGTTACACACCATGCATATACTTTGTGGGTTTTTTTTTTTTTTTTTTGGCTCCTTGATTTTTTCACTTATCCTGAAGATCTTTCAGCACACAGAGAGAGTTGCTACAGTTTTTATTTATTTATTTATTTAGAGACAGGGTCTCACCCTGTTGCCCAGGCTGGAGTGCAATGGCGCGATCTCGGCTCACTGCAATCTCCGCCTCCTGGGCTCACACGATCCTCCTGCTTCAGTTTCCTGAGTAGCTGGGACTACAGGCATGAGCCACCACACCCAGCTAATTTTTTTTTGTGTGTATATATATATATATATATATATATATATATATATATATTTATTTATTTATTTTTTTGGTAGAGATGGGGTTTTGCCATGTTGCTCAGGTTGGTCTCAAACTCCTGAGCTCAAGCGATCTGTCCACCTCGGCCTCCCAAAGTGCTGGGATTACAGGCGTGAGCCATTGCACCTAGCCTAGTAGCCACAGTTTTTAAACAGTTGCTTGTATTCTATTTAACAGATAATTCATTTAGTCAATTCCTCCCTTAGCCATTTATCTTGTTTTTCAAGAGATGATTCAATACAACAGCCCTGCATATACACCCTTTTACATTTAATCTGTGGGATAAATAACTAGGAGGAGAATTTCTGGGTCAGAGGGCATATACATGTTTAATTCTGATAGAGCCAACTTACCTTCTTCAGAGATTGTACTAATTTACACTCTCACCAGCAATGTATGAGGATATGTTACTTTGCTGATTTGACAGGTGAAAAAAACACTATCCCCTTGTAGCATAATTTGCATTTCTTTTATGAGTGAGGTTGAACGTTTTTTCCTCTGTTTAAAAACCACTAGTTCTTCTTTGTGAACTCTTCTTCTTCTCCTTCTCCTCCTTCTCCTCATTCTCCTCTTCCTTCTCCTTCTCCTCCTCTGCCTCCTTCTTCTTCTTTTTCTTTGCTTCTTGTGAGGTTTTTCCTTTTTTTTTTTTTTAAGACAGGGTCTCACTCTATTGCCCAGGCTGGAGTGCAGTGGCATGATCTCAGCTCACTGCAACCTCTGCCTTCCAGGCTCAAGCAATCCTCCCACCTCAGCCTCCTGAGTAGCTGGGACTACAGGCAGTGCCACCAAACCTGGCTAATTTTTGTATTTTTTGTAGAGACAGGGTTTTGCCATGTTGCCCAGGCTGGTCTCAGACTCCTAGGCTCAAGCAATCCACCCACCTTGGCCTCCCAAAGTGCTAGGATTATAGGCATGAGCCACCATACCACACTGTGAACTGTTCTTATGGCTCTGGAGCAATCTTTATATATATATAAAAAAAACTAAACCCTTTCCCTGTTCAAAGAGATGCCAGTTGTTGTTTGCTTATGATATTTTTCCCCTGGAGGAAATATGACTTTTATATAGTCAAATTTGTCAACTTTTTCTTTATGCCTTCTAGGTTTTGTACCCTATTTTTTAAAGGTCTTTCCATCTCCATTTAATTTTTAAAATCTCTCGGTAGTATTTTTATGACTCATTTATATATTTAAGACTTTAAAGCATCTGAGATTTAGATAAGGTACAATGTTTGGGCAAGTGCTTCGTATGTTTTCAAGTATTTTTTCTTTAATGCCAATTAGTTACGAAATTCAGCCCCATAAAAATTCTTTGGGGCATGCAAATGAGATTGCATTTGCTCTAGTTTTTGGGTAAAGAGAGGCTTTTTTTAGAGCAACTTTGTTTTCCAGATAACTACTGAGTTGTTCAGTTTTTAAAATACGTAATCCATCACATCCCCAGTGATTTGAAACACAATCTCTACCACATACCAGATTGGTGTTTCTTTCTGGTTTCATTCTATACTTTTTTTTTTCTGTTCCATTGATCTATCTACTCGTGTTGTTTTAATTGCCATTTCTTTATACTGTTTTAAATATCTGGTAGGTCTGGGCCCCCTCACTATTCTTTTTTAGAATATGCCTATTCTTGCTTGGTTATTTTTCTCTATAAACTTTAGAATGGGCTTTACTAATTCCAAAAAGGAAGAACCGGTACAGCTGGTGTGGGTGAGCAGGGGATGCCACCTGCCTCCTCTGGTCCTGGTATGCAGAGTCCAGCAGAAAGAATGATGTCATGCTGCACAGTTACAGGTGGCTCAGGAATGTTCTCCTTTCTCTCCTGCTTAATCAAGGAGGGCTTCGGTGGAAAAGGCAGAGAGGGGAAGAAGCAGCAAGAGAAAAAGGAGAGATGGAAGAGAATTTTGAAGCAAGGAAGAAGAGGCTTCCTGGCAGAAAGGACTGAAGACACTCTCCAGGGGAGAAGAGACAGAGAGAGATGAAGCATCAGAAATCAAGGCTGCAGGGAGGGTTCCTTGCGGAGATTGGAAAATGGTGGGTGGGAGAGGAGGTGGAGGCCAGCTGGAAGGCTTGAGCCTAGGCAGGTTGGGGGTGGCCTGGAACTGATGGAAGATGTGGTTAGAGGGAGTCAGTCTGCCTCTGAGTCATGCGCATAGGACTTCAGTCAGCAAGCTGCCCTGGCTGAGTGGAAGACAGACAGAAATGGAATGAAAGCCAGAAACTCCAACTGTCTTCTCAGGCTGGCCACCAGAGGTGCAGTCTCATGTTCCTTCTGGTTACAAATGGTCCCTACCTCCCAGGAAACCACAGTGTGGGGTTTTGAATAGACTGCTGTGCATTTACTCATGGAGAGGAGTCGGAAGCTAATTTTGAGAGTGTATGAAGTAGTTTTACATCCTGGGCTACAACAGAAGCATATCCTGGCACAGGGGTGTTGTGGCTGTGTTTCATTAGGAGCTGTAATTCTCCAGACCAAAGAAAGTGGCAGGGAGCTCAGCCCTGGGAACAGTGGGCACAGAGTCAGGGGATGCCCAGGATGGGGGCGATGCTGGCACTGCGGAAGGAAGCTAGGCCTGCAGGAGCCCGAGTTTGGGCCACATTCAGCTTTGTCAGGGTTGCAAGAAAGAGTGAATGATGAGTGCACGGGCAAAAATGGGCCTGCGGGTTCTCTGTCAAGAGCTTCACTCGCTTCCAGCTAGAGCCCCTGGCAAATGACTTCTCACACCAGGAAGACACCCCTGTGGGAAGACACTCCCAGACCCAGCAGGCCCACGTGCTCTGCAAACGGACCCTGTGCCACAGTTTTTCTCTGCTGCAGTGCCCGGCTTCAGAGCCCCCGTACAGGGTGGCTGGGATGACCTCTTCCCTGTGCCCCCGCTCAAGCTGGCTCGTCTCTCTGCTGTCTTCTGGGCTGGGCTGACCGGGAAACAGGATCCTGCTTTGCCTGCCCTACTGGCCTAAAAACATTTCCTTCCTCTGCAATTAGAATCATGGAATATCACCGGATCCAATTACCTCTGAAATTTCTCCCTGAAATTTCAAAGCTCAGAAAGGGCACCCGACGGTCCCACAGCCACACGAAGTTATAGGTGTGACCTGCGTCAAAGAACCAAATTTCAACAAGTTGAGTTTAGTAAGTTTAATAATAAGGCCCAATGACACTGTCATCTAATTGACTTTTATTAGGGATTTATGAATCAGGCAGTATTCCGTCTAGGAAATGTCTAGAAAGGTGCTCCACCCCATTGGCAGAACAGTTGTTTGAGATTTGTTATTGTTGTTGTTTTGCTTTGTTTTGAGACAGGGCCTCACTCTGTCACCCAGGATGAAGTGCAGTGGCACAATTATGCCTCACTACAGCAGCCTCGAACTCCTGGGCTCAAGTGATCCTCCCACCTCAGCCTCCTGAGTAGCTGAGACTATAGGCGCACATCACCATGCCCAGCCAATTTTAAATTTTTTTCTTTTGTAGAGCCAGGGTCTCACTACCTAGGCTAGTCTCAAACTCCTGGCTTCAAGCAATCTTCCTGCCTTGGCTTCTCAACATGCCGGGATTACAGGCATGAGCCACTGCACCTGGCCAAGGACAGTTGGTTTTTGTATGGTAACTTGAGCAGGAACAAGAAAACAGCATAGTACAAAAAAGAAGATTGGTTAACATTAGGTTACTTCAGGTTACTTTCCTCGTAAGGGTTAATGCAGAGGAGACTTTCTTCTTCAGCCAACTAAAACTGGCCTGTTTGGGGGTTTGGCTACCATCTCTCTCCTGATTTCTTGGAAGGTCAGATCTCATAAGTAAACAACTTAGGTTTCGGTTTGGTCATGTAACCTTAGCATGAGTGACTCCATTTTGGGTTGAGCTATTAGAGCCTAGTGCAGGAGCTTAGTCCAAATCAATGCCCTCCCATACATTTTATTTAACACCAGAATCCAGGTCATTGGCTTCTAGCCATTGGTCTGTCACCTAGTCTGGGTCTCCTCCTGTGTACCACAGGGCACATTCAGTACCCCACCAGGGTGTGCAAGTCGTCTTCCTTCCAGAGAGTCAGGAAACCTTGCTTTTAATGAGCTCAGGGGCCAGCATCTTGAGGGCCTGTGTTTATTTTCAGTTAGAGCGGATGGAATGTTGTTTGTGGTGGGCTGTGGAAATGAAGCTGCCTCTACAACTCTGTAGGGAGCTGGCCGGCTTTAGCAGAAAATGTTCTTGCCGGGGACCCGAGACTTAAGCTCTATCTGGAAGTTCCTTCCCTGCTCTTGGCCTCAATTTCCATTCTGTAGATGGAGAAGGTTGGATTGAGGAGTGTCTGAAGGCCCTTCTGGCTCTGACTTGCTTTGCTTTTGTGAAAGGGCTATAAGGCCCTTGTCACCGTCCCCAGCACCACAGTGGAGACGGGGTGAGACCCTCCAAAGTCTTTTCCCACAGATGGAGTTGGCATGATTTGTATGAAGCACTCTCAGGCCTCCCCAGGGGGGCCACTCCTGTGCCTTCTGCTCAGCAGGTCTTCATGGGGTGGGGCTGACAGTCTACTCTCCTGGCACTTCACACACAGCTCATCTTTAGAAGGAAAGTGGCTTTAGACAGTCTCCCTGGGACCCAGCCTGAGGCCACTGTCCAGCAGGGGGAGACAGCCCAGAGATGGAAGCAGCCGGGAGAGCAAAACACTCCTCACCACCAGGCTGGCCCAGCTGGGCTCTTCCTGGCCCAGCGCTGCCCTCCATCGTCCGTGTAGCGGTGGAGCCCCCAGTAAAAGCACTTGCTTTCAAAGTGCCTCAGAGGGAAAAATACACTTCACGACATTAGAAACATGAGAATGGTCACAAGTACACGAAAGCCGTGATGTAAGTCATGAAATAAAAGTCCAAGTTCTATATGGGTTGAAATAGTATTTAAAAAAGAAAAAACCAGCCAGGTGTGGTGGCTCACACCTGTAATCCCAGCCCTTTGGGAGGCGGAGGCAGGAGGATCGCTTGAACCCAGGAGCTCAAGACCAGCCTGGGCAGCATGTGAGACCCCATCTCTACAACAAAATTTAAAAATCAGCCAGGCGTGGTGGCGTGCACATGTGGTCCCAGCTGTTCAGGAGGTTGAAGTGGGAGAATTGCTTGAGCCTGGGAGTTCCAGGCTGCAGTAAGCCATGATTGTGCCACTGCACTCCAGCCTGGGTGACAGAGTGAAAACTGTCTCATGAAAAAATAAAAAGGAAAAAACCAAATTAGGAAAAACTGTAACCCTGCAGCAGCGTAACACAGGTGACAATGACACTTCTATTACATCACCTGTGACAGACCCCTTATCCTGCATGGATTTTGGTTCATGCCAGTGTGTTGTAGAGTTTCGCATCTGACTCCCTCTCAGTAATCAGCTGGGGATTTTCCTTGGTGTATTAGTTAGTATAAGCCAGGCTGTTGTCACAAACCACCTAACAAAAACTCAGAAGACAGAAGTTGAATTCTCTTTCCTCTAATCAGGTGGATATTTCAAGTCAGTGGGTGACTTCACTCACACAGAAGTACAGGGATCCAGATTCCTTCTGTGGTGTGGCTCTGTTGACCCCTAGTTTAGGTGTCCATGGAGGCATACCCACTGTCTTAGGGCTTATCTTAGTCCATTCATGCTGCTGTACAAAAATACCTTAGACTGGGTAGCTTATAAACAACAGAAATTTATTGCCCACAGTTCTAGAAGCTGGGAAGTTCAAGATCAAGGTGGCAGCAGATTCGGTGCCTGGTAAGGTCTCACTCTCCGCCTCATAGATGGCACCTTCTTGCTGGCTTTGCATGGTGGAATGGTGGAAGAAGGGAACAAGCTCCCTTGGGCCTCTTTTATAAGGGCATTAATTCCTTAAAAAAGGTGGAGCCCTCATCACCTAATCGTCTTCCAAAGTCCCCAACTCTTAACACTATTGTATTGGGGATCAGGTATCAACACAATTCTGGGGAAACATGAACATTCAGGCCAGGGTTCCAGCCTGGAAGTGAGCACCCTCTTTGCTCACATTGTGTTGATGAGAACTTAGGGCTGTGGTCACATCTAACTGCCACGGAGGCTGACTAATGTGGTTCTTAGCCAGGTTCACACGTGCTCAAATCCAACTGTATTACTGAGGAAGATAGAGAATATATAATTTGATAGATTACCAGCAGTCTCTGTAGCTTTGAAAACTATGTCAACCCAAAAGTTTGTATTTTTCCTCTGCCAGTCCCTTCTTGTGACAATGTCTTTTTAGCAGCATTTCTCCACTATTTACCATCTCTCCCTCACTCTTCTTTCCCCTCCTTCTTTCTTTCCCTCAACACACCCCTCACTCTCACTGTTTTACCTCTTCCCTCACTGAGTACAGAATCCCTAGGATAAACAGGATGGAGTTTCCAAGTTCCATGGGTCAGGACACACCAGACTGGGTTATGGATAAGGACAATGGTATACATTCCTGCCTTCTTTGCCTACACTAGCCCATGAGCACTTCACCCGTGCTAAGCCATCTTTGGCCCAAATGGCCCTTGAGCATGCATTTGAAAAACAGGTGGAAGATAAAACAAGAAGCATGCATTGGTTTTGCAGGTGGAAGACCTAGATTTCATGTCCTGCCAGTTACTAATTGTGTGGTCCTGAGTAGGTCTCCTCACTTCTGCTCTGAGTATCTCTTCATTGAAAAAATGGAGCAAATGCAATTTCACCTGCAAACCCCAAAGAGTTTTTATGAGGCTGAAGCAGGATAATGTTTGGCAAGAGCTTTTTATATTTCCAAGTATTTTTCTTTAATTTAAGCATATTTATTTTATAGTTTGAATTTTATAATTTCAATAGCTGAGGTCTTCTGAAGGTCTAATTCTGCTGTTTGTTTTATCTGCTGATTTTTCACTCAAGGTGGTTTATTTTATCGTGTACCTTGTAATTGTAGGTTGTGAGCTCATATTCACAACCTCTCTCTGTGAGAATCCTGTTAAGTATGACTTAAAAGCGTCAGCTTCAGGGCTGGGCGTAGTGGCTCATGCCTGTAATCCCAGCACTTTGGGAGGCTGAGATGGGCAGATCACTTGAGGTCAGGAGTTTGAGACCAGCCTGGGTAATATGGTGAAACCCCATCTCTACCAAAAATACAAAAAAAATTAGCCAGGAGTGGTGGCACATGCCTGTAGTCCCAGCTACTTGGGAGGCTGAGGCAGAAGGATTGCTTGAGCCTGGGAGAAGGAGGTTGCAGTGAGCTGAGATCATGCCAGTGCATTCCAGCCTGGGCTACAGAGCCACTCTGTCTTAAAAAAAAAAATAGTGTCAGCTTCAAAGAGGATTAACATTAACACTCCTGAGTGCTACCAACCTGATCCCACTTTAAGTAAATTTCTCAGTTTGGAGTTTTCCAAATCACATATGCAGTGTACTTTAAAACCCCAACCCTCAGAGGAGAAGAGCCTATGATTCTATGATTCCAAATTCTCAGTGAAGGCTGGTTTTTTTCAACTCAGAGCCCAGATCAAGACAGACATATTTCCTTCAGTCCCTCTTTGCTGATGAGTCTACTTTTCCCTCCAAATGTAACCCTTCAAGGATCTAGATTTTAGGCTGTGGTCTCACTTCCACTTTCTCACATTGCTTGAGTCCCCATGTGGACTTTAAAATTCAAGACTCTGTGAAGTAACTGAGCTAATGCCTCAAGGGGAGCTTTCACCCTCAGTGTCATCTTAGCATTCTTACTTCCTGTTCTCTTCTCATTTGGGACCCCTGAAGATTGCCATCATTTTCCTGTGAGTTTAGCGCTCACAAGAAGGGTGTTTGTTGTATTTTGTCCAGCATTTCTAGGTGTTGTGCAGTGGGAGGGCTTCTCAGGATGGCCAGTGGACTCTGAAATCTCACTGTCTTTCATGTGTTCTTTAATTCCTTTTTCTCTTTTCCTCTCTTGTCCTTCCTGTCTCTTGCTCCTTCTCTCCACATTTATCTGCCGGATCTCAGCTGCTGGCACTGTGTGTTCTCAGGGGATACTCTGTCAGGTGTTTTTCAAGGCTCCTGGCTGACCCTCCCCAGCTTCTCCCTTTGGTTCTCTAGCTCCAGACCCCTAACATGGCCACTAAACACCCCCAGCAGGCACCCCACTGCCCCAGATCTGTGCCGTTGGGCTTTATCTTCCGTGCAAACTTGTCAGCATCCCTTTTTATTCATCCAGAGCTCTTCATTCCATCACTATTCAACTTGTCAAAATGTGCTCAGCCAGGAACAAGTTTAGGTCAGAGATTTTAATAACCTCTTCAGAGCTTTCCTCTTTTGAATCATTGTGAATATTATGCATCAGAAAAACTCCAGATTTTGAGCCTCAGACTGACAGGCACAATTAGGTGCTCAGAGAGGCCAGAATTTGGCCAACTTCTCATTCCCCAAATGGACTCAAGGAATATGAGAGAATTCTGAATGAGAGAGCAGGCAAAATTACCCAAGAGGGAATGAGGCTCTTTGGCTCTAATTTGAGGGTCATTTTTCTTCTTGCTGGCGCTTCTCTTCCCCCTGGATTGGGCCCCAAGACCATTCAAGCAGGCTTCTAAGAAGGGTTCACTGAAGTGATTTCCCTAGAGGATTGACAGGGACTTTGAAATGTGCTGCCTCTTTTAGAGACTTTGCCTGGTAAGAGGAGGCAAAACCTTAAACCAAAAGGACAAGGAAAAGGAAAGTCAAACATTGGGGATCGGGGGCCTCCTTCCCAAGGCTACTAGAAGGCTGCCTCTGGATAGTCCAGTGTAGAGGCACTGTGACCCCCGCCCACTTCCTCTGCAGTGTCTCATCTGATGTTCATGACCACCCTGTTGACATCATGTAGCTCATGTTTTGTGGGAAACAGGCTGAGCAAGGCAACAGAGGTCCTGTATTGGCTAAGTGCTGAGCCTCATTTAGACTCCAAGCCGGACTTTGAGAAAACCTGTTGATATGGTCAGGCTTTCTGTGCGCACTCAAATCTCATCTTGAATTGTAATCCCCGCATGTGGAGGGAGGGACTTGTAATCCCCACATGTCAAGGGAGGGAGGTGATCGGATCATGGGGGGGTTTCCCCCATGCTATTCTCACAATAGTGAGTTCTCAGGAGATCATATGGTTTTATAAGTGTTTGACAGTCCCTCCTACATGTGCTTTCTTCTCTCTCTTGCCACCGTGTGAAGGTCTTTGCTTCCCCTTCCCCTTTCGCCATGATTGTAAGTTTCCTGAGGCCTCCCCAGCCGTGTGGAACTGTGAGTCAATTAAACCTCTTTCCTTTGTAAATTACCTAGTCTTGGATATTTCTTTATAGCCATGTGAAAATGGACTAATACATCTGTCCTCTACCTACCATGCCCAGTCCTCTCCAGGATGCCACAAGATGGGTTGGAAGGCCGATTACTGCAATTGTCCAGGAAAGAGCTGACATCTGTACATCACACTCCAAGAGGCAGCAGACACAGGGGTGAAGCCCAAGGGCTCTAGAGCCAGACAGGCCAAGTTCAAATTCCAACTGTACCACTGAACTAGCTGAGCAACATTGGGCGATGCTTTACTCCAACCACCACTCCTAGCCTTTCCTCCCCGGCAGCCCGTGGAGACTCTAAAACACCAACCAAATCATTTCACTCCTCTGGTCTCAACTTTCCAACAGCTTCTCATCACTTCTAGAATAAAATCCAAGTGCCTCCTCAAAGCCTTCCAGGCCTACAGCAGAGGCAGCCAGTGCTCACCAAACTCTACATTCTCCTCTTTGTCCCAGGCTCCCTGCTATGCCACATTTCTCTGCTTCTTTGCGTGGGTGGGGTGATGGTGGATGTGGAGACTTATGCCTTATTCTTGTCAATGGAGTGTGAGTGGAGGTGACATGTGTTAACCCAGGTCAAAGTGGTTGAGAGCAGTGTGCCTTCTCCACACTTTCCCCATATGCCAGCTGGATGGACATCCAGTGAGGACCCTGAGGAAATGGCAGAGTCACACAGTGGAAGATGCCTGGATCCCCAAGTATGCGAAACAGAACTCCTGTACCTGTCTTGTGACAACACTAACTGAACTACTACACAAGCAAAAATTGATTCTTTATTGTGTCACATCACTGAAACTTGGGTTTTTTTTGTTGTTGTTGTTACAGCAGCTGACTTATCCTAACACGAGGCCCTACATCAGTCGACCTCAGTCCAAACCCATGCCTGCTCACCCTCTCCCTCACTGTGCCCCACCACACCACCTTCTCGTAGCTCCTCAGACTCCAAGCTCATTCCCATCTAGTGCCTTGGCCAGGCCGTGTTCCCGCCTCCTGGAATGCTCTTCCACAAAGCTTTACATGATGTTTTTTCTCAGTTTTGCCAGATTTCTGGTCAAATTTTATCTCCTCAGAGGGAGAAGCCCCGACTCCCCTTTTAGGCAGGCCCACCCTCACCAGGCATCACCTTCCCTGTGCTATTTTTCTCCAGAGCAGTTATCAATGACTTACCAGTCTATCAGAAATATGTCTTTGTTAAAATATTTATTATATAGCTCCTCCCTGTGTCTGTCTATCCTGGTGTCTAGAAGAGTGACTGGCACATAGTAAGTCCTCAATAAATATTCTCTGAGTGGATCAATGATCACTGTTTTCTCTGCATCTTTATCCATTTCTCTCTCCTTTTTCTCCTCTGTAAGTTGAGTGTTGTATGCTGAAGACAAAAGGGGATAATGCAGGTTAGTGTCGAACATCCTGGCACAACAGATGTCTGGGAACTGCAGATTCTGTCCTATGTAGGGATAGCTCCACAAGAAAGCCCAGGCTAGTGTCCATGGGCTGCCTGCACCAGAGCCCAGGAGGGTGGTTTAAGCAGGAAGGTTCTTGGTGCTGCCCTCCCAAGACAGGGAGTGGGGCTGAGCCAGCTGTGGAGCTTGGGGCTTGCTGCCAGCTGCTGAGGTTGACAGCCACATGGAACTTCACCGGGGCAGGTAATTGAACTAGTGGAGTGGGCCGACCAAGAGGAGGGGAGCGTTCCCAGCATTGGGGTGATGAGCCATGGAATTGGCATTGGAGTGGCTGTAGTCACAAGTGGAAGGAATTCATCTGCTGGCACATCCAGCCTGCAGGGAGAGGACCCAGGGGCGCCTGCACTTGTGGCCTGGAGGGTGATGGACAACTTCTGGGGTGCCCTCTGGTTGTTGGAGATGGAGGGCATTGAAGGAGGAGGGGATGGCACATGCGAAGGCATGGAGTTGTGAAATGAGTGCTTGGCAGTTAGAATGGTGAAGTGAGGTAGTGCTGGTGGCCCTAGGATGTAGGTGGAATCAGGACTTGACCCCAGAAAAGCCACATGTGGGGAAAGGGTGAGCGCTGGGCTAGGAGCCAGGAGACCTGACTTTCCACTCCCAGGTCTACCATGATCCATGTATCCTTGAGCTCAAGTGTATCCATGATCCTGCTCAGGTGTTTCACTGCATGACACACAGATGAGGAAACTGAGGCACAGAGAAAGTGATACACAGTTGCGTAGTCACTTTCTCTGTGCCTCAGTTACCTCATCTGTCAAACTGATGATAGTTCCCCTCACATGGGGGTGAGGAGAAGAAGAATAAAGAGTGGATGCCTATGCAATTTTCTCCTCACAATGTTTTCAGTTATTATGACTGAGAGGTGGCCAGGAGGAGCTGAGAAATTCCCCTAGGACTTGTGTGTTGGGAGGGCCAAGGGCCAACTGGAAGTGACTGTTGCTGAGAAGAGAGTGGGAGAAAACAGCAGGAGGAAAGCCAACGTGGAGAGGTGGGGGAAGGGAGGAGCTGGAAGCAGTTCCAGCAGGAGACCAAATGTGGGCAGTGGCAGGAGTGTTGATGTTTCCTGGCAGATGCAGTCCAGTTGCTTTCTATGCCTGCAGTGTGCAAGTGGATTGGGTCCTTGTGCTTGTCCGTGGACCATCTCCATCTAGGTACACGGTAGGATTGCATCCTCCATGCTTTTGAAGTTCTGCCTGCCCATGTGACTTGCTTTAACAAATGATGTGAGTGGAAGTGGTACATGTCACTTCTGGGTGGAAGGTTGAAAAGCCAGTGCCTGATTCACCTTTGAGGCTGATTCTGTCAGTGTCCCTTGGACCCTCCCTGCTGAATTCTACCTGCCAGTGTCTGCATCTCTGTGCCTGAGGGATTTCTCCAGGCCCAAAAAAGACAGCTCGGCCTACATGCACTACCAGCCAGAAGTGCAGGGGAATTACACATTATCACCTTCATCAGCTCTCAGTCAGTGACTCTGGGGAATTGAGACACAAATACCCAGGCTCCCTCGCTCCATGCTGCAGGTGGGATCACTCTGTAGTATGTGCTCCTCACTCTTTCCCTGGGGTCTCCCACGGGATTAAGTTCATTCACCCACAGAGGTAGCTGGCTTCATATGCATCTTGTATTAGCTGCTTTCCCTTCCCAGTTGCACTTTTCTACTTGATACCAGTGTTTCCTGCACCTCCCAAATAAATGATTGCGCTCACACTGTTGTTTCTGGATCAGCCATGTTCCTCTTTCCTGCTGTCATGACAGTCCATTGGCCAACCAACTGGCAATTTCCCTGGGGGTGGCTACTCTGTCATTCCAGGCCTTGGGATAAGGATGAGTAAAAGCTGGTGGACTTATCATGGGCAGGTGGCATGAGTCAGAAACCCATTGAAATTTGGGGGCTGCTTGTTACTACAGCCCAACCTCACCCACCCTGACTGATACAGCCCCTGGCTTCTCACCAAACACCAAAATGATACATCTAATTTAAGGCATCTTATGAGAAGGAAGGAAGGAAGGAAGGAAGGAAGGAAGGAAGGAAGGAAGGAAAGGAAGGAAGGAAGGAGACAGAAGAGACAGAGCACATGTGTGAGTGTGCATGTGTGTGTGCATGTGTGTGTGCACACTGGGGCAGAATGGAAGGGAAGAGAGGGACAAGTTTGAAGGGAAGACTGGGACAGGAAAAGAGGTGCCCAAGAACCCACTGGAGAGGAGACTTAGAAAGGATAAAAGAACAAGAGGCCCAGATATACAGTGAGAAGAATCCCAGGTCACACAGCAAGTCAGGGGTTGAATTAAGCCTAGGACTTGGGCTTCCCAACTTCCAATCTAGCGCTCTTTCCTCTGAGCTAACTTCCTCCAGAAGGCCCATGGCTGGAATGTCCCTTCTTTCAAGCTCCCTGGGATTGTAGAAAGAAGCACACAGCCCATGGTTCATGGGACCCTAATTACCTCTAGCTACCACCCTGTTCTCACATCTGGATGACAGAGGCACATCTGTATCACCCTGGGCTACAGGCTGGCCTCTGAAGGGTCCATGGGAATGAAAGTTAAGGTTCTTTTGCTTGAAAGCAACACAGATAAACTTTAGCCAGCTCAAGCCACAAGAGGGGATGAACTGGAGAGTGTATTAGGCCATTCTTTGTGTTGCTATAAATAAATACCTGAGGCTGAGTAATTTATAAAGAAAAGAGGTTTGGTTGACTTGTGGTTCTTCTGGCTGTATAAACATAGCCCCAGCATCTGTTCAGCTTCTGGGGAGGCCTCAGGGAACTTTCATTCATGGCAGAAAGCAAAGCAGAAGTAGGCACATCATAGGGCAAAAGCAGGAGCAAGAGAGAGAGTGGATTGTAGGGTGTGCCACACATTCAAACAACCAGATCTAATGAGCACTCACTCACTATCACAAGGACAATACCAGGCCATGAGCAATCTGCCCCCATGACCCAAATACCTCTCACCAGACCCCACCTTCAACATTGGGAATTACAATTCAACATGAGATTTGGCAGGGACATATATTCAAACTGTATCAGGGAGAGACTATGGCTTTTAGCTAACAACATAGGCCTTGGGAGGAAGAGCAACAGAAGCAGCTCTGGAAACCATGGTGCTCTTGTTTGCTCACTGTACAGATAAAACCAATCCACTGAGACAGCAGTACCGCAGTAGAGAAAGAGTTTAATAATCACAGGGCTAGTTAAGTGGAAGGATGGGAGTTTATTACTCAAATCAGCCTCCCCAAAAGCTCAAAGGTTAGGGTTTTTCAAAGATAGTTTGGCAGTCAAGGGGCTAGGGAATGGGGGATGCTGATTGGTTGGGCCAGGGATGAAATTACAGAGGGTTGAAGCTGTCTTCTTGTGTTGAGTCAGTTCCTGGGTGGAAGTCACAGAAGCAGTTGAATTAGTTCCTTGGTATGAGTTATGGGCCCAGGTGAAGTCAGTCTGTTACTAGAATGCAAAAGTCCGAAAAATATCTCAAAGACCAATCTTTCATTTTTACAATAGTGATGTCATCTATCAGAGCAATTGGGGAATTTACAAATATTGTGATCTCTGGAGCAGTAAATGATTACAGAAATTCAAGCTAGGGAACAATGGCTGGTTATCATTTAACTATACCTGCATCTTAGCAGAATTCAGGCCTGTCCTATGATCCTAATCTTGTGGACTTTCATTAGTCTTACAAAGGCAGTTTTGTTTTGTTTTGTTTTTTGAGACGACGTTTTGCTCTGTTGCCCAGGCTAGAGTGCAGTGGCACTATCTCAGCTCACTACAACTTCTGCCTCCTGGGTTCAAGTGATTCTTCTGCCTCAGCCTCTGGAGTAGCTAGAATTACAGGCATGCACCACCATGTCCAGCTAATTTTTGTATTTTTAGCAGAGACAAGGTTTCACCATGTTTGCCAGGCTAGTCTGGAACTCCTGACCTCAAGTAATCCATCTGCCTCGGCCTCCCAAAGTGCTGGGATTACAGGCGTGAGCCACCATACGCAGCCTTACAAAGGCAGTTTTGGTCATCAAGCAAGAAGGGGGTTAGTTTTGGGAAGGGATTTTTATCATCTCTGTTTTAAAGTTAACAAAGGCAGTTAGCTTGTGAAGTTGGAGTCAGTTAGGTTAGATTTCTCTCACTGATGCACTTTTTGTAAAGGTGGTTTCACCCTGTGCCCATGGACCTTCCTTCCAGGGGTCACCATTTATGCTTCTCACCTGCTATGTCTTTCAGGTTAAAAGTTCACATTCCTAGGAGAAAAGAATCTGACTGGCAAGCTTCAGTCAGATGCTCTTTGGTCCAGTGAGCTAAGCCCCGGGGTTTTAGCTGGGACCCATGGTTGAGGATGGCCAGTTCCTGGAGAATGGGAGAGGGCACTGTGTGTGGGGCAGACAATGGGGAGTCATGTTTGTGAATGGAGTCTTCTGCCAGTGACTCATATCTCCTCTCAGAAGGTCCTCCTCTTCCTTTTTCCAGACAGCAGGGTTTTCTGTCACTTGATTCAACCCTCACTGGGGCTCTAATTGATGTCTCACAGGTACCGGCCTCTGTGGAGGATTCTGAGATGAAGACAGTCCTCACACCCCTGTGAAGACGAGTGAGTTCACCAAGCACAGCCACGCAAGGTTGAGGGGCCTGGAGCCCTGGGAGAGCCTGGCTGTGGGGGTGTCTGTCGCTGCCAGCTCTGCCTCTTGGTCTCTCCACCCAGACGGGAGATGATCAGGACTGACCAAACTGAGCCACCCAACACAGTCTCATGTGGACAGGGAAGGCTTCAGCTTTGCCAAGAATTCCAGAGCTGGATTTTATTGACTCATGATACTTGAGATTATGTCAGTGGAGTCCTTTCTGGAGAGGGAGGCCTGCCCTTTGACCTAGCTGTAGAATTGCCCCAGCATTCCCTTAGCTCAATCCCTCCCCTGACCCCCACCCCCTTGGGACTCTCTGTGGCTGTCTCTAGGCCAAAATATCCTCCCACTGTTCAGGAGGGGCCTGGCCAGAGACTCTGTTGTTATTTTCACTCCTGTTCTTATAACAATCCCTGTGGAAGGAAAGAAAAATGTCACCTAGATAAAGACAAAAAGCATAAAAAAGAAAAAAGAAAAAAAAAGAGTGACATTTGGAAAAGTTTAGACAGGAATGGCCTGGCCGGGGCTGAAATTGGGAGGAGGGAGAAGGTCAGAGGCTGGGGGATTAGGGACATCTGAGGGCCGACTTGGAGACAGGGGACTCTGGGTTTCTCTTTCATAAGGACCAGAGGCTGCTCATATATGCTAAGCACCTTTCATTCATTGTCTCACCAACAACCATAGGAGGCAGTTACTATTATTAACTCAGATGGAAATAGGGAAACTGAGGTTCAGGGAGGTTAAGTAATTTCCCAGGGTCTCATATTCAGCCTGGACACCGTCTCATATCTGGCTCTAAATAGTAGCCTCTAAGGCTCATTGGATTGGCACTTGCCTCCCAGCACCCCTGTGGTTATGAGATTCAGAGTCCTGAGATGTCTGAGCTGGTCAAAAGCTTTGGGTAATCTTTAAATAAGCAGCTGTGCCTTGCTAAGAGAATGGGAGGCTCCTGGAGAATAGGGTGGCCAACTAGAAAGAAACTAGCTTGGAAGTAAGAAATGACTGGGTCCCATACCAAGCCTGCCTCTTACTACCATGTTACCTCGAACAACTGACTTTACTTGTGTGAGCCTCAGTTTTCTCCTCTGAAAAATGGACTAATAACATTTACACTGGAGTGTGCTATCCAGTGCAGCTCAGGTGCTCCATAAGTGAAAAGATGGTTCCTACCTTATTGCTTCCTTGGGATCTTCTTCCCCAGCACGTAGGCTTTCAGAGCCTCAGTACCATCTCTGATGACTTTTTTGCCAGGGCTCATCAGATGGGGTAGAACTTTCTGATCAGGAACCCACAGCGCACACACACACACAAGCCTCCCCTCATCCTGCGTACAGAGCCAGCTTTGCTCAGGCTTCTGGGAAAGGGGAGTATGGGGATTACTTATTGACTCCAGTATCCAAACCACTGGCTGGACAAGAATGCAGCCAGCCTCAGGAATGACTTAAACCAGGGACTCTGGGGCCACCAGGCCTCCCTCCTACTGCCTGGTTCTCTAGGTGTCAGCTCCCTGCTTAGATAGCTTCTCCCGTGCTGCTGGTCCAAGGCCTAATACTCTCAGTTTCATCACAGTAGACAAAACTCCAATTCCAGTTACAACCAACCAACCAACCAATAGGAGAAGACTCCAATTGGCTAGGCTTGAATTACCCATCACCTTCTCAACCAATTATTGAAACTCAGAGGTAGAAAGGTACTATGATTGGTCAGGGCTGGATCAGGTGATCACACCCAGGCCAATAATTGTTCCAAAATGGCCACTTTACATTCAGATCGCCTAACTAGAATGGGAATGCACAGTGCTTTGCAGAAAACAGTGGTGAAAGTTCATGACTGGCCCGGGCAACTGATATGGTTAGGCTTTGTGTCCCCACCCAAATCTCATCTTGAATTATAATCTCCATAATCCCCACATGTCGAGGGAGAGACCAGGTGGAGATAATTGAATCTTGGGGGCAATTCCCCCATGCTGTTCTCGTGATAGTGAGTGAGCTCTCACAAGATCTGATGGTTTTATAAGGGCCTCTTCCCACTTCGCTTGGCACTTCTCCTTCCTGCTGCCTTGTGAAGAAGGTGCCTTGCTTCTCCTTCACCTTCCACCATGATTGTAAGTTTGCCGAGGCTTCCCCAGCTGTGCAGAACCGTGAGGCAATTAAACCTCTTTCCTTTATAAATTACCCAGTCTTGGGCAGTTCTTTATAGCAATATGAAAACAGACTAATACAGCAACATAGTGAGATGTCATCTCTAACAAATTTAATTTTTAAAGTGGTGAAACGTCCTAGGCAAATGAATAAATATCTTTTACCTTTCAAATCTCAATTCTCTTTCTTTCTAATCATTCCCATCCAATCCTGGAGCACTACACTACTGATATCTTCATCCTGCCATTTCCTGTCCCCTACCCTGGTGCTTAAATCTCTCCACTCTATCTATCGGGCACAGCTGGCCTGATGAATCAACCCAGCCTGCAGGCCTGATGGGTTTTCAGAGTTCAAGGAAGTTCTTCCTTTTCCAACCATCTTAAATGTCTTCCTACCTCTGCCTGCTGTATCAGCAATTTCACTATTGGTGGTTCATTTTTTAGCTTACTATGACTTGTTCCCATTAAAATGCACATCCCTTTGTGAGTATGCACTCACTGTCTGAACAATTATTTATGGTTAGTATTAGTGCCTTATCAGCTTTTTTACATTTTGGTAGGGGAAAGGAGGAGAGACTACAGAGGGCTTACTCGTGTTGGAGGGAGGAAGAGAGGCTGTAGAACGTGGAAGCCAATTCTCCTGATTCAATGAGTCTGTTTCAGGTAAGTCCAGGTGATTGTCGGGAAGCCATGGCCATTCTTATTTTATCTTGGAGAAGCAGCAGCGTTTTATCTTTTTTCTCTCTTCAAAGTTTAAATTTTCTTACCTAAAATTTTAAATTTTGAGATAATTGGGGAATCCTCTACTCAGTTTCCCATGGTAGCAACTTGCAAAACTATAATATTACAACCAAGATATTGATGTTAACACAGTCAGGATACAGAACGTTTCTATCACCATGAGGATCTTCATGTTGCCCTTTTATAGCCATATCTACTTTCCTCCCATCCCTATCTTCTCCTTAACTGATGGCAACCACTGATCTGTTATCCATTTCCATAATGTTGTCATTTCCAGAATGTTATATAAATGGAATCATATGTAACTTTGGGGGATTGGCTTTTCTCACTCAGCATAATTCTCTGGAGATTCATCCAGGTTGTTTCGTGTATCAGTAGTTCTTTCTGAGTGTATTAATCCATTCTCACACTGCTATAAAGCTACTACCCAAGACTGGGTAATTTATAAACAAATGAGGTTTAATTGACTCACAGTTCCACATGGCTGGGGAGGCCTCAGGAAACTTACAATCTTGGCAGAAGGGGAAGCAGGCACATATTACATGGCAGCAGGTGAGAGACAGTGAGCAAGTGCAGGGAAAACCGTCTTATAAAACCATTAGATCTCATGAGAACTCACTATCGTGAGAGAAGCATAGGGGAAACTGTCCCTGTGATCCAATCACCTCCTACCAGTTCTCTTCCTCAATACCTCGGGATTACAATTTAAGATAAAATTTGGATGGGGACACAAAGCCTAACAGTGTCACTGAGTATTAGATCATGGTAGGATATACCCCAGTTTATTTAATCATTTCTGTGTTGAAAGACAAGTGGATCATTTTCAGTCTGGGGCTAATACAAATAAATAAAGCATCTATAAACATTTATATACAAGTCTTCATTTCTCTGGGATAAATGCCCAGAAGTACAATTGCTGGGTTGTACAGTAGTTGTATGTTTAGTTTTTGAAAGAAACTGCCAATCTGTTTTCCACGGTGCCTGTACCATTTTACATTCCCACCAGCAATGTATGAGTGACTCAGTTTCTCTGAATCCTTGTCAGCATTTAGTATTATCACTGTTTTATGTTAGCCATCCTGATAGGTACATAGTGATTCTCATTGTGATTGTAACTTGCATTCCCTTAATGATGAACAATGAGCATCTTTTTATGTGCTATTTGCCATATGATGTCTTCTTTGGTGAAATATGTCTTTATGTCTCTTACCTATTTTCTAATTGGATTGTTCGTTTTCTGACTGCTGAGTTTTGAGTGTTCTTTATATATTCTACATACTAGTTCTTTGTTGGATTTATGGTTTGCAAATATTTTTCCCAGTATGTAGCTTTTTTTCATCTTTTTAATGCTTTTTAATGGGCCTTTCACAAAACAGAAGCTTTTGTGATGAAGTCCAATTTATTAATTTTTCCTTTTATGGGTGATGCTTTGGGTGTTGAACCTAAGAACTCTTTGCATAGACCTACATCCTGAAGACTTCCTCCTATTTTTTCAGAAGTTTTATAGTTTTATGTTCTACATTTAAGTTAATGATCCATTTTGAGTTCATTTTAGTATAAGGCATAAGACTTAGAGGCTTTTTTTTTTTAGCACCATTTGTTGAAAAGGCTATTTTCCTCCATTGAATTAGTTTTGTACGTTTGTCAAAAATTAGTTGGGCATATTTGTGTGGGTCTATTTCTGGTTTCTCCATTCTGTTCCATTGATGTATATCTCTCTGCCAATAACATACAGTCTTGTAAGTTATCTTGTATCTTGTATGCCAATAACATTCAGTCTTACTGTAGCTATACAGTGATTACTGTAGCTTGATATGAGATGGACTGATTTCTCCCAATTTATTCTTTTTTTTTTCCAAAATTGCTATTCCTATGGTTTGGATGTTTGTCTCATCTAAATCTCATGTTGAAATTTAATTCTCAATGTTGGAGGTGGGGCCTAATGGGTGTTTTTGTCATAGGGGTGGATCTCTCATGAATAGATTAATGGCCTTCTCTGGAGTGAGTGAGTTCTCATTCAATTAATTCCTGTGAGAGCTGGTTGTTAAAAGAGCCTAGCACACCCTCCTGTTCCTCCTCTCTCTCACAATGCCATCTCTGCACACTCTGGCTCCCTTTTGCCTTCTGCTATGAGCAGAAGTAGCCTGAGGCCCTCGTCAGATGCAGATGCCTAATCTTGAACTTGTAGCCATGAGAATCATGAGCCAAATAAACCATTTTTCTTTAAAAATTACCCAGCCTCTAGTATTTCTTTATAGCAACACAAAACAGACTAAGATAGCTATTCTAGTTCCTTTGTCTTTCCACATAAATTTTAGAGTAATATTGTGTATAGCTACAAAAATTTTTGCAAGATTTTAAAAGGAATTGCATTAAACTCATATATCCTTTTGCGGAGTAAGTCAACATCTTTACTATGTTGAATCTTTCAATCCATGAACATAGTACATCTCTCCATTTATTTAGCTGTTCTTTGACTTGTTTCATCTTCTTTTTGTAGTTTTCAGCATACAAATCCTGTAGATTTACACTTAAGTATCTCTTCTTTTTCTTTTTGTAGTTGCACATGGTATTGTATTTTTAATTTTGATATTCAGGTGTTCATTTCTAGTACATAGGAATACAACAGATTTTTGTATGTTTATCTCGTATTCTGTGACCTTGCTGAATTCACTTACTAGTACTAATATTTTGTATATCCCTTGGGAACTTCTACAAAAGCAATCATGTTATTTTCAAATAGGAACAGTTTTTATTTCTTCCTTTTTAATCTGTATGCCTTTTAATTTCTTGCCTTATTGCACGGGCTAAAACTTTCACAGCACTATGTCATATAAAAGTGGTGACAGCAGACATTTTTGCTTTGTTTTCATCTAAGGCGAAAGTGTTCAGTCTTTCACCATTAAGTATAATGTTAGCTGTAGGGTTCTTGTTGATGCTTTTTATCAAGTTGAGAAAGTTCTATTCCAATTTTTCTTTGAATTTTATAACGGATGAGTATTGAATTGTTGTTTAATGGGTGTTGACTTTTCAGCATCAGTTGATGTAATCATGTTAATGTGGTGGACAACTGGTAAATGGATAAACAAACTGAGCAGCCATTTATACATTGTATGGATGTACCAGTTTATTTATCCATTTACCAGCTGAAGGACATTTGGGGAGTTCCCTGTTTTTGGTGATTATAAATGAAGTCTGTATAAACATTCACAAACAGGTCTTTGTATGTACATGGTTTTCGTTTCCCTTGGGAAACGAAACGCTACTCAAATACCTATGAGTAGCATTGCTAATTTGTATGGTGAGTACATGTTTAACTTTATAAGAAACTGCCGAATTGTTTTCAAAACTGTGTGTCATTTTGCATTACCAAGCAATGTGTGCGAGTTCCAGCTTTGTTCAGCTGGTACTTGATATTGTACCTCAGACTTTCAGAGCCCTTCTTTCTATCTCTGCTGTCTCCCCTTCCTGAGTGCCAGAGAAGAGTGGGTATAGTCACAATAGCAATTTTCCAGAAGCAGAAGGGCTGGCTCTCATAATTCCCCTGCACACTACGAACTTCAGAACTGCAGTTTTTGGGAAGGTATGACAAGTGTGTTGAGCAGAATCAGGACAAGGGCCAAGGCAGAAGGAGTAGTGGGGGCACAGGGTTGGCAGTGAAGGGTCCAAGTGGCAGCAGTCCACAGTGGCAGGACCTGGAACACTTCGTCTGCTCAGGGCTTGTTGGTAGTGGGACAGGATCACTTGGGGCCCAGGAGGGGGTCCTGCTGCCTCAGCACCCTCCCTCTGCCCTCCTAAGGTTTCCAGCCATTTCTAACAGAGGAAACTGCAATCTCTTGAGATTCCTGCAGGCCCCAGGGAGGGGGAGAGTTGCCTGAGAACCAGAGGCCTGGCTTGGGGCCCAGTTATGTGACACCTGAATCTTGGGGAGAGTGGCTGTGGGACCAGGCCCCTGGGGCCTCCTGGGACAGTTGGGAACAGGGAGGGGCAGCTCAGGTTTCATCACTGCTTGGTGTGTGACCTGGGCTCCACCCAGGCAGCAGAATAATGCCAGGCCTTAGCCCCTGCGGTGTAACACCTTTCACCAAGAAATTGCTGTCCCGCTCCTGTTCCACAGGGACTGCTCTGGCCTGGACTTTGGGTCCTGTGGCCTAGAAGTAAAGGGACCAGATCTTAGTCAGGCCTCAGGACAGAAGCCGAGCCAGTCAAATCTGGAGGAGGTGCGTGAGGTGTGTGTGTGTATCTGCGGGGTGGGGAGAGGTGTCATGTGGGGACCAGGAGCTGCCCAATATTCAGTTTCAGTTGATTAGCTGTGTGGCCTTGGACAAGTAATTTAGCCTTTTTAGGCCTGGGTTTGCCTGTTTTTGACTTAAAGGTTTGGACTAGATGGGTGATTTCTCAATTGCATTGAATGTCAGCATTACCTGGGACTTGTTTTTATAAACTACAGATCCCTGGGCTCTACCACAAACCTATTGAATCAGCATCTGTGGGCCTGGGGTCCTGGCTTCTGGCTGTGTAACGGGCTCCAGCCGGTTTTTATATGGCCAGTGTGTCACTGATATCTCCAGACCCACTTACCTAAAAGTTCACCAAGTCCAGCAGCCTAGGGCAACCTCTGGTGGAAGACAGAAAGGCAGGTCCAGGAAGGTGGGAGGAGCCAGAGAAGGGGAGCCAATCAGTGGTCAGAAAGATGGGGGGAGGAACCTGAGAAAGGGAGCCAATCAGTGGCCAGGAAGGTGAGAGGAGGAGCCACTCAGTGGCCTGAAAGGAGGAAGAGGAGCCAGAGAGGGAGAACCAATCAGGAAAAGAGGATGCAGCAGGCTGGGATTCTTCTTGCAGGGGAAACTGAAGCTTTAGTCTGGGCAGGCAGCGAGCTGGACTGGTATCAGAGGAAAAGAAGTCTCTACTTTGGCTGCTGCTGTTTGAGTGTGTCTCCCAGCACCATAAGGCAGGTAGAGAGGGCATCACCTTTGTGGTTCAGGAGAAGGGTTAGCACATCCCTTGTCTGTTTGGAGGCTCAAAGTGGGTCTAGGAGAAACTATATCTGCCTAGAGGGAAAACATATCCTGCAAACCCTAAATAGCCATGGGGAATAAATAGCACTTGGGCCCCGGCCATTCCACCCCCTCTGTGTCTGACTCAGCTTGGAGGACAAAAGAGTCCCCATCTGCTGCTTACTGGCTTTGCGTGTGTGAGCAAGTCACTCAACCTTTCTGACTCTGTTGCCTCATCTGTAAAATGGGAATAATAATTATACCTGCCCTACCCCCACAAGGCATTGCTCTGGGCATCACCTAAGACAAGGGAGGCGATGGTGCTCCATCAACTGCAGCATGCTGTGCAATCCATTGGGGCTAGGCACTACCAGAACCCCAGGGAGGAAGGGATGGATGGACAACCCTCCCTTGTCCCACAGTTGGAGCATCTGTGCTTAAAAGAAAACCACTCGAGTGATTATCTTTTATAAATTGTTAGATGGTCACAGATAATCTTCCCTCTGACAACCCACCTCAGTTTCAGAGGCAACAGATACTATATGAATTTGGTGTGATCCTTTCACACTTAAAAATTTTTTTTCACATATATGCGTGGGCTTATGGGAAATATATATTGTGTGTCAGCACGTGTGTGTGTATGTGTGGCTTGTTTTACACAGAGGGTGGCGCAGTTACATATCACACAGCAAAATGCCTTTTTTAAACTCAAGGTTGTATGTTTGAGATCTAATTAGGTCATTTCTTTTATCTGCCATGTACTGTTCTACCTTGAGTCTCTCTCACATGGCATCTGTTTTGCCTGATGTTAAAATTGTTATGGCGCTAAATCATGTCTTTTCTTACCCCTGGCACAGCCAGATGGGCTGCCTTTGGTTGCAAGCCCAGCAGAGTCAGAAAGAAACTAAGGCTGTCAAGGAAACCTAAGGGTAGGTCTTCAACTCTGGGCCCAGAAGGAGCATCACCTCCACCTGGCCTTGTCTGGTTCATCTACAGCCTGCAGGAAGGAGAGACGGAGAGACGGGGAGATGGGGAGATGGGAGAAGGAGGGAGAGAGAGAGAGAGAATGTGAATATGAGAATGCTGCCCTGCTCCAAGCTCACCTCGCACCTCTGTCTGGGGAAAGTGGAATGGGAAGAAGCAGGTGGCATCCCCATTATCCCAAGGTGCCCTGCTGCCAAGAAGACCTTGGGTGTCCATCCTTCTAGTGCAGTAGCACCACCACCGCCACCCCCTTCAGGTGAAGGTTGCTAACTTTGAAATCAGGATGGGCTACATAATTTGCAGAGCCAAGTGCACATAAAAATGCAGGGCACTTGTTCAAGAAATATTAAGAATGCATTAGGCCAAAGGCAGACTCCTTCTAAGCATGTGGCTCTGCCTGACTGCACAGGTGGCATTCCCATGAAGCTGGTCCTGCCTGAAACTATCCTCTAGGGGAGTCCTGTTAAGGTGTGGGAGAAAGTGCGCAAAGCTCTGCAAAGGGAAATAGCTGTCATTTTGGAAGCCATCAGGATCTTTTAGTGCAGTCAAGCTGAACCATGGAGGTCATGATGACTAACAGTTCCAGACAGGTTGAAAAGCTCTGATTTGTCCCCTCTAGGGTGGGAACTAAGGACTGGAGAGGCTGCAGAGCCAGCAGATAACTCAGAAGGCCAGGGTGCAAATCCTCCCTCTGTCCCTGAGGAGCTGAATGACCATGAGTTTGTTGCTTAGCTTCTCTGTGCCTCAGTTTCCTTATTAAGATAAGGTGCCCTCTTCATAGGATTGCTTGGAAGATTAACCCTAAAACTATGGAGAAGCTGAGGACATTTCCTGGCATATAATGTTCGATAATCTTGGCTGATGTTAGATATCCTTTCTGTGAGCTTTGGTTTCTTTCCTAGGATAATATAATGGGGAAAGGTAGAGGGTAAAGATGGATCTAGAGTCAGGAGTTCTGGGTTCTGTGCTACTAACCACCTGCTTACCAAGGCAGGTCACTGTCCCCTTAAGAGTCTCACTTCTAAAATTTAAGGGAGGGGGTGAGGTATGACTTTCCTTCCAGCTTTATAATTCTGTTTCCAAGGAATTCCACCTGTTCCTCTCATTGGTTTATCCCAGTGTACCCAGTGTATTAGTCTGCTTTCATGCTGCTGATAAAGAAATACCCGAGACTGGGCAATTTACAAAAGAAAGAGGTTTAATTGGACTTACAGTTCTATGTGGCTGGGGAAGCCTCACAATCATTGTGGAAGGCAAGGAGGAGCAAGTCACATCTTACGTGGATGGTGGCAGACAAACAGAGTGAGCTTATGCAGGCAAACTCCCATGTTTTAAAACCATCAGATCTCATGAGAGTCATTCACTATCTTGAGAACAGCACAGGAAAGACCCGCCCCCATAATTCAATCACCTCCCACCGGGTTCCCCCCATGACACATGGGAATTGTGGGAGTTACAATTCAAGATGAGATTTGGGTGGGGACACAGCCAAACCATATCACCCGGCATTTATTTTCTCTGAGGTTTAAGAAATTTCTCCTCTTATCTGACTGCAAATCTTTCTCATTAGTTAAAGTCCACTTCTTTTCCTGCCCTTTGTATGAAAACAACTGGTTGGTGACCCATTTTACAGACTCAGAAACTGAGGCACATTGAGAACCATCTGCTCTCCAGGTGGAACAACCCCAGTCCCTTTAATATGCCCTTGCATTGGCCCTTCACTGCACTGTGACCTCTGCCCACTGCACATCCCAGGAATCTCCACCACTCCTGCATTTAGAGACCCACACAGGTCACTCCTGCCAGCCAGGCACAGGGCTCGGTCCCTCAGATCTGTCTAATACTCTCAGTGCCTGTAGGGAAGCAGATCTTGTTACATATCTTGTTTTCCAGCTAGAGAAGCGGGCTCCTGGAGCCCAGACTGAGGGTGGAGTGAGGTTCCTGTAGGTAACTTGTGAGACCCCCTAATGCTGTGAGGCAGAGCCCCAGACCCTGCAACCCTGTGGGGGTCAGCCTTTCCTGGAGAAAAGCTTTCTCCCAGCACTTACCAAGCCTCTCTCCCTGCAGCTGGCATGAGGGATGTTGCTCCTCTGCCAAACCCACACTCTGGGGTGAACACAGCTCTGGGCATGCCAGCTGCTGCCCTGGCCCCTTTACTGCCACTCAGGAAGACACACGTGAGTGCCATTCAGTGCCAGTGTCCTTGTCAGGGGGCAAGCCTCAAACCTGTCCCCTTCCTACCAGGCCCCTGATCAGCTCCAGCACTAGCACAATGCAGAATCAGTATCTATTTGGGGGGATTATTGAATGTCCATCTCCTCCACTAAAATAAACTCTTTGGGTGGTGTGTTGGGGCGGGGGCATGACTTGTTCACGGAAATATGCCCAGAGTCTAACACACTTCCTGGCACAAGGAGGTGCTCAGTACACATTCAATGTGTGAGCACATGGATCTGCTGTGATTTATTTATTTTTTAAACTTTATTTATTTATTTGTATTTTGAGACAGGGTCTCACTCTGCCACCCAGGCAGAAGTGCAGTGGCACAATCATGGCTCACTGCAGCCTCAACCTCCTGGGCTCAAGAGATCCTCCCACCTCAGCCTCCCAGGTAGCTGAGACCACAGGTGTGTGCCACCACGCCCAGCTAATTTTTGACTTTTTGTAGAGACGGAGCCTAGGCTGGTCTTGAACTCTTGGACTCAAGTGCTTCTTCTGCCTTGGCCTCCCAAAGTGTTGGGATTACAGGTGTGAGCCACCATGCCTGGCCCCACTGTGATTTATTGAAAGTCAACCTCTGGCCCAGGCATGGTGGCTCATGACTGTAATCCTAGCACTTTGGGAGGCCGAGGTGGGTGGATAACCTGAGGTCAGGAGTTTGAAACCAGCCTGGCCAACATGGTGAAACCCTGTCACCACAAAAAATACAAAAATTAGCTGGGTGTGGTGGTGCACACCTGGAATCTAAGCTACTAGGGAGGCTGAAGCTGGAGAATCACTTGAGCCCGGGAGGCGGAGGTTGCAGTGAGCTGAGATTGCATCATTGCACTCCAGCCTGGGCAACAAAGTGAGACTCTGTCTCAAAAAAAAAAAAAAAAGAGGAAGAAGAAGAAGAAAGTCAGCATCTGGCAGATACTGGCCCTTTACTTTATTAGCAAATTCCTAGAGGCCCATCTTTCACGGGATTACTACACAGGGGTGCTGATTTAGAAAAGTGCTATTTTATGTGTTATGCTCTAAGGGTTCATTCATGCAGGCAGTGTGTAATGAGCACTCGCTACATGCCAGGCCCTGAGGACAGAGCAGTAAAGGAGCCGATGTCCTTGCCTGCATGGAGGTCCCATCCAAGTGAGGAGACAGTTAAAATGCAAACACAGCTGCACGATATTGTCAGGTGATGCTTTGTGCTGAGAAGGATGAAGCGGCAGGGGGGATGGAGAGAGTGGGGTGGGTGGGGTGCTATTTCAGATTGAAGGGTCAGCGAGGTCCTGCAGAAGAGCTTCAATTTAAATGGAAGCCACCACTAAGAACGAATAGGGGGGATTTGGGGCATCCCAGGTGAGGAGTGGGATTCAGAAAGAAGAATTCCTTGACATCCCAGGCTCCTTGGTGAGCCAGTGGGGACACATTCTGCTTGTCATCAAAGTGAATTACAAACTCATCCAGCTCAGAGCCTCTGCCAGAGCCATCTGGGCTGCAGTGGCCTCTTTCAAAGAAAAGAGTTCGCCAACAAGAAAGCGGCACGGCATCCTGATGAGGACTGGGGCTTTAGAGTTCTAGGCAGAAACGTGTTGAAATCCCAGCTCAGGCATGATTGAGGTTCATGTCTTAATCCCTGAGAGCTTTGGTTTCTTTATATGTAGTCGGGAATGATAACAGTGCCTCTCCCAGAGGGTTGTTGTAAGTCTTCAAAGAAACAGCCTGTGTAAAGTGCTGAGCACAGATAAACAGTGGCCTTTACTGCCATTGTCATTCTCTTGGCTCCCAGTGGGGTTCTTTGCTTCTCTTTCATTCATTCCACAATAACTGAGCACCTACTCATTGTCAGGCTCTAGATGCTGGGGTACCCAGAGGAGGAACACCTAAGGTATCCAAAGGTGAGCCAGAGAGTACACCCATCCAAGAGGCAGGGCCCTGGGCATGCATTCCTGCCATTCCAGCTGTGTGAACTTGGCCATGTGGTTTCATCGCCCTGGGCCTCAGCTTTCCCCACTGCAAATAGAGGGCTCAGCTTGCCAATCACTGGGTGATTCTCCTGCTGAGCTCCTGGGCTGAGGCTGGGGCACAACTGTGGAGGGAGCATCTGTAGCCCCAGGTGACCTGAGCCTCAGAGAAAGCTAGCCTGCCTGGCCCGAAGGCTTTGCTGGGAGTGGGGTGGGAAGAAGCCCATGTGCTCGGAAATGGGCCAGGGTCAGTGCTGGGGCCTGTCGCCTCCAAGGACCCTCCCACATCAACCAGAGCTCCTCATGGGGAGGCAGAGGGTACAGCCGCTGAACGTGCCTTCCCAGGAGAAGCTTGAAGTGTACTCAGGATCTTGGCAGGCATCGGGGTTCTGAGGGGTCGTAAGAGGGGCCACTAGGGACAGGGCTCCAGAGAGGCCTGATGAAGGTGGAGACAGAGGAAGAGGATATCTAGGAGAAGGGGTTTGTCCTATTTCCTCCCAAGTGCCACTTGCACTTCTAGTGCTGGGAGTCATTCATTATACAGCTGATTTGGGGCCACCACACTTCTTCTTTCCTTGCCCTTCTCCTCCTTTCCTACCCCTCACCCTAGGATGACCCTGGGATGACCCATTCTAATTTCTTCTCCTTCCACTTACCTATGGTGGCCGGGTACGGTGGCTCACACCTGTAATCCCAGCACTTTGGGAGGCTGAGGTGGGCAGATCACCTGAGATCAGGAGTTCAAGACCAGCCTGGCCAACATGGCAAAATCCCGTCACTACTAAAAATACAAAAATTAGCCTGGCATGGTGGCAGGCACCTGTAATCTCAGCGATTTGGGAGGCTGAGGCAGGAGAACTGCTTAAACCTGGGAGGTGGAGGTTGCACTGAGCCAAGATTGTGCCACTGCACTCCAGCCTGGGTAACAGAGTGAGACTCCGTCTCCAAAAAAATCCAAAACCGAAACAACAACAACCAAAAAAAAACAAAAAAAAAAAACTTACCTATGCTGTGTACCTGCCTCTCTGTGCTATGGGAAACTAAGCCCTAAATAATCTAAATAATTCATTTTATTCAAAAAGCTTTTTTTTTTTTTCCTTAGAGACAGGGTCTTAGTCACCCAGGCTGGAGTGAAGTGGCATGATCATAGGTCACTGCAGCCTCCAACTCCTAAGCTCAACCAATCCTCCTGCCTCGGCCTCCCAAGTAGCTGAAACTACAGGCAAGTGTTGCCATGCCCAGCTAATTTTTAAAAATTTTTTGTAGGAACTGTTGACCAGGCTGGTCTCAAACTTTTGGCCTCAACCACTCCTCCCACCTTGGTTTTCCAAAGTGCTGGGATTATAGGCATGAGCCACCACACCTGGCCTCAAAAAGCATTTAATGAGTTCTGTTTAAGGGACTCTTTGGGTGTGATATAGTAAACAAAACAAAGAATCCATATCCTTGTGGAGCTTGCATTTCAGAAAGTGAGTGGACAATAGCAGCTTAACGCAGCACTTCTCCAACCTAGAGGTGCATATGGGATCACTTGGGCATCTTGTTAAAATGCACATTCTCATTCAGGAGATCAGGGATGGGCCTGAGATTCCAACAAATGATGCCTAATGTTGCTAGGCCATTAGCAAATGTTGCTAGTTTGAGTGGCAAGGGGTTTTATGTGTTATCCCTCCTGAGATAGCAATGACATGTTCGAAGGAATGGCTCTCTAATATGGAACCCTAGGGAGGTGTTGGTGGAGGTGGCTGGGTATGGAGGACACTGGGGACTCTGGACTGGTCTCCTGGGTGGCTGCCTGCCTTTCTATGGAGAAGGCTGGCTCAGCTTTCCAGCCCTGGCTTCTTAGCTCCCCACTGTTCCTCCTCAGCCAGGCTGTGGGTGGGAACATCTGGAAGGGATCCCCCGGAACTGGGGGAATTTCCAGGCAAATGAGGCTCTGTCAACCCAGCCAGGAACATCCGCCCCTGCCATCTGCTCCAGACGTCATTGCAGAGTCTGTGTGATAGGAACCCGACAGTTTCCAGCTCCTCCAAGGAGCGTCTGTCCGTGTCTCTGGGTCCTGCCCTGGGCATGTGAGGGGCCTGCCTCTGCTACTGCTGGGGGAGTCTGTTGGGGGCCTAAGTTCCCAAGTGCAAGTCCTGTGTTTTATCTGCTGGGAGATGAGGTGTCTCCGAATTCCAAAGATGCCCTGGGGGTCTTCCCTAGGACGATGAAGAAGGGAGAAGCTGCCCTGGTTGTTGAGAAGCCTCAGCCCAGAATTTTCTCACCCTCATGAGGCAAATTTGTCCAACACACGCTGTGCTCTGCCCTGTGCAACATCTCAGTAATAAATGCCCAGTTTTGTGCACTGATGGCCTGTGCACCGGAGGCTTTACAGCTTGACCTCACTTGATCTGCATGGAAACTGTGAAACTGCTCTTACTCTCACCTCCATACCGATAAGGATGAAGCAGCTCAGAAAAGTCAGGTTACCTATAGGAAGTAGCAGAGCCAGGATTTGAACCCAAAGTCACTGGATACCAAAGCCCAGTGTTAACTGTTCAGTTACATTGGCTCCTTACATATCCTCTAAGAGCAGGTGCTAGCTAAGAGCAGGACTGGATGGGACTCGTCCAGCTGAAAGTCTTGCTTCTTCAAACTCCAAGACTTCTCCTGGAGCTTCTCCTCCAGCCCTGTGGGAAGCTCCTGGTCCACGGTTTGGGGTGGTTGTGCCCAGCCCTGTTCATCACATGCAGCTGCATAAGTCTGGGCTGCCTCTCCCTGTTAATGAGAGCGACGAATGACTCTCATCAAGTCTGGGAGTTACTCAGCACCAGAGATGGGTCTCTGGATGTGACTTCCTTCTTAAGAGCAAATGCAAACAGTGGAATGCCTAATCTCAAAGCAAGAGGCCTGGGTGCTCGCTTGGGAACTCCCAGGGGACTCCTGAGAGCAGCTGGCCCAGTCATGGGACGGTGGGGTGGGACAGCCAGGGCTTGGGGTCTGCTCTCTAAGGGAGCCGAGGCTGCAGCAGCTGTCCTCTCCATCCCCTAGCTCCACCGGGATAATTGACGGGGAGAGTATCACCTGATGTTAAAGCCCAGTGTTTATTCCTCTGTTACATTTCATTCTCTCTGCCACCATCTCTCAATCCAGCCTCTTAGCATGGGTGCCCCTAGCCCAGGAGCCCTATGCTGAGCCGGCAGGTGGGTTAACAAGTCTTAATGTATAGAACTTGTGCCAACCACAGTGTCGTAGACCCTGCAGGCCTCTAAAGGCCTGCCTGCCTCCCTACCCCTATCATGGGTCAGGCCGGAACTGCAGGACTCAGCAGGCACCATGGTGGCTTGGTCTGTGCCCATCCTACCCTCTTTGTCTGCTGTGCCCTCTGCTTTAAACCTGAGCTGGGCAGTTGTGACAAGGGAAGAGGGCTCCTTAACCACGATTTGCCAAGAGATGAAGGGCCCCTGAGGAAAGGCTTTTATTTCTGTATTTCAGTTTCACAGCTTGGGGAGATGGGAGATAGCTCATGTTCCCCTGAGGCTGCAAAAGTTCTATGACAGCCAGTCAGTGAGGCTGTTCCCGGTAATGGGAGGACAGACATTGTCATTGAAGGGGCTGTGCCATCTCGTCTCTGGGGGAGGATGAGGCAGCAGCCCAGCTAGGACACGGGGCAGGGGAAGGAATCTCAGCATGTCCGAAAGCAGGTCCAGGCAGTAGACTCGCTGTGTGCCCGGACCAGTGAGGCACTTCTCTGGGCCTCAGATCTCAGTGGGAGGAAGGAGGGAATAATGTCAGAAGTACAGAGAGTTGGTGAGAGAAGAGAGGCTGGGGAGATATCTGCAGGATGGAAGGGAGAAGGACAGGGAACTGGGAAGCAGCTAGCAGGCAAGGACTGAACAGGCCATGGTGTGCTGTCCTGGAGGCTGAAGGACCTCTCTCCATTGGCCCCATACTGCCTCCTGCTCCTGCCTCCTGGCACAGATGCCCCTGCTCTGAGAGACTGTGCAGAGAGAGCAGGTGGGTAAACAAGTCCTTATGTGTAGAATTTGTGCCAGCCACAGTGCCATAGACCCCACAGGCCTCCAGAGGCCTGCCTGCCTCCCTGCCCCACCATACAGTGGGGGCCAATCTGCTTACATCTGTAGGATCCGCCTACCTCAATCCTGTTTCCAGATGGAGGATATTTCTGGGGGTTGGTAGATTCTGTATCCAGTCACCTGTTATCTTCTTAGTTCTTTGAAACCCAACCTTCACCTTGGTCCCAGTTCCAGTCTTGGGTTTGGATCCCAGCTCTACAGCCGTCTACGTCTACACCTACCTTCTGCCGTGAGCCCCAAGTCCCTCTTTTTTTGAAATGATCATAGTAGTAGTGCCTCTCTCTTAGGGATCTTTGAGGATTAAATGAGATAACTGGAGCTCCCAGCAAAATACCCAGACATAGGGGTTCCATGATGGCTAGATCACTTCTCCCTCACCCCTCTCAATTAGCCTCTTTGGGTTGCGCTTGTTTCCAGAGGCCTGGGCCAGACAGTTAATAGTTAGGGTGTGTGGAGTGACTGCCCACTGCCGCCTTCAGCAGTAAAGGCGAGGGGAGGAACAAGAGCTGTCATTTATTGGACACTTTCAGAGGGCCAGACCATTGGCATGCAAGCATCATCATCCTCACACCAACCCTGTAAGGAGGGTTTTATGAGCCCCTTTTTAGAGATGAGCAGACAGAAGCCCAGGCTTCTTGAATACCCTGCCTGGATCCCATAGCTAGTGAGTGGTGGAGACTGAATTCAGATCCAGCCCCCATTCCCAAGCCGGCTGGGCCCTTGCCACTGTCCCACTCAGTAAGACACAGTGACACTCAGGGGCTGGGTGGCCAAAGGCCACCGGTACCAGGTGAAAAGCACCTATTCTGGAGGCAAAGTCCTCAAATTATCAAAGCTAGGGCAGCAAAGCATGCTCAGATGAACACAGAAACCCAGAGGGGGACAAGGCAAATTATTCCAGGGACCCAAGACCTGCAGGGATGGAAGACTGGTGGGTGGAGACCCAGGTACAGCAGCACCCACAGGACACAGCGCTCCCTGTAGTGCAGGGAAACGCTGGAGAAGCCGGGCCAGCGTGCCCGGGAATGCGGAAGGAGAGGGCCTGTGCTCCTCCTTCTGAGAAACACATGGTTTCCCCAATCTAATAGTGGCCAAAAGGAAAAACTATGTACTCTACAAAATCCACAGTATACACATGACCCGCCAACATTTCAACATCGTCTCTCCAAGAGATCTCTCCCAGAATCCCGCGAAAGAGCCAGGCAACACGCACACTTGCCCAAGGTCAAAGACACTATTCCAGGTATGAATTTTATGGGTAACCAGATGACACTTGAAGTGGCTCAGAAGTTGGCGTGAGAAAAGTCCCCAGTTGTTATTACTTAGTGCAGCCTGGGAGGAAGAAAGGATTCTTTGTAGAGCAATGAAAAGGACCCAGATAGAGGCAAGCCCCTGCCCTCCTGAGCAGAAATCGTCTTTTTCATCAACAGTTTGTGCTCTGCACCGCCCAGCCTCATTGTTCTGTGGCATTCCGCCGGGGGCAAGAATACATCGGGATGCCTCGCCTTCTCAGCACACCACTGCCTGGATTTCTGTGCAAGGACTTGAATGTAGATTTATCCTAGTCATCATTATTTAGAAATATTTTGACAAAGTAGTTTATTTAAAGGTACTATGAGTCCCCTCCCTGTTTTTTGCTGTTCATCTTTTCTTTTAAATTTTCTCCCAGAAACAGTGTAATCCTCTAACACGGTTTGCATTTTAAGGCCAGGACAACACTGAAATGCAGCGGTGGGGGCCGGGTAGACAAATAGGGCACATATCCCCAAGAGAGGCATAAATCCAGGTGGCCACCAGCACCGAGGGCTCCAAGGCCTGCCATGGCCACAGCCCCTGGGGTATGCTCCTCTCCATCCTCCACCTCCATCTGGGCCAGCACCTGGGCTCTGGTGGTGAGGTGCTAAGACCTCTTTCCACTCCAGAGGGCCAGGGACCAGGGACCAGGATACTCAATAAGGATGTTTTGAGGAGCTGGGGGTATCTGGTGCAGAAGACCAATGAGACCAGTGGAGGAGCACTGATTCAGGAAACAAAACACCCAAAATGTCAAAGCCAGGACAGCAAGGCGTAAAAGAGACCGTCTCGACCTTGACGGGTTTACATTTCCAGCTAAGTAGGTGAGACAAGCATTCTGACGTGTTACTGAGGCTGCGGCCTCCATGCAGAAGGCAGTGACAGTGACAGGAAGGTTGTCAGGTTGACTAACATGGGAGAGGGGGTAAAACACACAGCTGCTGCCCTCAGGTGAGTGGCAGCTGGCGGGGGGTGGCGTGATCCCAGCATGGCTGCCTTCCATTCTCTCCTTTTCAGTGTCACTTGTCACTCCTCCCGTTGAGGGGTGGAATCTGTGCCTCCCCTCTGCTTGAATCAGGGCTTCTCCCTAGTGATTTGCTTGACCTATAAAATGTGGTGGAAGTTATGTTCAAGATTTCTAAGGCAACGTCCTAAGAACCTTGCAGCTTCTTCCTGGAACTCTAGAGACTCTTGGCATCCAGAGACCTCCATGCAGTGAGGAAGCCCAAGCTGGCCACGAGGAGAGACTGTAGGGGGAAGAGGGTGGAGACCTGTCTGGCCCCCCATTCCTGTTCCCAGCCATTTGAGCCATCTGAGCTTCAGCCATAAATATCCAGGGGCAGAGAGGAGCCATTCCCTCTGTGCCCTGTCCAGGTTCCTGATCCACAGAATCGTGAGACATGATAAAAGCAAAGTATTGTTTTGAGGCACTGAGATTGGTGTTATGTGTGCCATACATACATCCACAGATAACCAGAACTGGGTGAGGGGACATATGCCAGGGCCAGGGACTCTGTTGACCCAACCCTTTCTCCTTGAGACCATACCTGCCCTCTCTGGCCCCAGACTCCTCCACCATGGCCTCCCTAAGTGCTGACACTCCCATCCCTGGGACCAATCCCAATGCCTGGGCACTTCCCCTTTGAACCCCAATTTGAGAGCAGATTTGCTGCTGAGGTTGAGGGTGGAACTAGGGGAACCCCGGGACGGGACAAAGATTCTGGGTAACCACGTCTGGGGCAGGTGTGGGGAGACTGGCCGGGGCAAGGAAGTGGCTGCACAGGGGAAGGAGTGAGCCGTGTGCGCATGGATGGGGGAAGGAGTGAGCCGTGTGTGCTCGTGGCTGTGTGCCTTCCTCCATGGAAGAGCTCCCTCGTGCCTCTCTTCCAGAACTCAGGTCCAGCGTTTCCAGCCACCTGCTGGACTCTCCTCAGAACCTCCCACAGGCCCCCCAAATCCAGCACATCTTAAACCAGAACCTGCTCTAAACCCACCCCCAAGGCAATTCCCTGTCATTCCCTATTTCTGCTGAGGGTGCTGAAGTCACCAGGGCCCATCCAGGTGTGGGCAGCCAACCCTCTAGTGGAGCTGGAGCAGCAATACCTTGCCCACATGGCAGGTGGAGATAGGGGGACCTGTGGGTAGGGACTGAGGTGGGAAGAGTTGTGGCGAAGGAGGTGGGCAGAGCCTGGCCAAGCTCATAGGCAGCCCTAGGATTCCTCCCGGAGAGGTAAGGGGCTTTGGGCTGTGTCCTGGGGGCTGGAGATACCCACAGGAGGCTAACAATAGCTCATCCAGCCTCAGCATCCTCTCTGCCTCTTTGCCACCCCCTTTTGCTCCTGGAGCAGCCATCGGGAAACCCTGAAGCTTCCAGCTCTGCAGGGCCCTCATTCCCCTCCTTCCCCTTCCACTCCACCCATCGCCCGCCCCCACCTCCCCTAAGCCCAGCCTCCTACCACCCCCACACCCATTTGACCCTTTCTCTTCCCCTCTTCCCCTCAAGGCTGCCGACCCACTGCCCACTGTGGGAGCCAGCTGCCACCTGTGGCTGGGGACACTGGGAAGGGGGCTGGTGCCACTGGGGAACTACACTTTTAATTTGATTTGCATTAACCTAGATTTTAAAACTGATAATCAATTCGGTTATTGAAAAACTTTTAGGCTGGGTGTGGTAGCCTAAAAGGTGGGAGGATTGCTTGAGGCCAGGAGTTTGAGACCAGCCTGGACAACATAGCATGATCTCATTCCTACAAAAAATAAAAAAATGAGCCAGGCATGGTGGTGCACACATGTAGTCCCAGCTACTTGGGAGGCTGAGGTGGGAGGATCGCTTGAGACCAGGAGTTTGAGTCTGCAGTGAGCCATGATTTTGCCACTGCACTCTAGCCTGGGTGATAGAGCAAGAACCTGTCTCAAACAACAACAACAAAAACCCTTTTAAATATGTTTGGAACAACTTGGGTATGTGAACCTACCTTTTCGACTGTAAATTTAACAAAATCTAACTGCAGATCTAGCTTATCCAGTGAAATCCTTGTGTGTGAATTAGCGCCCCCATGGTTGCCATATGTATAAAAGAAAGCAAAAAAAAGAATAACATTCTCATTAATAATTTTTATTGATTACATGTTGAAACGATCATATTTAGGATCTATTGAGCTAATACAATGAGCAAAAATATATCTTAAAATTCATTTCATCTGTTTTCTGTTTACTTTTCAATGTGGCTACTAGAAAATTTAAAATTATATACACGGCTGGAGTTCTGTTTCTATTGGACGGCACTTCTTTAGAGCGTGGATCTGCACTCGATCAACAATTCAGCCCTGTGCTGTCCCTGGCTAACCCTTTCCCACCTCCGCCACTTCCTCAGGCTCAATCGCAGCTGCCTTGGGCTCATGTATGGCTGATACCTGGGTGCTGACCTTGGTATAGCACACATATGTTTGCAAATACATGTGTGTATTTGTGTGTCATGTGCACGCCTGTCTCTATCCACATGCTCATGTGTACACATCTGCATCCAGACATTATCCTGTTCTCTGCGTGTGAGCACACTCGGGCCAGCCCTTGCTGGACCAGGTGTGCACAGGCAGCATCTGAATGGGAGCCGGGTGCCCATGGGGAGTTGACATGGGGACAGGGCCTCGGGCATAAAGCCTTGGGGCCAGTCATTCATCCCCAGGGGAGGCTGGAACAGACAGTGTTTCCTTGGCAAGTTGATGAGAATGTCATGTAGGACAGAACCCACAGCCGCCCTGAAATCAAGATCGATGACAGCTGCCTTCCCATCCCTCACTGATGAGGCCCATCATTCTATCACGGGAGAGAAAATTAAACTGGTCTGGCAGAGTTTCCTGTTCCTAAAGCCAATTTGGTCGCCGCTGTGTAGTGTGTTATACACTTCTGGGTGGCATCTAATCATTTTGTTTATTCCTAAATTTCCAAGGTATGGTCTGCAGCGCTAACCACACCACAGGAAATCAGGAGGAGGTACTTGCTCCTCTTCTAAAGATAGGAGGCAGCCTATCCATCCACCATCTGCCCAGCCACCCAGCCATGTATCCATTCATCCATTGGGTCATACAGTTTTTCAGCCTGTATATACAGAGCGCCTCCTCCATGCTGGGCAGCGTGTCAAATAGAAAGAACCATGGGATGAGATTAGATTCCAGCACCCACCCCTGGGCAGGTCTCTGGCTTCTCCAGGCCTCAGTTTCTCTCTGTTAATGAGGGAGTTGGACCACAGAGCTCAAGGCCCCTCCTAGCTCTGGCACTTCAGGGCCTGGGACTGATTTTCCAGGCAGAGAGAGAGGCCCCCTCCCAGACTCCAGGGGCTGCTTGGGGTCAAGAAGGGAACCGAAGAGGACCCCAGGACCATGGGCATCACTAACTCCCACGGCTGAGGTCCCGACTGACAGGAATGGGGTGGCCCTGGAACTTAGAGGAAAAGCTCCCTCGTGCCTCCTTCCCAGAACCCCAATTTGAGAGCAGATTTGAGTTGGCTCAAGTGGGTGTTTGTGGGATTGGTTATGTCTCAGAGATTTGGGGGATCAGGCCAATTAGCAGACTCTGAAATTCGTATTTTGGAGGCTGTGTCTTAGAGTCCCCCACCCTCCAGGGCCGGAGGGTCTCTGGAAGCTCTTTCTGTTTCCTCGCCATCTCCATGGCCAGCATCCGTGTTTGGGCAGTTCCCAGGCTCCCTGCCTTCTTATACCAATAAGCATTCACCACTTGTGGACTTGTCCCACACTGCCTCCCCAGCCTCCCTGCCACCCTGGACCTGGCCTCATTTCTGGGTCTGCTTCTCCATGTGCCCATATTGGCTGGGGAGCCCACTCCTGGGCTCTGGCCATCTCATTCAGCTGGCAATCCCAGGTCCCCAGGACCAATGAATTCCAGGCCTTCTCAGAAACCTTTTGCCGCAACCTGGTGATTGGTGGGGAGTAACGGAGCTGTGTTGATCTGGTTACCAAGAGCTCTAAATTACTACCGTCAAAATCAGACACAGCAAAAGCTTGCTCAGATCCCTGTCTGGTAACATCAGTCTTCATAATGAAGGTGCCTGATTGCAGGCTGTCTGGGCTGTCGGTGGGCGGAAGCAGAGGGACAGGGATGGGGAGAGGGGAGAGGCTTTGTTTCTGAGCTTCACGGCTTTGATCTGCCAGCGAAGAGCAATTTCCTCCGACTTCTCGTCCAACATTCAACCCCCTGCCAGCAAACCCACAAACACAACCCGGGAGGATGATGGCACAGGGAGCATCTCTGAATTCAGGGAAAGGATGGGAGGAAAAGAAGGTGTTGAGAGTGTCTACACTCACCTCCCCAAAAATCCCTCTCTCCACCTGACCTCCTCGCCTCTGTAATGTAGACCATGAATGGACTCTGTTTCAGTCCTGATATCTGCTGCATCCTCTGAGCCTAGCTCAGGGCCTGGCATAGAGTAGTTCCATACATATTGTTGAACAGATGGATTTCTAGCTCTAGGATGACTCTAAGAAGATTCCTGGGCCAGGCGCGGTGGCTCACACCTGTAATCCCAGCACTTTGGGAGGCCAAGGCAGGCAGATCACGAGGTCAGGAGATCGAGACCATCCTGGCTAAAACGGTAAAACCCTGTCTCTACTAAAAATACAAAAAATTAGCCAGGCATGGTGGCAGGTGCCTGTAGTCCCAGCTACTTGGGAGGCTGAGGCAGGAGAATGGTGTGAACCCAGGAGGTGGAGCTTGCAGTGAGCCGAGATTGTGCCACTGTACTCCAGCCTGGGCAACAGAGCAAGACTCAGTCTCAAAAAAAAAAAAAAAGAAAGAAAAAGAAGATTCCTGATAGTGATCCAAGCAGGAATGGCTGATGGTATCATTTCTTCATTTAATAAACATCTTTAGGCAGCTCTTAGGTTCCTGGCACCATGCCAGGCCAAGGACTGAGATGACTAGAAAATCAAATTGTTCAACAGGAGGCATCGAGCTCCTGCTCCACACCAGGCACTGAGATGAACAGGACAGATATTCCTCCATAGAGCTCACACGTTCCTCTCCATGGGAGACAGACAATAAGCAGGTAAATAGATAAATAAGCAAGATGGTTCTGGATTGTGAAGGCGCTATGAAGGAAATACACAGGGTGCTGTGATGAAGAGCAGTTGGGCGGCTTCCTTTGGACAGGGGCAATGCAGGGAGGGCTCTCTAGGACCTGAAGAGTAAAGAGAAAGAGCCAGGAACCAGGAGAGAGCACAGCAAGTGCAAAGGCCCCAGGGCCGGGAACAGCTCCGTAGGTTTGAGGAACAGAAAGGAGGCCAGTGAAGCAGGTGTATAAGATCGAGCGTGAAGCGGTGCTAGTGGAGGTTGGTTAAGTCACTGTCCTCCAGTGGTGATGGCAGACCAGGGAACTATCAGAGCAGAAAGGCCAGTGCTGCCGTGGAAGTGGAATGTGCAGGGAAGCCCGGAACTCAGCCCAGAGGAGGCAACATTGGCGCTGAGACCTAAGACCGCGTGGAATATCTCTTAGGCCCAGCATGGCTTTCCTTCTTGCCATCACTTTGGACATTGCTCCAGGGACTGACTTCCTCTCCCTCCCAGCCAGGAGCAGGGCTCTGGGGCAGTGCCAGCTGGACCCTGCTCCAGCCCAGAGGGACTCCTCCATACGACTTCCCTGCACTGAAGTTTCTGTCAACCTCTGCTGCTGCTGCAGACAGCTACTGGTTGGTGGTTGCTGGAGTACTCAGGGTAAGCGCTTGTGGCAGATGTTGCTGCGGTGGGGTAATGGCACTAACACGGCGAGTCCCTTTCTTTCATCTCCCTGGTCTCCCTGGACCTTTAACTATCACTGAGCCCAGCATCTAGCAAATAGCCTCATTGCTGTCTTTTATCTAGCTGGCTTTCAACTTGAGACACTCTAAGGGCCTTGCCTGATAGCAGCACCAGAACCATCAGAACTACAGTCCTCAGAGTGGGCTGTTCCAGGCGTTTGAGTAATAATAATAATTATTATTATTGCTATAATAATATATACAATTATAATATCTATATATAATTATATAAATTATTATTGATATGATAATTATTGGTGTAATAATTATTGATATTTTTGATGTAATAATAATTATTGATGTAATTACTGATATTAATATTGATGTAATAATAATAATTATTGATATAATAACTGCAACATCAGCTCCCTATTTATTAGGGTCTGGGCATGCCAGACACTGTGCTAAAAAGTTTCTATGCATCATTTTATGTAATTCTCACTACCACATTATAAGGCAGGTATTGGTATGAGGCTCGGAGAGGTTAAGTAACTTGGCCAAGGTTTCACAGCAAACAAGTGCTGGAATTGACGTTAGAGCTAGGGCTGTTCAGGTCCACAGACTCCTTCCTCCGTATTCTAGTGGTTCCCGGTGTCGGGCTGACTGCAGTGGAATCAGCAGGGGAACTGTTTGGAAAGTAAGATTTCCATCCTGGCTAACACGGTGAAACCCTGTCTCTACTAAAAATACAAAAAAATTAGCCGGGCGTGGTGGCGGGTGCCTGTAGTCCCAGCTACTTGGGAGGCTGAGGCAGGAGAATGGCATGAACCCGGGAGGCGGAGCTTGTAGTGAGCTGAGATCGCACCACCGCACTCCAGCCTGGGTGACAGAGCGAGACCCCATCTCAAAAAAAAAAAAAAAAAAAAAAAACAGATTTCTGGTCCCTCATCTCAGAAATTTTGATTCCATAGGTTTGAAGTAAGGCCAGGAATCTTGTTTTCCCTGTTTTTGTTTCTTTGTTTCTATTTTAACAGGTTCCCTCATGGGATTCAGATACAGGGCCAGATGTTTTTGGGTACAAGGCCAGGTACATTTACCTCCTGGAAGTCTACACTCATCTTTTGAGAGTAGAATCTACCTCCTGGAAGTATACACTCATCTTTTGAGAGTAGAAGGCAGAGAGAGGAGATGGGCTGGGGGAGGGAGGTCTCCCCAAAGGGCACGTCTGCCTCTCTGACCCTTCCTCTGCCCCAGTGGACAGCAGACGCGAAGTCTGGCCTCTCTCCTTGCAGTGGAGAACAGATGAGTGAAAGGGCTTTCAGGCAACATGGGAGGGGACTAGAGATAGGAGGTCTAAAGTTGAAAGCCAGCCAGGTAGAAGGCATGAGAAAAAGTGAGTTAGATGATCTGTGGGGTCCCTGGTTGAGTGTCCCCAACGTAAAACACTGAAGAACCACCGAGATCGTAGACTAGCATGACTTTCCAGTCATTGAATAAATATTTATGAAGCAACAATATGAACCGATACCACCCTGGAAAGGTGTTATAGGGGAGAGAGGAGCATGACACGTTGCCTTTGCCCCAAGCCTCCATCCCAGCATCTGGCATTCCAGTTGGTACATATTAATCCTTCAACGCAATTTTGTCAAATGAGTGAAGATCTTCAATTCTAGTAGGAAGGCAAGTCCAATGTCAAGGAACAGCAGAAATCACTCCCGGGACAATGTGAAATTAATTCTTAACACCCGCAACAACCTGGGTGAACCTTGAGGACGTTATGTTAAAGACAAATACAAAAGACAAATACTGTATGATTCCACTTAGATGAGGTACCTAGAGTACTCATATTCATAAAGAAAGAAGTAGAATGGTGGGTGCCAGAGGTTGGAGGAGGGGGGAACGGGGAGTTATTTGTATAGGGTGTAGAGTTTCAGTCTTGCAAGATAAAATGCTTTCTGGAGGCTGGGCGAGGTGGCTCATTCCTGTAATCCTAGCACTTTGGGAGACCAAGGTGAGAGGATTGCTTGAGTTCAGGAGTTTGAGACCAGCCTGGGCAACATGGTAAAACCCTGCGTCTACAAAAAATACAAAAAAAGCCTGTAATCCCAGCACTTTGGGAGGCCGAGGTGGGCGGATCACCTACTGTCAGGAGTTGGAGACCAGCCTGGACAACATGGTGAAACCCCATTTCTACTAAAAATACAAAAAAATAGCTGGGTGTGGCGGCACCTGCCTGTAATCCCAGCTACTAGGGAGGCTGAGGCAGGAGAATCGCTTGAACCCAGGAGGAGGAGGTTACGGTGAGCCAAGACCACGCCACTGCACTCCAGCCTGGGTGACAGAGCAGGACTCTGTCTCAAAAAACAAACAAACAAAAACAACAAAAATTGGCTGGGCGTGGTGGCTTGTGCCTATAGTCCCAGCTACTTGGGAGGCTGAGGTGGAAGGATTGCTTGAGCCTAGGAGGTCAAGGCTGCAGCCTGGGCAGTGGAGTAAGACCCTATTTCAGAAAAATACAAAGCGTTCTGGAGGTGGTTGCACAACAATGCGAATGTCCTTGATGCTACTGAACTATATGCTTGAAAATGGTTAAGATGGTAAATTGTGTGTTATCCTAATAAATTTTTAAAAATTGTTTAAAAAGGAAGAGGAAAACTAAGTGTTAAATTGTGTGGGGATGGTAGACATTGGTAGTTCCCCAGTATTCATTCTCCCCCCTTTTTATTTACTTATTTTTAGAGATTGCTATGTTACCCAGGCTGATCTCAAACTCCTGGCCTCAAGCAATCCTCCTGCCTCAGCCCCGAAGTAGCTGGGATTGCAGGCATGAGCCACTGTACCCAGCTTTCCCCTTTTAGCTGAGTACATGGCTGCCCAGATTAGACACTACATTTCCCAACATCCTTTGCAGGTAGGTATGGCCATATGGCTAAGTTCTGACCAATGGCTATAAGTGGTAAGGTCCTGTGAAAGCCTCCAGAACCTTCCTTAAGCGACAGTGTCTGTCTATTCCTCCATTGGCTGCCAGGAGCATGGGTGCTGCCATTTTGGGTCATGAAGTTGGAGTCACACTTGGCAGAGCAATAAGATGTGAGATCCTAAAGTTGACACACTGTATTATCTCTTAATTGCCTGCTGGGACGCATGAAAGAGAAACAAACTGTGATCTCCTTCAAGCCACAATATTTTGATTTTCTATTATGTGTACCTAAACATAATCCTAATGAATACAGAGGGGTAGAATGAATGCTACTGGGGTTTCGAGAAACAGGACCAGGAGGGTTGGAACATTCAAAGAAGGCTGTATGGCTAAGGTTGGCCCTGAGTTGTCCTGATGGATGCTGTGCTGCAAGATGAATGAGGCATGGCCCATGTCTTTGAGGGGCTCAGGGTCTAGTGGGAGAAACACAGGTAGACAAATATCTATAGCCAGGGCCATTGCAATTAGCTGACATATGGGCAGCCCTTGGCATCCACCAGGCTGATTACATGGCTCATATTTATTTTTATGTTATGTTATGTTACGTTACGTTACGTTACGTTATGTTATTTTTTGAGATGGAGTCTCACTCTGTCACCCAGGCTGGAGTACAGTGGCGCGATCTCTGCTCACTGCAAGCTCCGTGCCTCCGAGGTTCAAGCAGTTCTCCTGCCTCAGCCTCGTGAGTAGCTGGGACTACAGGAGCCCGCTACCACACCCAGCTAATTTTCTTTATATTTTTAGTAGAGACGGGACTTCACCATGTTAGCCAGATGGTCTCGATCTCCTGACCTTGTGATCTGCCCACCTCAGCCTCCCAAAGTGCTGGGATTACAGGTGTGAGCCACTGTGCCCAGCCTTTATTTTTATTTTTTTGTGATGGAGTTTCACTCTTGTTGCCCAGGCTGGAGTGCAATGGCGCAATCTTGGCTCACTACAACCTCCGTCTCCTGGATTCAAGCAATTCTCCTGCCTCAGCCTCCCAAGTAGCTGGGATTTCAGGCATGTGCCACCACACCCAGCTAATTTTGTATTTTTAGTAGAGATGGGGTTTCCCCATGTTGGTCAGGCTGGTCTCGAACTCCCAACCTCAGGTGATCCGTCTGCCTGGGCCTCCCAAAGTGCTGGGATTACAAGTGTGAGCCACCGCACCAGCTCATGCCTCAGCCACATCACTGGCAGAGTGTCAAGGGACACAACAGGAAATTCATGCTAAGTTGTCGAGTTCTGGAAAGCTCTGTGCAGGAAGTGATGTTTTTCTGAGCCTTGAAGAAGGCATGATGGGGAGGGGCATTCCAGGGCAGAGGCACACAAGAGGCAACGGCGTGAGGGTAGTCTGGTGAGGCGGGGCCGGCGGTGGCTCACGCCTATAATCTCAGCACTTTGGGAGGCCAAGGCGGGTGGATCACCTGAGGCCGGGAGTTCGAGACCAGCCTGGACAACATGGCAAAACCCCATCTCTACTAAAAATACAAAAATTAGCCAGGCATGGTAGCACGCACTTGTAGTCCCACCTACTCAGGAGGCTGAGGCAGGAGAATCACTTGAACCCAGGAGGCGGACGTTGCAGTGAGCCGAGATTACACCACTGCACTTCAGCCTCGGTGACAGAGCGAGACTCTGTCTCAAAAAGAAAAAGTGTGGTGCGAGAGACCTGGCAAAGCAGAACAGTCCATCCCTGCACAAGCGGTTTGGGCCTTGTTTACAGGAAGCCATCACACGGACCTGAGAGTGTTCTTGATTAAAAGGAGACTATACCTGGGATGATGGATCTTTCAGATACATGATTATTTAATTTTTTTTTTTAAAGGCCAAATTCTTCCTGGGAAGAAAGAATCAGCAAGGTGCAGAGGAGGCAGGTGAGGTCCTGCCTAGATCGTTAGAAGTCAATGGCTCCGTCGGCATGGCAGGGGAGAGGTCTGCAAAAAGGCCTTTAAAAAAGAAAAATTGCAAATGGTTTGCAAATGTTTATGGATAGGTCCAGAACCATGAATTTTGACAACTAAAGGATTTCCAGAGAGGCTGAGGGAAAAGCCAGAATTGAGTTAAGCAGAGATTTATAACAGTTTTTATTGGATGGAAGGTCCCCATCTGTACTCAGAGATCTGGGTTACATTAAATATCACTTCCAATGAGATCTTGTCTTAAATTTAATGGGCAAAAGAGAGGAGTTAGATAAGTGTTTGTATCATTATTTTAACAAGTCTCTGCTTTATGAGAAAAAAAAAATCTGTTTAAGAATAGCAATGGGTAAATTGTCACAGTTCAGTTACCTGTTCCTGAAGAATCGACTCTCCCCTGGCTCAGGCTCTGTGGTGGTAGCTACTTGATTTACAGACAGGTGGCCAGAGAGAAACTAGCCAGCCCCTCTAGGGCACTGTCCCATCTTGCCAATTCCACCCCTGTTTCCAGAACAGAACGTGGGTAGGATGAGGACCAGTGCGAAGGAGAGGGAGGAGGCACGTGTGAGTGAGGGGGCATCTGACTGGGGAGAAGGCCTGTTCTGCAACGTGGTGGGTATCAACGGCCTTTCATCCTCCTCCCTTGCCTCTGGGGGAGACTTAGATTCTGCAAAATGCTTTTTTCTTTTTTTTTTAATTAAAGTGTTATCACAACTTCCTATGGAGTAGGCAAAGGCATCCACAAAGTGGTATTATCCCGGTTTGCAAGAAAGGTAAGCATCAGACAGGTGATGTGGCTTCCCCAGGTCTAATAGCTGCCAGGCAGTGAAGGAAAGGCCCCAGCACCAGGCAGGGGAAGGTGGGTAACCCAAGGGAAGCCTGGAGTCCGTGCAGACGTCCCAGCAGAGGCATGGCCGAGGGAAGAAGCCTCTGCTCCCACTCAGGGGGGCTCATGGGAGCGAAGGAGTGGCAGAGACTGAAGTCTGAAGACCTCCGCTCTGCCTTTCTGGCCCCTGTGTCTTTTTCATGCCTGCTCACCCACCCACAGTGCCCTCCTCCCCCCGGGGGGAGGGGCCGCCCCTTCCTCCCAGGGGCTGTGCCCAATACTAAACAATTTCTGCCCAGGTTCCTGTCTCCACAGGCATCCATTGTCATTATTCTTTTTTTAAAAAAATCGGAATGGATTTTATTAAGAGAAAATCAATACACACAACATAACCTGCAGCAGATAAAGCAGATAAGCTTTCAATGCACAGTCTCGGTGCCTTTTCCCAGGTGTTCCTTCCACTCCCTTAGCCAGAAGCCTTTGTCCGTGGGCATCTGATGAGCCACTTCTGGGAAGCCAGCCTCCCTGCTCCTCTTGCCAGCAGCTTTGTTCAGCAGCCCCTTCCCACCTCCCGTCTTGGCTCTGTGCTCCATCCTGGCAGCTAGCCCCAGACCCAGCCAGACCAGCCGCCTGTAGACTCACTCTTGTCTTTGGCCTCAGGTCAAGGGCCTCCCCAGCAGGCCAGCCCATTGCCGCCTCCCTCCATCACTACATCAGTGTCACTCCTCCAAGAAGCAGGCACTTTGGGGTCAATAGCCTCTGGTCTCCATTCATTCCTGTGTGACCTTGGACCCATTGCATAACCTCTCTGAGCCTCAGGTTCCTCATAGGTAATAATCTAGACAATAACACTCCTTTCCCTGCATTTTGGGACCAAGGAAATTACCTGGTATACGCAGCAGGCCTAATCTGTGCTCGGCACATAGTAAGCACATGGTGGTGTTTAACTTCCTTCTCGGGGTCCACCTGTGTCCCTGCTCCTTCATTCCATCTTTCTGAGCACTGAATTGCCAGAAGGCTTATCCTCAGAACAGAGCAGCCTACCCCTGTCTGCTCTCCTTGGTGTACCAAGTGCAGTGGGCATCAAGCTCCCCATGGAAGTCCTTGTGCCGAGTCCCCTTAGGAGGGACAGAGCTGGAATTTGGATGTAATGAGCACTCAGAGCATGCCAATGAGAGACAGGGACCAGAAAGTTAGAGAAGGTGAGGGGGAGAAGGAATGAATAAAGGGAGAAGAAAGAAAGAAATCATGGGGGCAGGAAGGAAAGGAAAAAATCTTTTTTTTTTTTTTCTTTTAAGAGATAAGGTCTCACTATGTTGCCCAGGCTGGTCTCCAACTCCTGGGCTCAAGTGATCCTCCCACCTTGGCCTCCCAAAGTGTTAGGATTACAGGCATGAGCCACCACGCCTGGCCGGAAGGAATCTTTCATTAGCAACAGACATCTTGTTAATTATACAGTGACTGGTACAGAGGAGGGACTCAAGGCCCTTTGTAGTAACAGATGATGGATGGATGGATGGATGGATGGATGGATGGGTATATGGCTAAATGGAGGGAAAGAAGACAGGGAGGAAAGGAAGGAAGAGGGAAGGGGGAGGGAGGGAGAAAAGGTGGAGGTAGTCTGTGTTCTCCCGGTCTGGGCTCCTCTTCCTGTCCAGCTCTGCTCTCCCTTGAGGGGAGATGGGGCTTCCAGGTAAGAGCCGCTCTGAGGAGTCCTGCAGCAAGGACACCTATTTGATTTCGACTCACTGCTTCCCAAACCTCTACCATCATGTAACTTTTTCTTTTTTTAATTAAGAGCACTTACTTTGCATCTTGAAGATACTAAAGTTTTGTACAGTGCAGTTTTAAAATGTTGCTGTGGACTAGAGAATAGAATATTCACACTGGAAGATTGAAGGGGTCATTGAGGTCTCTCTTGAAAACTCCTACTCACCCTTTGAAGCCCACTTCAAATGCCCTTGGCACTGAGTGGTGTTTCCCTACTTTTCCCCCAGGGAGAATTAACTAGTATCTTTATCTGTGCCTCCATGACCCTTATACACCACTTTATTCTGTTTCCTTCACATGGAGTTGGCTGGTTGTGCCCATCCCTGCCAGACAGAAAACTTTTTGAGGGCAGGAATTATGTGCTGCTCAACTGTTTCCCTAGCATCTGGCATGTAATAGGTCCTCAAAACACATTTATCAGCTGAATTAGTCCAAGATCTTTATTTTATAAAGAGGTAAACTAAGACCTAGGCAGCCACCAGGACTGGCCCCAGGGTTCACCAGCGAAGCTTGGCAGTGGTGTGTGCCAGCCTAGGTTCCAGCTCCCTGACCCTGAGCTAGCTGCCACAATTGCTGGGTTTTCTCTCAGCATTTCTGTTAACAGTCAAGTAAAGAAAGGACTCAGGTGGGGATAAACTGTAGCTAATACCTCACCTTGGTTAAGCAGATGTCAGGGTGGCCATTTCTGTTCCTACATTAACACCACATTTATGTTACTGGCAGCTGCAGGTTTGCTTTAAGGGCTAATAGGCCCTAACTAGGGTCCTGCCCTGAGCCTAGTTGCATAGAGGATTGTGCTTTCTCTTATTCTTCTGTGTCTCTGACTGCTAGTGCCCTAGTGAGGACAGTAGCCCTCAGTTCAATAAGCGGACTGCTCGTGCCCTAGTGAGGGCAGTAGCCCTCAGTTCAATAAGCTGACTGCTAGTTCCCTAGTGAGGACAGTAGCCCTCAGTTAAATAAGGTAGGTGGAGGGATAGCATCTTGAAGATGAGAGGAGGCCACAGAGAACCTAGTCAGCAAGGAGGCCAGGGCTGACCCCTAAAGGACCCACTTCTCCCAGGTCTTCCTCATGGGCCTTGGGGAGGGGGAGCCTGGAGCTCTGAACCAACCTGGTGGGGACAGGGTGGGGAAAGCAGATGTAGGGAGCTGGAAGAGGGTCCTGGGGCCCCGAGGCCAACACCACCCCTAGACCTGCTTCTGCCCACCTGCAGAGCCTTTGCCCCAGCCTGGGTTGGTTCCTAGCATCTATGTCTGTGCCCCCAGTGAGTGTGGCCTTGTCTCTACATGGAGTTCACATGCAGGGTGTGGCTTCTGGGGGACAAGGGCGGAATCTTATGTTCGATCGGTTAAACAATTCTGGAGGGGGCATGTTTTGTGCGATGCCTGGAGGGTGGGTGGTGACGGGCACAAAGGTTGTGCCACAGGTAGTTTCCTTTTAGGGCGTTTAGGGTCTTGTGACCCTAGATGTGCCTTTCTACCTTCCCCAGGGCTTAGCAGCTAGGAGGAACCCTGCAGGGGCAGAGTGATCGGTGCCAGCCTGGGGCGGGGCCGTGGGGTGGGCAGCCCCCTTCACAGGCTGTCCATGCACTGGGGTGAGATGGGGCCCAGGGAGGGGTGTGAGGGGAAGGATGATCAGATTTTCCCAATGTGAAGGTGTGGGGCAACAGGGATCCCTATGTTTCTAGAGGAGGGGATGGCAGATGTCACCAGTGCCCTACCCTCGTGCCCTCCACTGGGATGACTCTGAGCTGGGGGTCCCACAGGCCTCCCTGAGCTCCTCAATGGGATTAAGGTCCAGTCATCAGGCTTTCCTCCCTCCCCTGCCCCCCTTCCCCACCTCCCTACTGGGACCTCCTGGGATTACCTCCCAAATAAACAACCTGCCCTTGAATCTTTTTCACAGGTCCTGCTTCTGGGGAAACTCAAGACAGTATAAATTGGTGCAATCTATTTGGAGAAAGATTCAGCAATAAGTATCAAAATTATAAATGTACGTGTTCACGGGCCAGCAGCTCCACTTCTGGGAATTTATGCCATAAATATAACCTTTCATATGCCATATGATCTATGAATGAGGTTATTTATGGCAGCACTACTTTTAAGAGCCAAAGATTGAAAACACCTAAATGCCCATCGCTGGGGATGAGTTCGGCAGATCAGGGTTCATTCAACTGGCAGAATATTATGCAATCATTAAAAAGGAATGGAGGGGGCTACTCTTTATGGACTGATTTGGAACAATCTCCAAGATAAATTGCTAAGTGGGAAAAAAAGCAAGGTATAGAAGAGCACGTTTGTATAAAACAAAAAGAATATATAGCCGTAATTGCTTATTTATTGGATCGACGATCTCTGCAAATCTACCAAGAAACTGATAACCTTGGAGCCTGTGGAGAGAGGAATTAGGTGGCTGGGAGTAGGGAAGGGAGGGAGATTTTCAGGATATTTCCTATGCACCTTTTGATTTTTGCATCATGTGCAAGTTTGCATTATCTATTTAAAATGTAGTCTATACAACTAAAAAAAATTATGAAGAATAATCATATACCTGGGTGCCTGCTATAATGATCAGTCCAATTTTAGCTTGTCTCGGGAAAGTTGAACCCATGGCTGGCGGCATTCAACCTTCTCTTTCTCATTTACCACTCCCATAAGGTGGTTCTGCATCATTACTCCAGGGTTTCTAAATAAGGAAAGTAGGCCTGTGTCCAGCCTTCCCCCAAGATGCTGAGAGTCCAAGCCGTCCTTCCCCTATCCCCTACCTGAGACATCAGAAGCTTCTTAAATAGTCCTGACTATTTAAGGGAAGAAGGACAGTTGCAGCCCTTACTTTCTCGAGTTATTTGAAATGCAGACCACGGTTTTTGGAGAGGAGAAGATGAGGCAGGAGGCTGGAAGAAATGACCTTTTCACATCAGCTCTTCCTGGGTGGGTACCTATATTCCAGGGGCCTGGCGCAGTACCTGGCACGTTTGTTGGCTGGCTGGCTGAATGTCTTTTTGTCCCAGAATTCCAGGCATGCAGGAACAAGGGGAAAGATGACCCCTCCTTCCAGTTCCTGGGGTCCTAGTCAATAATGGTTGGTGAGCAGAGCTCTGAAGTTGGACACATTCGGGTAAAAATCCCAGCTGTAGCCTCCTTACTGCTATGAGACCTTAGGTGAATATCTGCCCGAGCCTCAGTTTCCTCATCTACGCAATGGGGACAGAGGCCCCCTTTGCAAAGGATTAAATAAGGTTGCATCGGGGTGCTGCACAGTGTGCCCAGCACATAGTAGGCTTTGCTAGGTGTCTGCATATCTCTCCCCCTCCCTTGGCAGAAGGATGACCACTGCCACTGCTGAGACCAGACACTGTCCCCTCCTTGCCACCCTTGACTTGAGGGTGGAAGGAGGACCACCCTCAAGTCAAGGAGGTCCTCCTTCCATCTAACTGAAAACTCTCCGCTGTTCCCCAGGCCGGTGCCCTCCTATGCTACTGTCATGCACAAGAGAAAAAGCTCTCAGCTTGTTCCCACTGAGCCTCTTCCAGATCTGAAGCCCCAAGGAAAGTCAAGGTTGAGTCCTGTGGGCCCAACAATGGGCAGCCCCAGGCCCTCTCTCTTTGCTTCCAATCCAGTCTCATCACTTTTCTCCTCTCTGCCCCCTCCTGGGCAGAGCGACTCTTGGTGCAAGGTCAGCTGTGAGCTGTCCAGGGTCCCTGGGCACACTCCTGCTCCTTCTCTGCCCCATTTCCTTCCCCTGCACCCAGGGAGTTGGGAAATAGCTCAGATTCCGATGACAAGGAGACTGGGCCCTAGGCAGAGCAGTGGCTGACAAGTTGCATGTTACAATAAATCCCCACAATTAGACCCTGCAAACAACACCGCTGCTGTCGCATCCCTAATATACAGCAGGGAGTTGGCTCAGTGTTCCTGGCAACCAATTCTTGAACTAAAAATAGTTGGCTGTGGCTTCACCTTTCCCTCCTCAGCATCCAGTCTCCATAGGTGCCAGGGAGGGAATGACCCTGGTGTCCAGGTCCTGCCCTGGTGCTGGAGGGCAGAGCATCAAGGGTTAACCCAGCCTTCACTAATGTGACTGTCAAGGAATTGCCCGCAGGGTAGGGAGTGGGGGTCTTCTGTAGGGGACGGGAGCCGGCCTGAGCTGTTTTAAAGCAAGTAAGGCTTTTTGAGTAGGCAGCCACCTCCTGAGGCCTCCCAATACCACCTCTTCAGCACCCTCTCGCATCCCCACCCGTCCAGTCCAGCAGCAGCACAAAGGGGCCCGAAGGTGCAGCATTAGGGAATCTAATGGCCTGAGGAATAAGTTCTCACCCACTGTGACTCCTTGGGCCAGTCACATCTCTGGATTTCGGCTGCCTCATCTGCAAACGAAGGATTCAATAAGTTGATCTGTTTCTGTCTAGATCCTCAGGCATAGTGAGCCTCACAATGGCAAGTACTCTGTCCCAAGTATGCTCACATGCGTCAAAGTCTCTGAAATGCTGACACGTGGGTGTGCAACCCCCCTCGCAGAGCAGTGGTCAGCACGTACAGAGAAGCAGCCCAGCCCTATGTCAGACCCTCTGCCTTAGAACCACTTGCCACTAATAAATCACCCACCACCCCTATGAAACAGGTGGTTCATAAAGTCTTGTCAATCAGTCATACCTTAGTCTAGAAGTCCTTTCCTGGAAGACAGGGGGAAGCATGGAGTCTGGGGTTCCTCCTGGGGCTGTTGGGATATCAAAAGCCTTACCTGGCTTCCCACCATCCCTGTGGAAATCCCCCAAGTGGAAGCCATGGGCCGCCACAAGACGTGGCCCCAGCCCAGCTTTCCAATCTCAGAACGTCATCCCCTGTCCTGGGGTCCTAGGACTCCTCACTGTTCCCCAAACAGACGGAGCACAGTCCCACCTCCCGGCCTTTGCTCACAATGGTGCCTCCACCTGGAATGCTGTTGCCCCTTCTCCCCTCTGTCTCTCTCCCCTCTGTCCCCTACATTTCTATGTTGGTAGAAATCCTGCTCATCTTTTAAAGTACAAATGGACCGGGTGCAGTGGCTCACACCTGTAATCTCAGCACTCTGGGAGGCCGAGGCAGGCGGATCGCAAGGTCAGGAGATTGAGACCATCCTGGCTAACACGGTGAAACCCCATTTCTACTAAAAATACAAAAAATTAGCCAGGTGTGGTGGCGGGTGCCTGTAGTCCCAGCTACTCCGGAGGCTGAGGCAGGAGAATGGCGTGAACCCGGTAGGTGGAGCTTGCAGTGAGCCGAGATGGCGCCACTGCCCTCCAGCCTCGGTGACAGAGCGAGACTCCATCTCAAAAAAAAAAAGAAAAAAGAAAAAAAAGAAAGTACAAGTGCCACCAACTCTTTGATGAAGTTTTCCCTATCCTGTGGCTAGAATGAGCCCCTCAGTGTCCCTCTTTTAACAGCATTTGAAACGATGTAGTTTTGGAACCAGAAGAATCTTAGGGACCATGTACAACAGCGTTTCCCAAGATATTTTGACTGTGACTCATCGTAAGAAATCCACTCTGTTGTGACCCAGCACACACACACACACACACACACAGAGACACACAAGTGCATAAAACACATGTGCATATACATATAGTCCACACTCAACCATAGACACAAATAGACACACGTACACATACATGCAGGTACCTGTGGAAACATGTACACAGAGATGTGCAGCCAAAAGAAGTTTTTTTGTTTCTTTTTGTTTGTTTGTTTGTTTGTTTTTGAGACAGGGCCTCACTCTGTCACCCAGGCTGGAGTGCAGTGGCACAATCTCAACTCACTGCAGCCTCAATCTCCTGAGCTCAAGCGATCCTCCTGCTTGAGCTCTCAAGTAGCTCGGACTACAGGCATGCACCACCATGACTGGCTAATTTTTATATTTTTGCAGAGATGGGATTTCACAACATTACCCAGGCTGGTCTTGAACCCCTGAGCTCAAGCGATCTGCCCACCTCGACCTCTCAAACTGCTCTGGGGTTGCAGGCGTGAGCCACCGTGTCAGCCCAATAAGTTTCTTTGTGTAATACTTACCTCTATTGTGTGCCGTGTTCTGATGCAGTTGCTTAAAGTTTTTTTCTTTCTTCGAATGTTGGTTCTGACACTAAATTTATCTCCCCATCCTGTAATGGGTTGCAAACTGCAGTTTGGAAAATACTGAACAAGTTCGACCCCTTATTTGCAGATAGAAGTACCAAGGTCCAGAGGGAGGAAGGGACTGGATCAAGGTCATGCAGCCAGTTGGTGGCCAGACTCGGACCACAGTCCAGTGTCCTTGATTCACAGCAGCGACCTTTCCTCTGTCACAGAGCCGCTGATGCTATAGCTATTCCTGCAAGGTTGCAGCTCCACAAGTGAAAGGACCTTGTCCCCAGCACCCCCCACCCTGCCCCAAGGGCCTTGTCTATAGTAGGTGCCCAATAAACGGCTCCATTGGACTGACTGCACAATGATGCAAAAGTGGTTTGGAAGTCAATGAGGTCTCTGCTGGAGTGAGGGGTTAATACATTCAGCTCCTGCGGCCTGGAGACAAGGTCAGCTTTAGCTCATTAGTGGGGCTGGGCTTTCCCAGGGCTTAGGAATTCTGCAATTCACAGTGGAGCAGAAATCCTGCTGCTGAGCTGAGGGGGAGGGGCAGAGACAGGGAGGAGGGGAGGCTGGAAGAGAGGTGGAGATCGATCAGCAGGGAGGGGACGTTTTGGGGAAGGAAGGTGGTCAGGGTGGCTGTGATGGTGACAGCGGGTGGCAGGATATGACGGGATATGAGGGGGTCTGCAGCTCATTGAAAATCTGAACAAGCTCCAAAGAGGATGGAACTCAGTCTCCCCCCAGCTCCTCCTGTCTTCCTCTGAGAAGTGGCAGGGGAGGTCGGCGAGGCAATGTGCTGATGAGCACAGAGAAATGAGGGGCGGCGGAGATGCAGAAATGAGTAATTTCCACACAGCTCTGCTTAATATCAGAGTCTGTGCTGCTCAGAGATGGCCAAGGAGCCACTTGAGGCCTCTACAGCCCCCTCCTTCCTGCGACACTCCCCCCTTCCACCCATCAGAGCTCAGGACACTCATCTGTTAATGAGACGGGCAGCTGGTTCCCCACACCCATCCTCGGATGGAGCTGGCAGGCACGGACTCCTCAGGGGCTGGGGGTGCTAAGCCATCCCCTGTGGCCGCCCCTCTGCTTCCCAATGAGGGGTGTGATTGGCACAGATCACAGAGAAAGGAGACAAGCAGGGTAGCCTGGCAGGAGCAGAGTCCTGGCCATTGGTTTACTCATTCATTTGGTGAGTATCCATTAAGCTCCTGCTGCGTGCCGGGCCCAGTGTGAAGTGTGCAGGAGTGTAGCTGTGAACAAGACTGTTGAGAATGTAGCAGAGAAAACGGGCTTTAGACCTTGCTTTGAGCAAGGGAGAGGCCCACAGGAGGCACTGGTGAAGGCTTCCTAGAGGGAGTGAGGTTTAAGGCAAAATTTCCAAAGAAGTTGAGGAGCCTGGAGTCCAGGTGAGGAGTTGAGATGGGACGGGTGGCTGAGGAGGCCCCTCATATATGTGGTTTGGTGGGGCCTCCTCAGCCCCGTGTCTGGGCCTCAGCTTTGCAGCATGGGGAGCTCTGTTGTTTCAGTCGCCTTTAATGGGAATTCGACTCACAATAAACAAACCTTCCAAAGACTGAGTCGTACATCAAAATGTCAATTCATTTTTTTTTAATGGAAATATATTTGACAAGCTGAACCTTATCAGCAGCCTGCTTCAGGATCAGGAATCCAGAGTGTGAGCCTCAATGCCACATCACACCAACTAGGAAACTCTGGGCAAACCTTTCATCTTCTATGAGCTTCAGTTTCCTCATCTGAAAATAGGGTTAATCATAGCACTTACCTAGGGGCATGAGGAGGATAAAGTGAGCTATTATGTGTCAAAGTGCTTCATCTCTATAGAAGGACTATACACAAGCTGGTGAGTTCATAAATTTGCATTTATTTATTTATTTTTATTTATTTACCATTTTGAGACAGGGTCTCACTCTGTCACCCAGGCTGGAGTGCAGTGGCATGATCTTGGCTCACTACAGCCTTGATCTCTCAGGCTCAAGCAATCCTCTGACCTCAGCCTCCCAAGTAGCTGGGACCACAGATGTGCACCCCCATGACTGGATACTTTTTTTTTTTTTTTTTTAAGACAGAGTCTTACCATATTGCCCAGGCTGGTCTGAAACTCCTGTGTTCAAGTGATCTGCCCGCCTCAGCTTCCCAAAGTGCTGGGACTACAGGCATGAGCCACCACGCCCAGCCTACATTTATTTTCTTGGTAGATGATAAATGTGCATGGTACAAATTCCAAAGGTACCAAAGGACATAAGTTGACCAGTGAGTCTCCTCCCTGGTCCTCACCCTGCCTCAATCATTAGCTACCCAGTTCCCCTCTTTGGAAGCAACCCAAATTATCAGTCTTTGTGTATAACTTTTTTTCTAAAAAGACTCTTTCATATTACAATAATAACGTGTGGTATAAAAAAATCCAAAGGGAATAAAATGAACACCTTTTATTCCTTCCAGGCTCCCACCCCAGAGGTAACTGTGGGGCAGTCTCTCGTTTAAAGGATAACTATTATTGCTAGTCCTGGATGTACCTCTCAGGGGCAGTCTACTCAGGAGACCAGGTTATAAATGAGAACATGCTGGCTTTGCCAGGAAATGGGAAGAAATGATGTCAGGTTCCCAGGGGATATTTTTATCAACTTAGTGAGAGGTGAAGCCAGCTGGACTTCCTAATTCTAGTGGGGACTTGGAGAACTTTTTTGTCTTATAAGAGGTTTGTAAAATGCACCAATCAGTGCTCTGTAAAAATGCACCAATCGGTGCTCTGTAGCTAGCTAGAGGTTTGTAAAATGCACCAATCCGTGCTCTGTAAAAATGCACCAATCAGTGCTATGTAGCTAGCTAGAGGTTTGTAAAATGGACCAATCAGCATTCTGTAAAATGGACCAATCAGCAGGACATGGGTGGGGACAAATAACAGAATAAAAGCTGGTCACCTCCCCCCTGCCCCCAATCCCTCCCCCCCACCAGCCAGTAGTGGCAACCAGCTTGGGTCTCCTTCCACGCTGTGGAAGCTTCCTTCTTTCACTCTTCTGCTCTTCACGATAAATCTTGCTGCTGCTCACAATTTTTGGGTCTGTGCCACTGTTAAGAGCTGTAACACTCACCGCGAAGGTCCACAGCTTCATTCTTGAAGTCAGCGACACCACAAACCCACTGGAAGGAAAAAACTCTGGACACATTAGGGCCAAGGAATGAATGGCCCCTGGTCACTCTAGAAAGATTTACCATCCATCCAGTCCTTCTGGTGGGGCCCTCTACAGGGTGCTGTGGAGAACACAAAGTTGAATGAGAGAAGCATGCGTCTTTCATCTTTTATTAGTAGGACAAAGGACTTAGGTCCATGGATTCATCCAAGTCTGAAAGGGACAGGAGAGGTCCCCTAATTACCTCTCAGCACCACTGCTATTTCACAGACCAGGAAACCGAGATCCAGAAGACATGATGTGCCCAAGGCCACACAGCAAGGGGATGGCTGGGTCAGGTCTGGGAGGCAGATTTGGGGATACAACCCTAAAAAAGGTGGGAGCTGATGCATGAGAGTGGGGGGCCTGGAGTGTGTGACAATCCAGAAGAGAAGGAAGGAAGGGTACTCCAGGCAGAGCTTGAGGAAAAGCCCCAGAGCAGGGGGCTTGGGAGTGCACAGGATTCACTCTGACTCCCAGCAGGAGGACCCGGAGCAAGGCTGGGAAGGAGGGGTGGACAGAGGTTCTTTCCAGCCAGGGAGAGTCACCGTAGGAATACAGCAGCCAGAGGCTCAGGGCCCCCAGTGCTGTTAAACTCCAGAGAACATGTTCCTTCTGCAGCCTGCGTGGACGCACCTCTGGAGTCTGCACCACACCACTCCCCCTCTGTATAGTTGGCACGGCTGGAAAGGCATGGCCAGAGCTTCACCTTCGCTGCTTTTCTTCCTTGAGCCTCTCTGCCTCCTGCCTCTTTCACCCCATAACAGCATCCTTCCCGTGAGGGGAGACTTCCAGGTCTCCTCTGTGACACCCCTATCAATAAGTCCTCCACCTGCATTTCCTCCACGGGGATCTCTGCTAATTTATTTGGGGTGACTCCCATCCTACCTTCACCCCCTTGCCTTGGGACTGTCCCATCAGGCCCCCTGGGGTGGCCTCCGCATCCCTCCAGTTTGCTGGAATCACAGGCAAGGAAAGCCTCATCATGCACTAGCATTTGCAAACTCAGCTCCCAAGCAGCCTGCAGTCGCCAAGGTCTTAGCGGGAAGCGATGGCCCAAGCCCACTAGTATCTGGATAATTTGAGAAGGTCTTGTTACAGGGACTATTTACAAATATGTGCACAAGGTGGGGAGACCTCAAGGGGACATGCAACATCTTGAGGCCAGTGGGAACTCAGCTGTGACCATTGTTAGGTCCAAAAGAAAAAGGGGAAGGAGGGGTTACCACACCCAGTAGAAGAGCCATGGAGAGAGGCTGCCACGGGAGCCGCAAGGACCTCAGTCAAGGGACACAGCCAGCCCATGGCCAACCCACAGGGAGAGAGTTGGAGGGACAAGTACCCAACCTCACCCTCCTTGCTCCAGCCTGGGCTTCCTATTGGCTGAGCCCAGCCAGAGTGGGAAGGTGACGGAGACCTTAGACAGCCCTGAGCACAGAGCAGATGGCGAGGGTGAAGGGTGGATGTGGAGGGGAATGGGAGATCCCCAGCATAGCCACCTACTTCCTTCACCATGGACTGACGCCCATCCTCCCTCCGTGTCCTCACGAGTTCTACCAGGCTGTATGCAGCTAATGAATCCCCGTCTCCCAGGTAACACCTCCTTTCCCTCCCCTCCTCGCCACATGACTTAGGAGCCCTCTGTGCTCCTCCTGCAGCTGGTCTGCAGGTGGGAACCATAACCTGAGCCATTATCATCCCCTTGCCCCAACCCCAGGGGAACAGAACCATCTAGCCAGGCTCAGACCAGTCCTCTCATGAAGGAGGGACTCGGGAAGGGGTGGGCATGAGGCCTTCCTCTTCTGGAATGAGCTGCTGCTGTGTAGCCAGTGGGCTGATCCCTGGTCAGCACTTCCCTGGCTCAGGCATGCCTGGAAGGTGCTGGCCCCCATCCAGCTGAGCCACTGGGGCCTGGCCAGATGGCAGGCAGCAATGCCAAAGCTGGCTCTGAGCCACAGGCCTGGCTGTGAAAATTGAGCAACGGGTGGCCCAAGGGAGGCAGATGCCCTCAGCCACCTAGGGCAGAGCCCCAGGTGGCCCAGCCCCATCCTGCTGTGGCTCACCAGACTTAGACTGCAGGTCCACTGAGTCTGGCAGGGGCCCTGGGGCAGCAGCCATGCCCTGGGAAGGCAATGTGGTACACAGCCAGGGAGGCTGAGAGCTGGGAGCCCGGGCTCGGCTCTGCGCTGCCCCCACACACATGGTCTTTGGAATATTGCTTCCTCTTCTGAGCAGAACCTTTCTCCCAAATTGAGATCTCCTATAGAACCCCACTATATAAAACTGGTTGAAACAGAAGTGCACCCCACAGCCCCCTCCCTGGGCTCCCCTTCACCACCCCCTCCCTGCACCCAACCTTCAGCACCAGTCCTAAGGCATCTTTTTGGAATCTTGGGTTCCACAGAAAACGGTTTGGACACCATGGTCTGCGTGCTCCCTGAGTGGTCCCAGGCAGCTCCCACAGGCTGTAAGATTTTTAAATGCATATAAAAATAGGCAAAATGTTATAAACTCCCCATGTACCCATCACTTGGATTCCACAATTAACAGCTCACAGCCAATCTTATTTCATCAATATCCTCACCTGCTTCCTCCTTTCCCATAGTATTCAGCAAATTCTGGACATCATGTCATTTCATCTATAAATATTTCAGTCTGTATCTCTAAAAGATAATGACTCATTTTAAATATATAACCACAATGTCATCATTACACCTTTAAAAATTAACAACCATTCCTGAAATCATCAAATATCTAAGCAGAGTTCATATTTCCAATTGTCTGTTTATAGGTTTTTGGTTGTTTTTTAAAATCTGTTAAAAGAGTCAGAGTCCAAATGTCCACATAACATATTGCGGCTGGTTGATATGTCTCTTTGGTCTCTCTTTGTCTTGCTCTGGGAGTTAGAAGTGGCCACTGAAGGTCAGGGTGGCCATTTGCATGGGCTTCCTCGGGGGCAGTGAAGACACTCCCAAGAGCCTAGAGGGGAGATTTGTCCTGCCCTGAGCCCTTTGTAAGGCCAGAGGGAAAAGGAGAGGAGGGAAGGAGTGAAGGGCTGGGTGAGGCTGCCGCTGCGTCTTCCCACCAGGAGGCTGCAGCTGCCTGACCGGGGTTGGGTGTGGGGCTGTTCCCATCCAGGACTGGGTGGCCTTGAACCCCAGAAAAGGGGGGTGCCTCACTGTAGTGAGCAGGACTCAGAAGAGGATGGTGCTCAGAGAGTGCGCTGCCCTGGAGGCAGGAGCCTGGGGCCTAAGCCGCTGGTAAAAATGACCATTAACCAAAAACATTTCGTTTGGCATCTGCTGAGATATGACTGCCAGAGGCTGGGACTGCAGTGACGACTGGAAAGCAGTCTCTGCCCTCTGGGAGCTTGAAGCACTTGGAATCAGCTAAGCACATACCTTGTGTATTTAACCTCTAGATTTCAATATACCTATCTGTAAAATGGAAAAATAGTACCTCATCTATTAGAGCAGCTGGTTTCTACCAAAGCCCTTTCTAGCTCTAAAGTGGGATTTTATGAAGAGGGAAAAAAGGGACAACCTATACCTATAGTGGAGATGAGGGGAGGGCAGGGTGAGGAACATCCACACTGAAAGCCCAGAGTCTCAAGTCCTGGCTTGCCTGACTACCAGCTGATGCTCCACCATGGCTATCACCCCAGTGCCTTCCCATGGCCCCAGTGCTCCAGAAATGATGGAGTTCAGGAAATGCAGAGTGGTGGACCCTAGCCTCTTCAGACAGGATGGGTCTGGATCACAACCTCACGGAGGAGCCGCATTTCTGCTGTCCATGGTGCCACACTGTTGACAAGGCCAGGATTCCTCAACCTCAGCACATGGATATTTTGGGCCAGATAATTCTGTGTCGTGAGGGCTGTCTTGTGCACTGCAGGATGTTTAGCTGGACCACAGCCTCTACCCACCAAATGCCAGTCGCACTCCTTCAGCTATGACAACCCAAAATGTCTTTGGATATTGTGAAACGTTCCCCCTGGAGAGAGCCACTGGTCTGGGCTGGAGGGATGCAACTTCTCTGTAAAGATAAGTGGATGTGTGCAGGTCCTTTCCACGCTGATCTTCTGGCTGACATCTATGATGTGTTTTCACTTCCAAGATGCCTTCTCATTCGCCCAACTCTTCTTATTTCAAATTCACCTTTAAAAAGTGTTTTTTTGTTTTCTCGTTTGTTTGTTTTTTGAGACAGAGTCTTGCTCTGTCACCCAGGCTGGAGTGCAGTGGCACAATCTCAGCTCACTGCAGCCTCCGCCTCCCGGGTTCACACCATTCTCCTGCCTCAGCCTCCCAAGTAGCTGGGACTACAGGCGCCCGCCACCACACCCAGCTAATTTTTTTGTATTTTTAGTAGAGACGGGGTTTCACCATGTTAGCCAGGATGGTCTCAATCTCTTGACGTCATGATCCACCCGCCTTGGCCGCCCAAAGTGCTGGGATTACAGGTATAAGCCACTACACCCAGCCAAAAAGTGTTCTTAAAAAAAAAAAAAAAGCAACAAACTTCAATGGCCCTCTTGGCCACACTTAATAAATGCAAAATATGGTAATTGTGCCCAGGGTAAGTTCTCTTGCCCTTGAGTGGTACAGAGTCAGACTTGGAAGGAGGAGGAGGAGCCCTCTGTGGCCCTCACCTGTTGTCACTGCCAACCTCTGTCCCATGGCTTGTCTCCACTCCCCCCTTTAGCCCATCCACTGGGGAAAGCAAAAAGGGAAGACTAACCCCAGAGCATCATTTTCGTGGAGCTGGAGCCTCCTATAGGTGATACCCCAGCTCACCAGAGGGCTAGGCTCAGGTCACCTCTCCATGGTACACTGGAAAATATCTGGAGTGGGAGTTGGGGACGTGAGGTTCCGATCCTGTCTGTGCGGAAGCCAGCTGTGTGACCTTGGGCTCAGAGGTACTGACCTCTGAACTCAGCCTTCTCATCGGTAAAGTGAGGCTGTTAATACCTCCTTCATGGAATTATTAAAAGAATTAAATGGGAAAATGTTTGTGAAGGAGCTACATAGTGCAAATTGCAAGACAAATCTTAATTATTATTATTATCTGTTGTTCTAAGTGAGAGAATGAAGAACATCACACCCCTTATCCAAAGGCCTGGAAAACCCACAGCCCCTCCCCTGCAACCCCCCAGCCTCATCCCATCTCCTGTTCCCATCAGACCAGCCCCCTCCCCTGCAGCCCCCCAGCCTCATCCCATCTCCTGTTCCCATCAGACCAGCCCCCTCCCCTGCCCTATATTTGTTCCTTGGGCCCTGTCTCTAAGCGACCCTCCCGCCTTGAAAGTCTCCCTCTCTCACATGTCCATACCCACTTCCTTCAATACCCAGCTCCCAACCCACCTCTTCCAGAAAAATATTTCCTCTGACAAAGGGGGTGAGCTCAAAGCCAGATCACCTCTTTCCCCAACTGAATTACCTATTGTGACCTCCACAACCCCATGCCAAACTAAGCACAGTGCCAGGCAGATCTAGGTGAATAGTAACAATGACAATGACGATCATTCATAATATTGAATAATAAAAATAGCAAACATTTGAAGCATTTACTATGTGCTAGGCACTGCGCTAAGCACTTTACGTATTTTAATTCCTCTATCAAATGCCGGTTGGCCACATGGGATTAAACACCTGCCTCTGCCTCCAAACCCCAGCACAAGCATCACCTCCTTGGTAGAGTCTTCCCCATTGGTCTCAGGCAGAATTAATATTCCTGCCTCCACACCCGCAGTGCCTGGTCTATTGTTGACCTAATTTCACTAGCTCTTAATTATTTATCAAAGTGGCTGCTTCCCATTCCAGCCTGTGAACATCTTGAGGGCCAGGACCCTGTTATATTTATCTTTATTAGCTTCAGTGTCCAACAGTGACTGGTACCTAGTTGCTCCTCATTAAATGTTTGTTGAATGAATGCACAGATGAATGGAGTAATTAATACAATATCCCCCAGTGTTCATGGGATTTTAAAGAGGCCACTTTCCTAGCCTCATGCTTCACAAACATTCCAGACCAGTGCTACTCCAAGCATGATCTACAGACCGGCACCTGTCTGCAAACTGTGTTGCCAGTTTATGACCTGGTAAGTGCAGAAATTGAGCATAAGCATTTAGACTTTTTTTTTTTTTTTGGAGTGAGAGTTTTGCTCTTGTCACCCAGGCTGGTGTGCAATGGTGTGATCTCAGCGCACTGCAACCTACACCTCCTGGGTTCAAGCGATTCTCCTGCCTCAGCCTCCCAAGTAGCTGGGATTACAGGCATGCGCCACCATGCCCGGCTAATTTTATATTTTTAGTAGAGATGGGGTTTCTCCATGTTGGTCAGGCTGGTCTCGAACTCCCAACCTCAGGTGATCTGCCTGCCTGGGCCTCCCAAAGTGCTGGGATTATAGGCGTGAGCCATGGCACCCGACCCATGGCTCATATTTAATCTCCACAACTATTGCTATCATCCTATTTTTCAGGGGGAACTGAGGCTTACTGAAGTTAAGCAACTCCCCAAGGTCCTAGAGAGCAGTGGTAGGGCAGAGGTGGTGACCCAAGCACTTTGATCCACAGCTCATGCCTCAGCCACATCACTGGCAGAGAGTCAAGGGACTCAACAGAAACATTCATGCTAACTTCTCAGGTTCTGGAAAGCTCTATGCAGGAGGTGATGTTTGTTCTGAGCCTTGAAGAAGGCATAATGGGGAGGGGCATTCTAAGGCAGAGGCACACAAGAGGCAACCGCATGAGGGGAGTCTGGTGAGGTTGGGCCAGGTGCGGTGGCTGGTTTCAAACTCCTGACTTCAGGTGATCCACCCGCCTCAGCCTCCCAAAGTGCTGGGATTACAGGTGTGAGCCACTGCACCTAGCTACATTTTGACATTTTTAAGCCATTAGACAGAATAGTTTTATGTCCATTTGATGTGCTAGTGTTTAAAACAGGGCTTTCATTTTGTCTTTCTTTCTTTCTTTCTTTCTTTCTTTCTTTCTTTCTTTGTTTCTTTTTTTTTTTTTTGACTGAGTCTCACTCTGTTGCCCAGGCTGGAGTGCTGTGGCAGGATCTGGGTTCACTGCAACCTCCTCCTCCCAGGTTCCAGCGATTCTCCTGCCTCAGCCTCCCAAGTAGCTGGGATTACAGGCTCGTGCCACCACGCCCGGCTAATTTTTGTATTTTTAGTAGGGATAGGGTTTCACCATGTTGGCCAGGCTAGTCTCAAACTCCTGACCTCAAGTGATCCACCTGCCTTGGCCTCCCAAAGTACTGGGATTACAGGCAATGAGCCACCACATCTGGCCTTTTATTGCATTTTTCTAATAATTCATTCCCGCAGTGTTTTGCAATCGCATTGGCCTGTGACAGATTAGAAATTTTAAAATACAGAACCAGTTCTTTGCCACAGTTGTCTGAGAAGTATGGTTCCAGACCAGCAACCTCCCGGGGATGGTTAAGCCAGTGGAACCCCACAGGCAGGAGGTGCCTATTCAGCCCTGCCTCCCTGGGTCTCACCCATCATTACATCAAATCTGTCTCTCCTACTGTTGGGAAGGACATGTGATTGTCTTTTATTCCTGTTTGGAATCCTCACATTTCTCCTGTCTTCCAAATCTGGCAGATTAAATGAATGAAAGCTGATTCTGCTGCTGGCTGGACAGGAAGGGGTGAGAAGGCAAGGGAGGGATGGGATGAGAAGAGAGTTTGGAAAAGGCCATGCTGGGAAAAGAATGCTGGAATGGAGTAGGAGCCTATCCTGAGGAGGGTGTGCAGAGGCTGCTCTGGCTGGGGCTGAGGGAAGGAAGGGTGTAGGAGGGAGGGACAGGGCAGACACTAGCATCTTCACCAAGCCCAGCAGATGAGAGCCAGGCCCTTGAAGGTGAAAGGAAGTAGTTTCAGGACAAATGAAAGGGGATATTGAACCTCTTTACAGAAGGAATGTTAAACGCCAAACTTTCATAACCCCCCTGAGGCTGCCAAGGCCAAAACTATAAATAAGTAGGTCGAGGAATTAGGCAGAAGCCTCCTCCCCCGACCTGTCCGTCAGCGGGATGTGGTGGGGTGGAGGTCAAGTCAGTGAAATCAACACAGACAGGATGAAATGAGCTATCTGTAGACGCCACTTCAGAAAGCGAGAAGGTCTGACTCCTGGGCAAAAAAGTCAGGAAGAGCAAGACTTGATTGCAGTCCAATCAATGGCATTAGCATATTTAAAGATCATGTCAAGGGGAGGATAATGGGGCTCAGAGAGGCAAAATTTGATGGTGTTTATTAAGCAGAGAGAAACACAGAAGCTGGAGCCGTCTAGTCCTTAGAGAGTGTGCTCCAAGGTGGGACCAGGGAGGGAGCGAGGCCTTGGCTGGGCCTGGGCAAAGCTACCAGAGGACCAACCGGCTTCCTCTCCTCTGATTCCACAGCCTACTGCTGCTGGTGAATTTCTGATCAAGAATTCTGCTCCCCACAAAGAACTGCCTAGAGGGTGGGACCAAGCCGCCCCTCACACTTGAGCATCCAGTCCACTCCATCGTGATGATGATGATGATGATGATAGTATTGGTGACTACAGCTAACCCTCATTAAGCTCTCACTATGTGCCAGGCTCCGTTCCAAGCTCTTTACAAATACCAACTCCTTCAAACTCCCCAACCACCCTCAGAAGTAGCGTTTCTACCCCGATTTTATAGATGAGAAAATTGAGGCATTGTTAAATAACTCTCCAAGTTTATACAGCTTGTAAGTGGAAAAGCCAAGATTCAAACTCAGGCCATCTGACTCCAGAACCTACACGACATCAGACTGCCCCGCACTTAACTGTTGTTGGTAACAGTTAGTTGTCCATCTGCTTAGCATGTCCATCCCTTCTGGGGTTGGCTGGGGCAAGTCAGGGCCCAACTCGGCACAGCCAGCGCCGGAGCACTAACCTAATGGGGGTTTTGCAAGACTCGGGACTGTGTGCTTCACCTGGAAAGTGCCAGGTGTGTGGATAAGCCATGTGAGCAGCTGGCTTCCTGGGCAATGCCCCTCCCCACTTCAGTGTCCCAGGCCCTTTTAGGGCCCAGCCCTCCAAACACTGTGAGCTGGGAATGAGGTGAAGGAGGACTAGGCTTACCCTCTGTGTGCCTCCATTTTCTCACCAGTAAACTGTGTGTGTTGGATCTTACGATCTTCTAAAATAACTCCAGCTCCAAATGAAGGCCAGTGGACCCATGAACACGCTGGCTCTTGCCCAGTGTGCTGAGAAGAGGGCAGGAGGGAGGAGTAGGGTGGGCACGGCAGGGCACAGGGTGCAGGGCAGGTGGGTTCAGTTTGATTTCAAAGCCGACTGCCCGCCGCCCCAGGTGCTCTGGTGTACCCAATAGGGGCTGCATTGGCCAGGCGGCTTTGGCTCTGCGGGTGGAGTGAAGATTTCTCTACCTCCCAGTTTCTCCCTTTTCAGCTCTGGTAGGAGAGAGGAAGAGTGAAGAGGAAGTCAAAAGTTCTGTTCATCTGGAAGGGCTGGGAGTTGCTTCCTGGGATGGGGAGCTCCGAAGCCAATTCAGAAGACGGCCCCGGGGTCTGGCGGGGAGGCCCACCGCTGCCCAGAGGGCTCGGGCGGCCGGGAGGGGGCGCTGTGTCCTCCCCACGCCCTGCCCGCGGGCTCCTAGCAGCGTTCGCCGCGCTGCAACGCAATGCGCGCCCGGCTTTCCCCTGGGCAGCGTTCAGTGCCCGCTTGTCCTGCAGGGCCCCGCCGTCTCCCTTTCATCCTGGGGCTCCCAGGTCCAAAGGGTTCCCAGATCCAGCCTCTTGCCTGAACCAAAGTGGCCAGGCACTCAGTTTGTAAGATGAACGAATGAAGGAAAGAAGGAACGAATGAATAAGGGCTCATCTTGCAGAGCGTTCGCGTCTCAGCGCGCACCAGGCACATCAGTGCCAAAGGTGCTGGGGGTCGGGCCCAGCGCCCGGCGCGGCTGGAATGGGGGCGGCGAGGAGCTCCTCCTAGCCAGCCGCAGGGCGGGAACTGCCCAAACGCAGGTCGCAGCCTCACTGGGTTCCGCGGCGGCTCCGCTCAGTAGGGACCGCCCTGTTCCCTAGCCCCCAATAGCCTCGCCCTCATAAATTCACCTGAGCACCCTGGCCCAAGTCACCCCAGATCCCTTGGACTTCCCAGGCCCCGACCTCGGCCGGGCGGGAGGCTGATCTTTTACCGCGGCCCCCTTCCCCCATTCCCGGCTTCTCCCCGGGCTGCGGCGGCCGCCACTGCTGCCAGCGCGCCCCGAGGACTGCCGCAAACCCCGGGCGCAGGGAAAGGGGATCCTGGCGGCGGGACACAGAGAGCGGGCCGGGGGAAGGGGAGGGAACGGAGGAGGCGAGGAGGAGCTGGGAGGGAGCCGAGGGGCGAGGCGCGGAGGAGGGACCGAAGGGGAGCGGAGGGGAGAGGGAGGGGGAGGAAGGGGAGGGGACGAGCTGGGCGAGGGGGCGGGGAGCCGAGGCGAGGAGCGGCGCGGACCGTGGGGGAGGTGGCGGGGGCGAGGCCGGCAAGAGGCGGCCGCGGGCCGGGCTGCGTCGGGAAACGGCGGCCAGACTTCCCCGGGAAGGGGCGAGCGAGAGCCGGGCCGGGCCGGGCCGGGCCGCGGGGCCGGGAAGCGCCGAGCCGGGCATCTCCTCACCAGGCAGCGACCGAGGAGCCCGGCCGCCCACCCCGTGCCGCCCGAGCCCGCAGCCGCCCGCCGGTCCCTCTGGGATGTCCGTAGGACCCGGGCATTCAGGACGCTAGCCGAGCGAGCCCGAGGATGGGACGGCACCCGCAGCTCCGTCTCGTCAAGGTAACAGCCCGCCGGCCATCCCTCGAGCGCTGGCGCCCCCGGCCCCTGGCGGACGCGGGACGGGGCTGGGCTGTGGGTGTGATGGGGGCGGGGGCGCTGGGAGAGCCGTGCTTAGGTCGGGGAAGGCTGGGCTCCGGGGCAGCCTAACTCTCTGGACCTTTGGAGCCAGGGTTGGGTAGGCAGGGGGAGACTCAGGTGAGAAAAGAAATCGTGGCGAAGCCGCCGGGATGTTGGCGGAGGAGGGGGTCCGCCCACCCGGGTAGCCGGCTCCGCGCCAAGAATCGCTCTAGGCTTTGGGGCAGACGCCTAGGGGAGGGGAGGTTCCACCTCCCACGCCCTTCCTGCAGACCTTGGCCCCGGGACTGGAGACTCTGAAGCGGGGTTCCCACCTCGCCCCAGCGCCCCCAAACAGCTCCCCGACTCCGCACGCCCCCGCCCTAGTCCTGGGAGCGCGTCGTGCCCCTTCCCCTCCGCGGCGAGCTGCGAGTCCGGAGAGATGAATGCCGCCCGCGCCTGCGAGCCCTTGATCAATATCGCAGTCTCGGGGGAGGAGACGGTGCCTCTGGCGGCAGTTCCTGTTCCGCGACCGCGGCTGGGAGCGCGACGCTCGCTCTCCGAGCCTGGGCACCCGCGATCCCCGCGCTGCGCGGCCGACCCTGCGACGCGGATCGGGCGCTGGAGTTTAGGAAAGTAGCCAGACCGCACGTCCAGCGTCTGCCCGCTGAAGTTCGTGGGCGGTGGGGGCGGCCCGCGGGTTGTGTGAGCCAGGGAAGGGCCGGGAGGCCGGCAGTCCGGCCCACCGCTCGTGCCAGGCGTCACTTGCAGCCCCAAGCGCTTTCCAGAGCGTTTTGGTCTTGCAGGGTATAGGCGCGCCCGCTGCAGCCGGCCGGAGAGGCGGGTGGGCCTCTGCGCTGCTGCCGGGACACCCCGCTTCGCGCCAGTCTGGGCATCGCCTCACCCGGGGCTCGGGACTCCGCAGGGTCCGCTCCAGCCACAAACATAGACACCAGCTTGACCCGGCTCAGGGCATTCAGAGCGATTACATTCAAGAGACTTCGGTGGATTTGGGGGAGGGGTGCGGATTGGCGGAATTTCATTTTTCCATCAGTTATTAAACCAACTGTACGTATACCGGCTTACCAAGTGGTTTGAGTTAAACCACCAAGATTTTTAAATGCAGCAGCTGCTGCTTCCTTAGTTGAGACGTTACAAGTTACTGAGATTTTTCTCTAATCCTGCCCCTCCCCAAATATTTATAAATTGATTCTTAAAATGATCGAGGGTTGGTCTTACTGAACCCACATCCCCTCCCCCATCCGTTACCTGAGGGCTAGGGATGAACTCACAGATTATTTTCTGGGCGTTCGAGGAGACAGACAGGTGAGGAAGGTAGAAGAAAAACATCCAGAGAGGTCGAGTAGTTGGCACTGAATGGGAATAGTTTCCAAAAGGCTCGCGTGTACCGAAGCCTGGTCTAAATGCACAAACCAGTTAGACCAAATTCAGTCTTTTAAATGGATTCAAAGAATTGAACTACGGGTGTTTTCTTTTTTTTTTTTTTCAGGTTTACGCGGAAATAGATCAATGTTCTTTTTCTGGCCTTTCATAGAATTGTGTGCAAATCTCTGTTTAGAATGATCACGTTTTCCGTAAAAAAGTCTTTTTATTTCCTTTGTTCCTACTAGATGGTGGGGTGTTTGCCCTTTATGCCTGGCCTAATAAACTCAGTAGGCATTCAATAAATTCCAGATGAATGTGGGGCAGTAAGTGAATGGCCAGCGAATGCTGGTTTCAAGCGTTGGTTACAATTAAATAGTTGCTTTTCTTCTTTTATTTATGTAGCATGTACAATTCACTGGGCATTATTCTACCTGCTTTGCAAATATTAAGTCATTTAGTCCTCCTAACAGCCCTAGGAAGTAGGAATTATTCCTGAGACACAGAGAGGCTAAGTAACTGGTTCAAGGTCACACAGCCAGTGAGTAGTGAAGTCAGAATTCAAACCCAGACACTCTGATAAAAGGCTTTGTTTTGTTTGCTTTTACCAGAAAATATCCTTTTTTTTTTTTTTTCAAGACAGGGTCCCACTCTGTCGCCCAGGTTGGAGTGTAATGGTGTGATCATGGCTCACTGAAGCCTCAACCTCCCTAGGCTCTGGTGATCCTCCCACCCCAGCCTCCAGAATAGCTGAGACCACAGGCATGCACCACCACACCCAGCTAATTTTTGTATTTTTTGTAGAGATGGGGTTTCCCCATATTGCCCTGGCTGGTCTCGAACTCCTGGGCTCAAGCGATCAGCCAGCCTCAGCCTCCCAAAGTGCTAGGATTACAGGCATGAGCCACCATGCCCGGCCATTACCAGAAAATATTCGAAGCCACCTAAATCTCACTCTAGAGCTCAGCCAGATGAGAGCTCAGGTAGTTTTGTCAGCATGAGAGTACAAATCTAGGGGATTTAGGGTTAATCCCAAATCCAGCTCCGTCCCCAACAAGTCAGCCAGTGTTGGGAAAGGGTCCACTCTGGGGCCTATATTGTGGGCCTCACACTATACCAGTTACAGAGTCCTGGGGGAAAATGTGTGTGAATGGGGAGAGACAGGGTGTGTGAAAGTGTGTGTGTGAGTGGGGAGAGACGATGTGTGTACAAGTGGCCATGAGTCAGGAGAAGACAGACAAGACATTGTCTCTATCCCCAGGGAGGGGCAGGGGCCTGAGCACCTCGGAGTCAGCCACACACCCACTGCATCTCCTCGTAGGGAGATGGAGTGTGGCTGTAAACATGGGTCCCAGTGTCTGTGAGGGGTGCAGAAGGCAAGGCCTCTGGATGGATTCTAACAGGAGAGTGAGCTCCCAGGAGGGAGCTGGCTATTGTTATTCTTATATAAGCCAATTTAGCAGCAATAGGCAAAGTTTGAAAACCAGAATGGAAAATGATTGCAACCTCACTCTTTTAATCTGGCTGCTGTATAATTCATTTAAAAAATAACCCCCACAGGTCCCCTTCTGAAGCACCTGTCTGGGCACAGCTGTGGCCATTGGGCAGCCCTCTCCTCAGTGTCACAGCCCAAGTCTGTTTCACGTTACTCCCGAGCCTCTGCAGGAGACTGTCAATGTCTGCATGTTGCCTGTGAGTGAATGGACTTTGCCATCCCTATATCGGTGCATATCTGGGCCATTTCCAAGTTGTTTCTTTGATTAAACGATATAGAGCCAGGTTTTCGAGGGGAGCGTTGGCAAGAGGCATGAGGAACGCGAAACAGTGAGCCCAGGGTGGGCCAGTGGGCTGCTGTGGCGTGCGGGACTGCTGGCCTGGCCACAGACTGGGGGTAAAGACAGGGAGGGGCCAAAAGCCAGGCCAAGCCCCTTGGATTTGAAATGACCAGCCATAGAGAGGAGTGTGTAGATTATGGAAAAGTTGAACACTCACCCAGAGCCAGTGAGGACAAGCTCAAGTGGAAAATCCATTTCTCACCCTCTTTAACATTTGGCTCCTCAAAAGCATCAACCTCCGGGTTCAGCCACACATAAGGAGTTTGGGGGTCAAGGTGCCACCACCCCAAGTGCCCGTGTGGCCTAGAAGGAAGCAGTTAGGTGCCGGGCTGATAATTTCAGCAGCTATTGAAGGGGAAAGACCATCAGCCTGGGAGTCAGTGAACCTGACTCTGATCCCAGCTCTGCCTCCAATCAGCTGTGTGATGGCAGGTAGGTCACCTTCCCTCTCTGAGCCACAGTTTATCAGTCTGTAAACAGGGATATTGGACTGGATTCTCTGTTATCTCTCATGTCTCTGTGAAAGGTCTGTGTTTTCAAATACTCCTTAGGGACATGATCTCACATAGAAAGAGGGGGGTGCCACGAACTGGATTCCCAGCACTCCCCCTTCCCAGCTCTGCTCAAGCTGAGGGACCTTGGAACATGGTACTTGGACCTAAGTACTCTCTCTGGGCTTCAGTGTCCCCAGATATAAAATGGGGGAAATGCCTAACTCAGGAGGTTGAGGTAAGGACAAAAGGAATTAATACATGGGAAGTGCCTGGAACAGTGCCTGGCACAGTCTGCTTTCAGAAAAAGCTGCAAGGTGGCTACTCTCAGCAGATATAAGTTAATGCAGGAACAGCAACTAGCAGCTCTTGGACATGCAATATATTATATATTTTTTGCATCTTTTACCCTTCACGGCACTGAGCCTGACAATCCGTTGCACAGAGTAGGTGTTTAACAAATGTTTGTCGACTTCATGGATGAGTTTATTGTTGCTTCTTCCGTTTGGTATTGTACAATTGGAAAGAACCCGTTTCTGTTCCCACCAGATGCAGATGTCATGTCAAAACAGAAGGCTGAGAGATGCTTAAACCACCCTAGTAGAAAAGCCATCTCTGATGCAGAAAGGACTAGAACTCCCCCTTAAGCCCACTGTGGTTATTAAAAAAGAGAAAACAACAGACAGCCAGTGCAGCACCCCAGTGATCTGGAGAATCCCTTGAGGGTAGAGCCTCAGCCGGTGAAACTCCAGCGCTTTTGCCGTGTCTGGAGGAGGGCAGGTCACTAACAGTGATCTGGGCCGTTTCTTCCTCAGTGAAAAGAGGGAGTAGGGTGATCTCTCCCAGCTCTGATTCTACCCTAACCGCTCACGGTATCAACCAAAGAAGGGTGAGCCCATTTTGAACGTAAGGCCAGGTCGAGATTTCAGCTGCAGTTTTAATAGTCAAAGAATGAATTTGTTAACTACAAATCATTCTTGTCTACCTAAATTCAGGGAGGTCCCTGTCAGCAGAGTCCTTAGGAATTTTTTTTTTTTTTTTTGGAGACAGGGTCTCACTCTGTTGCCCAGGCTGGAGTGCAGTGGTGTGAACACAGCTCACTGCAGTGTCAACCTTGTGGGCTCAAGTGATCCTCCCACCTCAGCCTCCTGAGTAGCTGGGACTATAGGCGTGCATCGCCACACCTAGCTAATTTTAAATTTTTTTGTAGAAACGGTCTTGCCGTATTGCCCAGGCTGGTCTCGAACTCTCAAACTCCTGGGCTCAAGCAATCCTCCCACCTCAGCCTCCCAAAGTGTAGGGTTACAGGCGTGAGTCACCGTGCCCAGCCTTCATCCTTTTAAAATGCTTGTCTTTGGACTTGTTGCTCTAGGCCAGCCATCCCTTACCCCACCCAGTGTGGCAGTCAACATCTTCTTGTATGGGTGGGAACAGCAGATGAAGCAAATGTGGGCTTGAATCCTTACTCTGCCCTGAAGCTGTGGGCAAGTCACCTCTTCATCTGTCTAAAGCGGGGGAAATAATACCTGCTTTATGGCATAATCATAATGACCATGAGATGCCAGGTGTGAAATTACGCACAGTTGCACAGTGTCTGGCACACAGTAAGTGCATAATAAATATTAGCTATAGTAGTCACTTAATAAATCTTACCAACTTCCTCAGTCTAAGAAAGGCCATCAAAAGGAGAAGTGGTGAGGGGATGAGGGTAGAGGAAGGGTATTTGGCGTATAGAATCTCTTCCTGCCTCAGAGCACTTTTCACAGTCCCTGGGGAAAAGGGATCAGCTACCAGCCATCAGCTGAGCTTGAAGGTCATAGACAGACCTGAACATCTGGGATATGGAAAAACCTGACAGTAAAAGTAGATATGTAGGGAGGATAATACGAAATGATTCACTCACTGATGCAAACAATCATTTTGAAAATAACTAGCTGGATTCTATTAGACAACAGATTCTTAATCACTTGTTTTCTGAGTATGTGGTATCCGCTTCCACAAAATTGAATGGATGGCAGGAAGGGAGGGAGGCGGACTTCATGAAACGGGCATGTCAGAATCTGGCTTTGGAAGACGGGTTCCCCTTCACGTAGAACTGCGGATTCAAATGCTTTAGCCAAACATGTTCTTTGGCAACTGTCCACCCAGCAGCCATAAAACTGTTTCTGGGACAAATGAAGATGTTTGCGGCTGTTCTTTCTGCCCTATAAGCACAGGCAATTTGTCCATCTCACCCGCCTGGCACTGCTGGGCCCAGAGAGAAGCCTCAGCGAGGTGCTTTGAGATGGGATTTGTGGGGTGTGCACCTGCCCCCCTCCGCATGTCAGCTGGTTTCCAAGCCCCAGCCAGTCTGGTTGGGAGCCAGTGCGCCTAGGTCAGAGCCCAGAAAAACTGGCTAGACTGGTCCAGTCACTTTGTGGCTGCAGAACCAGGGAGGCAGGGCTTGTTCTAGACTGACCGCTATACTTTAGAGTCTACCCACTGGAGTTTTAAGAGGTAGTGGGGGCTATCAGGAAGCACAGTGAGAACCTTAGTTGAACCTTTGAGTGCTGGGATGTCAGGGGCTTTAGGAGAATTGGGACAATATATTGGTCATCATCCCTGGTCAGTACCAAAGCCCACAGAGCTGAAAGGCACCTGCCCAGGGTGAAAGGCTGGGACAAGTGATGGCCGCAGCATTGCCATTTCCAGTGGGGAGTGCCCTCCCTCTGTGATCCATCCATCTCTCCCTCCCTGTTTTCCCAGCCTCTTTGGCAAGGTGTGTGAAGGGCTCATTTCTAGAAAGCCCTTCCTAGCTCAGCAGAGGCCAGAGGTACCAGGCTGGGTGGGGAGCCTGTGCACAGAGACAGGGAAAAGGAGTGTGGCCGGGGGACAAGGGGCTGGGCTGGGTGGGCTGCAAAAGCACACCGGGTCCAGGAGGGGTTTTACCCTGGGGAAAGGGCTTTAGGAGAGTCCAGGGCCATCTGAGGCACAGTCCTTACAGGTCCAGGCCCCCTGCACTGGGGACCCAACTGCACTCAGAGCACGGGCCTGGCAGGGTGCCCAAGGGCTCGCTCAGGGTGGATGATTTCACTCTTACAGAAGATGCGGAGACAGACAGACAGACAGACAGTGAGAGAAGCAAAAGGGGAGGGAGAAGAAAAAGACCTGCCTGCCTGCCTTGGTCATTCTTGCTTTTAACTTTCTCCCTAGCATCCAAGAGAGCCTATGCCCGGGTTCTGAGGCCAGCGGTGGCATCTCCTGGAAACTTCCTCTCTGTTTCTCACAAGAATTCCTCCACCCATCCCTATCCTGGTGCCTGGGTGCCCGAAGCCGTCCTCAGCTGTTGGGAGAGCCTTCGGCGCAGAGATGCCCCAGATGAGCTCCCGCCATGATCCCACTCCCTTCCACCACCCCCAGGGCTGCTCCTCCTCCCCAGAAGCAGGGTGCAGAAGGGACAGGATCTGTTGCCTCTGTGGGCCTGCGTGTTTCTCAGTGGGCATTTTTTTCTCTCTCTCTCTTTCTCTCTCTCTCTCTCTCTCTCTCTGTCTCTCTCACACACACACATACACACACACACGCTGGGAACCTGGCGAGTGAGCTACTTTGCAGTGTTTGTAACACCCGCACCTGCCACCTCCCTCAGAAGCCACTGTGTGGTCACCACCTCTCCTCTGAGCACAGCCAGACCTGTACGGCAGGTGTGCAATGCCACCTCAAGGCCAGAGTTAGAGGCTGACTTCCAGAGGAGCAGCTGGGCACCTGGGGACCACGGGCTTAGCTGGGTGAGTGACTAGCAGGTTAGACAGCCTCCCCGGCATCCCTCAGCTGCCCGTGCCTGGCTGGGAGCCCGAGAGACTCAGCCACTCCTTCATCTTCCCAGACGGGTAGGGCAAGGCTGGTCCTTGGAGGGAGGCTGGTCCTTGCGTCCTGGGCTTGGTCTTGGTCCAAGCCACGCCCTTCCCCTTCCTCTTTCTGCCAACTCTGCTCCTGTCCCTTGCCTACGCCTCCCAGGTTCTTTTAAGCAGGTACACTGTTTACTGGCCAGGTGCGCCATTTACTGAGCTGCTGTTGCACTAAGGCCCACACAAGTGACCCCATTGAGTCCTCCCACCCCCTTCTAGAGGGGAAAGAACCTGATGCTCCCCTAATCTCTTGCTCCTCACTCCTGGCCCTCTGCCTGAGTCGCACTGTTCTCCTTCCTCCCCTGCCAACCCCTACCCAGCAGAATATACATATATGACACTTCTCTTACAGGAGCTTCTGCCCCCAAGTCTGTTTGTGCCAATCTTCATCTGTCATGTCCACCAAAGTCCTCCTGAACTGGCCCCACCTCCTCCTCCAGGAAGCCCTCCAGTCTAAATCTGTCTCTCACTGGTTGTTCCTTTGTTCTCACCTCATCCCGTCCCCTGGTGTGAGCCTCTAGCTCATCGTGGATCCTGGGCTGTCCCATAACATGGGGTCTTACAGCTCTTTGATGTATCCCCCCACAGGGGGCTCAAAAACACCTACTAACCAGATTCCACATGGACCCCTGGTGACCCACATCTAACCTGAGCCCTTGTTCCCACCGTAGATTATGAGCTCTGCCTAGACCAGAAAGATTCCCTTACAAAACAAAACAAAACAAAAAAATAACAAAACCTCTGTGTGCCCAGAACTTAGTCCAGAACTGTGCACACAGTAGGTGCACAGTAGATGCTGAACTAAATGGAGGGTCTCTCCCTGCTCCCACTCCCCAATGAACGTCTGTCTGAGTGTGGAAGTGCTATGGCGACAGAAGACACAAGTGGCAAGCCAGACAGATAGGTCCCTCTCTGCCTCCGCGTGTGGATTTGTGACTCAACGGCTTATCAAGGGCTACGCGGCAGCGCGGCTTAGTAACATTAAAAGATTCCAGCACTGCCCTGTGTTCCGCCTCCGGTCCCCATAGCACTGGGGGCGTTGTCCACGTGCACGCAAGGGCAGCATGTTGCTTCATGAGCGGTTCTGGACAGGGATGGTGGGAGATGTTGCTAGAGGGAATTGTGGCCCTGGGCTTAGAAACAAAGGGGCAAGAAGGTCTCAGAAGCTGGGGCCTCCAGAGAGCAGGGTCAGGGCACTCTAGCCTCCAAATGGGGACTGGGGAGGCGGCCTTGGTGGCATCCTGGGGTTCCCTCCCTGGTGCTGTCCTGGTTCTGCTGGTCATGAGGCAGGAGTAGCCAGGCAAGGCAGGGGCGCCAAGAGCACTGGCATTCCTGGTACCTTCGTGAGATCCCGTCCGTTGGCATCCCACCCCTCCAGCTCCCTGTGAGTTGGTGTGGGGGTGCAGCCTGGGGCGTCTTTTCTCTCCTGATGGCTGGGGCCTCATGGCCTGACTGTGGAAGCTGCTGCAAGGCTGTGAAATGCAGGGCAGGGGGGCCTAGGAGTGGTGGGGCTCACATGCACCCTGGAGGAAGGACCACTGTCCCTAAAGCTGACAGGGCAGGAGGCCTGGGGTTGGAGCTGACTCTGCCACTTCTTGGATGGGTGACCTTGGGCAAATCACATGACCTCTCTGGACCCTTGTGTCCTCTTTACCGGACCGACCACAATGCAGAATGAAAGAGGAAATGCCTGTGCTGCTGCAAGGGGCCTGCTCCCACCAAAGGTCAGTGAGACCTGCTGTTTTCATGGGTGGGAGTCCCACCCCAGGACTCCCCTCAAAACTAAGCCCAACTATCACTCAAGACCCGCCTCCTCCATGAGGCCTTCCCTGGTGAGCCAGGCATCACACTCTGTCCTCCAGCTAAAGCAGGGCTCTCAAACCAGCTGTGGGGAAGGACCCCATGGATTTTTCCAATCCATGGCCAACTGGCATGTGGTCCTGCTATATAGCCTGCACCACGTGATTCACCTGGCAAGTCTGACAGCATCTGAATTGGTCTAGACCCTGTTTGACGAGATGAGTCTTGACTGCATGCTCGGATGTCACCGCAGGGATGGATTCACATGAAATGCTTACTCTCCAGTTTTGTACTTCTCAAGTTGTAGACCAGGAACCAATTGTTGGTAGGTTGGCAAACTTGACCAGTCGGACCAGTCCTCACCACCCTTTGAATAGCGCGGGCCTAAAGCCCTCCTTTGGGGCCAGAATTCACTGCCTGGCCCAGATCTCTGGTTCACCCTTCACACAGCCTGCCCCTCCTGCCATGCTTCTTGCACTTGTGTGTCTCCATTGCATGGATGTGAGTGATGTAGTGGCTCTTTCTGGCAGCCAAGGCTGGGCGACGGAAGAAGGAAGAACCCTTGTCCAGGAGGAGGAAACTCTTTGGTTTACTCAGACCCCTTACCCAGTGGCGGGTTCTGAGCAGGCCCCTTCCCCCTCCTTGTCACACTCATCAATCTGCACTTGGTGACAAAGTGAGCTGAGGACCCATGATCAGTGGTCGCAGCCCCTAGTGGGGCAAGGGCAGCCTTGCTCTGTGTGGGTTCCCCAAAGCTCACAGGACTTAGCCCCATGCTGTTCTACCCCTTGTCCCCGCACTCATCCAAGGTAAAGGAATCCCACTTCTCCAGGGCCCAGGACCCGGCTCTGCCTCCTGCCTCTGAGGTGCCGGCCCTGGGGAGGCTCTGGTGGAGCCTCGGCTGGGTGAGCTCAGCTCGCTGACTCTGGGAAGAGGCTGCTGTTCGAGCTCTTTCTGGGCTGCCTCATTTCTCAACTTTGGCTGCATCAGCAGGCAGACCTTCCTGCATCTCCCGTGCACCCCCTGCAGGAGGAGATCTGGAGGAGCTGACCCAGCAGGGCCAGGACAGAGTGAGTCAGGGGAAGGAGTTCCCATCTGCCCAGCTGGCCAGGAAAGGTCGTTTCCACCAGTCCGCTGCCTTCAGACTGAGGCCAGGAGGTGGGAGACTGACTGATCCAAGGTCGCACAGGGCATTCACCAAGAAGAGTGCAATCCAGGTCCTCTTCCTGCCTTGAAGGTGCCTCTCTCTTGTAATCCCACACTCTTCCCAAGGTCCCCTCTACAGCCACCTTCCTCCCCTGCCCCGCCCCCATAATGGGCAGGTAGGCAGGTGTCTTCAAAGCTGGGATGGAGCATTGAAACCCTCCAACCCAGGGCTTCCCAACCTCAGCACTATTGACATTTGGGGCCGGATAATCCTTCACTGTGGGGGCTGGCCTGTGCATTTTAGGATGTTTATCAGCATTCCTGGCCTTTACCCATTAAATGCCAGTCGCACCTCCCCCTTCCTGATTATAGCAACCAAGAATATCTTCAGACATCACCAAACGTCCCCCGGGAGGCAAAATGGCCTCCAGGTGAGAATCTCTGAGCTGGCTGAGTTATCCTCACTTCTGTTGATGCTTCAGAATCACTGGAACGCATTTAAAAAACATAAGGGTCCCTGGGCTCCCCACAGGCCTATTGAACCCCAATTTTGGGGGTGAGGTGTGAGAAATGGGATTCTCTGTCTCCCAGGTCAGGTGTCAAGCACTGTCTGGAAATTCTGATTTTGTCTAAGTCACTGCCTTTACAAGCAAAGAATCAGAGGACGGGGCCGTTGCTTGTTTTATGTCTGGTTAGTCCTTATTTCTGTCCTAAATATCCCTGTTCGGTGGGGTTTGGCGGTCCAGCAGCCCTCTTTAAACTGACCTCTGGCCTTAGAAGGCAGTCGTTTTTCCAGGAAAAACAGCCCCAAAGCCTTTAGCATTTTTAAATAAAATAGAACCTAATTTCCAGCCACCAGTTTCACTCTTCCTTTCTGGCCCTCTTTAAATCCCTTTTAAAACGCAGCTCCATAAAGGACATCTTTTCTCTGCCGACACCGAAATCCCCCTCACTTTACACTTGTCAGAGAGCGGCTGAGCCGAGAGCACAGCTGATAGTGTCACCTGCGTAGCTGGTGTCTCTGCGGCTGTCCCCACACCTCGGCTGTGCCTCCCACCCACTCAGGGACAATTTCCCAGTGTCTGGGAGCCACTCACAGCTAACAGCTCCCAGGGGCAGGCACTGGATCAGAACCCTGGGCTGGGCTCCCCTTTTCTGTGAGAGCCAAACAGAGCCCTTCCTGAGTCCCATCCATTGGCAGGGTCCTACTGTTGTCCGCCCCCTCGTTCCCACTGCTAGCTCTGGGGGAGCTGGGCTGCAGCCAGGAGCCAGAGTTTGAAAGGCAAAGGAAACCTGTACCTATGTGTCTTTTGGAGGATCCAGGCTTGTGATGAGGAAGAGGAGGGAAGGGAAGGCAGGCAGGGCAGGCAGGGAAACAGGCTGTGCTGCCCAGGGGCAGGAGCGTGGCTCCAATCCCAGTCCCTCCAGTTACTGCAGTCAAAACCCTGGGTAAGTTACTGTCTCCGGGTGCACCAGTCTCTTGTTTGAACAGTGGGGAGATAGTAAAGGCTCTGACTTGCAGGGGTCGAGAAGGATTAAATGAAGAAATTCACAGGGCCTGGCACTGTGCAAGCCTTCAGTAAAGGCTGAAGAAAGAAAGAAGGAAGAAAGAAAGGAAGGAAAGAAGGGAGGGAGGAAAATGGAAGCCAGGGAAGACTGAGAAAGGTAGGGTGGTTAAGACAGGGAGAGAGCAAGATGGGGAGGAGAGAGGCAGGAGGCCGAGAAGGCACGGGCTACAAGAACATATCCATGAGTGAATTTGAGAGCAAATCATACAAAGACGGGGAGCAAGTGAATGCATGAGAGGCAGAAATGAAGAGAAGACAAGGAGGATGGGAGCTACGCTCTGGGCACCCCCTGCCCCCATGCCTAGCAAATCCATATCATTGACCTGGATGTACACTCCATTCCTGTAGGTGACCACTGCTGGCTTCTGGGAAAGAGTGGAGCTGGAAAGTGGGGTACATGCCCTGAGTGGGCAGGGGGCTGGGCAAGGGGCACTTCTGGGAAGAAAAGCCAAGTCAGGAAGGAAGAACGTGCAAAGTTGAGTAACAGAGTGGTGACCATTTGTGCGGCCTGCGCACCTAGCCCCATGCTGTTTTTTCTTTTTCTTTCTTTCTTTTTTTTTTTTTTTTGAGATGGAGTCTCGCTGTGTCACCCAGGCTGGAGTGCAGTGGCACGATCTCGGCTCACTGCAAGCTCCGCCTCCCGGGTTCATGCCATTCTCCTGCCTCAGCCTCCCGAGGAGCTGGGACTACAGGCGCCCGCCACCACGCCCAGCTAATTTTTTGTATTTTTAGTAGAGAAGGGGTTTCACCGTGGTCTCAATCTCCTGACCTCATGATCCGCCCACCTCGGCCTCCCAAAGTGCTGGGATTACAGGCATGAGCCACCACGCCCGGCCCCATGCTGTTTTATATGCACCATATTGTTGAATCTCTCCAGGAGCTTTGGGATGTGAATATTTTATCCCTATCAGTCCCATTTATAGATGGGGAATATGAGGCTTGGAGAAGTTCGGTGATTCTCCCAAGGTCACACAGGTAGGAGGGGGCAGATAAAAGATTCCAACAAGCATCTCTCCAGCCCCAAGTTTAGAGATTTGAATTTCTACTCTCCTGTACATCCTGGAGCCAGGGCATATTCAGACCTGGAAAGGAATGTAGAGAACACAGTGACCTCCCCATTTTACAGATGAGGTAACTGAGGTGGGGAGGTGACTTCTCTACCATCACAGAGCAAGTTCAGCAGAGTCAGCCCTGTGCTTCCCACCCAGAGTGCTTTTTCCTCTAGCACACCCTTCTGGAGTCCAAGGTGCGGGGCTATGGCGGGAGCAAGGAGAGGAGAGGGAGCTCCTGCTGAGCAGGAGGAATAGAGAGGAAAATGAGAAAAAGGAAACAGCCCCCTACAATCTCCTGCTGGGAATCATCATGAGACCCCATGGTCAGAGGGGGCAGAAGGTGAAAACCCATCTGTTCACTTATTCATTCAGTCATTTATTCATTCAACAAACATGTTGGGGCCTGCTCTGTATCGGGCCCCACTGAGGATACAAAAATAGCCAAACACGGGCTGGGCAGGGTGGCTCACGCCTGTAATCCCAGCACTTTGGGAGGCCGAGGTAGGTGGATCATCTGAGGTCAGGAGTTCAAGACCAGCATGGCCAACATGGCGAAACCCCATCTCTAATAAAAATATAAAAATTAGCCAGGTGTGATGGTGGGTGCCTGTAATCCCAGCTACTCAGGAGGCTGAGGCATGAGAATCTCTTTAACCCAGGAGGTAGAGGTTGCAGTGAGCCAAGATCGCGCCACTGCACTCCAGCCTGGGCGACAAGGCGAGACTCTGTCTCAGAAAAAAAAAAAAAAAAAAAAAAGCCAAACACAGGCCTTGCTTGCAGGGAGCTTATAACCCAAGCTTATAACAGTATATCTGGAACCTTGGAGGGGCATGTGTGACTCTGGAGCTGGGGTCTCATGGCCCTTGCTGCCCTGGGGTGGGAGAGGCAGGTGACCCACTATTTCTAGCCCTACTGCAAGGTTTTCTTAGGGGAGTAGAGGCGTGAAGTAGCAGGGAGGGCGGGCGGGGGCACCCTGAGCCGGGGCCCCAGGGAGAAAGGCCGGGGGCGGGGAACACCCAGGCATCCCCCCTCCCTTAACTGTAGGCAGGAGATTTTCCTTTCCATTTTTTCTTCTCTGTACAACAGCAATTTAAGTTAATTAAATGTAACAATAAATTATTTCTCGCCTGCCTGGAATAATCTTTCAGTGCTCACCCACTTTGAGGGGAAGCACTGGCTCTTTGCCTTGAGATGGGGACTGGTTGTGGCTGTCACAGAAAGAGGCTGTGGGAGGAGGGCCAGGCCCGAGGCGGGATGGGGAGAAGCCTGGGCAGTCAAGAGGGCTGAGAAAGGACCCCTGGCATCTCTGTCCTCTGTGCCTAGTCTAGTTTTACTCTGGCTGGTCTCCACCTGTGGGTGGATGAGAAAAAGGTGCCCCATGAGGGTGCCCCTCTGCTGGTACACATCTTGCAAGTCTATCCCCCACTGACCCCTCCACTTGGCACTTCTGTAGCAAGAAATTCTGCAGAAACCACACAATTGCGTGTGGGGCCTGCCCTGCTCTTGTATTCAATTAGTCCGTAACTACAGATATATCCCCCGTAGGTACAGAGACGTTTCTGAAGAGTTGATTGCACCGACGCTTTATTTCTGCAAACCAGATCCCAGTATTTAAATGCAACGGCGGACCCAGCTTTTTACAGAAATCTTCATTTATGACCTCATTTCTTTTTCGCATTTAGATTTTCTTCTCTTGCCTTTGCTTAAAATAGGCTCCACCTGAACACAGTGCAAAGCAAAGCAGAGTCAGAAGGGTCGGATATTGGGATTGTGGAGCCTGCAGGACCCCAGGACCCAGGACCTTGGCCAGCAGATGGAAAGTGTGGGCTGGGGCCCTTGCCTCTGGGGTCACCAGGTACATCTTCGATCTTGGCCACACTGGAGAGTCAAGGGCTCTCTGGGCCCCGAGTCAGGGTCCGCCAGAGTCTCCCAGGCCAGGGAAGGCAACAAGGCCTGGTTTCACTCTGACCTGCTGAACCGCCTCCGTGGAACAGGTGACTGTCGGCTGTCTCGCTGGGATGATGAGGGTGACAAGCTGGGATAATTCACTGCTCAGGAACCTGCCATGGTGCTCCAGGCCGACTGGATCCATCTCAACCCAGTGTCTGAGGCCCTCTGCAGGCAGCCTGCCACACCCCTACAAGCTCAGGACCCTCCCCTTGCCGGGAAGGCCCTCTCCCTCCCTCTGACAGCCACATCCACTCTGCCCCGACCTCCAGCTCACCTCCCCCAGGAAGCCTGCCCTCATGGCCACGGTGCTGACCCCATCTGAAACTCCATGGTCCCCCTGCCCTCAGTCTGTGCCTCATCTTGCCATCGTCATGTATGTGTGTGTCTGTCTGTCCTTCCCCATCTCTTCTGAGTTCCTTTCCTTTTTTCCAAATCATGTACTTAGTCCTGGACTCTTTGAATGAAGGATCCCAGACCACCAAGGGGGTTGGAGACACCACTCAATCCAGTGGATTTCAAACCTAAAAAGCAACTTACCTTTTAAATGGAAAAACTCCTTCCCCAAGCAAGGCTCCCTGAGAAGGCAGAAGGACCTGGCGGAAGATGAGGAGAGGCCAGGTCCAGCCTGCGGGGCCTCCCCCAGGGCCCGGAAGGGACATCAGGAAAGCTGCTCCAGGCCAGCCCTCTGCAGTGGAGGTGCATTCTGGGGCCCAGAACAGCCAAGCCTGGCTGATGACCCTGCTGATGCTTGTAGGGACTTTATATTGCAGATGCAGGTCTCCTGGTTCCCCACAAATGGTCCATCTCCCAGTGAAGTGGGTAAGAAAGACCACATTGCCCCCACTTCGCAGATGAGGATGTTGAGTCTCAGAGGAGTCAGGTGACTCACCGAAAGCCACACAGCCAGTGACAGGACTGCCTTGGGGCTCAGCAGAAGGGCGAGGGACCGTGTTGAAGGATGGCTGTCCAGCTGTGGCTCTGCCGAAGGCCAGTGCGGTCCCTGACCCCTGGGGGCTCTGGGGACTCTCCCAAGCTGAGCATCAGTGCTAGCTGTGAAAGGAGAGAGAAAACAGGCTCCCTTTTCCCTGTTCCCCAGGAACTTGTAGGAACCAGGCCTGAGATGCCTCAGCTGCCTCCAGGCCACCCCTCCCTCCCTCCAGTGGCCTTCAGGACCCTCCCCAAAAGGTTAATTACCGAATCATCACATCAAAGGAAATTGCACTTTTGTGCCTTAAAGACCAAACTGAGCTTCAACAACACGGTTATTTATGGTCTCTAATAAGCATTTTCTGGGTGTGATTAACCTTTATACCAAAATCACACTGGGAATTGGGATGGCAGCTTCATTCCAGCCCCATTCTGTGCTGGCCCTGGGGGTGGGGGTGTGGGTAGCAGCTGCTGCAGGCTGGAGCAGGCCGTGTCAGAACCTGGCCCTCCACCCCCTCCACAGGCTCCTGCACCACCTTCCTCCCCCCTGCCCATCCCTTCTGCCAAGGCGCTGTCTTGACCTGCGCCTGGCCAGCCAGAAGGCGCGACTCTCCTCATGGTTCATCTCCTTGAAAGACAGCAGGAGCACCTGCTTACTGAATCCCAGCTCCTAAAAACAGTTATGTGACATTGGGTACATCAACTACCCCAGACTTAAAATGGGAGCATGATACCCGCCCAGTCTGCTTTCCCTTCCATCCCAGGGACCCACTAGATCTTTGGAAAATCCTTTTACGCGATGCTATAATTGAGCCGCACACACCCTTGGCCTCAGACTTTAACCTTGAAGGTTTGGCTCTTTGGTGAGTGGAGAGATTTGTAGCTCAGCTGCAAGTTTTATTTGGAGCCTTGGGGCTGCCAGGCTGTGCACGGAAGTGAGGCATTAGCCAGTGAGTGAACCTCGTGCTCTGCCAGCTTCAGCTTCAGTGCCGTTTTGATTTTCTCTACTAGTTGGAAGATAGTAAATCACATGAAGTCTTGAAAACTTGGTTCTGAAAGGAGCGCTAGTGGCTGGGACTGGTGATGGAGTGGAGGAGCAAGAGGCATCCGAGAAAGGCCAAAAGCACTTTGGTTTGATTTCAGAGAAGATGACATGTTCAGTTCACCCCATTTACCATATGCTTCGACTGTAGTTCCCACTGTTTCAGGGTGCTAGTTGTTGGTGAGAAGTGGAGGAAGCCAAGAACCCTCCCCAGGAAAATGGTTTTCATCACACACACCAACTGCATTTATTTGCAAATCTTCACACTGCCCGCTCCCCAGGTTAAGAATTCTCCGTGCTTTTTTTTTTGGTTCTGTTTTTTGTTGTTTTAGCCCAGCATGGTGGCTCACCCCTGTAATCCCAGCACATTGGGAGGCCGAGGCGGGCTGATCACTTGAAGTCAGGAGTTTGAGACCAGCCTGGCCAACAGGGTGAAACCTCATCTCTACTGAAAACACAAAACTTAGCCGGGCATGGTGGTGCAGGCCTGTAATCCCAGCTACTTGGGAGGCTGAGGCAGGAGAATTGCTTGAACCCAGGAGACAGAGGTTGCAGTGAGCCGAGATCGCACCACTGCACTCTAGCCTGGGCAACAGAGCAAGACTCTGTCTCAAAAAACAAACAAACAAAAAATTCTCCATTTTAAGGGCAAACAAACAACATCCTTGAAACTTTGGGGGCCTGTTCCTGCCAGTGCAGTAATTGCCTATTGATGGAGATAGAAAACCACAGTGGAGCTTGAAGAGGAGATCAGCGGATGGTGAAGAGGAGATCAGCGGATGGTGGGAGGAAAAATGCAGGAAATCTCTGGACTTTTCATGGAAGTATGATTCAGGAATAAGGCAGAAGCCCTCACAAACCTTCCACAGAGCAAGAGGTGGCACAGGCACAGATTCTGCTACAGAGCAGACCTTTTCGGACAGGAAAGGTTGGTTTGGGAATTTTAAGAAGCATTTTTCTTTGCATAATGCAACACCAGTCCTCTGTGTTTAGAAAATGGCTGTGTGAACCATCACATTCAAGAGAGGGACACAAGTGTCAGGGTTCTAGGCAGCCAAGGGAAGACTAGCCCTTTGCCTGGCATTTGGCTTCATTTTCTGACAAATCAAGATTTGCTCTGCTCCTCTGTGCACGCCAGGACATTAAGATGCGAGAATAAGAACTTATAGCCTGTATATTTGCCATCTAATTAGTGTCTTGGGTCCTAAGTGCTTTGTGCCGAGGTGGTTTTCGTGCACTTAGGCTGGTCTAAGTGCTCTACTTGTGAGCCTCACGGGCACAGGGTCCAGTGAGTGTACAGAGTGCACTGGGAAAAGGGGTACATTGGAGGGAGAACTGAGCTGCTTTGCTTTGGAGAGTTGGGCAGGTACTACTAAGCAGAGGGGCCCTGGAACTGGCCTCTGAAGAATGCAGAGTTGACCAGGTGACCGGGGGCGGGGGGTGGCACAGACTGCATGGGCAGAGGGTTGCAGACATGAGAAGGATCCCAGATACTGGGAGATAATAAGTAATTGGATGGGAATAGAACGTGATGTGCCTTCAAGGTGGGGGATATGAAAGACCGGAGCACGAAGCACAGCTTAAGGATTAGATGGATAAGTGGAATGTCAGGCAATGGGGCTGATATTGTCAAATAGGATGTCTCCAGTTTCTTTTCTTTCTTATTTATTTATTTTATTTATTTATTTATTTATTTATTTTGAGATGGAATCTTGCTCTGTTGCCCAGGCTGGAGTGCAATGGCGTGATCTCGGCTCACTGCAACCTCCACCTCCTGGGTTCAAGCAATTCTCCTGCCTCAGCCTCCTGAGTAGCTGGGATTACAGGCACGCCACCATGCCCAGCTAATTTTTGTATTTTTAGTAGAGATGGGGGTTTCACCCTATTGGCCAGGCTGGTCTCAAACTCCCGACCTCAGGTGATCCACCTGCCTTGGCCTCCCAAAGTGCTGGGATTACAGGCGTGAGCCACTGCACCTGGCCAGTGTCTCCAGTTTCTTTAATTTGCCTGTGGCTGAGCTGGCTCTGGGAGCCCTAGTTTGAGAGAGAGAGAGTGTGTGTGTGTGTGTGTGCATGTGTGTGTGTTGGGAGGTGGCGTGGGCAGATGTGGGGTGGGAAACGAGGAGTGATGATTTCTAGTCCCCTTCTAGAAGGGGCCTCTGGCCCTAGCATCTGAACTGCCCCTCTCTGGGGACAGAGCCGAGCCTGGGTCCCTGCTGATTGCTGAGCGGGCAGTGCAGCTTTGTCATGAGGACACTTTGCTTTCTGCTTAGCTGGCAAGAGCCACTGGCTGGCCTGGTGGCCTCCTCCTCTCTCTACTTCTGCATTTTCACTTGGAAAATGAGGGTAAAGATATTTCTCCATCTCTCTGGAGACTGTGAAGTTTAATTACTGATTAATAAAGTGTTGGAAGTTCCTTGAGGCCAGAGAGATGAATGGGTTTGTTATCATCACTCCTGAGTCCCAGGCGCGAGTTGGCTAACCCCAGTGCCATCTTGCTGAGTGTCCCGTGTGCAGAGCACAGGATGGGGGTGTGAGGCTGGGGTTGTGCTTCAGAACCTGGAGCTTGGTCCAGGGCAGAGAGACCCCTATGAGAGTATCAGCAAGGGAATGGAGTGAACAAAACCACTACAAACTCAGGCACTACCGATTCAGGGGACCATGTGGGTGAGTCATGGGTAGTGGGGACCAGGCTCTGATGAGGAGTGGGCACTCTTCCCCTGGACCTTGGAATGTGGGTGGGAGAGAGGGGAGCAGAGTCTGCCTTCATCATCGGGACAGGACTGGGAGGGAGTGGGTACCGTGAAAGGGGGTGGCCCTGGTGGGGTGGGGTGGGGTGAGATAAGGGAGAACATTCCTGGCAGGTGAACATGGAAAAGGCAGGTCAGTTTGCTTCTGAGGACAGGGAGAAGGTCCTGAGATCCAAAAAGGGTGAGTGGAGAGGAGTCCAGGGAAGAGAGGATGGACACCCCTGGAGGATATGGGGCAGGCAGGGAAGGAGGGATGGAGTCTGGCTTGGGAAGATGGTGCATGAGTGGGGCCCGACTGGAGTGAAGCAAGTGAGGCATTTCCTCAAACCTCAGTAATCGCAATAGATAATTTTTTTTTTGAGATGGAGTATTACTCTATCGCCCAGGCTGGAGTGCAGTGGCGTGATCTCGGCTCACTACAACCTCAACCTCCCAGGTTCATGCAATTCTCCTGCCTCAGCCTCCCGAATAGCTGGGATTACAGGTGCCTGCCACCATACCTGGCTAATTTTTGTATTTTTAGTAGAGACGGGGCTTCATCATGCTGGCCAGGCTGGTCTTGAACTGCTGACCTCGTGATCTGGCCTCCCAAAGTGCTGGGATTACAGGCATGAGCCACTGCACCCGGCCATGATAGATAATATTTTAATATCATTACTGACTTTTTCCCTTTTTGCCCCAAGCTCCAACATGGCCCCGCACTGTTACTGAGCCTATCTTTCCTTTAAAAAGTTTTTGATATTTTGCTCATCATGGATTTTTTGGCGTTAATCTTTATTTTAAAAAAATAATTATGTTAAAATATTCCGTATCTTGACGACTAAGATTTTCGATGCTCCCTTCACTTTTGCACTCACCACGCGGAGTCCCGGCCCCTTGTGAGAAGGCTGCGTGCTGCCTGGGCTGGCCACCGACCTGCTTCTAGCCTACACCCTAGAAGTCTTTGCTCACCAAGGGACTTGACAAGCCCCTACCTCTCTCCCAATCTTATTTTCCTGCTGTGAAATCCCAAGCTGGCTTCCAGAGCTAAGGGTCTGTGTCTGAGGCTCTGTAGTAAAATCTGCAGTTGGTACAGAAATGGGCTGGGGCTGAGACACCTGGCCATGGGGTTGGGGGCCTCAGAAGGAGCAGACCCCAAGAAGAAACAGCAGAGAAGTGATGAAGAGAGCAGCCTCCCATGAGGCCTCTTGGGCTTCAGGCTCACCACCCTGTCTGGGAACTCTGCTGGTGGCTGGGCACCCAGCTCCCCACAGCCAGAGGGGAGGACCGGTTACAATGCTCCCCTCTCCCTGCCCCTCACTCATGCTTCTTAACCCCTTTTGAATCAAATCCCAGGGGAAACAGCCACCTCTCCTCCAACAACTAAATAAAAACCACTAAGTTCAGATCAATTAACATATCCTTCTTGAGTGCCTATTGTATACCAGAAACACAATGTCATTCATTCATTTCTTCAGCAAAATTGAGTGCAATGAACAAAATCCCTGCCCCTACAGAGCATGCAGGGCTATTTAAAGGACTTCAATATACATACATCATGTAAGCTTAAAGGGGGTGGGACAGTTAGACCCATTTTTACAGGTGAGGACACTGAGGCACACAGAGGTCAAGTCCCCTGCCCATGGCAACACAGCGTAACGAGGGGCTGGACACTCGGCCTCTCTCTTGACTCTAACCCTGTCGGGAGGGGGGTAATGCGATGGTTGTGTGGGTGGGTTTAGTTGAAGAAGGGGCAGCCCTCCAGGTATAGGGCCTATGCCACTCCCTTCCCAACTGGGCTAAAATTCTGGAATCAGAGTGACACGCAGCCTTCAGGGAGGTTAAAGGACAAAGGTCTGCCCTAGAATAGGGTGTCCATCTTTCCAGACACATTTATCCCTTACCTCTCTGTGCCTCAGTTTCCTCATCTGCAAATAGGCACAGCCACACCAGCCCCAGGGAAAATTTAGTGCCACGGCAGATGTACAAGAGCTTGATAAATGGTGAGGCACAATTTGTGATGACGGATAATTAGGCAGGCGGGGATGAGGGCCCAGGAAACTGTTCACAAAACAAGAGGCCAGCTCTGGAGGAAGGGAGGGAAGTGGGTGCATGCATGGGGATCTGTGAAGCCGTGGTGGTCAGCGGGCCGGTGGGAGGGTGTGTGTGTGTGTGCACGTGCACACGTGTATATGGTGGGACACCGTTGGACCATGTTCAGGATTCCATGGGGATGGAGGTGGCTTCCTCTGGCAACACACAGCCCCTAGGGGTAAAATTCGCCTCTTCCCTAGGAGCCTGGGCTCCTGATCCTGTCAGCTTCCCTGCCAGGCCCCTCCAAGAGCAGGGCAACTCCAGACCCTCCAGGCAGAGAGGACCCAGAAGGAGGAGAGAGGAGATGAGGGGCGGGTGTCTGGGAAGCGACTGGATGTGTGACAGGGTGGGAGGGGAGGCAGGCAGGTGCAGTGTCACCCCTGCAGTTTTCCTGGGTGATGGAGCAACACGCTCATGGCTCATGGCACCTGCCTAATGTGTCCTTCGCCTCCTGTGCCTGCAGGCCCTTCTCCTTCTGGGGCTGAACCCTGTCTCTGCCTCCCTCCAGGACCAGCACTGCGAGAGCCTGTCCCTGGCCAGCAACATCTCAGGTGAGTCCCCTCAACCCCCTCCTGCAAGATTCCTGGTCACCACAATGCCCCCCACCCCAGGTATCCCAGAGCCTGCACACAGAACCATGCCCTAAGGCAGGATTTGCAGAGTCATTTCCTCTCCAGGGCTCCAAGCAATTCTTCACATCTCCACCGAGCACCGTGTTGGAAGGATCCTGAGGTTGGGTGTAAAGTTGGTGGGGAAGAGCTGCAGTTGGTTAGTAGCACCTGCCGTGGGCACAGGAGTTTGCAGCAAGGATTCTGAGTAGTTATCTTCCCTGCTTTAGGGTGGGCACAGGGGAAGGCATCCCAGCCCTTGCTGCTGAGTTGTGACTCGGGGAGGCATCAAGGGAGGAAGAAAGGCTGCCACAGTCTGTGGCTAAAAATGCCCAGAGTGTAATACTCCACGGTGCTAACCCGTGCCAGGCACTGATCAAGGACTGGAGCTGTATTAACCCAATTTGCACAATGTCCCTCTGAAGTAGGTGCTGTTGCCCCCATTTCACACATAAGAAAACTGAGGCACAGAGAACTAGTAAGCGCCAGAGCCCTGAGTGGAGCACGGGCAGCCCAGCTTCTGGTTGTGGTCTCCAGCGCCGTGCTCTGTATCTCTCCAAAAGAAAAGACAGCATAGCTGCAAATATTATTAATATCTGTGTCACTTTACCATTTACAGAGTGCTTTTGCATAATCATCTCATTTCATCCTCACAAGAGTGTAAAGCCCAACGTTTGTACAGTTGAGGAAACTGAGGCATGGGAGAGTTACATAACCCCCATGGCACCATGCAGCCAGTACATGGCAGTGACTGGGACGCAAATCTAGGTGTTTGGGCTGCCTAGGGCATGTCTTTTAAAACTTTGGGTGTGGTCCTGGGCATGGCTGCTGCTGGGCAAAAATGGAGAGGGTCCCTGCACCTGAGTGTCTTTAGAAGACTTGTGGACCTTCTATTTAAGTCTTCAAGCCTCTCCTTGATTCACACCAACTCTTTCATGAAGCACCTACTACACAGCAGGCCCCACGCAGGGCACTGGGGGAAACAAGGGGGCTCACAGGCTAGTCTGGGCATCGAATCCACAAATGCATGTGCGATGAGGCAGAGTGCAAGACGCATGCTTGCAAAGAAACAGACGCAAGTGTCTGCAGGCGGGCAGGAGGCCTTCATTTCTGAAGGTGGCTCTGTGGGGACAGGAGGCCTCCACATCTCAGGGTAGCTGCTTCCTGGCCAGCTGTTCCTTCACTAGGGAGAGCCTGGGGGCAGAGGAACAAGCCCTGGACTTGGAGAAGGCACACTGGGTCCCTGTGCTGGCTCACAGAAGGTGCCTGGTCATGTCCCGGCTAGGGGTGGGTACTGGTAGCCACAGGGATGAGCATACCCTCAACCCCTCTTGAACCTCACCTTGCCCAAGTGTAGAGGGATAGGGGGGCTGTTACCTGCCCCAAGGATCTCTTATGAGATTCAATGTACTAAGTTTTATGGCAATATTTCACAAACTGTAAACTGTAGAGTGTCATGCCAGTACTAGGTTTGGTTTGGTTTGGTTTGGTTTGGTTTGGTTTGGTTTGGTTTTAGAGATGGGATCTCACTCTATCACCTAGGCTGAAGTGCAGTGGCACAATCATAGTTTAGTGCAGCCTCGATCTTCTGAGCTCAAGGAATCCTCCTCTCTCAGCCTCCTGAGAAGCTAGGACTACGTGCACACCACCACACCTGGCCTAATTTTTAAAATTGTTTTGTAAAGACAGGGTCTCAGTTGCCCAGGCTGGAGTGCAGTGGCACAATCATAGCTCACTGCAGCCCAGATCTGGGCTCAGGTGATCCTCCTGTCTCAGCCTCAGCAGGCTTTTAAAAGGCTTGCTGTATAGCTGGAATGAAGGGAAGGTACTTGCCAGTAATTGCTCATAATGATGGAGGGAGCAGGGAGGCTAAGCAGGGGTGGTGCAAATCCAGGGAGGCTTCCTGAAGGAGGAATTTTCAAGGTGAATATTAAGAGACACTGTTAGTATGAACTGGCAGAAGAGAGCCAGTGCTGTGAGCTACAGCAGGAGGTGAGCAAGGACCAGTAGGTGGGTTTGGCGGAAGGACCAGGAAGAAGTGAGGAGGGAGGAGTGGGAAACCGAGAAGGTGCTAGGAGCCCAGAGCATCTGGCTGCAAAGTTGGTTAAGCTGTGCTTGGGGAATGGGGAAGTAAGTTCTTGAGCATGAGTCTGGAGTTCTAGGAGAGAGAGATGGGGAGGGAGGAGAGCTGCTCAGAGGCTGGGCCTGAGAGGAAAGGCCCTATCCCCAGCTCCCCCATGCTCTGGGGCCAGGTCAGGCTCTATCAACTTGTTCGTTATGCTCAGGAGGAGAGACATCCCTGAGCCCACGGAGGTGTCACCTGTCCTTGGAGCCAGCAGGCCATGATGAATAGTGTTCATTCCCTAGTGATTTGTACTCTGTGCCCGTGCCCCCAGCCCAGCCCAGCCTGCCTGGCTGCATGGCACGCAATCCATCACCCTCCACGATGGCCTCTGATAATGGGCCATTTGTCTTCTGACTCGTAGACCTACCCAGACTGACGGGCACTGGTAGAGACAGATGGTGAGGGTGGGGCAGAGGGGCGAGACAGATGGATGGGCGTCTGGCCGGGGCGGCTGGCACCGAGCCAGGGCCTTTGGGGGGCCTTTTACGTGCCTCATGCCAGGAACTGGGAGAGAGTGGGTCCCCAGGGCTGAGGCCTATCATGTGGCAGACCACAGACTTGGCGACTCATAAAATCATGGCAGAGTATGACAATGCCAGGAGGTAATAGAATCATTTACTAATGACATCACAGACAAATAGAATCTGAGTTGACAATTACCTGGGGTCATCGGTTCTCATCTCTGGTCTTAAGGTAGTGAATGATAATTAATAATAGCTAGGCCAGGCACGGTGGCTCACGCCTGTAATCCCAGCGCCTTGGGAGGCCTAGGCGGTCGGATCACTTGAGGTCAGGTGTTCGAGACCAGCCTGGCCAACATGGTGAAACCCCGTCTCTACTAAAAATAAAAATAAAAAATTAGCCGGGCTTGGTGGTGGGCGCCTATAATCCCAGCTACTCAGGAGGCTGAGGCATGAGAATCGCTTGAGCCTCAGAGGCCGAGGTTGCAGTGAGCCCAGATCACGCCACTGCACTCCAATCTGGGCAACAGAGCGAGACTCTGTCTCAAATAATAATAATAATAATAATAATAGCTAATGTTTATTTAGTGTCCACTGTGTGTTGGACGCCATTCCAAGTGCTTTAATCTCATTCAATCATTACGATACTGTAGTCAGGAATCTTTTTATCCACATGTTACAGTAGAGGAACCTAAGGCTCAGAGAAGTTAAACGAGTTGCCCAAACACACTAAGCAGTTACTAAGCAGTGGCTGCAAGATATAAACCATGTGGGCCTGACTTCAGATTTTGCCACCAGCACTGCGTTATGCGGCCACTCAGAGCCAGGGTGCCCAGGGCCCGGTGTAGTCAGCCGTCTAGGGGTGCAGGGCCACCCCTGCAGTTTTCCGTACCACACTAGGTTTGCACATGGCCCCATATTCTCCTCCATGCCTCCCGTATGCCTGGCACTGTACTAGCTGCTGGGAAGGCAAAAGTGAAGAGCCCACAGACCCGCAGGACAGGAGGGCCGTCCACTTGTCCTGATGGATCACACACCCTACAGAGGCATCTTTCTTCTCTGCCCAGCCAAACAGAAGGCAGCTCAGCCATGAGGTGGCCGAGCAAAGACCAGGTTTCTGCCACCCTCTCCATGCCAGGGGACCCAGGCAGAGGCCCTGCCCATTCATCCCACAGTACATTCCTCTGACTGGGCAAGAATGTGTGTTTCACAGGCTGCCCTTGGGCCACCTGGCTGCTCCCCCTCTGGACAGCCTGGGCTGAGTCCCCCTCCTGGGTTTAAGCCAAATAGGGGGAAGGGCTTCCCAGCCTCAGGGCTGCTGCCAAGTGCCCACCTCCAGAAGCCGCTGATGGGAGACCCGACATAACTGGGACAGAGCCAGGTTCCAGCTTCCTCTGAAGTTATCTACCATGGGCGGATCTGCCAAGCACATGTGGACCCTGAGCCTGATGGGAGGCAAACTGTGTAACCTACCTGGGGGAAGAAGCCAGTGCCTGATTGTGCACAGCACTAAATAGGCCACCTTCAAAGGGCTCTTACCTGTTCACTAAAGCAGCCCTCCCAGGACCCTGACCCCGCAGGGTTTCTTCCCTGGCAGGTGGGAGCCCTCCACACCTCTCCTCTGCTCTCCCTTTGCAGGGATTTGAGGCAGTCTGACCAGAATGCGGGCCCCACGCATTTGTTCTGTGCATGTGTGGGGAAGGAGGAAGATATAGGACCGGTTTTTGCATTACTTTAGTCCACTTGACTCCAGCAGCTCACCCCCAACCTAAAGGCCTGTGGTGACGAGGGCTGGTGAGTGGGTTGGTTCTACTCCCACATCCCCAACCAGGAAAGACCCTGAAGGCATCTACCTGCCCCGTGAATGAGGGAGTGAGCCACAGAGTGATAGGAACATTGACACCTCAGACACACCAAGCACACACCTGCTCCGGGGGCCCTTGTACTTGCAGTTGCCTCTGCTGAGAACACTTTCCCCGCAGGTTTTCTCCCTCACTTCCTTGAGGTATCTGCTTAAATGGTAGTACTTTAGAAGCCACCACACTAAAAGAGCACCTTTGTCAGCCTTTATCTCTTTGCACTGCTTAGTTTTTCTCCATAGTATTTCTCACTGGTTAACAGAAATGTGTGTGTGTGTTTGCTGCCTCTCCACTAGAATGTAAGCACCATGAGGACAGGGCATTTATTTTATTCATTATTATATCCCAAGCCCCTTGAACATTTCTTAGGTAGTCAGTAAATAACAGCTGTCTCTTGGTATCCATGGGGGACTGGTTCCAGAACTCCCCATGGATATCAAAATGCAGGGATGCCCAAGTCACTGATATAAAATGGAGTAGTATTTGCATATAACCTATGCACATCCTCCTGTATACTTTAAATCATCTCTAGATTATTTCTAATACCTAATACAATGTAAATGTTATATAAATATAAATAGCTGTTATACTGTACTGTTTAGGGAATAATTTCAAGAAAAAAGTCTGTACGTGTTCAGTACACTTTTCCCCAAAACCTATGGATACGGAGAAACAATTGTACTTGTTAAATAAAGAGCAAAGTCACTATTCCTTAATTTACCAGGAGAGGCACTGTGGGACAGGGAGCTGTCAGGAGGCGTTGGCACCTAACAGCACCTCTGCCTTTGTGCAGCTGGCTGGTAAATTGGCTTGGCTATTTGCAAGGTTGGATTACTCTGGTCCAAATTCCTCCTCATCCCAGGACTATGACGGCTGACTAGGAAAATACCTCCACCTGCCAGGAGAGCAGAAGAGGTCAGGCTTTTGTGGCACTGGAACTGGAGGGAGGGGACATTGGCCCAAGAATCAGAAGGTCCTTGAGGTCCTTATAGCCATCAAGCTGAGTGACACAGAAACTGACTTCCTGCCTTCTCCCCTTCCCAGCTAGGGGATGGACACCCTCTCTGTCCCCAGCACCTGTGAAATGATCTTTCTCTCTGCCTCCTTCTCCTGACTTTCCGCCTGCCTCTCTCTATTTCTTCCTTAGTGTCTTCTTCTCCATCTTTTTTCCTCTGTCTCCCCACCTCTCTCCTGGCCCACTTGGCCTCCCACCTCCCTCCCTCTCCACCTGTTTTCTCCTCCTCATTGTAGTCGGGTGGCTTAAATGAGTGGCATGAATTAAGTCGTGCAAAGCGCCTTTCACAGTGCCTGGTTTATATTATAGTAGTGTCCAACAAATGATCCCCCTCAAGTCCTATACACAATTTCCCTTCTGAGGCCTTGTCCCTACGGGGTCCCAGGGACCCCCCACTCTCCTCCTCCCTGGACTCGGTGTCCGCAGGACGCAGGATGGCGATCTGAAATCCTTGTGGGGATTTCAGACACAGAGACACTAAGGCCCAGAGAGGGCAGGACCCCGAGGCGTTATGGGAAGGCACCGAGCCCACAAGGCAGTCCCAGGCCGGGACAGTGGACAGTGCCAACTGGCCAGGAGCGTGGCGCCTGAGGCCCTGTCCTGCTGCCTCCTCCCTGCCCTTGTCCTCTAGGTCCCCTCCCTTCTAACTCCACTCCGCGGCTGAGGCCCTTGTGCCTTTGGCCACGCCCCCCCAACCCCCCCACCCCAAGCCCCTGACCCAGCAGGAGCGCTGACCTTTCACTCGGGGATGGGGGAACTTTGTCTCCTCGCCCCTTTTCATTTGGCTTCTCCTCCCCGTTCTTGCAGCCTCTCTCTCCCTTTCGTCCCGTCTCACACAGACTTTCAATTCCTTCCAGGATTTTCTGGGCTCTTAATGTAAAGGTTGCCACTGATGCTGTGTCACCAGCGCCCCCTCTATGCATCCTTAGGAGCTGCGGGGGCCAGGAGGGAGGGGGAGGCGCGGCGCTGCTGGGGAACTGGAGTCGCAGCTCTATGATCGAGGGGCAGCTGCCCAGATCAGGGCCAGCTGTGCAGCTGTGGGCAGCACCCTGAGCTGGCATCAAAAGATGAGCATTGAAAATCCACTCCCGTCTCAGTATCTTTGGTTACTGATTGTCTTGGAATAAGCCATTTGACCACTTTGGCCTCAGTTTTCTTATCTGTAAAACAAGAGAGAATTAGCACCCATGGTGGCATAGTAGGTGGCTGGGAACCGTACCACAGAGGAGAGGCAAATGGCTTCTGACCTGCCCACCCCTTGAAGGTCTCCACGTCCCTGGCCAGCTGTGGACGGGGTCAGGCCTTTGGTTAGAGCCCTTAGAGCTCCCAGCAGTGGCCGGTGCAAGTCCTCTAGGCCAGAAGGCCTATCCTCAGTGGCTGGCCTCTGCCTCGGCTCTGGCCTCGTCCTCGCTGTGACTGGTGCCCAGTCCTTTCCTGCCCTCCGTGCCTTGCGAAAGCAAGGCGCAACAAGACTGGCCGGGGAAGGGAAGAAGGAAGGGCAGGGGCCACACTGATGGAGAGGGTGTGTTCCGTGTGTTCATTCCAGACGCTGCCACATGGAACATTACATTTGAGCCTAGCTCACTAGATACTGTGGATGAATGAGTGAGGAGTGAATGAGCAAGCTACTGAGGAAGGTACAATGGTGCCATTAAATGAGATGGCATATGTCATGTGTGCCTGGCACACAGTCAGCCCTCAACAAACGCTGCTCCCTTCCTGCTGCCCCCTTAACTGTCCCTCACCCCCTGTGACTGACTCACAATGTAGCGTAATGGAAAGAGCACTAGATTTAGAGTCCAAAATACCTGCCTATGAGTCTTGGTTCTTTCACCCATTGACCCATGACCTTGGAAAAGTCACCTAACTTCCCTGGGCCTCAATTTCTTCATCTGTAAAAAGGAAATAATCACATTGCTAGATGTATGAAGATCAAACGAAATAGATGAAGAGCTTTGAAACAGCAGGGCATGGCCTCTATACGATCCTCCCCTCCCCGCGGCCACATGCCCCCAGCTCTCCCCCCAAGTCCCTGTCCCCGGGCTCAACACTGTCAGCAGGATCCAGGACAGGTTAAAATCCCAGCCTGGCACGCCGTTGCCTCGGATGGCCCTGCTTCCTCACTCCACTGCTTCCACCGCCACTCTGTGATAACATTCACAGAGACTCCGCTGTGGCACAGCACCTGGGCTTGGCCCACTCCAGCCGCCTGGCCCGCAGTCACCTCGTGTCCATTAAGCCCCAATCCAGATTTCTTTCTCTTTCAATTAAGCCACTTGGCCTGAAGGCCTCTGCCCCTTGAGTCCTGATTTGCACAAATGCCCTATGAATAGCTTTGATTAGAAAGAAAAACCAGCATTTGGTACAAGTGCTGCTCGGCACTGCCCTGAGTCCAACAGAGAAAGGGAGCCAATTTAACCCAGTGCTGTTTCCTGAGAGATTGGGGACAAGCTAATTTGGGGAGGAGATGGCAGGCAGCCCCAGCCAGGGCTTGGCAGCTGCTAAGGCCTCGGCCCAGGCCTGAAGAGGCTGCACCCACCCACGCTGGTTCATGGTTCCTGGCCCTCCGTGGCTTGTCTGTCCACTCTTGTGCCAATTCTAGGTTATTAAACTGGGGACACTGGGGCTCAAAAGGACTGGTGTGCCAGCCTCACTCAGAGGGAGGCACTAAAAGGCAGAGAAAGAAGGGGCAGCCTCAGGGGGGTGCCAGGACTGTGCCAGCCCCCACCCTTTGGAGGCCATATCCACCCTCCCCTCCTGAAGTGTCACTGGGCCTCAACTCTGCCCCAACATCCTCTCTCGCGCGCGTGCTCTCTCTCTCTCCTCCAAAAAGCAAATATTTGGAAGGGGACTTTGACATCTTCTTTCTAGTTCAGATGTTTATATCTCTTTGAGTCACAGACCCCTTTGAGAATCTAATGAAAGCCGTGGGCCCATTTCCCCATTAAAATGCATGTATACACCAATATTTTCATTACATTCAGGGTCTCTGCGAACTGTTGAAGTTTCCAGTGGGCTGAGATTAAGAATTTCTGATCTGGTTCAACCACTTGATTTTATTATAGGTGAAGACAAGACACTAAGGCCCAGAGAGGGCAAGTGACTTGCCTATGATCTCACAGCAAATTAGTGGCACAGCCCATTCTGAAGCAGTGGGCCCAGACTCCCAGTTCAGTGTCCTTTCCACTCCCCCAGATGGTGTCTCCCTCCCTTTCCTCTCCATAGCTCACTTCTCCGTCAGTCCTGTCCTAGGGCCCTGCACAGAACAAAGTACACACGACGTATGGTCAGTAAGTGTGGTTAACAGGCCAGCCGGAAGAAGGAACAGGCCAGCCAGAAGGCGGGCCAACTTCATTTAGCTGGTTCTTCCCTGCAGGGCCAGGGTAGATGTGGTTTGATTGCAGAGACGCGAGGGGCTAGATCAGTGGTTGGATGGGTCTGTTCCAGGGTGTTCCTGTGATGTCTCAGAGCTCCAGGCTGTCACCATGCGAGGGACCAAGAGAAGTGTCCTTAGGCTACAGAGCGGGGACCAGAAGCATGCCCAGGCTTCCTCTAAATGCCAGGACCTTAGCTTTTACCACCACCTCCAGCCATCTCTCTTCCTCCTCTGCTCTGGAACCCATGCTGGCTCCCTAGTACCATAGCATCAGATTCAGATTTCTTCCCCTTGTGTCTTCTTTGCATAGGATGAGCTCATTTCTGCACTGGTCATTGTTGTCATCCTGTCGCTAGTTGGTGTGAGTGGGAACGAGTGGGGAGGTGGGCAGAACTCTGGAATGTCCTCTGCCTGCCTGGGGCCTTGGCCGGATATCTTGCTGTGCCTTACCAGCCGTCTCTGCCCCCAGGACTGCAGTGCAACGCATCCGTGGACCTCATTGGCACCTGCTGGCCCCGCAGCCCTGCGGGGCAGCTAGTGGTTCGGCCCTGCCCTGCCTTTTTCTATGGTGTCCGCTACAATACCACAAGTAAGGAAGAAGTGGAGGGTGGACCATCTGCTGGGAGGTGGGACAGGATGGGGAGAGCTTGGAGGTGGGGGAAGTAAGAATGACGATGACAATAACAGTAATACCTCTTGTGGGGATCGCCCCTGTTTTCCAAAGGTCAGCGCTGTATTCTCCCGGGTGCCCTGTGCTCATTACTCGTGATTCTCACAATACCCTTGCAAGACACTATCACGCCTCCTATAACTAAGGCCCCTGGGGCGCAGGGAGGTTAGGGAACTTGCCCCATTGGCAGCTGGTAAGGGGTGAAGCTGGAATTTGCCTCCACGTCTGTCTGGCACTTTCTTCTGCCATTAAACTTCAGGTTAGTCTGTTTGAGCCTACTGTAATACCATGAAGCAGGGCAGGAATCATCAGAGCCCCAGCTGTGTGGATAAGAACCTTGAGTCGAGAGGTTCTGAGGCCTACCCCGGGCCCTCCAGCCAGGAGGCAGGGGACCCAGAGTTTCAGATGCACAGGCACAGGCTCAACTTGCATCCTGGATTTGTAGGTGGAGTGGGGACAGGACGGGGTTGACCCAGGGTCCGTCGGATACTTGATCCTCATGTAAACACCTGGCTCCCCGGAGGCCCGAAACCCCCAGAGCCGGGCTTTGCAGCTCCCTGCTATTCCGCCTGCCACTCTCAGAATTAATTTGCTCTCCCCTGTCAATGAGTCAGGTCCCTGCTTATCAAGAGAGCAACAGCTGTGGGCCAGGAGCCCTAACCTACCTGAGGGGAGGCTGGGGGCCTGATCCCTGCAATTGGGGCCTCCTGTGTGCACCCTTGGGTCCTTGTGGTCTTGAACTCAGAGTCCCAAGAGGGCACGGGGTGAGCCCAGACACCATGTAGTTTACTCCAAGACTCACTGTGTGACCTCCCAGCACATTGTTTCAGCCCCTCATCTGAGGATGGAGAGGGCTGGACGGCTTGGCTTCTAAGATGTCTTCCAGCTCAAAACTCCCAGATTCCTTCTCCTGCCCCTCTTTCCTCTACCAGATGGATTTGGGGGGTTAAGGTTGGGGGCTACAGCAGAGGAGTAGGAAGACCCAGCCAGAAAGTGACTCCCCAGGGAGTGACTTGGGAGGCCAGGGCAGGGCAGGAGGCTGGGGCAGCCAGATCTAGCAGCCTCGTGTGTCTGTACCATGTCCTGGCCATGGGAGGGACTCGGGAGAGGGAGAAGACACACTGGGAGGGGCTTGGGGGCCAAGGGGAGGAAGTGCAGAAAGGAAGAAGGGTCTCTTGGCCAGGTCAGTCCAAGGGGTGCACAGTTGGCCAGCCCTCAATATAGTCAGGCCCATTTTGTAATAAGGAAATTGAGGCACAGAGAGGCTAATAACCTATCGGAGGTCGCAGAGCCTGGAGGCAGGATCACAGCCCAGGGACGATAACTCTCATGATGCTGGGGGCTGAGTCCTTCTGGAGCCCCTAGGAAGGAGGCAGCATCTGCACATCAGAGGAGCTTCCAGGAGGAGGCACCAGTTCCTGTCATGTCCACTTCCAGAGTGATCCTCGTGTCTGGCCCTACCTGCCCCCACTCCCCAGCGCCACTGCCCAGCCTCAGGTTTCAGATCTGAGTTGGTCACTCCTTCACTTGGAATCCACTCTTCTGTGGCCTCCGTGGTCAGGCTGCTGGGTGGGGCCGGCCAGGCTGTCTGTGGTCATGGCCCTGTCGCCTTTTGCAGCCAGCCCTGGCCACCCCCCATGAGTTCCCTCTACTCCTGTTGCAAAGGGTTACTTGACATGCTCCAGATAAACATTTTCAGCCCTCAATGCCTGGGCACACACTTCACTTGCTGGCCCTGCCTGAAGTGGCAGCCAGGAGTCCTAAGTTCTCATTCCAGCTGCATCTGCAGCTGGTTAAGTAGCCCTTGGCACAGACCTTCTGTGGGCCTCAGTTTCTACACCTGCAGAATGGGTGGGAGGATTGAGTGTGGTGCTCTCTAGGCTCCCCCGCGCTTCCCTCTGTGATCCCAGGAAAGGAGCTGGGGTGATGGTCTCTCGACATGGGGTCAGTCTGTGAGGGCAGGGCTGGAAGACCCCTTTCCAGGTGCCTCCAGCGCCAGATGAGGTGGAGCACGCCCGTGCAGTCAGTCACAAGTGGGTACCCAGAGCTGCACCTCATCATTAAGCACTAATTAATCCATTTACTGATGAGTTGCTGCCAGGACTTCTAGGCCTTCTCCCTAATGCCCTCCCTCCTGCTGCATCTGATCTTCAAAGGGATGGGAAGCATTTCCAAAAATATCCATTTTCCCGTGATTCTTCGGGAGGACTGCTCAGCTCAGCAATTAAAGACAAGGAGGTCGCATCCTCCCTGGCAATGGCTCCCTGCTTGTTGGGCCTGCTTTCTTTCGGATCACCTCCTTTCTCCCCATCAAAGCCTGCTCCCTCTGGGTGACCCAGCCTCTGATGGGACTCCTGACTCTCCCCCACATGTCAAGGGGGGCAAGGGTGTTGAGCAAAGGGGCTCCTCCCACAATATCCACCGGTACCCTTTGATGGGGACAAGGGACACGCTCTGAGTCTCACGTAAGGTTATATAAATACAGCTCCAAGACAATAATAATAAAAATAACAGCCAACATCACATGCCAGGTACAGTTCCAAGCACCTTGTGCATGTTAACTAAAAATACTCAACTCTTGATGTAGGAGCCGCTATTCAGATGCTCTCACTTACAGAGGAGGAAGCTGACAGGTTTCGGGATTTGCCCAAGGTCACACAGCTAGTGGAAGGTAGTGCCAGGATTTGACGCTAGGCTGTCTGGGTCCAGGGGCCACGCTCTTAGCACTACTCCATGCTGCCTCTTAACTCAAGAACCACCCCACCCCATCCCACCACCCCCGGGCCCCTTCCAGCCGGATCTCTGTCCCAAAGCCCCTATCCCTGGAGGTATTTCAGAGCAGCCTCTGGTCCCGGGACTTCCCAGCCATGGCAGAGACACTGGGTTCTCCTGGTTCCTCGTCTCACCCTCCCCTCAGACCTCCATGAAAACCCACTGGGTGAGCCTCAGCCCTCCGGTAACTCATCCCTCATTTGGCAATTGGAGAGAATCAGCAGCCTCTTCACCAACTCTGCCCGAGGGCCTGAGGCTCCCTGAGACTGCGGTCCACTGACATGGAAGAGCTTTAAAAATCCATTTAGCCGGATCTCCCACTGGCCAGCTGTAGCTGAGCAGCTCCTCAGCAGGGGGACCAGGGAGGGGAATGGAGGGGAGTAGAGCGAGAGAGGAGAGGCCACATCTACTTTTCAGCCCTGGAGGCCGGGACGGGCTCCCTATCATCACCTTCTTGTCCTGATGCTGCCAGCAGAGGCAGCTCCCAGGCTGGATGGTCCCTTGGGGATCAGCCAGTCCAGCCGCTCCTTTTATAAATGAGAAGGGGTCCCCAGAGGTCAGTCATGCAGCACGGCAGCAGCTCAGCTGGTCCCAGGGCCCCAGCCTCTAGATCCTCACAGGGTTCTGCCCCATGGGGCTCCAGACTCGAGGACTGGGACTCCGGCAGCTTTCCCAGCCCTCTTCCAGCCCCAAGGGCCACTGGGAGCCACAGGAAGGCCTACAGTGAGGGAGGCTCCAGGGGAGATACTCAGGGCTTCATTTCTCTGCCAGGCAGTTCTGCCTGAAGTCAGAGCCAGAATTAACTCAAGGAAGCATGTTTAGAGCTACTGATGCCAGAGCCGGGTACAGGGTGGGGTGGGGTGACCTCTGCCAGCAGAGAAGATGAGATGGAATTTAGAACTCACGCTGTCCCTTCCCAGCTAGGTTTTAGGACCCTGGAGCTCAAGCCTGGTAGGCACGAAGGAGGGTAAGGGGAACACGTTGGGCAGCTCTGCCCATCCCAGGGCCCTAAAGCCAGGCATCAGTTCAGCTCCCAGGGCCCCTCCCCATCTCCTTAGAAGGTGACAGGTTCTGGGCCACAGTCCAGGCCGGTGGCTGCACAAACCTCCATATGTCCCTGGGCCACTCTCCGCCTTCTTCCTTGAGTGACATGGGCCAGGCTAGGAGCAGCTGTGACAGACCTGAGTGATGACATCTCCCCACACACGCCTGTCACCTGTCATTTTCTGTCCAAGAGACCTCCATCATGGATGTTCCCCCCACCCACAGACCACGACCTTCCAACACAGGCCCGCTATGGGGAAGTGCCACCATGGGACCTTCCCCAAGATCTGCCCCATGAACTCTGAGCCCCCATGTGCAGCACAGCCAGTGAGGACCTCCCACGGCAGCCTCTGTGAGATGGCTCTACCACAAGAAGCCCTGTCGTGCCACCTGCCACGCAAGCTGTCACCACATACCCTTCCACCGTGTCATGCCCAGCCTCGTGAAAATTGACTCATGAGGTCTCACCATTTTTTTGCTGTCTTGCAAGACCCCTGAAAAGGAGGTTTCTTAGAAGAGCACCTACCTGTCATCTGCCACCACATAATGACTTGCAAAGGAACAGCCCAGGGAGCTGGTCAAGCCTGTCCACGGGCCAGTCCTGTGGGCATGATCATGCCAGCTTGAGTGGGCAGAGCCGGGGGAGCCACCAACCCCTGCTGGAGGCCAATGGGCAGAAAGAGGCAGGAAGATGGGGGTGGTAAGGAAGCCCCTTTCCCCAGCTTCACTACACAACCCCCAGCCAGCAGGTGCCTGTACTGGCCATCTACAGATCCATCTACGCATCCATCTGGGCCAGGATGGTCAGGCAGGGGCCGGGGCTGCCCCGCCATCACTGCCTCTCTCTTCCTTTTCCAGACAATGGCTACCGGGAGTGCCTGGCCAATGGCAGCTGGGCCGCCCGCGTGAATTACTCCGAGTGCCAGGAGATCCTCAATGAGGAGGTGAGGCTGAGCCGAACAAGGCTGCCCATATGGAGGGGGGTCCAGGGTCCCCAGCAGAGTTTTGTGCCTGCTACTTGGAGTCAGGGAGCCAGAGGCTGATGTCAAGGCCCTGCTCTAGTGAAGCTGACTGGGGAGCTGGAGCTGTCAACTTGGAAATGGCCCATGAGCAGGCGCCCTCGAGGGCAGGCTGGACCAATGGGGCACTGGGCAGGCTCTGATGGTGATGAGATGGGTCCTTGTTCCTTCCTTCCTTCTCCCTGTGCTCATCGGGCAGCCGCTTGCACTGGGCATGGGACTGTCCTGGGGGTGCAAAGGGAGACCAGACTCGGTCACAGGAGTCCCACCCTTTTCCACCACACATGCCTGAGAGATACATCCAGTTCCAGCCACAGGGCTGTATGGGAACCAGGGACGGGATGGAGGTAGCAATGCAGTTTGAAAAAGCCCTTGGAAAGCCTTTTAAAATGTTAAATGTTTTTGAGCAGATATTGCTTACACAGAACTCAGAAGGTACAAATGGGAATACAATGTCCCCTCCCACCCCGTCCCCAGCCACTGGATTCCCTCCCAGAGGCAACCATTTTGCCAATTTCATAAGTGTCCTTCCAGAGACATTCTCCGTATACACGAGTAATTTTGTATACGTATTCTTTTTTGTTTTTACCTGAATGTTGCATGTTATACACACTGTCTACACCTTGCTTTTTTCATATAATCATCTATCTTAGAGATGGTTCCATATCAGTACATAAAGAGCATCTTCATTCTTTTTGCATTTGCATAATATCACAAAATGTACCATAATTTATTTAAACCAGTCTTTATTCTCAGTCTTTAGTTATTACAAACGGTGCTGCAATGAATAATCTTTGAAGGGTGATATTTGGCAGAGGCACAAATATATCTATCCTGGAGCTGCTGCTGCCCTTGGTCTCTCCCACCCTGTCTCCTTTTCCACCCGATGCTTTCTCCCTTGGTGCTGAGGAAGACGGGGGTCAAAGGGCAGAAGGGGGGACACCCCAGGCTGTCTGAGGGCCAGGGATTCTGATTGTGGAAGAGAGAGACTGACCTAAGCAGTCCCAAGAATCCCGTCGCCTAAAGATCAGAGCTGGAAGGGACCGTGGAGACTCTCCTTCCCATCTTGAGGTTCCCAGACTTGCCTGGTTATAAGAATCGTCCAGAGGCAGATCTCCTGAGGTCAGGAGTTCAAGACCAGCCTGTCCAACATGGTGAAACCCCATCTCTACTAAAAATACAAAATTAGCCGGATGTGGTGGGATTACACCTGTAATCCCAGCTACACGGGAGGCTGAGGCAGGAGAATCGCTTGAAACCAGGAGGCGGAGGTTGCAGTGAGCCGAGATTGTGCCATTGCACTCCAGCCTGGGCAAAAAGAGCGAAATTCCATTAAAAAAAAAAAGTGGGGCCAAGTGCGGTGGCTCACGCCTGTAATCCCAGCACTTTGGGAGGACGAGGCGGGCAGATCACGAGGTCAGGAGATCGAGACCATCCTGGCCAACATGGTGAAACCTCATCTCTGCTAAAAATACAAAAATTAGCTGAGCATGGTGGCGCATCCCTGTAATCGCAGCTACTCAGGAGGCTGAGGCAGGAGAATCACTTGAACCAGGGAGGCGGAGCTTGCAGTGAGCCCAGATCGCGCCACAGCACTCCAGCCTGGCGACAAAGCAAGACTCTGTCTCAAAAAAAAAAAAAAAAAAAAGGAATCTCCCAGAGCACTTGTCCAAATACAGGTCCCAGGGCCACACCCAACACCTAAGAAATCACACTGTCCAAGGAGGACCTGGGAATCTGTGTCTTTCATGAGTGCCCCAGGGGAGCCTTCTGATGGGGCAAAAGTGAGAAACTCTAATCTAGTGCAACCCGTTCACATTACAGATGGGGAGACTGGGGCCCAGCAAAGGGGAATGATTCACACAAGGTCACGTGGCTCTGGGACATTCCTTTTTTTTTTTTTTTTTTTTGAGACAGAGTCTTCCTCTGTCGCCAGGCTGGAGTGCTGTGGCGCGATGTCGGCTCATTGCAACCTCCACCTCCCTGGTTCAAGTGATTCTCCTGCCTCAGCCTCCTGAGTAGCTGCGATTACAGGAATGCACCACCATGCTGGGCTAATTTTTGTATTTTTGGCAGTTAAGTCAGAGCCCGGAACCCAGGGCTTTGGAGCCCAGGCTCTGGAACACAGGCTCTGCAGCCCAGGCTCTGCTTTGCCCACTGCCAGGTATCTGGCGTGAAACAAAGTTAACGGAGAAAGAATCACTTTCCTTCACCTGTAGCTCCCACCCCGGCCTGGCAAGCTTTGGTTAGCCCCACCCCTGGCTTCCTGGCCTCAAGTCACTGAGCTAATGCGGGGCTCTGCTGTCTCCTTCCGGAAGCTGCAGCTAGGTCAATGCCTAGCTTAAAAGACTCATGAGTTCTTCCACGGTGCTGCTCTGGCAGGGCGAGGGGCTGCCTGGCATCTCAGATCCCACAGGCCAGACCTTTGGGTGGCACTCAAGGCTGGGGTGGGTTGGTCAGGCTCCCTGATGATCTGATCTGAGCAGGGAAAGCCCTCAGCTTGCTAAGCCCCCACACAGAGAGCCCACCTGGGAAGTCCTGGGATTGGGAGGAGGGCTCCTCCTGGACTGGGGGAAGGAGGTGGGGTTCCAGGTTAGGAGACTTAGTTGGGCCAGAGGAGATGGCCTTGGCCTTGGCTGGTGGGGTGGGAGTGGGCAAGACCGTTCAGGGATGTGGGGAGCCCGTAGCCTGGCACACAGTAGAGGAGGTGGGAGGAAAGGAAACAGGGCTGGTGCTCAGAAGAGCGGGTCAGTGCTGTCAGTGACTCAGGACCACACGCCATTGCAGAGAGGGATGGTGTCCAGGAGGCACAGCTAAGCCACGAGGTCAGGCTGCAGGCCGCACTGTCTGTCCCAGCTTCACGCCCTGCACTCAACCCTCCTGAGGGTCAGCGCGGGGTCTTCATGGTTCACCTGTCTCTCCTGCTCTAATGTAAGCCCCTTCTTTTCAGTTGGCTGATGGGGACACTTGGCAGCCCCCATTTTCCCCAGCACCCTTCAAAGGCCTAAGGGCAGTAGGTTAGCCACCCTCAGCCTGCCCTGCAACACCCACCCCTGCCAGGACAGGGGTCTCTCCCTCTGTCCACCAGCAGCGTTAGGACAAGGAAGAGGATCGGGAGCCTGGTTTCATCAGCCCCGTCTTTGCATTGCAGTGGGAATAGCACGGACCTTAGGGTTTGGGTTTCAACGGGAACCTGCTGCATGACCTTGAGGAGGCAACTTAACCTCACCAAGTTCCCAAAAATGGTGGCCAGGAATTCAGATCTCTGCCTTCTGGGGATGGAAGGGTGGTGTTGGCCTGTCTTGGCCTATGGGAGACGTTCCATTCACCTGCCGCCCCCTGTCTCTCATCTCCCCTGTGAGGTCAGGGGAGGTTGTAGTGTACACCTGGGGGAGTGACCGGCCCCACCCCCCAGCCCATCCGTGCCTGGCTCTGCCATCTCTTTCCTCTGCAGCCCCTGCTGGCCTGGTGCCTAGCACTCTGGGTAATCGATTAGTTTAATTAGTGAAAATGCCATTCCCTTCTGCCAGCCCCCAGCCTCGCCAGACCCCTCCCAGAACTGCAGAGGAAAGTATCCAATTAATTGAGTGGTAGGTTTCTCAGCTCTGGGCCTGGGCTAAGCCCTAATTAAGCTCCAGCGCCCTGGGGTATCGCAGATAATGGATTCGCAGAAGTCTGCCTGTGAAATGGGACTTGCGAGGGCACCTCAAGGCCAGGCAACCCAGGAGATCTGCCCGCAGCCAGCACCACCAGGGGACAGGCCCCCAACTGTTGCATGCATGGCTGGCCGGGGGATGGCACTGAGCCCCCAGCACCACCCCCTACACCTGCTGCCTGTATCAGCACCCTCTCCTCCCCCCACCACCTCCCGCTACTACTGTTCACTCCCTTCCCCACTGTCCAACCTTCCCCCACCCGCCCAACACTTGCACACACTCTATCCCCTTTCCCCACGTTCTGCTGCGCACAGGAGCCTGGGCCTCAGGCACAGCCTGGGAGAGCACACCGTGGTGGGACATGAAACGGATTCTGGGTGTCTGGGTTTGTGGACCAAGGTTCACTGCTCACCTTGTGGGGAGAGGTGAGTGGTGGTTGGACCAGGGCTTCTGAACTGCAAAGGTGCTTTTTCCTAAAACCAAGCTCCGATTCCATGGGCCTGGCGTAGGGCATACATTCCACTTTCCTCAAGATCTCTGCGTGCTCCTCTGTGTGCTGTTGCTGGGCCAGGGGCCACCCTTTGAGGATCGAGGGGCTGGAGTGAGTGCCCACTGCAGGGTAAGAGGAGTAGCTCTGGAAGCCTCGGTGGAGAGGACGTGCCAGAATGGAGTGGGCACCAGTGGGGAGCTTGGAAGGGAGGTCTCATTGCCACCAACCCAGAGAGGCATCAGGACGGATCTGGCACTGCGGCGCCTGGGACGAGGTGGTGTCCTGTAGAGAGTCCAGTCAGAGTCAGCCGGGCACAAATTGCTTATTCAATTCAGATCACTGAGGGTACAGCGGAGTGGCCTCTGCCAAGTACCACGCTGTGCCACCCTCCTTAGGGCGGGGTGCCTGCTGGTCTTAGGTCTCCAGACTGGATGGAGATGGAGTGCTGGTCAGGGCCCCAGGGGTAGCTGTGCCCATTTGTCCTTCGGACATCCCAGCTGCTTTGCTGTTATCGTGGCCGTCGGTCGGGGTGTCACTGGCTGTCCCTGGGGGTGCTGCTGACTCTCCTCTCCAGGTATCACTGGCCACCTCTCAGGGTGTTCCTGGGTGCCTCTTAAGGCCTTGCTGTCTCTCTAAATAATGCTGGCCAGAACTCTGGTTGTTATTGGAAATGTCACAGTGTCACTGGCTTCTGTCTGGGTGTCGCAGGATGTATTTGTCTCAGGGTATCAGCAGCCATCCCTCAGGCTGTCTCTCCAGCTGTCTTCTCAGGTTGCATGATGCTGATGTGGCCTATGAGAGACAGGGCTTGAACCCGGCCCAGGCCCGACTGCTCAGGGAGGCACACTGAGACTTTGTCCCCCGGGAATGGTTTGGCCTGATTCTCCCTCAGGCTCTTGGAGGAAAGCCCTCTTGGGCGCTATTGTCCCAGCAGGAGGTCCTCCTAGGCTCCTGGGCCCAAAGTGGCGTGAGACCACCCCAGAGAGTGCCTCTGCTTTCAATTCCTGCTTGTCCCCCAAGAAATGTCACAGAGGGCCGGACACGGTGGCTCACGCCTGTAATCCCAGCACTTTGGGAGGCTGAGACAGGTGGATTGCCTGAGCTCAGGAGTTCGAGACCAGCCTGGGCAACATGGCAAAACCCCATCTCTACCAAAAAATACAAAATATTAGCTGGGCATGGTGGTGCATGCCTGTGATCCCAGCTACTCGGGAGGCTGAGGCAGGAGAATCACTTGAACCCAGGAAGCAGAGGCTGCAGTGAGCTGAGATCCTGCCACTGCACCACTCCAGACTGGGCGACAGAGTGAGACTCCATCCCTCCCCCACCCAAAAAAAGAAATGTCCCTGGGAAACAGGGAAAAGAGGGATTTTAAAGCCAGGCAGACCCAGGTTCCAGATACCGGCTGCGTGGCGTGGCCAATTATTCAGTCTCTTCTACGGAAAGAAATGGGATGAGAGGAGCAGTCTCCAAGGGCAGCTGTGGGAAAGAAAAGCAGTAGCGTCTGCAGAGCTCCTGGCACAGTGCTCAGCATACAGCAGGTGCTTAACAGATAACTCCTCCCCACTCCAACCCCAAGGGCCCGGTACGGCCTGACTCGGGAGTGAGGCAGGGGCCCTGGAAGGCAGCACTGAAGGGTCTCCCTGCACACTGCGCTCCTCCCGCCCAGCCTGGGCCTGTGAACAAGGCCGGGGTGTTGTGTCATGCTCGGCTCCACACATGTTGTCATTACCCAGGGGCTTCTCAGCATGGATTTGTGGAAAATTTAATAAAAGGATATTAAATACCAGCTCCAGACAGCCTGTGATGTGTGCATATCTTCCAGAGCCTCTGGATTGGGGCATCTGCCGCCAGGCGCTCAGAGACCCTCCCCACTTGCACGGGTGATAGGTACCCTCTCCTCACTCCCCTCTCTGTCTCTCTCTCTCCTGCCTTCATTTACACCTCCCTGGATCCCAGTCCTTTGGAGGCTGGAGTTGCTAATGTAATTACCTGCCATGTTCCAGAAAGCCTCTGCCTGGAAACCAGCTCCAAGAACAGAGCTTCTGTAGCAGCCTCTGGAGAGGTTCCCCAATGAGGGTGCTCCTTCAGAAGGGCCTTGGTGGCCGGGTGGAACTGGGCATAGGGTCTTGGCTTCTCCTGGGATGCCTGCTGGATAGGGCTGGACTTGATCTCTGGTTTCAAGTGGGTTCTGTAATTCCAACAGGAAGGCCTATGGAGTAGCTCCTTGGTGGCCAGTAGCTCCTTGGTGGCTCTGAGAAGATGATGAGGGCCGTTGTGAGCTCACTGCTTCTCAGCACTTGCATGTCACCCGCCTTTGTGCCTCATGATCATTCAGCCCCACCCTAGAGCCTAGAAACGGGGAGGAAGGGAGGTGCTGCCAGGGACCCCTCCCTTCTCAAAGTCACCTGCTTTTCAACACCCGTCTTTCCTTCCTTCACTCACACACTGCTTTGGAGTTTGACTGTGTGTCAAGCTCTTGGTTTCTAGGCCCTGCTTCTTGGGACCTATAAAAGTGTGGATGGGGGCTGTGCTCTTGGGCAGGAGTCTGCAGAGAGCTGGGCATGGGGACTGACCAGTCCCCTATTATGGGCTGGGGACCTGTTTGCAGCCTTCGTATCTTGCCAATCTACATGTGCAGGCAAGAGGTGGTTTTGGAGTTGCGCGACCTCCAGCGCGTCAGCATAACCTCTGTGCTGTTTTCCTACAAAATAAAGCCCAGATGCCCTTCCGGCTCCCCTCACGGGGTTGCCCTGATGGTTTAAGACGATAACAGATATGAAAATCCTCTGTAAACAGGAAGGCTTCACCACTCTTGGAACTCAAGATTGCTGTAAAGAGGAGGGCAGTGACCTCCATCAGTATATTAAATTCATTAAGAAATAAACCCAGGGAATGTGTTACAGTCCTGGGAGAGGATCCTGCTCACTCTGCACAGATCCCCTTGGGCCAGGGATGGGGAAGGCCCCGGAAAGTGAGTTATGGAGCCTAAGGAGACTTTTCTGTGGTTTCTGCTGATTCTGTGGATGCCAGAGCCCAGCAGCTGCCCGGCCCCTCCTCGCTCACAGGAGCAGGCGGCATTGCAGCAGGAGGGATTTAGGGGTGGCTGAGAAGGTGGTGACTCAGTTCAGAAATGGGTGGAGAAGAGAAATCCCAGGAGTTTGGTGTCTCTGCAGCTGAGAGGTCCACCTGGTGTTCTGACTGGGTGGCAGCATGGGTAGATGCGAGTGTGAGGGCGCACCTGTGAGCCGGCCACATGTGCTTGTGCATGCAGGGGCGGGGGGTCCATGTGGAGCGGGGAATCCCACGTGATGTGGAGATTCAGTTCGACACAACACGGAGCAGTGAACACAGCATGGGATTCAGGGACAGGCAGAGCCTCAAACTGGACGGCATTGCTCTGCAGCGAGGCCTGACCCTCAGCAGATGCTCAGGAAGGGGGAGTGGCCCTTGAGATCATGACCCACTCCATCCCAGCCACCCCTAGGCGATGTCCTCACAGAGCAGCTCCCATCCAGCAGAAGGCTCACCTCTGCCCCTCTCTCCTGCTCCAGAAAAAAAGCAAGGTGCACTACCATGTCGCAGTCATCATCAACTACCTGGGCCACTGTATCTCCCTGGTGGCCCTCCTGGTGGCCTTTGTCCTCTTTCTGCGGCTCAGGTGAGAAGACCCCAGCACTGCCTCCTCCTGTCCCCAGGCCCTAGAGCAGAAGCAGGGTGTAAAAGTGAGAGGAGCAGCTCTAGGTTGGGGTGGGGGTTGCTGGGAGAGGGTGGCAGGTGCTGGCTTATCTGAGAGTCTCAGGTCTCTGGGAACCTCTGGCAGAGCCGCTCTGCCCTCTCCCCAGTAGCTGCTGGAATGGTGGGGAGGGACAAAACTTGTCTTATGTCACCCATACCCAGGCCAGGCTGCACCCATTGGGGTGACCAGGCAGATGGAGCCCTGGAGGTGGGGGCTCCATGAAGTGGTGCCCCATTTCAGGTTCGAAGGTACCTGGGCCCCAGCACTACCGCCAAGGATGCAGGTGGCAGAGCCGGGGATGGGGATGGTTGGGATCAGGAGCCGAGCATCAGGGCTGGAGGCTGGGAGCAGGGCTGACCCCTGTGACTGTCCATCCTGGAATGGCAGGGAGTAGAAGGCACCCCCAGGGGAAGCGGGCATCGCCAGGAATCCAGCTGCCCTGGTCCATGGAGCACAGGCTCCATGGAGTGCCAGGCTCTGCCTGGGGCTTATGTCTGGGTGGGCTGCAGGCAGGAAGGGCTTCATGGGGCATTAGGAGAGCCTGGCTGTCACCTCCCTGTGTGACTTGGCCAGTCAGCCCCACCCTGTGCCTCAGTTTCCTCATCTACACATCTGGGCTGGGGTGATGTAGGTGGCCTACCCCTCATCCTCTCTCTCCTATCGCTCCCATCATCCACCCGCCCTGCTGCACCAGGAGCATCCGGTGCCTGCGAAACATCATCCACTGGAACCTCATCTCTGCCTTCATCCTGCGCAATGCCACCTGGTTCGTGGTCCAGCTAACCATGAGCCCCGAGGTCCACCAGAGCAACGTGGTACGTCCTGGCAGGGGAGCGGGGAGCAGGTCAGGCCAAGCCCAGGTCAGAGGAGGGGCCCAGGTGGGCCTGCCCTGCAGAGGAGGAGCCCACAGAACAGGAGTGGGATCCCAGGGTGTGCCCTGTCCTGCCCTGGGGAGGCCCAGGCCCAGGGTTTGGTGCCTCCCCTGCCCCCCATCATCATCTCTGGTTGGGGGTGGGGTGGCAGGGCTGGTGCAGGTTGGTGACAGCCGCCTACAACTACTTCCATGTGACCAACTTCTTCTGGATGTTCGGCGAGGGCTGCTACCTGCACACAGCCATCGTGCTCACCTACTCCACCGACCGGCTGCGCAAGTGGATGTTCATCTGCATTGGCTGGGGTGAGCTGGGCAGCCACCTCCGCAGCCTGGGCAGTGGCGGCCGCCGGGCTGCCCTCTCCTCCAGACTCAGGCCAGCGGGCTGGGGGGCCTGAGGGATGGAGGTCGGGTTGGGGCGGTAAGGTGTGCACGATAGCCCTCTGCTCCTCTTGGGGGTGGGCGGCAGTAGAAGCACCTTGAAGGAGGTGTGTGAGTTTGAGATCCACCCTGGGTAACCCCAGACCCCCTGGAGCCTGGGCTGCGCTGGGGTTCTCCAGGCCCACATCCTCCAGCCCCCGCTGAGGGCTCTGTGACAGCCCATCTCTCCCCCAGGTGTGCCCTTCCCCATCATTGTGGCCTGGGCCATTGGGAAGCTGTACTACGACAATGAGAAGTAAGTCATCTCCTTTCCCTTCCTGACCCCAAGGTTTAGGCACCCAGCCCAGCTTGGTGACACTCCCCACGGGCATTGGCCATGCTGGCTTTTTCCCCTCAGGACCATGGTTTCTGCATCTATAAAGGGAGAGATCTGGGGGCTGGACTCATTCGGAGGGTCCCTGCCTGTGCTCTGCCTGGGTGGGGCTGGACAAGCAGGACCCAGCCTCCTTTATCTGTCTTGAGCTTACACAGGAAGCAGCCTGGAGCCAGACTGCCCAGGTTCAGAATCGTGGCTCCATCTTTAAATAGCTGTGTGACCTTGGACAGATTACTGCAGTGTGCCTCAGTTTCCTCATCTGTAAAATGGACATGCTACTGCCTCAAAGGGCTGTTGTGGGGTGATATGAGTCCATCTATATTAAGCATTTACAATAGTTCCTGGCACATAGAGTAAATGCTATATAAATGTGTTCTATTAATATTAAGACATCTTAATAAAAGAGTCTATGAATTTAATAGAAGTGGACCTAGATGATCTCAGAGGCTTCTTCCAGCTCTGAAGTTCTTTGGTTCCTTATGAAATGGACTCAGATGTTTCCAATCGTGCCTGGAAACTTGATTTCTGCTGCAGTGGAGCTCAACTTTGGCTCACATTAGAATCACCTGGAATGCTTGGAAAAGTACCAATGCCCAGGCTTCACCCTCAGAGAATCAGGTGTAATTGGTCTGGGGTGTGGCCTGGCACCCAGAATTCTTGAAAACTGCCCAGGTGATTCTAATGTGCAGCTCAGATTGAGAACCACTGAGAGAGAGGGGGGCAGAAAAGGTGGACATGGATGGCAGGGGAGCCCCAGGACCTTCTTTGCCAAACATGTGTTCCCGGGAACCTATCTGACTGACGGACCTGGCGTCCAAGTGGCCTCCACCACAGTGACAAGCCCTCTCCTCCCCCATGGAGGGGAGGGGGCCTGCACGGCTTCATTGGGCTGAAAGAGGAGCCTGGAAGATTATCTTGCGTGTTTATGAGGTTGACTCCCTCCTGACTCCCTCCTGACTCAGGCTGGCTGAGGCCTTGGGAAGCCGAGGCAGGCGGATCACTTGAGGTCAGGAGTTTGAGACCAGCCTGGCCAACATGGTGAAACCCCGTATCTACTAAAAAATATATATATATATATACAAAAATTAGCTGGGTGTGGTGGTGCGCACCTGTAGTCCAGCTACTCGGGAAGGCTGAGGCAGGAGAATCTCTTGAACCCAGGAGGCAGAGGTTGCAGTGAGCCAAGATCGTGCCACTGCACTCCAGCCTGGGCAACAGAGTGAGACTCCATGAGTCTCAAAAAACAAAGCAAAACAAAAACTGTTTGGGCTAAAGGAGAAAGTGAGTCTGAGCGGCTCTGAAGCTCCACCTGGTGGTAAGAATTCAACACTGCAACAGAGAGGATCTGGGTGTGAGAAACCAGAAACGAACTTGCAGACCAGAGGCCCGAGGACTGGACCCGGCCCTCAGAAGCTGTGTGTGGCCAGCATGGTGTTTTCTGAAAACTCGATTTTGTAGGCAACCTTTAAAAAATCCAAAGGTTTCATTTACAAATCTCAATTTCTGGCTTATGAGATCTAGCCACTGGGGGTCTTCATACCCACGAGGACATAAGGGCTTCCAGTTTGTCTGGTCCCCACCCACTCCCCAGGCCTCCCTGGAGCTTGCTGGAGGGACACTCGGGAAAATGCAAAGCAATTACCTCCTGCAGCAGGTAGAACCTGTGCAAGTATTCCTCTCAAGGTTGTTCAGGCTGTGACTGGACAGATTCAGGCTGAGATTGCGAACTGCTGGGTGCCCACTGGGTGACAGGTGTGGTGCCACTCCCACCAGCAGCCCCCCAGAGGGCATGCTGGGCCTCAGCCACTGCCAGGGGACTGTGAGGAGGAGCCGAGGATGCAGCCTCGTGTTGGGCCCATGCCCGTTCCCAGCCACTCAGTCTTTCCCACTGTCTACCTCCTGCCCCGGTGCTTGCTTCCAACTTTGCATCTCATCACAGAGGATGCTGTCCGTTCTGCAGATGGGACAATTGAGGCATGGCAGTGGGATCAAGTGACTTGACCTTCTGCCAGGGTTGGAATTGGGACATCTACCTCTTGGCCTCCAGCCCCAGTCCTGTCCTGGCCAAGCACTGTCCCTCCCCATGCCATCGAGGTGGACGCAGATGACCCTTCCTCCCCTTTCCTCTGTGGCCTTCTAGGTGCTGGTTTGGCAAAAGGCCTGGGGTGTACACCGACTACATCTACCAGGGCCCCATGATCCTGGTCCTGCTGGTAAGAACCTGGGTAGGGGCAGGAGACAGGGCCCAGTGGGGAGGGGCAATCAGTGCCAACCGTGGACAGAAAGGACCCCTCTACCTAGAGGTGGGGGCCACCCAAAGAGGGGGCATGGGTCAGAGATGTGCAGGTGCTCATGAGGAGGAGGGAGAACAGCAGGAGCACTGAGGCCAGAGCTGAGAAGCCTGGGTCCCCAGCCTCTTGCACACTCCGGCCCGCTGGTGTGCTCAAATTGCAGATCAATTTCATCTTCCTTTTCAACATCGTCCGCATCCTCATGACCAAGCTCCGGGCATCCACCACGTCTGAGACCATTCAGTACAGGTAACCGGGTACCACCTTCCTCAGGCCTCCCCCTGATGAAACCCCTGCTCCCCATGCCTCTCACGTGCCAGAGACCTGCCACTCCCTCCCCCGACCTGGCCCTCTTTGCCGAGCCAGCGGGCAGCCCGTCCTGGGGTGGGCTGTGACTCCGAGCCTCCCCACCCGCCCCACCCCAGGAAGGCTGTGAAAGCCACTCTGGTGCTGCTGCCCCTCCTGGGCATCACCTACATGCTGTTCTTCGTCAATCCCGGGGAGGATGAGGTCTCCCGGGTCGTCTTCATCTACTTCAACTCCTTCCTGGAATCCTTCCAGGTACAGCCCTGGAGGGACACATCAGCACCTCCTTGGGTGGGGATTCTGCCAAGCAGAGGCCTGGAGGGCAGGAGGCCAGGGAGAAGCAAGGGGCAGCCCAGAGGCTGGGTGGGCAACACCTGCAGCCGACCTTTGACTCCTCCTCTCTCCTCCCCAGGGCTTCTTTGTGTCTGTGTTCTACTGTTTCCTCAATAGTGAGGTGAGGACCCGGGGGCCCTGCAGCGGGGCTCAGGGCTGTGAGGCCTGTTGGGACTGGCGATTGTCTAGAGCCCTCTCCTCCCCTCCCAGGGCTGCCTCTCTCCCTCCCTGCTCCTAGGTCCCTAGGGGTATGCTGCTGGGAGCCCCAGGGTGGCCCCTCCCACCTGTCCACTCCCACAGTGACAGCCCCCTCCTTTGCTCTCAGAGGCCGCTGGCACCAGGCTGGAAGCCAGAGCTCCAGTATCTTTGATGAGCCTGTGAAAACCAGGAAGGGCTGAGCCCTGGGCAGGGGATACATGTGGGTTGAGGGCAGGGAGCCTTCATGGCAAAGGGCATATGGTGCCTTCGTGTGGGTTAGAAAAGGGTGCCCCTTCCCCAGGACATTTGAGAAACCTGTTCCGACAAATATGCAAAGCAGCCGTGTTAAGGCTGTGAGTGTCATCCCCTACTGAGGACTTCCATGTACTCAGCTGACCTGCACAGCCGCTTACCTGCACAGCTGCTCGTGGCGGCCCAGGGGAGGGAGGTGGTCCTGAGCCACAGGCTCAGATGTCGTGCTCCTCCCTGTGCCCACAGGTCCGTTCTGCCATCCGGAAGAGGTGGCACCGGTGGCAGGACAAGCACTCGATCCGTGCCCGAGTGGCCCGCGCCATGTCCATCCCCACCTCCCCAACCCGTGTCAGCTTTCACAGCATCAAGCAGTCCACAGCAGTCTGAGCTGGCAGGTCATGGAGCAGCCCCCAAAGAGCTGTGGCTGGGGGGATGACGGTCAGGCTCCCTGACCACCCTGCCTGTGGAGGCGACCTGTTAGGTCTCATGCCCACTCCCCCAGGAGCAGCTGGCACTGACAGCCTGGGGGGCGCCGCTCTCCCCCTGCAGCCGTGCAGGACTCTAGCTCACGAGTGGAAAGTCACCTACAGGACTGGGCCGGGCCCAGGGCCTCTGGCTTCCCTGCCCAATCCTCCCTGGAGAAGGGACATGGGAATGAATGGAAATGGGGTGCTGGACACCTACAGCAGCACGCATGTCCCTCCAAGGCTGTCTTCTCCCAGAGCACAAGAAGGCCAGCCCACTGGGGCCTGGGGCTGCCCTCGGCAACCGTGGGGAGGCCATTTGCTGCCCCGGGGCATCATGGGCAACTCGTGACAGCCTCTGACTCACCACGATGACGCCTCTGGACCTCGGTGATGCCTTCCGACACCACTGGGAACCAAGGGCCCTCGCTCAGGAACCCTGGAGACAGAAGTCAGGTGTCAACATCAGACGTGCGGCCACAGCACTAGAGTCACCCCCCCCCAGGCCTCCAGAACCTCACTGGCACTGTGGCACTGCCACCAGCAATGCCCTGCCTTGCTGCCTTCACCCTGAACATTTACTACCCTGCAGGCCAGGCCAGCTTCCCCTCACTTAACCACCCCACACCAGTCACCTCCTGCTCCTTTTCCTCTTTTGTGAGAAGATGGGGGCTGGAGGGGTCAGAGTGGCCTGTGAGCAAGAGCCAGGGGTGTCCCCGTCCCAGCCTCTGGGGCAGAGCTTGTAGCCCTGGATAGCCTCTGGGGCAGGACCACTAGCTAAGCAAGCCAGGAGAAGACCCCTGCCCAAGTGGCTCTTGGGACAACGTGCTGCTTACACTCCAGGTGTGGACCGGCCGCAGCCCCCACTGACCTGCCCATGTCCAGAGGGACTGGACAGCCAGGGCAGGGCTTTGAGGGGCACTAGAAGATGAGGGTGTCGGCTGTGAGGCGGGTGGCTGGTATAAATAATATCTTTTCAACCAGCATTTGTGAAGGCCTGGACTCCACAGGGGGCTGGATGGAGAGGGTGTCTCACAGAGGTGGGGGCTGATTCCCAGCTTTCAGGGGCTGTTGTGTTGCTGAGAAATCTGACCCCACTCTCACCCCGGCAAGGATGGTGCCAGGAGAGCCCCTGAGGGCCGGGAGAGGGGTGAGGGCAGGAGGGAGGGCTTCGAGGAACAGGTGGGTCCGGCCAGGGCCCCCTTAGTTAGGGACAGCTTGTTGTGAGGAGGTGAATTAGAGGGAGAGGAGGACCACGGTTAGGGATGCAGAGGAGGGACACCGTGGGTCAGAGGAAGGAACAAAGGAGACGGGAGTGTGTCCCAGCCCCAGGCAGGAGCTGAGCTGAGGGGTGGGAAGCAGAATTAGGATGCTGGGCCACTGGACAGGCTGTGAATGCAGCTGTCTCCACTAGGGCCGCCACAAGAAGCCATCCCTGAGACCCTGAGGTTTCTTGTGCAAACTCGAGGGAAGGGGAGTACAGAGAGGGCAACAGGGAGTGAAGCCAGGCAAGGAAGGCAGGGGAAAGGTGGGGGCTAGAGGGGGACACGGTAGCCTGTGAGCAAGAGACAGGTATGCCCCAGCCCTGGCCAGTGCCGCTCTGAGGTGGGTGGCACACTCAGGCTCCCCTGGCTTGCTGGCTTCAGTGCCCCCAACTCTGGGCCAGAGCTTGTATAGCCCTGGGTGGCCTCTGGGGCAGGACTGACACTCCAACACTGTTGTGGACGCCTGGAGCTCCCTTCCGCTGGGGAAGCCCTCCCTCATCCCACCCAACAGGTGAGGGAGCTGGGGTATTTATCCACCATCTCCCATCAGCTGCGGGTTGAGGGCTGCTCCCAGGGGGACATGAACTCTTCTGCATTCCCACATCAGGCTACAGAGGGCCAGAGAGAGTTCTCCGGCACAGTGATGTGCAGGTGGGTGGAAGCCAGTGTGTGCTGCATTGGAGGGGCAGGGGGTGTGGGTGGAACACCAGAACTGGACACAGGGCCCCACTGCAGCCCGGGCCTTGTCTCTGGGTCTCTCTAACCAGGGAGGAGAGCCCCGTGGGTGGGACGTGTGTATACACATGTGCACTTGTGCCCCCAGGCGCACACAGGAGCTTGCAGTGTCAGGACACCAGGAACAGACAAAGGTGACACAGTGCCGAAAGGCCCGCAGCTCCTGCTGAGGGAGGGCACGTTTCGTTGGGGAGGGCCTGGGCCCGGGTGTAGCTAAGGATATCCTTGAAGGCCCTATGGGGTACTCTGCTCTGCCAATTCTCCAAGCTCTGTGCCCTGAAGTAGAGAGATGGGGTGGGGGACCCAGGGAGCACCGTGACAGAGGTAGGCTGGAGGCTTCCAGAGCAACGTGGGGGATATTGTGGGGAGTGGGAAGAAGCCCAGTAAAGGGTCCTGGCTGCCTGGAGAGACTAGAAGTGACCTGAGTCTCTAATGGCCACAACGGAGACAGCTTTCCCAACTCTGCCTCTCACCCAGTGAAGGTGGAGAAGTGAGAAGGCGAGGCTTTCCCGAGACAATGCCAGTGGGGATGGGATGAGGGTCGCACCGCAGGGGTGGAGGAGCCGAGAGGGTGGGGGTGAGGGGAAGACAGGGAAGGGACGGTACAGACCAGGAAGTGTGGATAAGCCCAGCCAGGCCGCACCCCGCTTTCCTGAGTGGGCTTCCTGGCTGCTCTCACTGCCAGGCACCTTCTGGGCACCTACTGTGTGCTCAGCACTGTGCTAGGTCTTGGGTGAGAGATGAGCAGCCACCCAGGGGGGACCCCAGGGACCCCAAAAAAACACAAAGCTCAGAGCCTCTGGCTCTGGAAGGCCACCAAGAGGACAGCTCCAAGACAAGTCTGGGGGTCATCGGAGAAGCTGGAGGCGGAATCCCTGGGCAGGCAGATGGAGCCTGGGGCTCCCCTCCCATTGAGAGAATCTGAGGGCGGAGGGGCTGCTTCAGGGAACAGCCAGGAACATCTGAGCCTCAGAACCTGCAGCCCAGAGGCCCAGAGTTCTATCATCTCCCATGGCAGACATGCACTCTGGGCTTCGTCGCAGAGAAGGCAGCCCTGAGACCAGGCATCTGGGCCATTCTGCTCAGGTTCAGCTTGGGGTGGCGAGGCCCTTGTGGGAGTGAGTGGGGTGTGATGAGCCGAAAAACACACATGCGACTACACAAAGTTGGGGGAGCCACTGGGGACCCTCCAAGCTGCAGTGGTGGGGGAAGGTCGCTGGAGGCCCTCCCAGACCCGGAAGACCTCATGCCTGGAAGAATTTCTCTCCACACCATGCCTAAAGGCTGCGGTCCCCTAATGCTACCCCCACCTGAGCCCATTTCTCCTTGACGTCCTCCTTCATGGGCACAGAACAGTAGTGGAGGAAAAGCCCCACTGTTTTTCCAGTTCAGGCCACCCCCTCCCCGTCCCTTAGTGTGACAGCACAGCCCCTGCCCAGAGGTCCTCAGCCTCCCCTCCAGGCCTCCTTCTCTAGCCCCCTGCTACTGACGGCTCAGCTCTCCCGGGACCAGGACTGGGTGGAGAGTCAGATGGGGAAAACCATGTGTTAGCAGATGAGGTGGGTTTGGAATCCATAGAATAATACCTTCATTGTGGGTATTGTAGATTACTTTGCCATCCACAAACATCCTTATAACATTTGTCTTTTTTTTTTTTTTTTAATATGTGGGTAAATCTCTGTTCGGGGCTCTCAGCTCTGAAGGCTGTGAGACCCCTGATTTCCCACTTCACATCTCTATATTTCTGTGTGTGTGTCTTTATTTATTTATTTTTATTATACTTTAAGTTCTAGGGTAATCCTCAACTAGCCCACAGAGGTAGTAACCCACCTGTTTTGCAGCCAGGGAAACTGAGGCCTGGCAGCTCCCCTGAGATTGAAGGTCTGGTTCCAAGTCTAAGGCTTTTTTCACCCCTCAGTGAACTGAAGGGGCTTGGGTTCTGGGAGGCCAGAACCAATGAAGAGCTCTGTGGCAAGAGGGCAGCAAGGAGGCCTCAGGGTCTCCGTGATCTGGGACGTGCCCCACGTGAAGATGGGACTTCCCCAAAGATGGCCCCACCAGTGTCCAGCCGCCGAGCAATGAGAGTTCTGTGGATCCAGCATCTCCTTCCCCAGCTTCCTGACATCCTCCACCCCCCAACTCCTTAAAATGATGCTTAATTTCAAACAATGCAGCCGGGGCCACCATCAGCCACAGTGGGCCCCCCTACACCCCAGCCAAGGAGTGTGCTGCTGGCCTCCAGCCCAGGGGTACCTCAGAGCCAGCTCATCCAAACTGCCAACTGACTTCAAACTCAGCTGCCCACACTTGCTTCAAACCGAGGAGAATGCTTTCTACAATTTGCTAACAGCAACACTGATCATTATTGATTGTTTACCAGGCATCAGGTGCTGCTTAGCCCCTCACATGTTTATCTCATTGACTCTTTATACTGCCCTATGAGGCGGGGCTGTTATCCCCATTTAACAGATAAGGCAAATAAAACCCAGAGAGGTTAAGATACCTGCCTGATGGCACCCACGGATGGATGAAAAGCCAGGGAGGCCACACTAGGCCTCCGTGAAGCTTAACCCCTATGCAGTGGGAGTTCTTAGTAAGGCTGTCCTCCCAGCCCCACTGCCCCTTCCAATCCCCTCCCCAGGGAAATCCTTCCATCCCCAGTCTGTGGTCAAACAGCATTCAGAGATGAGCTAGCTGAAGGAATTGGAGCCTGCGGAGCGTGGGCCTCGGGCAGCCCACTCCCCAAATCTGGCCTCCAAGCCAGCTCCACCTGCCAGTCTCCCGTCCCCAGCCCCATCCCAGCTCTACCTCAGAGCATCACCTCCCACCCCTGCCCTCAGCTCACCAACACCTGCAGGTCCTGCTGGCAGACCAGGCTCAAGAGAGGCCTGGGCCATATATATTTATCAAAGCTCTCAGTGGCTTGGGAACACCAATGAGACTATTATTTGGAGATAAGGCCAGAGACCACCCTTGGCTGCCAGATAGCAGCCCTACCGGCTTCTGTCCCTCCAAGGGGTCCTTGACTGATCCCTGCTGCCCAGCCTCATTGCCCATAGGGCCAAGGCAGGTGGAGCAGAAGAAGGGGTGGTGGCCTCTTAGGTGCCTAAGGAGCCCAGGTTGGGGGCACGGCAGGCATCAGCTAGGGTGAGGGGGCATGGGGGCAGCAGCTGGTGGGCCTGCCTGGCTCATCCTCATCACAGGGGAAGGGGGAGGGAGTGGATGGCAATCCACTCTAGAACATGCAGCGGGGAAGCTGCTGGGCAGGGCAGCAAGGGCAGGTGAGGGGCCAGGTGAACTAGGCCCCTTCCCCACCCTTCCTGAGACCTGCTGCCTGGGGCCTGCTGGCCCTGCTGCCCTGTGTGTTGAAGATAAATGTTCCAGCTGCACCTAGGTCCTCAAGTAGAAGGCAGAGACACTACCCCAGCCTGCTCTGGGCAGCCACCCCGAGAGCCCAGGCCATAGCTGAGGGGGCAGTAGGGTGGGGGGAGGGAGGGGGAGTTGTGGGGAGCAAAGTCACAGATACAGGGGGTGCCCTCCAGGAAAGGAGTTGAATCTGGAGTGGGGGTGGGGAGGGTGGTGGGACTGAAGTCTTGGAACAGGATTTCAGCCTGGCAGTGGGCCATGGCCCCAAGGGGCATCAGCCACTCATGTGAGGGCACTGACCAGTGCTCCGAGTGGCCACCAGAGGAATGATTCCAGGGCTGATGGATGGGGGTGGGCACAGGGATGGGGGACCTGGGGAAGCAGTGATCAAACATACCCGCGAAAGCCTTCTGTGAGTGGGGTCCCAGGCAGAGTCTTGGAGGGAATGAGCCTTCTGCGAATTATCTAGGCCCTGGGCAACCAGTCCACGGGTAGATCTGGGAGAAGGGGCAGGAGCAAGCTCTGCTTGAGGTGTCTGTGCAGACCCCCAAATTGGGGCATGTGCTGGTGTGATGGAGTCCAGAAGAACTAAAATGAGACCTGTCCCGAGGAGAGAGCAGCTGGAGGGGACTGGAGTTGCTCCATTTCGTCTGGGCGCTGTGGCTCACACCTGTAATCCCAGCACTTTGGGAGGCCAAGGTGGGTGAATCACTTGAGGACAGGAGTTCGAGACCAGCCTGGCCAACATGGTGAAACCCTGTCTCTCCTAAAAATACGAAAAATAGCTGGGCATGATGGTGGTGCATGCCTGTAATCCCAGCTACTCGGGAGGCTGAGGCAGGAGAATCACTTGAACCTGGGAGGTGGAGGTTGCAGTGAGCTGAGATTGTACCACTGCACTCCAGCCTGAGGGACAAGAGCGAAATTCCATCTCAAAAAAAAGTCCCATTTCAACCATGTTAGTGCACAATTCAGTGACTTTAAATACACAATGTCGTGCAACTGAAACCACTGAGATAGAAAAAGTTCTGGAACTTCTTCATCACCCCAAATGGAAATCCCATACCCACCAGTCACTCCTCATTCTCCCCTCCCCCAGCCCCTGCCCGCCACGAATCTGCTCTCTGCCTCTGTAGATCTGCCTGTTTTGGCTGTTTCACGTAAGTGGAATTAATCGTACAATATGCGTCCTTTTGTGTCTGGCTTCTTCATTTAGCATAATGTGTTTCCACTTAGCATAATGTGTTTCGGCTTAGCATAATGTTTTCAAGGTCCATCCACATGGTAGCAGGTATCAAAACGTCATTCCTTCTTATGGCTGAATGCTATTCCCTTGTGTGGAGAGACCGCAGTTTCTCCATTCATCAGTGGATGGACATATGGGTTCTCTCCACCTATTCCAAGTTATCATGAATAGTCCTGCTATGAGCATGCATGTACACGCTTTTGTTTGAAGGCCTGATTTCAATTCTTTGGGATATATATCCGGGAGTATAAGTGCTGGGTCATATGGTAACTCTGTTTAACTTATCTAGGAACCACCAAGCTGTTTCCTGCAGCGGCTGCACAATTTTCCATTCCCACCAGCAGTGTATGAGGGTCCCAACTTCCCTATATCCTCGACAAAGCTTGTGATTGTCTGGGTTTTGTGACAAAGTGGGTGTGCTGGTTCTTGTTTTTTAAAAGATCCACGACTCCCTGCGTGGAGAACAGGGCCTGGAGTGAGGGTCTAGGTTGCCCATTCGTTGCTGGGGGGCCAGAAAGGGTTTTACTGTCACAGCCTTCCTGTGGCATACAGGCGAGCCTCCCTCTCCTAACCACCCTCCTGCCAACCTCCCCTTTGAAATGGGAGCACTCGGAAGGGACAGCTGGCAGCCTCCTCCCCTGGGCTCTGCCTGCTTCTCCTCACACTGGCTGGTGGTTTGTTTGCCAGTCACTTGTATTTGTTCCTGAACATGTTTCTGACAGTTCACTTGTCATTGTAATTACTGTCGTAATCTAACTAAATGTTATATTACTGATGAATCAGAAGTGCACTAACAAGGAGAGATGTTTCTTTTTTTTTTTTTTTAATTATACTTCAAGTTTTAGGGTACATGTGCACATTGTGCAGGTTAGTTACATATGTATACATGTGCCATGCTGGTGCGCTGCACCCACTAACTCGTCATCTAGCATTAGGTATATCTCCCAATGCTATCCCTCCCCCCTCCCCCCCCCACCACAGTCCCCAGAGTGTGATATTCCCCTTCCTGTGTCCATGTGATCTCATTGTTCAATTCCCACCTATGAGTGAGAATATGCGGTGTTTGGTTTTTTGTTCTTGCGATAGTTTACTGAGAATGATGGTTTCCAATTTCATCCATGTCCCTACAAAGGATATGAACTCATTATTTTTTATGGCTGCATAGTATTCCATGGTGTATATGTGCCACATTTTCTTAATCCAGTCTATCATTGTTGGACATTTGGGTTGGTTCCAAGTCTTTGCTATTGTGAATAATGCCGCAATAAACATACGTGTGCATGTGTCTTTATAGCAGCATGATTTATAGTCATTTGGGTATATACCCAGTAATGGGATGGCTGGGTCAAATGGTATTTCTAGTTCTAGATCCCTGAGGAATCGCCACACTGACTTCCACAATGGTTGAACTAGTTTACAGTCCCACCAACAGTGTAAAAGTGTTCCTATTTCTCCACATCCTCTCCAGCACCTGTTGTTTCCTGACTTTTTAATGATTGCCATTCTAACTGGTGTGAGATGGTATCTCATAGTGGTTTTGATTTGCATTTCTCTGATGGCCAGTGATGATGAGCATTTTTTCATGTGTTTTTTGGCTGCATAAATGTCTTCTTTTGAGAAGTGTCTGTTCATGTTCTTCGCCCACTTTTTGATGGGGTTGTGTTTTTTTCTTGTAAATTTGTTTGAGTTCACTGTAGATTCTGGATATTAGCCCTTTGTCAGATGAGTAGGTTGCGAAAATTTTCTCCCATGTTGTAGGTTGCCTATTCACTCTGATGGTAGTTTCTTTTGCTGTGCAGAAGCTCTTTAGTTTAATTAGATCCCATTTGTCAATTTTGTCTTTTGTTGCCATTGCTTTTGGTGTTTTGGACATGAAAATTCAGTCTAATGCTTTGAAGGATACTTTACAAATGAGTCACCAAAAATATTGGCAAATTAGGTGTGGGTGAGATGAGTGTAAATAACTGGGTGGGAGAGAACTGTCAGAATCTCAGATGGGTTCCACTTGCTGACCACTTCACAGGGCCCTTTAAACTCACCCTCCACTTCAAAGAATCCACAGCTGATGTTGGAGATGATGTTTCCTCCCTGTGGATTTCCCAAGGAAAGCAGTGTGGGACTGCAAGAGATGGACCCGTAATAGGAGGAGAGGCCTTGACAGGCACGGTGGCTCACTCCTGTAATCCCAGCACTTTGGGGGACCAAGGTGGCCAGATCACCTGAGGCCAGGAGTTTGAGACCAGCCTGGCTAACATGGTGAAACCCCATGTCTACTAAAAATACAAAAATTAGCCAGGTATGGTGGTGGGCGCCTATAATCTCAGCTACTTGGGAAGGTGAGGCAGGAGAATCGCTTGAACTTGGGAGGTGGAGGTTGCAGTGAGCCAAGATTGTGCCACTGCACTCCAGCCTGCCTAGGGGACAGAGTGAGACTCCATCTCAAAGAGAAAAGAAGGAGAGTCCTTGAGAAAGATCAGTGATTGGCCAGGCACAGTGGCTCGTGCCTGTAATCTCAGCACCTCGGGAGGCCGAGGTGGGCGATTCACTTAAGGCCAGGAGTTAGACCAGCCTGGGCAAAATGGTGAGACACCATCTGTACTAAAATTACAAAAATTAGCTGGGCATGGTGGCACACACCTGTAATCCCAGCTACTCGGGAGGCTGGGTCGGGGGAGAATTGCTTGAAACCAGGAGGTGGAGTTTGCAGTGAGCTGAGATCGTGCCACTGCACTCCAGCCGAGCAACAGAGCAAGACCCTGTCTCAAAAAAAAAAAAAAAAAAAAAAAATCAGCATGCTTACTCCTTAGAGGTTAAAATTACATGTGTGTTGTGGGGCTGCCCACAATTGTGCCCCCAAATAGGCATGTTGAAGTCCTAAACCCCAGTACCTGTTAATGCGACCTTATTTGGAAGTAGGGTGTTTGCAGACATAATCAAGTTAAGATGGTGTCATTAGGGTGGGCCCTAATCCATTATAACTATGTCTTTATAAAGAAGAGAAGAGACACAGAGACACACAGGGAGAATGCCATGTGACAACCTATGCAGAGACTGGAGTGACAGGCCAGGCCAGTGGGGAGAACATGAGGACAATGGAACCTGGACTGCCAAGCTCCAGCCCCCAAATCCCTCCCTTCTGGTTCCGGAGGCCCCAGGGTTACTCTCCCGCACACTAACTGCTTTGAAAACCTCATTCCTCAAATCCACTCCATCATGGGTGGCCTGAAGAAGCCTGGACAGGAGGTCCTGGGTGACCTGTGAAGGCATACACCACAGAGCTGGGTGCAAACCTGCAGAGCCAAAACCTGGGGCTCCTGGCTTCAAATCCACCTCTCACCAGTATTTGAGTTCTCTTTCCAGCGGAAAGTCTGCCCAGCCTCAGAGTTGCAGCCAGGAGAGTGGCTCAGAATCCAGCAGGAAAACATTTGGAAGACATCAAGGTCCATTTAACCAGCACAAGAGCCCCAGCCTTCTTTGCTGTGTCAATGTGGGTTTCTCCAAGCCTCAGTTTGACTTATCCATGAAGTGGGTGTATTAAGGTAACGTTAAGTGGCTATAACAAAGAGACCCATGACAAATCAATGCCTTAAGGAAGATCATGTCTCTCTCTTGTAACAGTCCATAGTGCGCATCCTGGGCTACTGTTCCACATGGAATCCGGGGACCTGGTTCCCTTCACTTTCTTCCTCTCCGTTCCTCAGGACATTGTCCTTGTCGTCATAGACAGACACATCACAGGCCCGTCCTTGTTCTGACTCCTGAGAAAGGGAAAGAGAGGGTAAACCAGGAGCCCCACAGCCTGTCAGCCTAAGCCCCTGATGTAAAGAGTTCACATCATTTTTGCTTAATTTCTCCTGGTCACCTGTCCGTTCCCAACTGTAAATGGAGTTGGAGGTGAATTCTGGTCATGTGCCTGGCAGAAATGGGGACCGACTTTGAGGGACAGCCTCAGGCTGTGCAGATATAATGACACCTCCTTGCAACTGTGCAACAGGTACAGCTAGGGTACCTGGCGCCTAGTAAGCCCTCGGTAAAAGTGCTCAATGTTACTGAGCTCAGAGCTCCAAGGGACCTTAGAAACTCTCTGGCCCAACGTCCTCATTTCTTTACAGCTAAAGAAACTGGCCTAGAGAGGAGTGACATTGGCCTGTGTTCCCCATGGGTAAGGAGAAAAGTTGGTTCAGAATCCTATCTGGCCTGCAAACCCCATGCTCACACCTTTTATTTCAAAGTACCTGGTCTAAACCCACTAGGGTCTGGGCAGAGAGCAGGGTCCATATGACCTCTCCCCTGGTCTCCCAGGGTTGGGGGGTATCATTCTAGAGGGACCCTGTGCCCCACAGCAGCGCCCTCGGCTGGGGACCACACAGCTTTATGACTAGGTAGGTGTGGCCCTGGTTTCCAGGACAGGTGGCCAGACTGCTCTGTGACAAAGGGCCACGCCTGCCCCTGGGAGGGGTATTGGGCTGCCACCCGCAGATGTTGCAGTAGGAACTGAAGAAGATGGCGTGCCTGGGCTTCCTCCTCCCCGTGGGCTTCCTCCTCCTCATCAGCACCGTGGCCGGGGGAAAGTACGGCGTGGCCCACGTGGTGTCGGAGAATTGGAGCAAGGACTACTGTATCCTGCTCAGCTCCGACTACATCACCCTCCCCCGGGACCTGCACCACGCCCCACTCCTGCCCCTGTATGACGGCACCAAGGCACCCTGGTGCCCGGGTGAGGATTCCCCCCACCAGGCCCAGCTCCGCTCCCCCAGCCAGCGGCCCCTCCACCAGACCACTGCCATGGTCATGAGGGGTAACTGCAGCTTCCACACGAAAGGCTGGCTGGCTCAGGGCCAAGGTGCCCACGGGCTGCTCATCGTGAGCCGGGTCAGTGACCAACAGTGCTCAGACACCACCCTGGCACCCCAGGATCCCCGCCAGCCCCTGGCAGACCTCACCATCCCTGTGGCTATGCTCCACTATGCTGACATGCTGGACATCCTCAGCCACACTCGTGGGGAGGCCGTCGTCCGCGTGGCCATGTACGCACCCCCAGAGCCCATCATCGACTACAACATGCTGGTCATCTTCATCCTGGCTGTGGGCACAGTGGCTGCAGGTGGCTACTGGGCCGGCCTGACCGAAGCCAACCGGCTACAGCGGCGCCGTGCCCGAAGAGGAGGGGGGCCTGGTGGTCACCATCAGCTGCAGGAAGCAGCAGCAGCTGAGGGAGCCCAGAAGGAAGATAATGAGGACATCCCAGTGGACTTCACGCTGGCCATGACAGGCGTGGTGGTCACCCTGTCCTGCTCGCTCATGCTGCTGCTCTACTTCTTCTATGACCACTTTGTCTATGTCACCATTGGGATCTTTGGCCTGGGTGCTGGCATTGGCCTCTACAGCTGCCTGTCACCCCTGGTGTGCCGCCTGTCCCTGCGGCAATACCAGAGGCCTCCGCACAGCCTCTGGGCCTCTCTGCCGCTGCCTCTGCTGCTGCTCGCGAGCCTGTGCACAACCGTGATCATCTTCTGGGTGGCCTACCGCAATGAGGACCGCTGGGCGTGGCTCCTGCAGGACACACTGGGCATTTCCTACTGCCTGTTCGTCCTGCACCGTGTGCGGCTGCCCACTCTCAAGAACTGCTCCTCCTTCCTGCTGGCCCTGCTGGCCTTTGATGTCTTCTTTGTCTTCGTCACCCCCTTCTTCACCAAAACTGGTGAGAGCATCATGGCGCAGGTTGCCTTGGGCCCTGCAGATTCTTCAAGCCATGAGAGGCTGCCCATGGTACTCAAAGTGCCCCGGCTAAGAGTCTCCGCCTTGACCCTGTGCAGCCAGCCCTTCTCCATCCTTGGCTTCGGTGACATCGTGGTCCCCGGCTTCCTGGTTGCTTACTGTTGCCGCTTTGATGTGCAAGTCTGCTCCCGTCAGGTCTACTTCGTGGCCTGCACCGTGGCCTATGCTGTGGGCCTGCTGGTCACATTCATGGCCATGGTCCTCATGCAGATGGGCCAACCTGCCTTGCTCTACCTAGTGTCCAGCACCCTGCTCACCAGCCTGGCTGTGGCTGCCTGCCGCCAAGAGCTCAGCCTCTTCTGGACTGGCCAGGGCAGAGCTAAGATGTGTGGGCTCGGCTGTGCCCCTTCGGCTGGCTCTAGGCAGAAGCAGGAGGGCGCAGCAGACGCCCACACAGCCAGCACACTTGAGAGAGGCACCAGCCGAGGAGCAGGGGACTTAGACAGCAACCCTGGAGAAGACACCACTGAGATTGTCACCATATCTGAGAATGAAGCCACCAATCCAGAGGACCGCAGTGATAGCTGCGAGGGCTGGAGTGACGCCCACTTGGATCCTAATGAGCTGCCCTTCATCCCCCCTGGGGCCTCGGAGGAGCTGATGCCACTGATGCCAATGGCCATGCTGATCCCACTCATGCCCCTGATGCCCCCGCCCTCAGAGCTGGGCCACGTCCATGCCCAGGCCCAGGCCCACGAGACTGGCCTGCCCTGGGTGGGACTCCACAAGAGGAAGGGTTTGAAAGTAAGAAAGAGCATGTCGACCCAGGCTCCCTTGTGAACTGGAGGCCCTGGGACACACGCCTCTCAAAGGGCTGGTGGAACATTGCAGAGCAAAGCCATGTATGGCAACAAGAAATCAGGACATCAAAGAGATTTCATATCTACCCAAGGAGTCTCTCTGTTTGTCGGGAGTGCAAGAGAGCAGCAACCACATAATAAGAGTGTGCAGGGCTCAAAGGGTCCTTAGGAGTGGGCACCACCCCCAAATAATGAAGGGGGGAAACTGAGGCTCCAAGAGGGCCTATGACTTGCACAAGTTCAAGCGGCACGGTCGGGATTTGCATCCAGGGCTCACTGGGCAGCTACTCCCCTCTGCCTGCTTGCCCAACCCCTTCCCAATCCAGAGTGGCAGCTTCTTAGCCTGGCACACAGCCCCCATCCCATCCCTGCCACCCACCCTAGGCTCATTGCCCATCTTCTCTCCATGCTCAGGTCAAACAGAACTCCTTGTCCTCCCCACCCGCTCTCTCTGCATATGCTGTTCCCTCCAGCTGGGATGCCCTTCCCTCTCCAGACAGAAACACTCCAGCCTGGCTCCCTGACTCACTAGAAGATTCCGAAGCATCCTTTACTCCTCAGCTCACATCCATTCTGCAAAATGTCTCTGTTCAAGAATCCCAGGCAGCAGCACCAAGCCCAGCAAGTTCCTGTATGCACCACCCATTCCATCTTCAGGCATTGAGTATGCCCCTACTATGTGCATCGCCATGTGGTGGGCACAGGGAAGGCCTCTGTCTAGCTGGGGGAGGGGGAGGGGTGGGCAGACAAAAACAAACTTAGAATTGTCTCAAAGAGGTCGGGAGGGGTTGGAGAGGTTGGGGCCAGGGTGGAAGAATTCGGGAGACCAAGGCCTCCCTCACTGACTCTAAGTAATGTTCAAGCCTCGTTGGGTCTCTGCAGTCTCATCTGCAAAATGAGACTTATAATACCATTTCCATCTGGAGGCAGGGGCATGGACAAGATGACCTCCTAAGGACTCTACAGGCTTTTAGGCCATGTAGGGTGCTGATGTGTTGCTTAATCAGAGCAGACAAACTCTGGGGTGAGAAGGCTTCCTGGAGGAGGTGTTTTTGGAGGGGAGGAAAGTGTACCCCAAGAGGCAGTGTGGTTCAGTGGTTAGGGTTCTACAGCCAGGCTGCCTACCACAAATCCCAGCCCTACCACTGACTTGGAGTATCTCACTGAGCAAATGACTTATCCATCCAGTGCCTCTGTTTTCTTGTGTGTGAAATGGGATAATAGGACCTACCATCTGGTTCTTAGGAAGTTTGAATGAGTTGGCCTATGTCAGGTGATTGGCACAATGGCCTGCCTGTCCGAAGAGCCCCCTGCACGTGAGCTATGTTTATATTGCTCCCCTAGTGAAAGCCTCACAGACTCAAACCCAGCTCCTACAAGGCCTTGGGGTCCCAGCCCAACGGCCCTCTTCCACCCCTCCAAACCCCTACCGCCACAAGCACACGCCAGACCCACCACACCCCCTGTGCTTTTTCCTCTTCTTGGAACTCTCTTTCTGCCCCTTCCTTACCACGCCCCGTGAACTTGGCCTGGCTGGCTGCTCCTCTTCGCAGCCTTTCCTAAAGCATCCCTGTCTCAATCACACGACCAGGCACCTTGTTTCTTAGTTTTCCGATCTTCCCCAGTAGAGGGCCAGCTTTGGAAGGGCAGGGGCCTTGCCCATCTTGTTCATCTGTGTAATTTCAGGGCTCAGAACAGCCCCTGGAGTGTTACAGGTGCTTGATGTATTTGCTGGAGGAATGAACGGATGGATGAATGAATGAATGAATGAATGAGGAGTTGACCAGCCTGAACTGCAGAGGAGGGGATGCTATGAGGGAAGGCCCCACCGCCCAGGCCACCTCACAGGCTTCCTGCAGGACCTTGGTCAGTGTTGACGTGAGACTTGGCAGGCCTGGCTGGGCCCTGGAGTGGGGAGAGAGTCCCAGGGAGGCAGTGCAGGTGGTGGGCCTCTCAAAGCCCCGCTTTCCAGGGAAGAAGTGCAGCCTCTCGGTACACAGCAGCTGAAGGCCCGCTAGACAAGGGAAGCTTGGAGAACCCGGCCAGGCCACTGCGGAGGTGTTGGCAGCCCCTCCCACCGGAGCAGTGGCCATCTGGCCTGGACAGAGGGCCCTCCGCAGGCCCTGGCTCAGCCCCAGCCTGGGCAGCCTCCCTGCTGCTGGCCTGCGTCACGGGGCCTGCCGAGGGCAGCTGCACCCTCTGCCAGGCCCGATGGGAAGGGCTGGACAGAGCCGAGGCCTCCTGGGCTCCCCGGCCCCCACATCCCCCAAAGCAGGAGGTCAGGATAAAGGAACTTCTCTTTCCCAGAAATCCAGTCTGAGGGCTCTGAGGATGCAGGCCTGGAGCTCCGCAGGCCTGCAGGGAGGCCAATGCCTACCTCCAAGGAGAGGGGATTCAGGGAGGGTCTGGGTCAGGAGGCCTCCCCCTTCCCGGCATCCAGACCTGATGGGGAGGTGAGGGCCCACACGGCCTGGATCTGCTGCCTCCATCCCTCTTCCCCAACCCCCAGCTTGCTGCACTGTGCTTGGGCAGCAGAACTGAGGTGCTCACAGGGTCCCACGGCCAGGCCTGGGGTGGACAGCAGCCCAGGGTGCAGTGGCATCACAGTGCCCAGGTAGCTCTCAGCTCTGCTTCTCACTGGGAAGTCGTGCTAGTCACCTAAGTTTCACCACCCCCTCCCCCTGCTGGTTCCCTAGTGTGGCCACAGCCAGGACTGACCAATGTCGGGGACCTCTATGAAGGACACCCCAGCTCCAGAGCTCCCGAGGGCTCACTGGGGCCCCAGCCAACCGGCCCCGAGGCCCAGCTTCATCCTCACCTTCCTGCAGACCTCACTCCCTCGCAAGCATCTCCCCTGAGACCACTGCCCAGCACCTCCCACCCAGCATGCTCCTGAGGTTCATTCCCAGGGAGCCCAAGCTAAGACACAGGGACAGCTGCCTTCTACGTGTGAACTGGAAAAACTATGTGAGTCCCCCCACACACCCCTACATCCTCCAAGCTCTTCTGCCCTGCTCAGGAAAGAAGTGTGGAGACGGGGCTGGAGGCAGGTGATGGGCAGGACCTTTCTTCTTCCTCCCAAGAATACTCTGCAGCAACTCTGCCCATTTCACAGATGGAGCTGGGCAAGGACTCTGGGTCTAGAGGCAGCTTGAGGGTTTAGAAAGAGGCACCCAAGCACGGCTGCAGGTCAGAATCATTGGGGCACCTGCCAAAAATCTGGATTCCTGGCCCCACCGATTCTGAGTTGACAGGTCTGGGGTGGGACCAGGCATCAACCATTTTGAGGGACCCCCACCCCCACCCCAGGGTGAACACCTTTAGAGTTTGGCTTCAGCCTCTTGTCTTGGCTGGGCCAGGAGGAGGTGGGGAGGAGGGAGACCAAGGCTTCAAGGTGCCAGGGGCCCAAGGCAGGTCCTGCCTTCCATCCTGACATACACATTCAGCTGGGGGCCCTGCAGGCTCCCCTCCCTGAGCCCTGGGTACACCTGACCACACCCGGAGGCTCAACCTCCACCTTGCTCCCCTGGCCAATCCCGGTCTGGGGCAGGAGAAATTGAAGCAACTTTACCAACCAACAATCTTCACTTAACCGCCACACTTCTCAACCCCCACCCCACTCTCTAGCATGTCCTCTGAGGCAGACTTTGTACTGTTTTGTTCATCATGCACTGGACCTGGCACATAGTAGGTGCTCAATAAAACATCTGTTGAATGAATTCACTGGCTGGATGAATGTCCCCCTTACTAGCTGTGTGACTTTGAGGATGCAAAAGTCTCCTTACCATAAAGTGGGCGTAATAACACCTCTTGCCCCAGGGGTTGTGGTAAGTAATAAGCCATATGGGTGAGGAGCTGAGCCCAGTGCCTGGCACAGTCAAGTCTCTTAGATCTTGCCCTGCTGCCCCTGCTGTGCCCTCTGATGGCCCAATGTCCCTGCTCCTGCCCAGAGGCCTCCTCTTACTCTGCCAGTCCTCTTCCCAGAGGACAGGGCCAACTCCAGGTGTCCAGACCACGCTGCCACCTGCCAGCGGTGCCCAAAGCTGGAAGCCCCTGCCTGAATGCCAGAGGGACATAAGATACTGCGCATGGGCATATACACACACGCATGCACACACATTTGCATACATACATATACACATGGGCACATACCCATGCTGCACACTTCACACACCCCCACACCCCACACCTGCACACATATACACCCATGCGCACATCCACACACATACACCTGTATTGAACACATGCACATGCCCCGTGCACACCTGTGCACACCCAACACGTGCACACACACACACACACACCTCTGGGCTCTGACCTGCTGCGTGTGGTTCCCTACAGATCCAGCCTTTCCCCACCAGGCTTTTCCTGGGCTTACAGGAGTGGGGGTGCTGATCCCTGGATTTCCCATCCCAAAGGACAGGGTGGTCAAGGTCCCTCCCTGCAGGCCTACCCCTTTCCTGGTGGGACAGATCCCCCTTCGAGACAGAACTCGCTGCCCAGCTGCTCTGAGGAGTGTGGTTCGAGGACAGCCTCCTGGGGGCACCTCAGCTTTCTAGCCCGGCTCACTCGTGCTCTTCAGGGGAGGGGGCACAAAGGGCCGGTTAGTGGCTGAGCAAGACAGGGGCCCAGGCCCTGGCTGTCTCCAGAGTGGTCTTTGCTTTGATCCCATGGGCTGGCAGAGGCAGCACAGGGCTGCATCCCAGGCTGCCGGCTCCCCGTGCTGCAAGCTGCTTCCTCCTGGCTCCACCACTAACCACCACAGCACCTGCTTCCTGGACAGCCTCACCTGTGATAGGTGAACCCTCAGATGAGACCAGGGCAGGAATAGCCTCCTCAAGGCCACCCCCAGGGCCCCAGGTGGCCCAGCCTCAGGGTCGAGCTGTTTTACACAGGCCAACTGGCATTTCTGTCTGTGACCTTGGTAATCCCAGCACCAGCTTTATGAGGCATGGGCTTGGTTTTCTTTTGTTCATGAGAGGGTTTAGTACTGGAGCTTCTGGATTTCTGGGACAGTGGGGACCAGCAAGGACCTGTGAGATGATCTCATCCACAGATGAGGAAAGGAAAGCCCAGAGAGGGCCAGGACCTGCCCAAGGTCACACAGCAATGGGACAGCAGAAACGAAATGCAAGTCTGGTCTCCTGCCTCCCAGCCCAGCAGCTGGGACCAGCTCTCATCCTCAACAGCCCCTCCCTCCACACACCCTGGTCTCTGATTTTGTTCCTCTGAAATCACACCTCCCCCAGGAAAACTCTGGGTCTACCCACTCCTGTGCTCTGGGAGGTATAGCCCCACATTCTCCTTGAGAAGTATCTGTGTGTGTTGCTTGATAAAGGTTCAGCATCAATCCGCTTGCCAGCTAGAAGGAGAACACAGCTGGACTTTGAGACCTGGGTTCAAAGCCCCACATTGCTTTCTCTTGTCATGCGATGCTGGACAACAGAAGCCAGCCCTCTGAGCTTCAATTTTCTCATCTGTAAAATGGGCTGCTAAGACTCACCTAATGGTTCGTTGTAAGGATTAAATGAAGTGAAGTATGTGTATGAACAGCTAACACTGGCTAAGCACTTACAGCAGGGCAGATAAATGCATTATCTCATTACGTGTGACCCAGGTTTGGGGAAAAACTTTCCAGGACAGCACTTGACATACCCCCAAATGCCGTCTTCCCCAAATGAGCTCCCGGAAGTGGAGTCATCTTCTTCCCTTGGTCTCCCCTGCCCATGCTCACTGGGATGTGGCGTGTGGGTGGGTGCCTGGTGGTAAGCAGGGCACCACCGCAGAGCCAAGAAAAGGTTTCCCAAATTCCCCCACGTACTGGGTCCTGCAGTTTAACTGAACCACCAACGTTTTGCGCCTTTTTTCCTGCAACCCTGAACCTTGAATGCTCCTGTGCTGCCACCTACTGGCCAGGAAGATAAGAGCAAGCAGGGGCTCATGGAATTTGGGGATAATTATAATCAGTAATGATATTTAAAATATGTTTAATAAACTAGCAATCAGCAGAGTTCTGAAGCCCCTATTGGGCTCAAGGTTAACGCTTTAGAATCTGGGTTGTTAGAAGGGTGAGGTGCCCTGGAGGAGGTTATTTTGATATTTTATTGAATGAAATAGCCCAAAACAGCATCACTGAATGTCCTTAATGCCTAAAGACGGTCCATGCCCTGACACTTACCCCACCCCATAGAATCAGACCACCATGAATAAGTGTCCTCAGGCTCCCCGGTTCCTGGACTATTTGTACGCAAGATGAGGAGACTCCCCTTATGGCCCCTCCCCACCCCCACCCCCAGATCCAGACCCAGTCCTTGCCCCTGGAACGGGACCTGGAAGGGAAGCAGACAGCTGGGGCTGCTGCTGAGAGAACCTTGGGCTGCTAAAATCTGAGACGTTCTGAGTTTTTGTTTTTGTTTTGGTTTGGCTTGGTTTGGTTTGTTTTTTGAGACAGGGTCTTGCTCTGTCACCAAGGCTGGTGTGCAGTGGCATGATCACAGCCCACTGCAGCCTCAACCTTCCAGGCTCAGGTGATCCTCCCACCTCAGCCTCCCCAGTAGCTGGAACTACAGGCATGCGCCACCATGCCCTGCTAATCTTTGTGTATTTTTTGTAGAGATCGGGTTTTGCCATGTTGCCCAGACTGGTCTCCTAGGCTCAAACAATCCTCCCGCCTTGGCCTCCCAAAGTGTTGGGATTACAGGTGTGAGCCACTGAGCCTGACCTGAGACCTTGTTCTGAGAAATGCCTTTAAGTAGTATTCCCCAGGCTCCCAAAGACTTGAATGGCAGCAAAGATTGGTGGAGTTTGGGGGATTGCAGTGAGGTCTGAATAATGGTGTTGGCAGAGCCTCCAGTGATCATCCAGAACTGAGGACAGAGAGGGAAAGCAGCCTGCCCAAGGTCAGACAGCAGACCCAGTGACAAGCCCAAGGCAACTGAGAACCTGGAAACTAATGCAGAAACCCTTCGTAAACAGGAGACGCTTTCTGGTTTGCCTTTCAGAGGCTGCTTCATGAAGCCCCCAAATTCCCCCACGTACTGGGTCTTCTTAAAGCAGGAGGCCCCTGGGTCCAGAGAGAAAAGAACTCTGAGCAAAACCCTCAGTCCCTCGTCCAGCCTGGACCCAGGCTTGGCCCTGCCTGCAGTTCCTGACTTGACCCAGACACTGTAGTGAACTCAGGCAGGAGGGGCCACACCTGAGAACCCTCACCCATCACAGCCCAGGTTCTCTTCCCGGCTATCCCCCGGGACAGCCCCAGAGCATGAGCCAAGGGGGTCTGGTCTCCACCTACCTTGCTTAATCCTTAAAGCCAGTTGTGACACATTGAATAATGTCCTCCCCCAAAAATTTGGAACCTGTGATCATTACCTTCCATGAAAGGGAGCAAAGGAGAAAGGACTTTGCGGAAGTGACTAAGCGAAGGATCCTGAGATGGGGAGATAATCCTCTATCGTCCTAGCGGGCCCTAAACGCAAGCACATGGGCCCTTATGAGAGAGAGAGGGAGAGAGAGAGACAGAGGAGAAGCTGGGCGCAGTGGCTCATGCCTGTAATCCCAGCACTTTGGAGCCCAAGGCAGGTGGATCAATTGAGGTCAGGAGTTTGAGACCAGACTGGCCAACACAGCGAAACCCTGTCTCTATTAAAAACACAAAAATTAGCCAGGCATGGTGGCGCATATCTGTAATCCCAGCTACTTGGGAGGCTGAGGCAGGAGAGAAAGCTTGAATCCCAGAGGCGGAGGTTGCAGTGAGGGGAGATTGCACCACCGCACTCCGGCCTGGGTGACGGAGTGAGACTCCGTCTCAATAAAAAAAAAAAAGAGAGAGAGAGAGGACTGGGTGCAGTGGCTTATGCTTGTAATCCCAGCACTTTGGGAAGCCGAGGCAAGTGGATCACCTGAGGTCAGGAGTTCGAGACCAGCTTGGACAACATGGTGTAACCCTGTCTCTACTAAAAATACAAAAATTAACCGAGCATGGTGGTGGGTGCCTGTAATCCCAGCTGCTTGGGAGGTTGAGATAGGAGAATTGCTTGAACCCGGGAGGTGGAGGTTGCAGCAAGCCGAGATTGCGCCACTGCACTCCAGCCTGGGCAACAGAGCGATGCTCTGTCTCAAAAAAAAAAGAGCTAGAGAGAGAGACAGAGGAGACAGCAGGATTACACACATGGAAGTGGAGAAGGCAATGTGGTGATGGAGACAGATTGGAGTGATGTGGCCACAAGCCAAGGACTGCCAGCAGCCAGCACGAGCTGGAAGGGGTAAGGAATGAATTCCCCCTAGAGCTTCCAGAGGGAACACAGCCCTGACCCCTTGATTTCAGCCCAATGATCCTGATTCCAGACTTCTGGCCCCCAGAGCCGTGAGAGGGTATATTTCTGTTGTTTGAAGCCATCAGGCGTGTGATCATCTATACAGCAGCCACAGACGCAAATCCACTGTTCAACAGACATCTGTGGCACAGGCTGCCCTTGTGCCCAAAGCTGTGCCTGAGAAGTAAATGGCTCACAGAGCAGACAAGATGAAGACATAACCCAACCACAAAAGCCCCCTAGCCCGCCGGGTATACTTTCCTGCAGGGGAAAGGTGGGCACAGGGGAGTCAGGGAAAGAGAGGCGAGAACTGGAGTCTTGGTTGCAACAGCCAGTGAGTGTATTCTCAGTTCAAGCCACTGCACTGGGCTCCAGGGACTTCTTTCCACTGTTATTGATTGTACTCTAGAGGAAAATTGGAAAGCACAGGAAAGTAGAAAAAAAATCCACATTACTATAAACTTTTGTTTTATTTCCATCCAGTCATTTGTTTTCCCCATGCATAAGGGTTTGGTTTTGTTTTTATTTTTTTAATTGTGGTAAAATACACATAACAAAATTTATCAAAGTGTACAGCTCAGCAATATTATTAAATACACTTATAATGTTGTGCAACTAGCACCACCATCCATTTCTAGAACTCTTCATCTTGTCAAACGAAATTCCATACCCACAAACAATAACTCTCATGCCTTCCTCCCCAGCCTCTGGCAACCACCATTCTACTTCCTGTCTCTATGATTTTGACTACCCTAAGTGCCTCATATAAGTGGAATCATATAGAATTTGTCTTTTTGTGACTGGCTCATTTCATTTAGCATAATGGCCTTAAGGCTCATCCATGTGGCAGCATACTGCAGGATTCCTTTCCTTTTTAAGGATGAGTAACATTCACTGTGTGTATGCACCACATTTTGCCTAGCCATTCATTCCTCTGTTGGTGGAAACTTGGGTTACTATAAACATTGGTGTGCAAATATTAGATAGTGCAAAATTTATTGCAGTTTTTGCCATTACTTTCAATATCTCTGAGGCCCTGTTTTTAGTTCTTTGGGTTATATACCCAGAAGTGCAATTTCTGAATCACATGGTAAGTCTATGTTCAATTTTTTGTTTATTTATGTATGTATGTATTTATTTATTTATTTATTTATTGGGAATGGGGTCTTGCTGCATTGCTCAGGGTGGTCTCAAACTCCTGGGCTCAAGCAATCCTCCCTCAACCTCCCAAGTAGCGGGGATTACAGGCATGAGCCCCTGGCTTTATGGTGTTTGTTTGTTTGTTTGTTTGTTTGTTTGAGACAGGGTCTTGCTCAGTAATCCAGGCTGGAGTGCAGTGGCACGATCACTGCTCACTGTAGCCTCGACTTCCTGGGCTCAAGCAATCCTCCCACTTCAGTCCCCCAAGTAGCTGGAACTACAGGTGCACACCACTATGCATGGCTAATTTTTTTTTTTTTTTAGTGGAGATGCGGTCTCACTATGTTGCTCAGGCTGGTTGTGAGCTCCTGAGCTCAATCGATCCTCCTGCCTCAGCCTCTCAAAGTGCTGGGATTACAGGTGTAAGCCACGGTGCCCAGCCTCTGTTTAATTTTTTAAGAGATTGCCATACTGTTTCCATAGAGACTATAGCATTTTACATTCCCACCAATAGTGCACACGTGTTCCAATTTCTCTACATCCTCATCAATACCTATTTTCTGGTTTTGGGTTTTTGTTGTTGTTGTTTGTTTGTTTGTTTTGAGACAGAGTTTCGCTCTTGTCACCCAGGTTAGAGTACAGTGGCACGATCTCAGCTCATGCAACTTCCACCTCCTGGGTCCAAGCCATTCTCCTGCCTCAGCCTCCCAAGTAGTTGTGGATACAGGTGTGCACCACCACGCCTGGCTAATTTTTGTGTTTTTAGTAGAGACAAGTTTCACCATGTTGGCCAGGCTGGTCTCAAACTCCTGACCTCAGGTGATCCATCTCCCTCAGCCTCCCAAAGTGCTGGGATTATAGGCATAAGCCACCATGCCCAGCCAATTTTCTGGGGTTTTTTTGTTTTGTTTTTTTGTTTTGTTTTTTTAATAGCAGTCTTCTTAATGGATATGAAGTAATATCTCATTATAGTTTTGATTGGCATTTTTCTAATGCACATTTTTCCATGTGCTTATTGGCCATTTGTCTTTTTAAATGGAGAAATGTCTTTTCAAAACCTTTGTCCATTTTTGAATCAGGTTGTTTGTCTTTTAGTTGTTGAGTTTTAGAAGTTCTCTATATATTCTAAATATTAATCCTTTATCAGATATATAATTTGCAAATATTTTCCTCCATACTGTGGGTTGCCTTTTTACTCTGTTGATAGTGTCTTAGGATTAACAAAATTTTTTTAACTTTTATGAAGTCTAGTTTTTCTTTTTTATGAAGTCTGTTGTCTGTGCCTTTGGTGTCATATATAAGAAATCATTGCCAAATTCGATGTTGGTAAGCTTTTGCCTGATGTTTTCTTGTAAGAGTTCCATGCATAGGTTTATTATTTGTTCATTTCAGTCCCAAGATGTCATCTGTCACCCAGGCCATCTGGATCCTTGTTAAAGAAAAGGGCACAACTGTTCTTTGTCATGTCCATCCAGCTGCAGGACTTCTGACACCTCCCTACCATTTGTCAAACCAACCCCAACTCCTCAGCCTGGTGTTTAAGGCCATCTGCATCCAGCCTTCCCTCCTGACTGGCCTTCCCTCCACTGGCCCCTATACATCCTGTTCACATGGCTCTTCTCACACGCTCACCCTTGCTCCGTGCCTCTGCTCACCTGGAACGAGCTTCTTCCACCTTCCTCTAATTCCTATAAACAAGAATCCACTGAGACAGTCCACATTCCAGGGCCCCTGTGCTGGGCCCTGTCCAAGGTCCTGGAGATGAACATAAACAAGATGTGAGAGTGGCGGGAGAGGGTCATGGATGCATTCTCTTTAAGACTCTTTCGGGTTTGAAGAATAAGAAACTGCTCAAAGTAGCTTAAGCCAAAAGAGAAGCATATTTGGAGGGACACAGGAATTTCTCAGAACAGAAGGGCAAACAGCCCAGTCAGGACTCATGGGAACTGGGAATTAGAAAGCTTTCTGCCTCGCCGAGCTTCATAATCTCTGGGCCTCCACTTCCTCTCCTCCCCTCCCTGGGCTGGCTGCCTCTGCTCACCCATTTTGCCCTTGTCTCGTCATGCCACTGGCCCCCAACTCCACGTCATTGCCTCTCAGCCCAGGGGTCACCACCAACAGGCAACAGTGTCTATGCAGCCACATTTCAGACTCTCTCGAGAGAATCTACCTGGCTTCCACACTCTCTAGGGACCCTATTTGTTTGGCATCCTGTCACTGACTGTGGGTGAGCCCATGGGTCCCTGACTCAGGTGCCCACCCCAGGTCCAATCAGCTGTGGCTGGAGAGGGAGGGTGAGGAAGGCAGGGGCTGCTGGATCACAAGGTTGTTCTTCCTGGAGATTGCTTCTCCCGGATCAGAGTCTGAATTTTATCAGGATCCCTGGGTGAATCATGGGCAGATTAAAGTGTAAGAAGCAGGCCGGGTGCAGTGGCTCAGCCCTGTAATCCCAGCACTTTGGGCCAAGGCAGGAGGATCACTTGAGGTCAGGAGTTCGAGACCAGCCTAGATAATGTGGCAAAACCCTGTCTCTACTAAAAATACAAAAATTAGCCAGGAATGGTGGTGCGTGCCTGTAATCCCAGCTACTCAAAAGGCTGAGGCAGGAGAATCACTTGAACCCAGGAGGCAGAGGTTGCAGTAAGCCGAGATTGTGCCACTGCACTCTACCCTGGACGACTGAGTGAGACTCTGTCTCAAAAAATAAATAAATAAGTGAAAACAAAAATAATAAAGTGTAAGAAGTGCAGCTGTGGAGCTGCGGTTCTCCGAGAGTGGTCCCTGATCCACCAGCCTCCGCATCACTGGGCAACTTGTTAGAAATGCAGATTATGGGCCGGGTGCGGTGACACATGCCTGTAACCCCAGCACTTCCGGAGGGTGAGGCGGGTGGATCACCTGAGGTCAGGAGTTCAAGACCAGCCTGGCCAACATGGTGAAACCCCGTCTCTACTAAAAATACAAAAAATCAGCCTGGCGTGGTGGCGTGTGCCTGTAATCCCAGCTACTCGGGAGGCTGAGGCAGGAGAATCACTTGAACCTGGGCGGCAGAGATTACAGTGAGCCAAGATCACACCACTGCATTCCAGCCTTGGCAACAGAGTGACACTCTGTCTCAAAAACAAAAGAAACAAACAAACAAAAAAATGCAGATTATGAAGCCCTATCTTAGACCTGCTGAATCTGAAACTCTGGGGGTGGGGCCCAGTCCTTTGTTTTCACAGCCCTCCAGGTGACTCAGATGGGCACCAAAGTTTGAGAACTATTGCCCTAAAGCAGGGATTGGCAAGCTTTTCCTCTAAAGGGCTAGATGGTAAATACTTTAGACTTAGTGGCCTCAACTCTGCTGTCATAGCACCTAAGCAGCCATAACAATAGATAATAAAGAATAGGCACATGTGGCAGGCAGGATTCTCAGGCAAGTCTGGGCCCTTTTTGATTTTTGCTGCCATGTCTTGGCTGACCTCAATTTCTGGACTTCTGGTTTCTGCTTGACTTGTCATCAAAGGACCTTTGTTCTCTCATGGATCTAACACTTGCTCTTCTTGTCTTTATTGGGAGCTCACCTCTCCAGTCTGCCCACAGCTCCCACATGGCTGCCTGGTGGCCAGCACAGCTCAGAAGCATGAGTGACGGGTAGGAAGTGTTGTAGGAACAACAGGTTTGTATGCCCACTGTGCGCTAACAGACCCAGTAACTGAGACAGCAGCGTTGACAGGGAGAAAGAGTTTAATGATCGCGGGGCACCAAGTGAGGAGATGGAGACCCTCAAATCCATCTCCCACAGTAGTTTTGGGTGAGGTCTCTAAGGGGATTGTGGAGGGTGAGCTAGTGAAGAACTGGGGTTGTTGACTGGTTGGGTCCTATCAAGAATCATGAGTTTCAGTGCCCTGGTTGGTTCCTACCTGCGTTCATGCCCCACGGTTGGTATAACAAATTTCCACAAACCAGGTGGCTTAAGACAACAGACATTTCTTTTCTCCCCATCTGGAGCACAGAAGTCTGAAGTTCAGGTGTGCCCAGCAGGGGTGTACTCCCCATAAAGGCTCTGGGAGGAGTCCTGTGTTTCCTCTCCCCACCTCTGGTGACTTTAGGCACTCCTTGGCTTGGGCAACATCGCTCCAATTTCCACCTCCACTGATACGTGACCTCCTCCGCACCTTTGCGCATTTCAAATCTCCCCCTGCCTTTCTCTCATGGTGCACTTGTCACTGGATTTAGGGCCTGCCTGGAGATCCAGGATGATCTCATTTTGAGGCTCTTCACTAATTACATCTGCAAGACCCATTTTCCAAATAAGGTCACATCCACAGCTTCCTGTGGACATCTATTTGGTGGTTGAGGCACACTATTCAAACCCTTACACCACCCTCCCCATCAAACACACAGGACCAGACTAGGGACAATTGGTGTCTCCACTCCACCTCCATCCTAATCAGAACTACAAAGGACAAGGTTTCTGGTCATCCCCATACTACAGCCAGAGCCAGAAGAACATCTGAGAAATAAGGAATGGCCCCTCTTCTCCAGGAACCCATGGCTCAATGGAAGCAGAGCTGCCAAGAGGGGTGCCATATTTCTACCCCACTATGGCAGTGCCTACCCCTGCCCACTAGCTCCTTTCAGGTTCTGGAGCTGTGCCCGGAGGATGAGATAACGCCCACGGGGAGCCGGAGCATCCTGGAGAGCATCCCATCCTGGATGGATGGGTCTTGCAGGGCGCCCAGTGATCCTGACACACACACAAACTCCCTTCTGCAGCTTCCGTTCTGCTAGTGCAGGAGATTTTACAGTTGCCAGGATGGCAATTAGGAAAGGAACGAGCAGCCAAATGGCGCATTCTTGGGCCCCGCAGCCAGCATTCTGTGCTGCCCGTCTCAGTGCCAGGAGGATGAGACTTTCCAGAAAGCAAGCTATGTCCAGACAAGATCCATCCTGAACATTAGCTCAGCAACAATGAGGGAAAGGAGGAGTAAGCAGGCCTTGCCTGCTGTGCTTCTCTGGCAGATGCTGATAAGAATGGTCCAGCTGAGGACTGCTATACATGGGCCCAGGGAAGAGAGAAGCAGCTGAGAGTTAAGGAGAATTGAGGACAGAGCGTCATGGGAGGAATAAGTAAATAGGTTAGACTTGGGTTATCTTCCCAGATCTGCTACTAATTCGCTGTGCAAACTTTGAAAGGTTCTAAAAGAACCCCTACCAATCGTTAGAAAAACAAATAATCCAACAGAGAAAATGATGGGCAAAGAATTTGAATAGGCATTTTACATAAAAAAATACAGATGGTCCAAAAAATATGAAAAGATGTTCAATATTCCTAGTCATTACGGAAGTAAAATTTAAAATAACCAGAACACTAGTCAAAAAAGTAGTGACATCTGAATGAAGTCCATAGTTTAGTTAATAGCATTGTTCCAGTGTTAATATCTTTGTTTTGGTCACTGTGTGTCCACAGTCGGTTCCTTCCAGTGGGTTCGGGGTCTCGCTGACTTCCAGAATGAAGCCTCGGACCCTCGCAGTGAGTGTTACAGCTCTTAAAGATGGCACGAACTCAAAGAATAAACTCAAGATTTACCGTGAAGACTGAAAAGCCAAAGAATAAATCTTCCACAGCATTGAAGGGGACCCAAGCAGATTGCCGCTGCTGGCTGGGAGAGGCTATGTTGGGTGGTGGGGATGGGGTTGGCCAGCTTTTATTCCGTTATTTGCCCCCGCCCATGTTCCATTTCTGTCCTATCAGAATGCCCTTTTTTCAATCCTCCCTGCGATTGGCTACTTTTAGGATCCTGCTGATTGGTGTGTTTTAGAGAGCGCTGATTGGTACATTTTACAGAGTGCTGATTGGTGCGTTTTACAGAGTGCTGACTGGTGCATTTTACAATCATCTTGCTAGCTACAGAGTGCTGATTGGTGCATTTTTACAGGGCGCTGATTGGTGCATTTTACAGTCCTCTTGCTAGCTACAGAGCGCTGATTGGTGCATTTTACAATCCTCTTGTAAGACAGAAAAGTTCTCCAAGTCCCCACTCACCCAGAAAGTCCAGCTGGCTTCACCTCTCAATTGTATTGTGGTTAGGTAAGATGCTCACATTAGGAAAAGCTGGAGAAACGCTCTGTGAGAACACTGTATCTTTATAACTTTCTGCAAGCCTAAACTTATTTCAAAATGAAAAGGTAGGCCACGCACGGTAGCTCGCACCTGTAAAAATCCCAGCATTTCAGGAGGACATGGCAAGAGGATTGCTTGAGTCCAGGAGTTCAAGACCCAGCCTGGACAACATAGTGAGACCCCGTCTCTACTAAAAAAGAAAAGATAAACAACAATAACAGAAAACAACAAAGAAAACTGTTTACCCATCTGATACAAAGTTTTTTGGAGAGCACTTTGGCAGTTTGGATTACCATTTCACTGTGTGTGCCCCTTGACCCAGGAATTCCACAACTTGGTATTCACCCTCCACAAATCCTTGCACTTGTATTCAAAGAGATGTGGCCAAGGGTATTTGTGATAGCCAGGAGCAACCTAAATGACCACCAACAGGGAAAAGTTAAATGATACAGCGTAACTAACCATGAACTACTATGCAGCAGGTAGAAAGAATGCCATATGCTATGTGAGCAAAAATGCAAAGGTTTCCAAAGCAAAAAAGTAAGCTGCAAAACAATATATACGGTATGATCTTATGGATGTAAAGGAAAAGAACAAATAAAGCCATACATCTCTAAATGTATGTATACAAATGTACGTGCCCATCCAAAGTCAGGAAAGATCTCCCCAACATCCCATTAGCCAGAGTTCCTTCTGGAGAGGGCAGTGGGACTGGAGATTGGAATAGATAGGACAGGCGGAGGTCATGACGAAGACTCACTTTTTCTGTATTCTTCAAATTTTTAACAATAAGAGTTTCATGTATTATTTGTGCAGTGTTTGTTGTTGTTGTTTTGGGTTTGTTTGTTTTTTTGTTTTTTGAGACAGGGTCTCGCTCTGTCGCCCAGGCTGGAGTGCAGTGACGCAATCATGGCTCACTGCAGCCTCAATCTCCTGGGCTCAAGTGATCCTCCCACCTCAGCCTCCCGAGTAGCTGGGAGATGCGTGCCACTGCACCCAACTAATTTTTTTTGTAGAGACAGGGTTTCACTATGTTGTCCAGGTTGTATTTTTTTGTAGAGACGGGGTTTCACTATGTTGTCCAGGTTGATCTCAAACTCCTGAGCTCAAGCAATCTCCCCACCTCAGCCTCCTAAGGTGCTGGGATTACAGGTGTGAGCCACCAACAGGTGCTAACCTTCTCCGGCATGCAGTTTTCTTGTTTTTAAAATAGAGTTGGGGCAGGGCCCCCCCGAGAGGCTGCTTCCAGCTCTGACTTTCTCTTTACCATGAAGCTGAGGTTGTGTCCTATTATGCCCTCTTTCCACACTCCCCCTCCCCACTCCGCAGCACACTGGTCCAACCAGCTGGCTTCTCTCTATTCCTCAAATTTTCCAGCTCATTCCTGACGTAGGGCCTTTGTCCTGTGGTCGCCTCCACTGGCAAGCTCTTCCCACAGCCTCAGATAGCTGGCTCCTTCTTACCGTGCATAGCTCAGCTTAAAGTTCACCTCTGCAGGGAGGCCTCCCTGACTGTGCAGAGTAACAACAAGGTGGGAGAGAAGGGCAGAGCTGGATCAGAAAGGGCCTGTGGACTAGAGTGAGGAGTTAGGGGTTCAGCCTCAGGAGGGTTTGAAATGCTCAAGGAGGAGGCTAGGAGATGAGGAGTGGGGCTGGGCTGCCTCTGCACATCATCAAAGCCAACACTCAGTCTAATCCAAATCTTGCTAGAGCATAGAACATAAGGTAGAATGAGTCTTTAAGCAACTGGGAGTCATCTCGAGGTAAACAGAACTCCAAGAGTAACGAAGGCCCAGAGTGAATTTATTTTGAGAGAGTTTCCTGTTGGAGTAGCAGACACTCTGCAGTAGTGTTTTTCTCTCTCCTGGGTGGGACTGCCCTGCCTATATGCACTTAAGGCATAGAGTTTCCTGTTCTTGCCTCTTCTCAGAGCCTTGCATTGAAACTCAAATGTATTCTCAGAAATTTCTCTCCACACAATGACATATCGCCTCTGTGCTTTTACTCTCTTTGTCTTTCTCTTTCTCTCAACCATTGTTTTCCACCCATCCTCTTTTTCCTAAACTTCTTAAGATTCTTGGCCATTTCCCTTTCTCCCTCCCCTCTCTATGTTTCTGTGTGAGATCTGCCATCCTTTAATCATTCCTCTTCCCCGGGGTAGCCGGTTGTAGCTGATCCTGCCCACCCTTTCCGGTGGTCTCTCAGCCTGGCCACACCTTCCACGGCTGGGCCCCCCTCACCTGCTCACAGCTGGATTCCCCCAGGCTGAACCCCCAGACAGCTTGCAGGGCTTCCTCTCTCTTCATTCTTCCCACAAGCCTAGCCAAGAGCTTAACACTCACCAGATGCAAATGGTTAAGTGCAACTCGCTTGGGAAGAGGGGGTGTTGTTGGTTCATAACGAACTGCAGAGGGCGAGGGGCAGGGAAAGCTCCAGCCATGACTCAAACCCCATCGGGCATCTCTCCCCTCCTGTTTCTGTTTCTCTCGGGTGGGCTTTCTCTGGAAGGCTAGAACCATGGACACTGCAGAGTGAGGGTTCATTCCTTCCCAGCTTGGCCATCTGAGAGGAGAGGAGCCTCTTCCTCCAGTTCCAACTAGAGAAATCCCAGGGGTCGGCCAAGCTTGGATCACAGGCTCACTTGCACAGCCAGAGGGATGGCCACCATAGTAGAAGACCCTGACCAGAACCACATAGGGGTATTTCTCCTAAAGACAAGGACATCTATGCTCTAGAAAGGGGAAAAGAGTCCCAGGCAGACAAAACAACAGGTGTCCACACTGCCCCATGTTCAGCCTGGGAACCCAAAAGTCTCAATCAATTTCGAAAGCTTATTTTGCCAAGGTTAAGGAAGCACCCATGACAGCCTCAGGAGGTCCTGACAACACATGCCCCAGGTGGTCGGGGCACAGCTTGCTTTTATACATTTTAGGGATACGTGAGACATCAATCAATATGTGTAAAATGTACATTGGTTCTGTCCGGAGAGGTGGGACAACTCGAAGCGGGGAGCCTTCCAGGTCATAGGTAGGTAATAGACAAACAGTTGCATTTTTTGGGGTCTTTGATCAGCCTTTCACCAAATACACAATTTACATATGAGAGGGGATAGAGGAATAGTCCCTTATGCCTTAATGTGGCTCAGTGAATCTGCATTTTTACGTAAACAATAGGGCAGAGGAAGCAATTGGATATGAGTTTGTCTTGGGTGAGCAAAAGAATGACTTTGAGTTCTGTCCTTTGTCCCATACCTGTGAAGATAAGCTATCAATTTACATTGCCAGGGTGAAATTCCACAGAACTGTTTTAGGGTAAAGATCTTGAGGCCCACAAGGAATTTCTTTGTGGACAAATTGTGAGGGGGGTATGGAGCTTTTTAAAAAAATCTTTGTAGCTATCTTACTTAGGAATTAAATGAGAGGCAGTTTGACTGACACACTTCCTGGCTTGACTTTTCCCTTTGGCTTAGTGATTTGGGGGTCCCGAGACTTAACTTTCCTTTCACAAGCCCACATGGCCTGGTCTTGGTGTGTGTGAAGACAGGCTTCTCGGCAGGCAGGTGAGCCCTTGGGAACACGACCTGCTTCACTTCCCCACCCAGTTGCTGTCTTCAAGAGCAAGTGCTGGCCCAACAGCCCCTCCTGCAAGGCATTCACTTCTAAGGCACCAGAACCCTTGGAGCTGCCAAGTCTGACTTTTGTCAGCAACAAACCCATCCGGGCGAAAGTCATTTTTTATTTTAAACTGTCAAATCTAGGGGCCGATTGTCTCAGAAATGCATCATTTGAATACAAAAGATGGGCTCACACTTCTCTCCAGGATGCTGCTTCTTGAAGAATCATAGTTATTTTTTAGAGCTAAGACCCTTAGAGGTCTTCTATTCCAACCCCCTCATTCTTACAAACAAGGCAATGGGCATAGAGAGGTTGAGCATTTTGCCCAGTTATACCAGATAGTAAGAAGCAAGGGCAATAAGGGAATCCAAAAGTACTAACTACTTAACTAATCCTAACTACCAGGTAGTTAGTAAGTAGTCGGGCAATAAGGGAATCAACACTAGGGGTTTCCATCTGATATTTGCAAACCAGTTCAGAGAAAAACGTGGTAACAAACAATTCTCCCGGTAAAGTGTGCCTCACTTTTTTTTTACTATTTTTTTTTTTTTTCATAGAGACAATGTCTCACTATGTTGCCCAGGCTGGTCTCAAACTCCTGGGCTCAAGCAATCCTCCCACCTTGGCCTCCCAAAGTGTTGGGATTACAGACGTGAGCCACCACGACCAGCCTCACTTTTTTTTTAAGGCTTCAGATTTAAGCCATAGATACTTTTAAACTATATTAATATTAAATCTTAACTTTTCTGTCTTGTGAATTCATCTATAAAATGCTTCATCCTTGTATGTGATTGATCTTCAGTGGTCATGAATCCCAGCTTTACATTTCTCTGGCCATCACCACTACCTAGGGCATTTCGGGACCTGTAAATAAACACTTCAGGGCACCATGGGAATGACGGCTAAAGGAGTTCTTTGTAAAAGGTTCCCTTCAGCCACTGGTCACTCTACCTGGTTAATCTAGTTTGGAGTTTCACGCTTGTCTTCCTCAAAGAGGAATACACCCTTATATTTATAATCGTTCAGTATAATTTTTCTTCTTTAGTTGGTTCTTAATTTTGTTTTCATATTCCAAACCCAAAGTCACCAGCCCTAACTTGCAAGAGAAAGAAGTTACTGTGGATGAACAAGCAAAGCACGTGGGGCCCAAGATGCTATTGTTGGACACAAAAGCCCCTCTATGGCTTTGGGAGAGCCAATCCCCCATCACACAGCGCAGGAAGAAGGGCACTCACTGTGCTCACGCTCTGTGCAGCCCTCCTGAATTTGTAAACAACCCAAACGTTACACAAACAAGTTGTTGTTTTTCTTAGCTTGCTGGTGTTTTTAACTCAATAAAATGTCAATTAACTTCGTGAGCTTTCCTTTAACTCTATATAATCTTTGCGTTTGAATGGCTGCCAATCAAACGCAAAGATAGATGTTTTCTTTGAATATGGGCCAATTTCCGTGTATGCACCTTGTTGTCAGGATCAGCTAGATTATGGTGTAGTAACAATGTCGATATCTCAATGGCTTGACAAAAGTTTGGTTTCCGCTCATGCTACGTGTTCTGTGAGATCAGTGGGGAGCTCGGAGTTTCCACAGTTACCAGCAAACGGAGAGAATTCTGGAGGGCCTCGAACAGGCAAGCAAATGATCTAGCCCGGAAGTGATGTTTGTCACTTTCCTTCACATCTCATTGGTCTGAACTAGTCACATGACCCCAGGCAACCCCAGGGGGCCAGGAAATTCGGGCTCCTTGTGCTTGCCAGGAAAGGAGAGTGGCCCTGTTGAAACCGCCTGTGACTGAGACAGTGAAAGAAATTTGACCTAACCAACTCCATCTTGCTTCTAGCCTCCAAGTTGTCCTTGTTCATTCCTGGGCACAGGCTGAAATAACTTTGGGAGGAGATTATTATAGTTTATAGTTTAAAACAAAGACAATAACAGCACTTTCCCAAAAGAAATTTCCTTCTTGCCTGAGGACTAGACTGCCTTTGTAGGACTGACAAATTAGCCACAAGATTAGAAATTATGCTTTAGGAGTCATGCAGCTGAAAGCTACAAGATTCTGACCCTCCTTAAACTGCTCCTAAGATCAGTGTTTGAGACATTTTGCAGACCCTGCACTTGATGGATCAGCTGGCACCACACAGATCAATTAAATGGCTCATCTGATCTTGTGACCTCCACCCAGGAACAGACTCAGCACAAGAGGACAGCTTCAGTTCCCTATTACTTCATCTCCTACCTAACCAATCAGCACTCCTGGCTCACTGGCTTCCGCCCTACCAAGTTGTCCTTAAAAACTCTAATCCCCGAAACCTCAGGAAGACTGAGTTGAATAATAATAAAACTCTGGTCTCCCCCACAGCTGGCTCTGGGTGAATTACTCTTTCTCTATTGCAATTCCCCTGTCTTGAGAAATCAGCTCTGTTTAGTCAGCGGGCAAGGTGAACCCACTGGACGGTTACACTGTTGCTCAGCACAGAACTCAGTGTACCCACAACGCTGCACGCCAGAATCCCACCTTCATACCAGGTCCAGGTAACAGCATCTTTGAGGAGAGCCCAGAGCCGAAGCAATTAGTCAAAGGTTTAAGTACCAATTATGAGAGAGGCCCTGGACAGGACTGAGGAATAAGGAATAGGTATTTAGACCAAAGTGATAGAGGCGCTGTAGCATCTAGTGGGTAGAGGCCAGGGGAACTGCTACACATCCTACAACACACAGGACACCCCCACAATAAGACTTACGTGTGGCTGGGCACAGAGACTCATGTGTGCAATCCCAGTGGTTTGGGAGGCCAAGGTGGCAGAATCACTTGAGGTCAGGAGTCTGAGACCAGCCTGGGCAACATAGCAAGAACCTTCTCTACAAAAGTAAAAATAAAAGTTTGGGTGCTGTGATTCACGCCTGTAATCCCAGCACTTTGGTAGGCCAAGGCAGGAGAATCACTTGAACTCAGAAGGCCGAGACCAGCTTGGGCAACATGGCAAAACCCTGTCTCTAAAAAAAAACACAAAAAATTAGCGGGCATCGTAACACCAGCCTGTAGGCCCGGCTACTTGTGGGGCTGAGGCAGGAGGATCACTTGAGCCTGGGAGGTCAGGCTTCAGTGAGTTGATATCGTACCACTGCACTCCAGCCTGGGTGACAAAGTGAGACCGTGTCTCAAAAAAATATAAAAAATAAAAAAATTAGCTAGGCATGGTGGTGCCCACCTGTAGTTCCAGCTACTCAAGAGGCTGAAACAGGAGGATCACTTTAGCCCAGGAGTTCAAGGCTGCAGTGAGCTATGATCCCGCCACTGCACTCCAGCCTGACCTACAGAGCAAGACCTTGTCTCTAAAAAATTTTTTTTAATTTAAAAAACAAAGATGCATGTGGTCTAAAATTGTGCCATGGTCCAGAAATTCTAGATCAGAGTAATGCAAAGTTCACATTTTGGGGGTCGGGGAAGCAAAACAAAAACAAAAATAAATCCCCAAAACACAACAAGCAAAAACATCTGCCTGGAGTTCCACCCCCGAGTGCTGGATTAGCGACCAGGCCACAGCTGCCCTTGTAAGAGGCACGCAGGAGGCCCATGAGGTGAGCTGCCGCAGGGCCTTGGGCACGGCCAGGGACCGGGTACGGGTTACCACTGGCCTTTACTCTCCAAATGTCAGGAGCACTACCTCCCATCAGTGACAACTAAAAATGTCTCCAGACATAACAAATGTCCCAGGGGCAAAATCTCCCCAGGTGAGAACTCTCCTCTAATAGAACTTCCAAGTTGGCCCCGCAGGCACTATTTTGGTGCAGAGGAACCCGTCAAGCTTGACTTTAAATCTGGCTCTGCCACTAAATCACCCAGGGCCTTTCCTCTTTGGGCCCCCGTTTCCCTGTCTGTAAAATGAGAGGATTGAACAGGGCAGTCCCTAGAGTCTGTTCAGAAGTTCTCAGACTGGGGCTTGGGTTCTTGCACTTTTCATTTTGTCACTGTTGATGTCATCACACACACACCCACGCACAGAGTGGAGTGAGGATTTCGGCTGCACAGCAGGATGGCCCAGATGATAGGAGGAGGCAGGGGGCGATCACTGGCTGGGAGGATGGCTGGGAAAAGAGGAGGAAGGGGAAAGGCACGCGAGGTCACAAATGCACCGAAAGGCATTTCCTGGCCTAGCCCTGTGCCTCCCTTCTAAAGAGCCATCACAGGACCTAAGGAATAAGAGACAGAGAGGGACTGGTAAAGGATTTTGGGAGGAGAAGTTAAGAGGATAAACAGCAAGCAGTATATACCCAGAAAAGTGCAATGTGCCCAAGAATAGGAGGGAACTGTGTGGGGTGTGTGTGGGTGTGTGTGTGTGTGTTTGTGCGTGTGTGTGCTGTATCCTTGCTGTTGGCAAGAAGAATTGAACAGCTTCAATTCAGTTTGAATCAGCCTGTAGCTTAGGAAAAAGTCATTATCGAGGGATTATTGAGTTTGCTGATCTCTTACCGGCCTCTTGCCTCTTGTTCAGTTGTAATCAAAAGACAGGGGTGGGAGGGGGGAAAGGAAGAGACGCCCCCTGCTCCTTAACATTCACGTTTCCTTCTGGTCCATCTCAGAATGCAATAAAGTTTGACAGTGACCTTGAAAGGGAGTGAGTGTTATTTAATACAAGGCTGTTCAGTCTAAACAATGATTCAGGACTTTTTGAAAGCCAGAAGAGACAGCCTGAATGCCCTTTTCCCTGCTAGGTCCTCTAAAAAGGGTTTATGTATATCTTTTATTTGTCTTAGGTCTATACCTGTTTCCCACCCCCGACCCCCACCTCCCCCCAACCCCCACTAACTGAACACTTTTCTGGGTTGCTAATAAACTGAGCTCCCAGGCTATGCTATGCTCCACAATAGCACCTGTTTCTCAGAAGTATTTCACCCGGCTGTTCTTTCATCCATCCAGTCTGTCAGCCATTCATCAGCTATTTTCAAAGAACCTACTGTGCATCCAGGGCTGTTGATATGGTTTGGCTTTGTGTCCCCACCCAAATCTCATCTCAAATTGTAATCCTTGTGTGTCGAGGGCAGGACCTGGTGGGAGGTGATTGGATCATGGGGATGGTTTCCCCCATGCTGTTCTCATGATAGTGAGGGCATTCTCACAATAGCTGATGGTTTTTAAAGTGTTTGGCAGTTCCACGGCCAGGCATGGTAGCTCACGCCTGTAATCCCAACACTTTGGGAGGCTGAGGCAGGTGGATCACCTGAGGTCAAGAGTTTGAGACCAGCCTGGCCAACACAGTGAAACTCCATCTCTACTAAAAACACAAAAATTAGCCAGGGGTGGTGACGCATGCCTGTAATCCCAGCTACTCAGGAGGCTGAGGCAGGAGAATCACTTGAATCTGGGAGGTGGAGGTTGCAGTGGGCTGAGATCACGCCACTGCATTCCAGCCTCAGTGACAGAGCAAGACTCTGTCTCAAAAAAAAAAAAAAGTGTTTGACAGTTCTCCCTTTGCTGTCTCCTGCCACCATGGAAGACGTGCCTTGCTTCCCCTTTGCCTTTCACCATGATTTGAGTTTCCTAAGGCCTCTCCAGTCACCCAAACCTGTGAGTCAATTAAACCTCTTTTGTTTATAAATTACCCAGTCCCAGGTAGTATCTTTATAGCAGTGTGAGAGTGGACTAATACAACTGTGTTATGGGTGGAGGGTACGATGGTGAGTAAAATACAGGCCAGGCATTCTGAGTTATCACACGAGAGTGGGCATAGTTATGTTCACAGGTGATCACACCCCAGCGTGGTGAGTGTGGTGAGTGGGACACCCATGGCAACTCCTGACCCTAAAAAGGGAGGGGAGGCCTCCAGAGAAGGAACCCCTGAGCTGAGCCTTGAAGGACACAGGGACTACTCAGGCAGAGATAAGAGAATGATCCGGGCTGTGAAAGACATGAAAGAGACTGGTGATTCATTGAACTGTGGAGAGCAAGATATGTTAGCATAGTAGCCAGCAAAGTGGGGATGGTGAGGACTGAGACCAAGCTGGCCAACCGAGGCCACATCTGCCCTGTCAAGGGGCTCTGCTCTAGGGCTCTGTCCCTCGTTACCAAGCTATGGTCCATTTTAAGGATTTGCAGTGGCCATGTCCCACGAAGTTACCATGAACACTGAATGAATGAAAGCTGAACCGGGGCTCCTAGGGGAAATACAGCATTAGATTCCTGCCGGCCTCTGATAACGTCATCATCAATTGATCAATATATAACCTTTTTATGTGCATTTCTGTTTTAAAATATTATTTAATATATGCTGTTCATTCATTAACATCAAACTCACAGCCAACAGCACCATAATTCATACCTGAATAAAGCTTATCTAACGCACATATTTTCTCTATAAGGCACATCACAGACTTCTTTTTTACTTTTTTCTTTCCTTTAGAAATAGGGTCTCACTTTGTTGCCCAGGCTGAAGTGCAGTGTAGCAATTATAGCTCATTGCAGCCTCAACCTCCTGGGCTCAATAGATCCTCCCATCTCAGCCTCCTGAGTAGCTGGGACTATAAGTGTGAGCCACTACACTCAGTTAATTAAAAAAATTTTTTTTGTAGAGACAAGGTCTCACTATGTTGTCCAGGCTAGCCTCTAACTCCTGGCCTCAACTGATTCTCCTGTCTCAGCCTCCCAAAGCACTGGGATTACAGGTGTAAGCCACCAAGCCTGCCCCAATCACAGCCTTCTTGAGCATAGAAACACTAGACAGCACTTCAGCACTGCATTGGAGGGCTATTTTAAACAGTGAAATTGGCCGGGCATGGTGGCTCACAGCTGTAATCCAGCACTTTGTGAGGCCGAGGTGGGCAGATCACCTGAGGCCAGGAGTTCGAGACCAACCTGGCCAACATGGTGAAACCCCATCTCTACTAAAAATACAAAAAAAAAAAAATAGCCAGGCATGGTGCCGGGCACCTGTAATCCCAGCTACTCGGGAGGCTGACGCAGAAGGATTGCTTGAACCCAGGAGGCGGAGGTTGCAGTGAGCCAAGATCGTGCCATTGCACTCCAGCCTGGGCAACAGAGTGAGATTCCATCAAAAAAAAAAAAAACAAAAACAAAACAAACAAACAAACAAAAAATGAAATCACCAATAAAAAGTACAAAAGTGAAATGCAAAAAATATGTGGCACTAAATAGACCATGAAAAGGACACTCATTACAGTATGAGAGCTGAACAAGAAGGCAGGGTGTTGCTTTGTTTGAGTTCAGCTGGGAACATGTCTCAGAGTAAGCCAAGTCTTTGCCACCCTGCACATGTCCATGAATAGCCACAAAAGTGCCCTGAGCCTTGATTTGGGGGTTACAAACCCATTTTTAGCAAGTAGAAAGATTAGCAAATATTAGAATTATGAATAATGAGGATCCAAACCATAAATATGAACCCCTAAATTCTCTGTACAGCCAATGACTACTATGTGCATGAGAATATTTTACTAGAATATTTTTACTCTCTCTACAGAGATTTCTCCTCTAATATAGGAGAAAGACATGAGTGAATTTAGGGATATCTATGGGTTGAAGGCTAAAGATATGGGAACTCATATACAGCCACACTACACTACAGCAGTGTCCAAACAGACACTGTGTCAGCCTAGAGACAGCCTGTCAGAGGGTGACTTACAGCTCATTTCCTGATGCGAGGCAAGCCAGACAAGAGCGAAACCTCAGAGCCCGCAGGGTTTCTCTGCTGTGTCAGCTGTCAGCACTGACACTCTCTGCGTTCATTCCTACGTGCCCACCCAGCAATGTGTTGAGAGAACAGTCTGCACAGCCTGATGCTTCAGAATTTTCCAGAACAGAATGATAAGTAAACTCCTGGAGCTGCTCAGGCCCAGGGATTCTTCTAGGGCAATTGTGTATTTGAAATGCCAGACATTGGGCTGACAGGTTTTATTTACTATTTTAAAGTACATATTAGAAATCATGAGTGTCAACGTATTTTTTTAAAAAAAGAAAAAAGTAGTATTTGAAAGCACAGATAGTTTCCTGTATGGGGAAAAAAGGTATAGAACACAATTCCTTCAGAGTATAATCTCCAAGCTGATCTGCTGAACTCAGCAGGGACTTTCCTTTGTCATTGATATGTATAATTTATTGCTTAGAATTTCATTTTTAAAGGACGTATGCTACACACAATAGTTGAAAGTGATCATCTGAAGCTTCGCAGAGGGTATCTAACCCCCAATTTTTGTGGATTTCCCCAGTTATGTTTTAATTTTTTTTTTTTTTTTGAGACAGATTCTCACTCTGTTGCTCAGGCTGGAGTGCAGTGGCATGATCCTGGCTCACTGCAGCCTCGACCTCCTGGACTCAGGTGATCCTCCCACTTCAGCCTCCTGAGTAGCTGGGACCACCATGACCCCAAGCCCAGATAAGTCTTGTATTTTTTGCAGAGACAGGGTTTTGCCATGTTGCACAGGCTGGTCTCGAACTTCTGAGCTCAAGCTGTCTGCCGTCTCAGGCTCCCAAAGTGCTGGGATTACAGGCGTGAGCCACCATGCCAATCTATTTTTTCATTTTTAATTTAAAACATAGACTACTTTTTAGAGCAATTTTAAGTTCACAGCAAAATTGAGCAGAAAGTACAGAAAATCCCCATATACCCTCTGCTCTATACAGCCTCCCGCACTATCAACATCCCCCACCAGAGTGGTACATTTCTTACAATCCATGAACCTACCTTGACATGTCATTATAACCCAAAGTCCGTAGTTTATATTAGGGCTCACTCTTGCTGTTGTACACTCTATAGGTTTTGACAAATATACAATCACATGTATCCACGATTATACTAGCATACAGAACAGTCTCACTGCCCTAAAAATCCCCTGTGCTCTGCCTGTCCATACCTCCCTCCCTGCTAACCCCTGGCAGCCACTGATCTTTTTGCTGCCTCCATAGTTTTGCCTTTTCCAGAATTTCATATCGTTGAATCCTACAATATGTAGCCTTTTCAGAGTAGTTATCCCCAAATTCTTGAAATCAATATAAATATTTATTTATTTACCTATTTTTTGAGACAGAGTCTTGCTGTCATCCAGGCTGGAGTGCAGTGGCACGATCTCGGCTCACTCCAACCTCCGCTTCCCGGATTCAAGCGATTCTCCTGCTTCAGCCTCCCAAGTAGCTGGGATTACAGGCATGTACCACCACGCTTCGCTAATTTTTGTATTTTTAGAAGAGACAGGGTTTCACCATGTTCTCAGGCTGGTCTCGAACTCCTGACCTCAGGTGATCCACTCGCCTCGGCCTCCCAAAGTGCTAGGATTACAGGTGTGAGCCACCATGCCTAGCTAGACCAATATAAATTAATAGGCCAGGTGCAGTGGCTCAGCTTGTAATCCCAGGACTTTGGGAGGCCAAGGTGGGCGGCTCATGAGGTCAGGAGATTGAGACCATCCTGGCTAACATGGTGAAACCCTGTCTCTACTAAAAAATACAAAACATTAGCTGGGCGTGGTGGCAGGCACCTGTAGTCCCAGCTACTTGGGAGGCTGAGGCAGGAGAATGGCGTGAACCCGGGAGGCGGAGCTTGCAGTGAGCCGAGATCGCGCCACTGCACTCCAGCCTGGACGACAGAGCAAGACTCTGTCTCAAAAAACCAACCAACAAACTATACATATATATATATAAATAACTCACCTGCAAATCACTACATTGTAAGCAACTTAAGATCTTAGTCCTCATTGTATTCACGGTGTACAGGGACACTCAAACACCTGTTGAATGGGTGGAAAGATGAATAGCCTGCCTCTCCGATTTCAAAAGAAAAACCAGAACACTAATCTAGTAACAGTGAGTGGTTGTACTTAGTATTACTTAGAAAAAGAGATGCTAATTCTTTTTATTCCGAATAAAGAACAGCTTGTAAAAAATGAAGCCCAAGCCAGGAACAGTGGCTTACGCCTGTAGTCCCAGCTACTTGGGAGTCTGAGGCAGGAGGATGGCTTGAACCCAGGAGTTCAAGAACAGCCTGGGCAACACAGTGAGAACCTGTCTCCACACACACACACAAATTATCTAGACATGGTGGTGCACGCTTGTAGTCCCAGCTACTCGGATGGCTGAGTTGGGAGGATCGCTTGAACCCAGAAGATCGAGGCTACAGTGAGGTCTGATCACAGTATTACACTTCAGCCTGGGTGACAGAGTGAGACCCTGTATCTAAATAAAATAAGTATCAATGCCAGACTATAGGTCATGAGATTTGACTCAGATCTTAATATTTTGGTAACTTTTAAATTTCCAATTATATCTTCCAGAAAGTAGGATTTCACAACTGATAGCATGGTTTCTGTGAAAGGGATTTCTGCTCACCCTTTTCAAGTTTTTTATTTGGGGCACTCTTCAAATGATCTGTCATTCCCCTATGCCAGGATATCCAGAGTGTCTGCACAAAGCCAAATATGATGAGAAGATGAGCTCATGGATCGGTGATGCCTTGTCCCTATTTCTGGACCCCAGGATCATCCTTGCTTTTTTGACGATAGAGTCATGCTGCTGAGTCATGGGTAACTCAAACCCTCATCTGCAGTTACCTTCTTCTTGCTAGAACCCGGGAAACCTGGACAAGGGGCAGTTGTCACTGGCAGGATAATGGAGGGAAGGGCAGGAGGTAAGGAGGCATCCAGGAAATAGACACACAGAAAGGAACATGTGAGTCTAAACAATAATCAGTGAGAGGTAAGTCCAGGGAAATGAAAGCATGGATCTGCCTCACGTTATATAATTAAGATGTTGAAAATGTCCGCATAAATCAACTCACATTTCATTTGCAACAGGAGAACTGACACTTAGGGGAACCTGGTAATGGTTCATTTTGTAGAGTGAAGTATTTGTCTGTAATGTTAATACTCTCTTTCTAATTTAGCTGTATTTTATATTGATATTTCCCAATATTGGCTTTGAGAGAGGGCTGTCGTGTCTCATCAAAGCACCCTGTTTAGCAGACAATTAGGCAGAACAAATGCATGTTAGTCTGTCTAAATATGCCCTGAATTTGGTGTCTGAATTTACAATAGAAAATAAAGGAATGTTAGTCTTGAAGGCTGTCATCTGTTTCAGTAGAAAATGCCTTTTTATGAAAGTGTTTTCATGAAACTCTTTCAAAGAGTAAGCTGCTCATGATAACTGGGAGGAATTACCAAGTATGATGGCCTCTTAGCATTATTGTGGCTGTTCCCCAATGTCCCCTTCTCCTCCTATAGCTGGTATTTAGCTGGACACAAGTCCCTGTAATAAAAATATATTTTCCAGCCTCGCTGGCAACTTTGTGTGGTAATGTCTAAATTCTGGCCAATAGGATGTTAGCAAGGATGTCATATGTGACTTCCAGGAAATGTCCTTAAAGTAAAGTTGTTCTCTTCCTCATCTCTTCCTTCTTTCTGGGGGCTAGAATGCAGATGTGATGACTGGAGCTCAGGCAGCTGTTTTGGACTATGAGGCAGCATGCTAAGGATGGTAGAGAAACCATACAGCTGGATAAGAGCTCCCTGATGGTCTTGGAGCTTCTAAAACAGCCTTTGACTCCTACTTCTGGACTTCTATGTAAGAGAGAAATAAGAGAAATTGCTGTCCCTTAGCAATCATGGTTGGGCAAGGGAGTAGCAACCGGTGCCCAGGTAACAAACGTGTTCCTCCCTGCTGCACTGTATAATTGCAGCCCTACTTCCTGCTAATGACTAAAGTTAATTATCCCTTCCAAGATGGTAACTTTTCTTTTTTCCTGCTGATGTCTGGACATAAGGAAGCAGAAGGGCTCAGGCAGCAGCCACAGCTGATAGTTCAATAAAACTGTGCTGTGTCCCCTGGTGGAAGTTTTCCCTTTGGGAGACCAGGACCTCTAACCCTGAAGAGCTTAGAGTTGTAATGATGTGGTGGTAAATGCGGCCACTTCAGTTTTCACCCTTGGTTCCCAAACCCATGTATTTTTTCCTGTCGGGGTTTGTTTTCTATCACTGCTGGAACCAATTAAAGACTGGGATACATTCTAAGAAATGCTTCATTAGGTGATTTCTTCATGTGAGCGTCATAGAGTGCACTTACACAGCTTAGATGGCACTAGGTACTACTAAATGCCTGGGCTATATGGTATAGCCTTTTGCTTCTAGGCTACAAACCTGTACGGCATGTTACTGTACTGAGTACTGCAGCAACGGTAACACAATAGTAAGTATTTGTGTATCTAAATGTGTCTAAACATAGTAAATGTATAGTAAAAGCAGTATAAAATAGTATAAACACAGCGGCTCATGCCAGTAATCCCAGCACTTTGGGAGGCCCAGCCAGGAAGATCACTTGAGCCCAGGAGTTCTAGATCAGCCTAGGCAACACAGCAAGACCTTGTCTCTACAAAAAATCAAAAATTAGCCAGGTATGGTGGCATGCACCTGCAATCCCAGCTACCCAGGAGGCTGAGGTAGGAGGATTGCTTGAGCCCAGGAGTTCAAGGTTGCAGTGAGCCATGATTGCACCACTGCACTCTACCCTGGCAGACAGAGTGAGACTCTATCTCAAAAAATAAATAAAATAAAATAAAATAAAATAAAATAAAAAGTTGAAAAACAGTACCTCTGTTTAGGACACTTACCATGAATGGAACTTGTAGGACTGGAAGTTGCTCTGGGTGAGTCAGCGAGTGAGTGGTGAGTGAATGTAAAGGCCTAGGACATCACTGTACACTACTGTTGACTTTTTTTTTTTGAGATGGAATTTCACTCTTCTTGCCCAGGCTGGAGTGCAATGGCAGGATCTTGGCTCACCATAACCTCCGCCTCCCGGGTTCAAGAGATTCTCCTACCTCAGCCTCCCAAGTAGCTGGGATTACAGGCATGCACCACCACACCCAGCTAATTTTTTGTATTTTTAGTAGAGATTGGGTTTCTCCATGGTGGTCAGGCTGGTCTTGAACTCCTGACCTCAGGTGACCCACCCGCCTCAGCCTCCCAAAGTGCTGGGATTACAGGTGTGAGCCACAGCTCCCGGCCTGCTATCAACTTTATAAACACTGTACATTTAGTCCACACTAAAGTTATTAAAATTATTTTTCTTCAACAATAAATTAAACTTAGCACACTGTAACTTGTTTTGCTTTATAAACTCTTAAATTTTTAAACCTTTTTGACTTTTGTAGTAACGTTTAGCTTAAAACACAAATACGTTTTCAGCTGTACAAAAATTATTTCTTTATGTCCTTATCCTATAAGCTTTTTTCTATTTTGTTTTTTTTTTACTTGTTACACTTTTCTTGGTAAAAACTAAGACATCAACACACATATTAGCCTAGTCCTACAAAGGGTCAAGGTCATCAGTATCACCACCATCTTCTACCTCCCCATCTTGTCCCACTGGAAGGTCTTCAGGGGCAGTAACATGCATGAAGCCGTCATCTCCTATTATAACAATGCCTTCTTCTGGAATCCCTCACGAAGGCCCTGCCTGAGGCTGTTTCACAGTTAACTTTTTTTTTTTTAATAAGTAGAAGAAGTACACTCTAGAATAATAATAAAAAATATAGTATAGTAAGTACCCAAACCAGTAACACAGTCGTTTATTATCATTATCCAATTTTTTTTTTCAGATGGAGTCTCACTCTGTTGCCCAGGCTGGAGTGCAATGGCGTGATCTCCACTCACTGCAACCTCCACCTCCCACGTTCAAGTGATTCTCCTGCCTCAGCCTCCTGAGTAGCTGCAACTGCAGGTGCCCGCTACCATGCCCGGCTAATTTTTGTATTTTTAGTAGAAACAGGGTTTCACCATGTTGGCCAGGGTGGTCTCAAACTCCTGACCTCAGGTGATCCACCCACCTTGGCCTCCCAGAGTGCTGGGATTACAGGTATGAGCCACCACACCCAGCTGGAAAGCCTTTTCTTTCTGCTTTGTCGCTCTAGGGCATCTACAACAAAGCTTAACCTGATGCTCACCACAAGGGAGAAATGCTTAAAGTGTCTAGCTCCATTATCACAAAGCAGGTAATGCAGGGTGATTTGGAGATGAGAGTCAATACATTGAAAAACTGGCACAGACCAGACTGTGACAGACGGTGGAAAAGTTAATGTATGGGGGGGAGTTGTAAATGTATACTGTTGTCCATTCCATGTGAATGTGGACTACTTTGAATCCTCTTTTCAGATAGGGAGAGAAAAGAATGAATTCTCTAACAATGGCCACACACTATGTGTCTGAAACTGTTCATCTATTCTAGCAAAGATACTGTATCTGGCATGGTAGGTGCAATGGCAGCTACTACTCCATTTACTTTGCAGTAGTCTAGTGTCATTCCATAGAATCCCTCTTCTCCTACATGAATCATACTAGAGACATGAAGGTAACTATTACCCTTGCATTCTTCAGTTCCCCAAGGGTCTCAACTCTTTCATCCCGGGATGCAATATTGTTTCTGATTTATTATGTTGACCTGGGTTGGAAGGGGACTGCTTGGAGGCAACTACTATAGCTCTTACTCCACAAGCCAGCTCAGTGTGTATATAGGAGAGGATCACACACACTCCAAGAATTCATCCTTGGTTTCTTTTGATGGTGCAGGTTGAGCAGTCCCGTTTTCAGTCTCCCATCTCTCTTTGCCCTCAGGGACTCTGTGCTCTATTACCCACTTCCACAACTCTGTAGATCAGGCTCCTGGGCTGTCACTCCACCTGTAGATCACATCCGGCTCAAATATTTCTATCTCGATTTTTCATGTGGGAGATAATGACTGGATGGGGTCCGTGGACCCAGTGGACTCACTGTCAGCCAGACCTTGGCCGGGACTCCATTTGTTACCAGGTCTCCAAATACTTCCTCTCTAATGAAGGCCGTGATGATACTTCAGGCCTCTGGTTATCAATGCCAGCTCAGACACTGTGTCTTACAGTCCTCAGAATATTTGGGTATTCCTCTTTTCCCATTTGCCATGGTGCTGCACAGTCCTTCTTAATGAGGAGCCAGGCTTCTTTTCAATCAATTGGTTCTGCATCTGAAAACTACCTCAGGTCTGAAAACTGGGCAACGTGTGACTTTTTACTGGGGTGTCTGCCTTAGCTTCCTGATCATTCATCATGATTTATTCTAATGGTGCAGGTTGAGCAGTACCCTTTTGGGTCTCCCATCTCTTTTTGTTTTTTTTCTTTGTTTGTTTTTGTTTTTTTGTGAGATAGAGTCTTGCTCTGTCACCCAGGCTGGATTGCAGTGGCACAAGCTCGGCTCACTGCAACCTCCGCCTCCCAGGTTCAAATGATTCTCCTGCCTCAGCCTCCTGAGTAGCTGGCCCTTCAGGTGCCCGCCACCACGCCCGGCTAATTTTTGTATTTTTGGTAGAGATGGGGTTTCACCATATTGACTAGGCTGGTCTCAAACTCCTGACCTTGTGATCTGCCCACCTCAGCCTCCCAAAGTGCTGGTATTACAGGCATGAGCCACCGCGCCTGGCCTGGTCTCCCATCTCTTTTGCCCCCATGGACTCTGTGCTCTATCACCCACTTCCATAACTCTCTGTAGACCAGGCTCCTGGGCTGCCACTCCAACCTGGCCAGTTACTACAATCAGTGCACTTGCCTAGCTTCTGATGGTGCCCCAGTTGTGCCTCCTCAGATAGTGGAAGGAATCACAAGAAGACTCCTGAAAGTATACTCACATAGGGCTTTCATAAAACTAAAGAAAATAATATAGCAGGATAAAGGCAAACACCAGAGCTGTCCGACATCCAGGCGCATCTTCCTTTCAGGTACATAGGATGTACTTGATCTTAGGATGATAAACCACCAAGATGCATGCAAAATGCCTTGGTCTCAGGGAAGTCACAATCTCATCTAAGATGGTTTTTAATATCCCTCTGGTCACATAGCCAAAACCAGCTTGCATGATCAGGCTCAACTAAGATAATCTAACAGAAACCAGGTGAAAATAATCAATCTGTACATTTTCACTTAACAATGGTGACAAGTTGGTACAGAATATCTGTAGTAATTTTTGGACTCAGTACAGAACTACACTAATCAATGGTTTGCAAATTCCATTCTGGATGGATCAAGACTCAGCACTATGGCTTCAGGATCCCCTGGAGATAAGCACAAGGTTGCAGCCAGGAAAAATGACCCCCATACCTACACAGATAGTTAAGGGCCAAACCACCTCTGTTGTTTTGGGTCCTATCATTCTCTCTGCTATCAGTAGGCCTTATTCTATAAGAACTTCTTCAATCCAGTATTGGCCTACAGAGACAGCTAAGTCTACATTTCATTTATTTATTTATTTATTTATCTATTTATTTATTTATTTACTTATGACACAGGTTCTTGCTCTTTCCCCCAGGCTGGAGTGCAGTAGGTGTGATCTTGGCTCATTGCAGCCTTGAACTTCCAGGCCCTGCCTCAGCCTCCCAAGTGGCTGGGACTACAGGTGTGCGCCACCAAGCCTGGTTAATTTTTGCATTTTTTTGCAGAAACGGGGTTTTGCCACATCGCCCAGGTTGGTCTCTCACTCCTGGGCTCTAGTTATCCTTCTGCCTTGGCCTCCCAAAGTGTTGAGATTACAGGTGTGAGCCACCCTACCCGGTCTGAATTTTTTATTGATGCTGGTGTCCCCTCTCATCAGTACATTCTGATGTTCTCAGAATGGTTGTCCTCTGCGCCTCCCTATGGAACATTATCATCAGGTGGGTTTTCTGGACTTTTTGCAGTGTGTCTACTCCAGCAGGTTACTGCCCTTCCCCTTGTGACACCTTCCTCTACTGTCCACCAGGGCAATGATGGCATTTCTACCCCATTTACTACGGGCTTTATTTTTTATTTATATATATATATATATATATTTTTTTTTTTTTTTTGAGATGGAGTCTCACTCTGTTGTCCAGGCTGTAGTGCAGTGGCACGATCTCAGCTCACTGCAATCTCCGCCTCCCAGGTTCAAGCAGTCCTTCTGCCTCAGTCCCCCAGTAGCTGGGATTACAGGCATTCGCCACCATGCCCGGCTTGTTTTTGTATTTTTTTTTTTTTAGTAGAGACAGGGTTTCACCACGTTGGCCAGGCTGGTCTCAAACTCCTGACTTCAGGTGATCCACCTGCCTCAGCCTCCCAAAGTGCTGGGATTACAGACGTGAGCCACTGCACCCAGCAGGCCTTTATTTTTTTCATGCTTCTAAGAGTGAGTTCATAGAATCTCTGGGAGCCTTTGCTAGGATGTTAAATTGTGTATTATGGGATAGAATGCTCCCAAGTCAACACAGTCTCCCTCATCCAATCTCATGTTCTGGCCACCTTGATCAAGCACCCTCAACATTCAGTCCCACATGTCCTTCCCAGCTTCTTGCTGGTGTATGCTGGTTAGGTCTTGCAGCTACTTTGGGGTATAATCCCTTTTCTCCTTTACTAGGTCCATCATGTCTCTGAGTTATACTGTGACTTAGCCCTAGTTTACATTTCATGGCCAGGAGGGGAGGTGGGTTCCTTGTTGACTGTGGGAAAAAGCCTTGGCATTTTCGAGTAGGAGCCAGGGAAGGGCACTTCTGCAGGCTCAGAGCATTCAAGAGAATCTGGAAATCCAAGATTTTCAGGGGCATCAACTCAGATGTCCCTGTTTCACATGTCAGGGTCCCATCCTTTCCCAACAAGGGCTCTGACCTTGATATAGCAGGCCTACTTTGCTTGGAAGCTGCATTCGTCCTTTCTCATGCTGCTAATAAAGACATACCAAAGACTGGGTAATTTATAAAGGAAAAAGGTTTAATTGACTCACAGTTCAGCATGTCTGGGGAAGTGTTAGGAAACTTACAATCATGGCAGAAGAGAAAGCAAACCATCCTTTCTCACGTGGTGACAGGAAGAGCAAAGCGGGGTAAGCCCCTTACAAAACCATCAGATCTCATGAGAACTCACTATCACGAGAACACCATGGAGGTAACAGCCCCCATGATTCAATTACCTCCCACCAGGTCCCTCCCACGACATGTGGGGATTATGGGAACTCCAACTCAAGATGAGATTTGGGTGGGGACACAGCCAAACCATATCAGAAGCTTAACCTTCTTTGGAGCATGATTATTCAGTTGAACTTAAGTTCAGTAGTCACCCAGTTATGCTGTCCTCAGCTACTATTTTCCATATGTTTCTCAAACATCTGATATATCACACTGGCTAGTGCACTTTCTTCCACCAGCATACCATCTCAATTTACCACTTTAACAATTGGACTGCCACTTTGTGTCAGGGACTATCTGTGCTCCAACTACTACAAGTGATAAGGTCCTCACTGACAGCCAGGGAACAAGTGATCCAGCTCTAAAACTCACCTTATCATCTGCTTTCCTAGACCACTCCTAACAACCAACTATTCTGGGTTGAGTTCTCCAAGAGGCAGAGTTCAGGATACAGAATGTTGTTTTGTTTTTGTTGTTGTTGCTGTTGTTGTTTGTGTGTGTGTTTGGGCTTTTTTGAGACGGAGTCTCACTCTGTTGCCCAGGTTGAAGTGCAATGGCATGATCTCAGCTCCCTGCAACCTCCACCTCCTGGGTTTAAGTGATTCCCCTGCCTCCACCTCCTGAGTAGCTGGGACTACAATTGTGCGCCACCACATCCAGCTAATTTTTGTGTTTTTAGTAGAAATGGGGTTTTACCATGTTGGCTAGGCTGCTCCCAAACTCCTGACCTCAAGTGATCCACCTACCTCTGCCTCCCAAAGTGCTGGGATTACATGCGTGAGCCACCACACCCAGCCCAGAATGTTTATTATAATGCACAATTAATACCAGAGGCAGTGGGGAAGGAAGGAGGACTGAGCAGAGGAGGAAGTTGAGTTGTGATTCAACCCAACAACTGCCTGGCTGGCATGGGGAGCTCTGGAGTTAAAAAGGGCCATCAGACTTTCCCAGTGTGGGGCCAACATGACTGGGTCTTTATACCCCCACCTCTGTCAGTCACTCAACGTGGTCTCCCTGCAACAAGGTGACTCTTGCAGCCGAGACAATCCCTGAAGGGACAGAGGGCTGAAGCCTGTCTGCCAACAGCACTCCCAGTGGCTGGAACAAGTCCTTCCCTATAGGGGAATCTGGGCAGCACACCTCCATCTCCATGTCCATCACATACGATATCACAGACATTTAAATATTTTGATAACTGTACATAAGAGTTTCCTTTATAATCTTATAGATCTTATTTTATGCATTTGAAAATATTCTTCTGAGACAGGGCTTTTATTATATTGCCATAGGGTGCCACGACATAAAAAAGGTTAAATACTCTCTGATTCAGAAGTATCCAATGATGACTTCTCTCTCATGCATTTAATTGAAAATCTGGTTTTTCTCCTTCTCTGCTAGTTCTCTACCTCTCTCCCCACCTCCCACATCATAGCCTATTCACATATGTCTGAATCTCATGATAGACAAGTTCAGGTTCTTTTCCCAGGTTCTTTTTATGACACCCCCCCACCCCCACATAAAAAGTATATAGGGCACAGCCTAGGTTCCACCCAAATCCTTTCTCCTCTTCTTCCTGGGCCCACAACTCTCCTACATACATTGGTATACCTTGCGCTTAGGGATGGCCATGTGACTAAGTTCTAACAGTGGAACATGATCAGATGCCACTTCCAGCCTCTAAGACAGCCAGTGTGTTTCCTCCATAAGCTCCTTCTCTTCCTCCCAACTGGAGACTCTAAATGATGACCCTGCCTCAAGCAAGCAAACAACAAGTCCCTCAGGGGTGGTGTAGGCTGCAAATGGAAGGAGCTTGAGTCCCAAACCTTCCACGGAGAAGGCTGGCTACCAACCTGGATCACTCACCCAAGACTGCTCGAAGAGTTGGTTTGAACCATTATGTTTTGGGGTCTATTTATTACAACAGTTTAGCTTGCTTTGTGAATAGATTTAGTGGCAGAGCCTCCAAATTCTATAGATATATTGATCTCAGTCCTAACCGCATCTGGAACACCATTAAATAAAGGAATTGCAAACCCAGAGAAGGTAATGAATTTGTCTAAGGTCATACAAGATGGCTAGGATCAGGACCCAACTCTCCAGTTTTCTTTCTTCTCTGCTATTCTGCCTTCTGTGATCCTACATAAGTGGGCATGAGTGTGTAACATATGCGGCCATGAGATTTCTCTTTCAGCAAGAGAAAGGGACAGGAAGAAAGAGAGGGAATGCACTTTCTTGGCCTGAATTAGTGTGAGCCATTAGTTACCAACATTGACTAAATTATCTGGAATGAACATTCAACTCTACATCACATATAGTTAAAATGACAGATCTGCTTAAGATTGTTTCTAGCATACATTATTTCAATTTAGGCAAATGTGACCATTCAGTGTGAGGGGACCATAGTGTCATTAGGTCCCTGTCAGTTCTCAATTATACTGTTATCTTAGAGGGGGAAAAATGTGAAATTTGAATGTAGACGAGTGTTGATTTGACTGCTACAGTTTATTTTACGTATAGAAATAAAATAATGTGTAGCAAAAGCATTATTACAAAGATGATAATGAAATAACTAGTATTTATAATAGTATAATAGTCTAGTATTTATAATAGTATGAGTATAGTATTTATAATAGTATGATAGTTTAATGACTATTTGTCAGACGTTGTGTAAGAAACTTTATACACACACACACACACACACACACACACCTCATTTAATTCCTGTATCAATCAGGATACAGGATGCTGTGGTAACAACTCCTCAAATCTCGGTGGCTTGCACAACAAATGCTTATATCTTTTTTTTTTTTTTGACACCAAGTCTTGCTCTGTAACAGACTGGAGTGCAGTGGTGCAATCTCGGCTCACTGCAACCTCTGCCTCCTGGGTTCAAGCGATTCTCCTGCCTCAGCCTCTCGAGTAGCTGGAAACACAGGCACGTGCCACCATGTCTGGCTAATTTTTGTGATTTTAGTAGAGATGGGATTTCACCATGTTGCTCAGGCTGGCCTTGAACTCCTGACCTCAAGCAATCCACCCACCTCAGCCTCCCAAAGTGCTGGGATTACAGGCATGAGTCACTGTGCCCAGCCCAAATGTTTATTTCTTGCTCATGTGACATGTACTTCCTCGAGTTTTTCCATCCTGAGATCTAAGCTGAAGGAACAGCTCTCTGGAGCCACGCCATTCTGGTGGCGGAAAGGAAGAGTAAAAGTGGTAGAACCTTGCAATGCCTCTTGAAGCACCTGTTTGGAATGTCTACATCATGTAAATGGTAATGGACAAGTATGTATAATCCCCACACCAAAAAAAGGGGACACTATTGGGGACAATAACCACATTTCAATGCTGCAAGATGGATATTGACTCCACCCCCTTCCCACTTTCAGAAAGAAGAAGAGTAATTTTGCTGAACTCCTTCTAGAGACTGGAAATGTCCCTTCCAGTTGGGGTGATTAGGGAAGGCTTTGGTAAAATTTGAGCTAGAGTTTGAAGGTTAGGTAGACTACTGGTGGGTGAAGAAAGAACAAGGACCTTTGTAGGCAAAGGAAAACCTCAGAATTACAGAGGTGGAAAAAGAGTTCTAGTCAAGCCACTTCAGCTGGCTACAGAGTAGGTGGGAAAGAAAATGGGAGGACAAGGGCTCAGATGATGGGGGGTCGGGGCATTGGGGGGACACTTGAAAGCTAAACTAAGGGGTTGAACTTCATTTAGGAGGCGGTTAGAAGCTTTTACATATTTTTGAGCAAGAGATTGCCATAATTAAAATGATCTGGGCCAGGCGTGGTGGCTCACACCTGTAATCCCAGCACTTTGGGAGGCTGAGGAGCTTGGGTCACCTGAGGTCAGGAGATCAAGACCAGCCTGGCCAACATGGTGAAATCCCGTCCTACTAAAAATACAAAAATTAGCCGGGAGTGGTGGCACATGCCTGTAATCCCAGTAGCTGGGAGGCTGAGACAGGAAAATCGCTTGAACCCGGGAAACAGAGGTTGCAGTGAGCCGAGATCGTGCCACTGCACTCCAGCCTGGGCAACAGAGCGAGACTCCATCTCAAAAAAACAAAACAAACAAACACAAAAAACCAAAAATAAATAAATAAATAAAATGATCACTTCTGAATACTGATCTAACTAGGGGTTGCAGGGTGGGCTGATATAGGGAGAAACTGGAGAGCAAGGAGATCACTAAGGTCCCTACATGTCCAGAACCAAGATAGAGGTCTTGAACTAGGATGGTGGCAGTTAGAACAACAACAACAAAAAGTCAATTCCAGGCTGAGTGCAGTGGCTCATGCCTGTAATCCCAACGCTTTGGGAGGCTGAGGTGGGAGTTAGAAAGCAGCCTGGGCAACATTGCAAGACCTCCTCTCTAAAAAAAAAAAAAAAAAAAAAAAAAAGTTAGCCAGGTGTGGTGGTGCCCACCTGTAGTCCCAGCAACTCAGAAGGCTGAGGTGGGAAGATTGCTCGAGCCCCAGGAGTTCAAGCTTGCCGTGAGCTACGATTGTGCCACTGCACTCCAGCCTGAGCAAGACCTTGTCGCCAAAAAAAGGTCAATTCCACTGACTTTTCTAAGGTGTACACCATCAAGGGGCAGCTCCATCTCCAGGCCATTGGCTCATGAGACATTCTGTAGTCAGAAGGCTAGGGCAGATTGCTTTGAGCAAGCCCCCATGGTGGTTCTCACTCCTACTTCTTTGGGTATATGCCCCTCTGTTTAAAAATAAAGTTAATATGGATTTAAAAAAAAAAAAGAAGAAAAAGGTCAGTTCCAGAAACTGTGTGAATAAAGCATTTTACTTGCTTTTTCTATTAATCTATAACATATGTTGATTTTTTAAAAAGAATATAAGAGCTATGCAAATTGGAGCTTCAAGACAACTTCCCATCTCCCTAGGAGGAGATGGCTGCCCTAAACCCCCCTACATAGAAATCATCCCACTGCTTGGGCTTAAACTTGATGTTGGGGAAATGAAAAATCCAAGCTAAGGCCGAAGCCTGGGGCCTGGGTGACCAGCAGAATGAGGACCACTGGTCAGTTTCAGGCTGAGGTGCATCTTCCAGGGGACAATCTCTAGCTGGCCCTTAAACATTCAGACTTCAAGCTCTACTTACAGCATAAAGGTGTTTCAAAAGACGTGATACAAATAACTGCAAATGCTCTGCGATGTGTTAAGTACTGTTTGAAATTCGTCTAAGACTTTTTTTTCTAACGTAACGGTTAGATACATCATAGATTCACGTTTTTTTTTTTTTTTTAAGTACAGTTCTACTGTATTGTAACTGAGTTGGCTTGCTTTAAGCCGATTTGTTAAGGAAAGGATTCACCTTGGTCAGTAACAAAAAAGGTGGGAAAAAAGCAAGGAGAAAGGAAGCAGCCTGGGGGAAAGAGACCTTAGCCAGGGGGGCGGTTTCGGGACTACGAAGGGTCGGGGCGGACGGACTCGAGGGCCGGCCACGTGGAAGGCCGCTCAGGACCTCTGTAGGAGAGGGCACCGCCCCAGGCTGACTGAAAGTAAAGGGCAGCGGACCCAGCGGCGGAGCCACTGGCCTTGCCCCGACCCCGCATGGCCCGAAGGAGGGCACCCACCCCCCCAACGAGACAAAGACTCCAACTACAGGAGGCGGAAAGAGCGCGTGCGCCACGGAACGCGCGTGCGCGCTGCGGTCAGCGCCGCGGCCTGAGGCGTAGCGGGAGGGGGACCGCGAAAGGGCAGCGCCAAGAGGAACGAGCCGGGAGACGCCGGACGGCCGAGCGGCAGGGCGCTCGCGCGCGCCCACTGGTGGCCGGAGGAGAAGGCTCCCGCGGAGGCCACGCTGCCCGCCCCCTCCCCTGGGGAGGCTCGCGCTCCCGCTGCTCGCGCCTGCGCCGCCCGCCGGCCTCAGGAACGCGCCCTCTTCGCCGGCGCGCACCCTCGCAGTCACCGCCACCCACCAGCTCCGGCACCAACAGCAGCGCCGCTGCCACCGCCCACCTTCTGCCGCCGCCACCACAGCCACCTTCTCCTCCTCCGCTGTCCTCTCCCGTCCTCGCCTCTGTCGACTATCAGGTAAGCGCCGCGGCTCCGAAATCTGCCTCGCCGTCCGCCTCTGTGCACCCCTGCGCCGCCGCCCCTCGCCCTCCCTCTCCGCAGACTGGGGCTTCGTGCGCCGGGCATCGGTCGGGGCCACCGCAGGGCCCCTCCCTGCCTCCCCTGCTCGGGGGCTGGGGCCAGGGCGGCCTGGAAAGGGACCTGAGCAAGGGATGCACGCACGCGTGAGTGCGCGCGTGTGTGTGTGCTGGAGGGTCTTCACCACCCGCTTTGCGCAGACCCCAGGTGGAGGCTGTGCCGGCAGGGTGGGGCGCGGCGGCGGTGACTTGGGGGAGGGGGCTGCCCTTCACTCTCGACTGCAGCCTTTTGCCGCAATGGGCGTGTGTGTGTGTGTGTGTGTGTGTGTGTGTGTGTGTGGAGGGGTCCGATAACGACCCCCGAAACCGAATCTGAAATCCGCTGTCCCTGCCGCTGTTCGCCATCAGCTCTAAGGAAGACGTGGATCGGGTTCTAGAAAAGATGACTCCCTGCACGCCCCTCCCTGCACCTCCCGAGCAGTGATTCCGACAGGGCCTTCACTGCCCCTGATTTTAGGCGGGGGCCGGCCCCCTCCCCTTTTCCTCCTTCAGAAACCCGTAGGGGACATTTGGGGGCTGGGAGAAATCGAGGAGATGGGGAGGGGTCCACGCGCTGTCACTTTAGTTGCCCTTCCCCCTGCGCACGCCTGGCACAGAGACGCGAGCAGCGCCGTGCCTGAGAACAGTGCGCGGATCCCACTGTGCACGCTCGCAAAGGCAGGGTTCACCTGGCCTGGCGATGTGGACGGACTCGGCGGCCGCTGGTCCCCGTTCGCGGGCACGCACAGCCGCAGCCATGCACGGATGGGCGCGGGGCTGCAGGTGCATCTCGGGGCGGATTTCTTTCTCAGCGCTCGGAGCGCAGGGCGCCCGGCGTGTGCGCTCCCTGCCGGAGGCGCGGGGCTGGCGCGCAGGGCTCGCCCCTCACTGCGGCAGTGGGTGTGGACCCTGGTGGGCGAGGAGGGGGGAGGATAGGCTGTGCCTCCTCCCACTCCCGCCCCCACCCCACCCCCATTTTTCCCCCTCGGAACGCGAGGTGCCATCTTTTTTCGGCGTGTCACGTCTTTACGGTGCCATGCCAAACCGGGTGGCCGGGCTTCGTAGGACAGGGCGGGGCCTGGCATTAAAGGGAGGGGGACAATCAGCGCTGAAATCTTGGCGTTTTGCTGCTGCGGGCGTGAGCACTGGGGGCGTTCGCCCAGCACCTTCTTCGGGGGCTCTTTGCTTTGTCTGTAGAGGTTACGTGATCTGCGCTCCCAGCCCTGGTTTCTGGCTTTTATTCTCAGGGTGTTTAGCCAACCTCCCCCCTACGCCCATGCGCCTCTCTTTCCTTTTTCGCTCCTCATTTCCGAGCCCATTGTTGGATCTCGAGGCTTGCTGGGGTCGATGAACTCGAGTCAACCCCCCGACCCCCGGCACGCATGGAACGGGCGTGACCGCGCGCAGCCTCGTCTCGGAGTCTGCCGGCGCCGGGAAGCTTCTGAAGGGATAGGATTCGAGTCTCCGTGCGCGCTGCGGGCGGCGGCAGAGGGATCTCGCCCCTCCCTACACCCCAAGTGTCCTCAGGGCCACGCCACACCAGGTTGCCCAGCGAGGGACGCTGGCTACCCATCCGGGGATGGGTGGGGAGCCCTGGCGGGGCCTCTCCGGCTTTACGCCCTGTTGCTTCGCCTGGCTGGAGAATGTGAGGAAGGGGCATAAGGTTACTGGTGCTTCGGCCACACCCATCTTTCTGAGCCCACGGGACTGGGCGCAGAGGGGGGATTGCCATGGAAACCACAGGCGTCCGGAGAGGGGATCTTGGGGCTGGCCTCACCCCTTCCCTGCGGAGATTGGGGACCCTGGGGTAGGGGGAGCCGCGCCCAGTCGGCCTCCTGGAGGACACGGGAGGAAGCCCCGAACCCCCGCGCCTGAGGCTGTTTCTGATTGGCCCCTGGGGGCCGCAGACACGCAGATAGGCGGCCCTGGGTGTATTTTTATTAATATTATGTCCGTACTGATTAATATTATTTATCTTAAATAAATTTCACCCGTGTCCAAGTTCACCGCGCCCCCAAAACCGAGTCTGGGGCGGCAGGGGGAACTCCTGGCCAACGAATCCGAGCCTCGCCCTCCTGTGATGAACCTGGTACGCACGGTTTTCTGGTTAATTCTATCGCTGAAAACTGGTGCGGGGGGCGCACTTCTGAGACGGAAGAGCATCTAGGAGCTGAATCCTCCACGCGGGTCGCCCAGGTTGATCTGAATTTCTGGGGAATGTCTTGGCTGCCCGCCCGGGACCAGGCCGACCCTCCTTGACGGTGGCGTAGAGGGCTGGAGCCTGGGTACTGCGAGGCTCCTCGCATGGCTGGGCCCGCCGCGAGGGGTTGCAGAGCGGCTCAGGGATCGATTCAAGCATCGTCTCTCCTCCCTCGCCCCCAGACAGAGCTGGGCGCGGGGTTCCCCTTCCAGATGGAGCGAGGGTCTCGGGGTGGCCCCGGAAAAGGGGAGCCCGCGGCCACGGCTACGTATTGCCATCTCGCGAGCAGAGATGTCACCTCCTGCCTTTGGAGGAAAGGGAGCCCTGTGGGGATGAGCGCATTTAGCCTAATGCTGGGAACAAAGCGCACTCCGCGCTTCTGCGATTTCGCTCCATTTTGAAATGTGTTAGCGCTTTGGTGGGGCCGCTGCGGTGGGCAAGGCCGGGGGCGCTGTTAATGGAGGAACCTCAGGGGGACGGTCCTTCGTAGGAAACTCTATCCTGGCTCTGCGCGCGCTTTAAGGAAATGGCTTCGCTCCAGGACCTCGAGGGATGCAGCTTCTGCGCGGATGACGGTGGGGTGCTGAACCAGCCGGTGCGCCTCTGGAAATGTCTGGGCACGGATCCTGGGGCCATCGACGACTCCTCCCCATTCCCAGCAGGCGGGAGCTCTTACATTCCGAGCGAGTGACCCCTCTCACCCTCTGGCGCTCACACACCTGTAACTCCAAACCTCCGTCTCAGAATGGTCCAGGCTGGAAGGGATGATGGGGGCTCCGACAGCGACTGCCTAGCTCACCCCTCTGCGTGCTCAGGCTCCAGGCTCAGCAGGACCAATTTGAGTTCTATCTGATCCCCCTCGGCCCCTTAACTGACCCATCCTACAGGAGACAAGGAAATGTCTTTCCTACCGCGGTTGATTCTGGGGTGTCATTTTGTGTTTTGTGATGGCTGCTTATATTTATTGTATAAGCATTGTTTATTTTCCATCTCCAAATCCTCCCTCTACATAAACAAATTAATGGATAAACAGATAAGTGTATCCCCTGCCCCCACCCCTGCTACGCAGGTCCGGAGTGACTCTTGAAGCTCATACATTCCTTGGCCAAGTTTGCTTCTCTAACAGATGTTTATATAGCAATAACCTGGCTTGGCTCTTGGGTTCACCTTTGGACGATTTGGGGAAGGGGCTTGTTGGCTTTGCTGGTTTTTGGATGAGTGACAGTCCATGACTGTTCCTGCTGGAAGGGCGTGACTTTTAAGTGGTTTCTAATATCAGGCATTGCTCCTCCGACAGGAACAAAAGAAATGGATACTGCCCATAAATTGTTAGAAAACTTAGAATCGCTTTGATTGAGGAAAGGTTAGATTTATTCCGGTTGGAAAAAGTGGCCTTTCTATTAAACGTGCCCTTTGACCCTCATGCCCTTGGAGGTCGGTGCCAGCCTGGAGATGGGATAAGATTGTGGTTTTCCTTCTGCCTTTTTAACATCTGTTGTTACAGTCCATTTGTTGAAAATTTAAAGAAACTGTTTTATTCCACTTTCCCTCAGCATTTATGTGTGTGGTTTCAGTAGCTCTGTGGCTATATGTACGAACACGTGTTATTTTTCCAATTGGACATGTGATAATTTTCCAACTGGACCTTGCCTTCTATTGATGTATTTATTTAGCATCTTCCTTACTCCCTCCTTGAAAAAGAATCACTCAAAAACAAATAAAAACAGCCGTAGGGGCCTAATACAGTGCTAGACATACAAGAGGTATTCGGTCCATACCAAATGGATTTTATCCATGAAGGATAAATGGGGAAATACAGTGGGAAGCGGGTGGGAAACTGCGTTTGACGCTGCTCTTTCCTCCACCACCACTTTCCTCATCACCGTGTTCAGAGACCCCCAAAGCCCCCTCACACTCCCAGAAACACCCCCCTGGCCACTCCTAACTTGCCATGCCCAGGAGTTGGGTGCTTCCACTAGTGACATGGAGCTGGCGTTTGGGGGGCACCTCGGCAGGTGACGGGAAGAGAAGACCCCAGCCTCACCAGCTGGGCTGCAGCAGGGAGAGGAGTCCTCATGTTCCAGCAGGGACTCTCAGCTGTTTTCCTGTAAAACCATGGTTCTCAACTGGGGGCCACTGAGATGTCTAGAGAGATGTTTTTGTTTTCACAACTCGGGGAGGGTGCTACTGACATCTTGTGGGTAGAGGCCAGGAATGCTGTTAAACATCCTACAAGGCACAGGACAGTCTCCTACATCAAAATATGACCCAGCCCCAATGTCACCACTGCTGGGGTTGACACTGGCACCGCTATCTTAATTACATTCATTGAGTGTCTTTTAGGAGGCCCTATTCTAAGTGCTTGCTAAGATTATCTCATTTAATCCTCACAACACTTCCGCTATGTAGCAGGTGCTGTTATTATCTCCGTGATGGGGAAACTGAAGCACAGAGAGGGTTAGTAACTTGCTAAAGGTCACAGAGCCAGTGGGTGGTGGAGCTGGGCCTGACACTAGTTCCCTCCCCTCTCAGCCACATGTGGGTTTACTTGGCCATTGTGGACTAGTCTGGGTACCCAGATATGATCTATAACATTGACCCAGTAGAATATTGATTCCAAAACCACTGTCTCACAAATGAATTTTTACAAGAGTCTGTAATCGGAGCATGACCCAGAATAAGGTTAGGGAGATGTGGAGTTAAAGCTCTCAATTTCTTATCTGGCCCCGACACAGAGAGCAAGGCATTTCACTCTACATTGGTGCTCTGTTTATAAAACAAAGAGCAAATATCTCTTCCTAAGTTCCTTAAACCTCTTCCCCCTAATCCAGGGTTTCTGGACTGCTCTGCCATATGACGGGGCAGCTGGTTTGATTGACCCAGGGAAGGCTGGAAATCAAGACTGGGGGATCAAGACGTAGATTTAGTGTGGCCAAGGTCAAGTCTCTGAGGTTTAGGGACATCAGATCCCCAGCTTAGGTTCTGTACCTCGGCAAGGTGAAAGCGTTGGTGCCCACTGATGAGGCCAGCTCTGAGATTGTGGGTGTGGGTTGAGTTGGGTGGGCATAGGCAAGTCCTCTTGTAAGAATCTTTTGGCAAAGATGGGCCTGGGAGGCTTTTCTCACTTCCTGGGGCCCAGGCTTTGCAATAAGTATTCCATTATACTGTGGTACCTTGGGGCTACCTGAGAATCCTCTGTCTCGCCCCTGTTGCCTTGCCAAAGAGGTTGCTGTCCAAGAATTCCTTTCCTGTCTCCAGGTGCCATGCTCCTGCCACCTCTGCCAGGTTCCCTGCCTGCCCAGATGGCTCCCAACTGAGTGTGAGGAGGAATTTGAGGCTGGCCCAGAACAGGTTTTGAGCTTTCTGGGTTCTCCAGTTAGGAAACTTTCTGTAAGTATGCAGATAGAATGGGCTTCAGCAAAATACAAACTCGAACAACTTCCAGGTATAGTCCCTTAATTTTCTTTGCTTTTTTCATATTTCATCAGGCTCCATGCTGAGCCCAGTCAGGCACCCGATAGAAATCCAAACACCATGTCAGCGAGTCCCCAAGAAATGCATTTTGTGCCAAGGCTATTCAAGGAAGGTTTGGGAGCAGCTCAAGGGCAGACACTGTTACCCTCCCCCAGGTCCCCAGTGCAGGGCAGTGTTCTGCATGTGGAGGCAGTTTGGCCTAATGGTTAAGGAGGTAGGCTCTGATCGGGCCTCCTGGGCACAAGTCCCAGCTCCCTGCTCACTGTCAGACCTAAACCATGTTGTTTAGCTGCTTGGAGAGTTTTTTGTCATCCATAACTTGGAGTATGATGGTACCTGTCTCAGGGGTTGCCATGGGGTTCAAACAAGCTAACCCGGTACTCACTAGTGCCAAGCACGTAGTAACTGCTCAGTAAATGGCATCATCGGCGGTGTCCTGTGGATAAGTGCTTGTGATTGGCTGAATGACCAGAGGGGTCTAAAGATCCTGGTGATGGAATCAGTCGTACAGATAAATTGTTACACTGAGTAGGGATCAAGATAGGAAAAGTCGGCAACTACCCAGCTCCCCTGCACCAAACTGGGCAGAAGTGGATCCTCTGAAAATTGCACACACCCATGTTTAAATGTACACACAGAACTCTTGCCACAGGCAAGCAGAGATTTGTCATCTGCTGTCCCTGCCTCATCTTCTTCCTGAAATCCACTCCATGCCAGGAATAAACTGCATGCTCTCCACCAGCCCAAACCGACCTGCCTTCCCTCCAGCCATCCTGGGCAGGGTGACCTGGCTTAGTACATCGGGTTCAGAGATCTTTCTGGTTTACTCGTTGAATAAAAAGTGAGGGCTGATCGAGAAAGTAATGGCAGTCAGGGAAGGCGAAGGAGGTAAAGAAGAGATTTTACAAATGAAGTAATTCAACAGAGTGCTGACATTGGTAAACTGGCAAACAGATTTCAGGGTGGTTGGTTGAGAGTAGAGTAGAAAAGGATTAAATAAAGCAAACTTGTGGTGTACTGAATCTTAGGAATTCCATGTATCCAATAAGTATAGTCATTTATGAATTAATAAATTAGGCCTAAGAAGCCTTCTTATCGCTTAAATCAAGACTGAGTAACAATATATCAGTTTTAAAAAGTCATTATATCAGAAAATCATTTAAATGATACACATAGATTTCCAAGATTTTACTTTAACCGAAACTATATAAATGTGAATTCGTTCACCCATCTTTTGACACAGGGCTCAGGTCTTCTCTTGGTGTCTGGATCAGCCAGTTGAAATTTCTTGTCTATTTTGCCTATGCCACATTAATAATGCACTGTCTGGGTCCTCCGATTTCAGTTTGGATTTTGGGTTTACATTGTGGAGTCATCTGAATGCAGAATCCTTCAGGGATTTTACTTTTTTTTTTTTTTCATGGTCTTTACCATCCCATTTGATAGTAAATATTACTCACCTTTATGAAATCTTTCCAAAACATTCAACTAAATTTTCTTAAAATCATTGAATGATTTGAAGAGCTTATTCCTCAGCACTTTTACTCCATCAGCTTGCACCTTATTTTTTAATGTTTTTTTGAGACGGAGTCTCGCTCTATCGCCCAGGCTTAAGTGCAATGGCGCGATCTTGGCTCACTGCGACCTCCACCTCCTGGGTTCAAGCAATTCTGCCTCAGCCTCCGCCGTAGCCGGGACTACAGGTACACACCATAATGCTCGGCTGATTTTTGTATTTTTGTATAGATGGGGTATCGCCATGTTGGCCAGGCTGGTCCCGAACTTCTGACCCAAGTGATCCACCCACCTCGGCCTCCCAAAGTGCTGGGATTACAGGCGTGAGCCACCGCGCCCGGCCAGCTTGCACCTTATTTAGGGTATGTGATTATTATAGCAAGTCTGGTGTACATACAAGATTTTGAATGGGCACAGATGACCTTTAGTAAGTGCTTGGCTGTGATAAGAGGCAGTCCTGACTGCAGATCAGGCTGTGTGGACCCCAGCCTTGCATGTTTACAGACCTTCATGTCTTATTCTTACAGGGTATCAGAAGAACACCTACTGGGGAAACTTATAAATTAGTAAAAGGTGGGCGTTCTCCCCACCCATCTTCTGTCTGTCTGCCAGGACTAGCACAGCACTTTGAAGTCATTCACATAGAATCCCAACTTAAGAGGGTAAAATCCTCCTCAACAGACTGAAAATAAGTTTAAATTCCCTTTGCTATATTAACTCCCCTGAGGAAAGAGTCTTAGATCAATGTCCAACACTAAAAACAGTTTTAAATCAGCAAGTGAGAATTAAATCTGAAGCCATTGATAATAATGTTTCATTCATTCCTCTCCTTTGGCCCCGTCCACCCTACTGCTAAATCCAGGCATCAAAGAGAAGAGGGACATAATTATCTCTAGTCCCAGCTGCTGGTTTTCCTTCCAGCCTATGGCCCAGTTTTCTGTTTTACTGAGAAGGCTGGTGATGTTTTCTTGGATCTAAGTCTGCAGTTTCACCACAAAAAGTCCAGGGATGCACTTTCATGCTTGTGTCCTCCTCCCTGGGATAGCAAGGATATTAGAAGACCCCTGGCTCTGTAATTGCTTGTCATGTGCTCTACAGACGCCACAGAATGCCAAGAACGAAGTGCTGGGAAGGACCAATTCATGGAACCGTGGGACGGTGCTCCTCCCCCAGCGTAAAGGACAGCTCCTCCTCCTGAATTGGAGCCAGCATTCTAAATCATGTGTCAACAGAGTTGTCCTGGATCGGATCCAGTTCTGCCATTGATTTGCAGGTCATTTCAGTGGTACCTGTTTCCAGTTGTTCTTAATTGAACAGTGGCACCAAACCATTGTCTTGCCTCATCCCCCTCCCATGGCCTGTCCCCCAAAAAGAGACTTCTTGGGTAATTAATCAGGGCAACATCAGGCAGTCTGGGCGCAGTGGCTCATGCCTGTAATCCCAGCACTTTGGGAGGCCGAGGCGGGTGGATCATGAGGTTAGGAGATTGAGACCATCCTGGCTTTGTGAAACCCCGTCTCTACTAAAAATACAAAAAATTAGCCGGGCGTGGTGGCGGGCGCCTGTAGTCCCAGCTACTCGAGAGGCTGAGGCAGGGGAATGGCGTGAACCCGGGAGGTGGAGGTTGCAGTAAGCCGAGATCACACCACTGCACTCTAGCCTGGGCAACAGAGCTAGACTTCTTCTCAAAAAAAAAAAAAAAAAAAAAAAAAACTCTTTGGTTTTATATATATATATAATATATATTATATTTATTTATATATTATATAATATATATTTTTATATATACATTATATATAATATATATTTTTATATATACATTATATATAATATATTTTTATATATACACATTATATATAATGTATATATTTTATATATACATTATATATAATATATATTATATATTATATATTTTATATATTTTATATATTTTATATATATTATATATATATACACACATATTTATATATAAATGAGGCCAGGCTCGGTGGCTCACACTTGTAATCCCAGCACTGTGGGAGGATCACTTGAAGCCAGGAGTCTGAGACTAGCCTGGGCAACAAAGCAAGACCCTGTCTCTACAAAAGGAAACTGTAAAAGTTAGCTGGGCATGATGGCATGTGTCTGTAGCCCTAGCTACTTGGGAGGCTGAAGCAGGAGGATCGCTTGAGCCCAGGAGTTCAAGGCTACAGTGAGCTATGATTGTCCCATAGCACTCCAGCCTGGGTAACACAGCAAGGCCCTGTCTCTAAACTTTTTTTTTTCTAATTCTATTTATATTTACATGTATTTAAATGTGAATATTCACTACCTATTTGTTGCATGCCTGCATTTTTTATACTGGGCTTGCTGAAAACCCGAACAGCTTTCTACTTTGACAATGTATCAGAATTTAAATCAGCAATATGTTAATAAGCCAAGCAAAGGTTATATATGCAAATAAAACTGTTGTCTATAACCTCCTGTTACACTGGGGCACAGCAAAAGTCATGGTGTAGTCGCATGTGAACCTGTCCCTTTCATAGCTGCTCATTGCCAGGAAACATCAGGAATAGCCATTTGGAAGAGTCACCAGCCCTCCCACCATCCGTTTTCTGTCTTGTCTTTTCCCTATGAGCAGGGGAAATTCCACGCTGGCCCCAATCCCCAGTGCAGCGGCTCAGCCTCTGCCTCTGCTGCTGGTCCCCATGAGGCCAGCTTAGAAAACGGAGGATTTTGCAGAACATCCCTAAATCCGCTTGAATAATGGAGTGATCATTCATAAACTCACCTGAACCTTATTAAAACCTATTTAATATTTTTCCTGGATAATCCTATAGGGATAACTTGCCTCCTGGGCTTCTCTCCACCGGGTTCAGTTCTTCCTTTAGTGGTGAAGTTCCTCCCTTCTTAGCATCTCAACTGTGCCTGAGAAAAGGCCAGTGGCGGCTGCACTCTGTTCCCTGTGGAGTGTTAATAAAGACTGAATAAATTGAAATAAATCCCTTTCAATGTCACTAAAGTGCTATAAATAATCATGAACCAATGTTCGATGGCTGATGAGAAATGCAAGAAAAAATTTTTAATCAGTAGGATTCATGTTATAAGTTGACAATCAGGGCCAAGTTAAAAAAAATAAAAATAAAAAGACTTTTAAAAAGATCTTATCGTTTGTTACCAGTAAGACTGAATTCCAGAAGCAAGCCACTCCCTCATTTGTGGGCCCCTGTTATCACTGGCTGCTTAGGGTTGCCAAGCCCTGAATTCATTTGTCAACTAAGAGATTTTTGGCCAAGACTAAGATTTCCCATACCTCCATATTTCCATCTGAGACATGGAGATTATACTGTCTTCCCCCTCAGAATGGACGATAGTGTGGTCTCTCTTCTGTTCGCATAGTCATAGAACTGAAATAAAACAACTTAAGAGAATTCCTTTGAGCTTCTCAGAAGTGCTGCAGGGCTGGGGGATGCCTCCCAGGAGCCGCAGTCAGGTGCTGATCTGAAGTCTTTGGTGGGCTGACTTTAGCCTGACCTGAAATAGTATAGCTGCTGCCACCTGGCTCCCTTAGTGTCAGTCAGATGGTGCAGCTGGTTCCTAGGGGTGAGGGCTGAGCCAGCAGGGTCCGTGCCCAAGAGGGATGCATGGGTGGCCACAGCCCAGCCTGCACTGATCTTGTCTGTCCCCTTCTTTGGAAGGAAGGAGCCCCAAACCAGGGTGCAAGACAGTGAGTGGGGGTGCCTTGAGCATGACCTCAAGTGATTTCCAGCCCCTGCCAGTGCTGACTTCTCTGGGGAAGGGCTGGGACTTCCTTCTGGGCTCAAGTCACAGCCCTTGGATGGAATTTCCTGGGAGCTTTTCTGTTTTTTCTGGAGTTTTCAGTTTTTTCCTAACCAGACAGGGACTTGGTACAGAATCTCATATTCTAATTATGCCTAGGAGCAGCCTCTCCCCACCACTCACAGTGTTTAGCATGTGACAGGAATCGATTAAGGCATGAGTGATTAAATTAAAGCCAGGCGTTGACTTGGATGGTGTAATATTCTGACAACTGTTTGGTGTCAAAGGCACGGGGCAGGCACGTTAATTGAACTGCTTGCACCTGGCATTTGAATTGAGCCAGAGCGGGGCTGAAGTCAGTTTGCCTTCACCCTGTGAATGGAGGGTTTCTCCGGAGCGTGGATGGTGGGAGGTATTTCAGGGTGTATGCATAACTCCCACCCTGACAATGGCCCATCTCTTCTCCAGCATGGCCAGGTTTGAGTGCCAGTCCTGGGTGTCCAGTGGCCCCATAGCCTTGCGTTTTAGTAAAATGCTGCCCCCATTACCACCTGGTCTGTGCACTTCAGTCACTGGAATTTGCCATCTTCCAGTCTCGAATGTGGCAAGCCATGGAGCCTTAAGCTCTTCTCCCTCCACATCCTGGAACAGACCCGCCAGTTTCTTCCAGGCATTGCCTCAGTTTGCCCCTCTCTTTCCAGTCACACTCTCACCAGCGATAAAATGATTTTAGACCTTATCATCTCACCCTCGGATCCTTATGGAAACAATAATGAGTTGTTCCCTGTTTCAGTTCCAAAATTCATATCCAATCCGTTTTGCATGCCATTGCCAAATTCTTCCCAGAGCAACCCTGTCACCTGCCCTGGCCCTCTCCAAGTGTGGTCCTGCCATGGGCATCGCCTGCTAAGCCAAGCTGGCCTTGAGCTGCCTGCCCGGGTCCCCACACCTTGGCTCACCTCCCTGCCCAGTCCCACCTCCCGCTTCCTGCCAGCCTGCCCTGTGGCTCCTTCATAGATGCCGTGCTCTTTCTGCCCCTTGCTCACCCATGGCAGCCTTGCCCCTCTCTCCCTGCCCCACCACCTATTTAAATCGCCCTGACCTTCCTCAGTGTCCATCCTCCCTGAAGCTTTCCCCAGCCTTGGCACTCAAGGTCCAGAGGCTACGCGTTTCCTCTCACCTGTGGCAGCGCCGTGCTCCCCAGTGCCTCAGTTTCCTTCTTGCCCCCACTTCCTGTGTAGGACTCATCTGCCCACAGGTTGCACGTCCTGTGAGGGCAAGGACTGTGTCTTATGTGACTTTCCTTCTCCAGTCACAGAGCTGGGCACATAGATAGCTCAAAACCCTCTTTATTAACACAGTTGGATGTTGAGAAATCAAACAGGCCAATGTCAAATGAGCTCTCCTTATTTAAATCAAGTCAGTTCTCCACCTCCTAGCACTCACTTCCAGTACTCTATATACATGGAAATAATAAAAAACACATTTCCTTTGAAACATTCTATAACCGTTCCTTTGCCCTACTTCAGACCAACTTAACGCACTCCCCATTGGTCCAAATGAGTTTTGCTATACGAAGATGCTGATAATAATAGCAGCAGTGGATTATTCTGCTAAAACCATTGCCTCGTTAATCCTCAGTCCCGAGGTGGGGATTATTATCCTCATTTTGCAGAGAAGCAAACTGAGGCTCAGAGATTTCACAGCTGGGGAGGGAGCCAGATCATCCCTCTGTCCAGGCCCAAGCTCTCTCCCGCTTGCCTTCCTGCCTCTGCAACCTCAGAGCATCCCCCATCTGGTTCCACTGCCTGTGCTAGTTGTGCAGGAGCCAAAAGACACGTCTTTAGTGCTAAGGACTGGAGAAGCCATGCCCTCCAGCCTCTGTGAATGGGTCATATGTAACATGAGCCTGGAGAAATTATTTGAAACCCAAGGCAAGCCTCTAAACCAGGCTGCTGCTTCATGGCGCCGGTGACGGCAGAACCAAATTTAGTGCTGTGGGCAGGTCCACACTTATCAAATAGAGAAGCTCATTTTTCTTCGGGCTCACATCAAGCATGAAAAATGTTCACACACACCCCACACACACACATGCTTTCCGGAGGGGTCCATGTGGCTAGAGGCTGGGAGATGTGGATGAGAGGAGCCTGGCGGGTAAGCCCAGGGAAGATGACATTGAGCTTCCCAGACAGCATCTACAGGGAGAAATTTAATTAAAAGTGGGGCGGTTTCCCTGAGCAAGGCAGACAAAGTCAGCCCTCTACTGTTAAGAAAAAGGGTCACAGTGAGAGGGGAGGTGAGGAGACTGAGTCTGTATTTTCTAGTCTATTGGGCTACACTACCTGATCCCCCTTCCTCAAAAATCCACTTTACTTTCCCCATGTCTACACCAATGTGGTTCACACTCTGGGACCAGGAAAAGGGGGAGTGATGGGGAACAGAGAAGGGAGGAGCTCACACGGCTGAGGCTGGGGTTATGCATATCGAATTACTTCGAATTTGCAACCTCACAGGGTACTTTCACGGCGTTGAAATACACTTCCCACAGCCACCCTCCCTCTAACTAAAAGCAAGAGTCATTTCTCAGTTCTGGTCTTGCCTCCCACGTTCTCCTCCACATTTAAAAAAATCCACCAGCTACAAAGTGAAGATACCATATGTGATATCCCACCCTAGTTTCTGTTTTATCAGGGTTTGGAGCAGGTGGAGCAGGCAGAGGGATCATTTCAGCCTATAAATTGTATTAAGGGTGAGTACTGAGTCATTCTTCAAGAAAAGTTTTAGAAGCATCCAAAACTGAAGGGCGGAGCCACCTGGAGACAGTATCATCAGTCCTGGCCCTGAGCATGGCCTGCATAGGCCCCCGTGGATCCCAGCGGGAGCTGCAGAGTGCGGGCACCTTGGCACACAGCCGTGAGTGCAAAATTAGGAGCTGGGCAGAGGGCATCTCTCTGTCGCCATTGGGCAGCCCAGGGCACACTGGTCATAGCCTTAGACCACGAACACCCTGTGCCCGGGGGACAGATGGAACCAGTGTGCCCTGGGCTGCCCAATGGCAACAGAGAGATCGACACCTGGACCCCATGTCACGGGGACTCCACTACTAAGGCTCCTAAGACTGCCACCTTCCAGTGGGATAAGCCCTGCCTCCTACTGGGCCCACAATGTGCAGAGAACACTTGGGACTACCTGGCTTTCTGGATACACAAATATTGATCCAATCTGGACTAATTAGAAGGTCAGTCCCAATAAAAAATCGAAGTCAGCTGGGCGTGATGGCTCACTCCTATAATCCCAGCACTTTGGGAGGCCGAGGTGGGCAGATCATTTGAAGCCAGAAGTTCAAGACCAGCCTGGGCAACATAGCAAAACCCTGTCTCTACTAAAAATACAAATAATTAGGCTGGGTGTGGTGGCTCATGCCTGTAATCCCAACACTTTGGGAGGCTGAGGCAGGTGGTCACCTGAGGTCAGGAGTTTGAGACCAGCCTGGCCAACAGGGTGAAACCCCGTGTCTGCTAAAAACATAAAAATTAGCCAAGCATGATGGCATGTGCCTATAATCCTGGCTACTAGGGAGGCTGAGACAGGAGAAAATCACTTGAATCCAGGAGGTGGTTGCAGTGAGCCGAGATGGTGCCACTGCACTCCAGCCTGGTTGACAGAGCAAGACTCTGTCTCAAAAAAAAAAAAAAAAAGCCATGCCTGGTGGTGCACTACGTGTAATCTCAGCTATTTGGGAGGCTGAGGCACGAGAATCACTTGAACCTGGGAGGCATTGGTTGCAGTGAGCTGAGATCGCGCCACTGCACTCCAGCCTGGGCGACAGAGTGAGTGAGACTCCATTTCAAAAAAATAATAAATCTGAGTCACTTTAATATTGTTATTTGGATGTCAACCTCTAGGTGTTTGAGACAGGAGAGTGATATGGGGGCACTGGAAACACACAGGCACGGGGTGTCCTCACACTTGGGTAGCCCACACGATGTGATTTCAGGGTGCTGGGAGGTCCCCCCACTCCCCAAATTACTAACAAGTGGATAGTACTTTACAGTTTATATGATCTCATTTGATTCTTAACATGAGCCTGTGAGTGAAAAATTCCTTCCCCTCTTCTACAGATTAGGACGTTGAGATTCGGGGAGGTTCAGAGGGATTCAGGGAAGTCAAGTGGCACCTGGAGTCCTGTGGCTAATTTGAGGCCGGTAGGGGATTCGAACCCAGGATTTGTGCTTCTTACGCCTGGGCTTCTGCTCCCTGGGGCATGGTCTTCCCCCTAGCTTTCCCATTCACCGCTTTAGCCTAGGGGTTCTACCCTTTATTAAACTGCCAGTGCCTCACTGCTTTTTTCCCCCAAAGACAAAAAAAAAGTGTTTTTGCTTTTGTTTTGTTTTTCATGGGCAGAGACCTGGAATTTCAGCTTGAGAATTTGTGCCATATGATAAATAAATCAACAGATGGCTTTTTCCTTAAAAAAAAAAAAAAAACTAAGATGTATTTGCAGTGAGGCATAATTTGTACCAAAAAGTGCTCACCACACTGTAGTCATGGGGGCAGGAGGCAGCCGCGGGTGAAGGGAGAAATCTTGGAGTCCAAGCAGCCCCCTTCTGGGCTGAACTGGGGAGCTGGGGGTGCTGCCGGCCCTGCCAGGTTCTCCTAGGAGGCGGCAGCTCATATGGCCGTGGGAGGAGGCAGAGGGAGCCTCATATGCACCCACATTTTCAGGGATCTAGAAGACAGAAGGAGGAAAACCACCATCATGTTAAAGCAGACAGTTAGGTAACACATCCTGTAATACAAGTTATTTTTTCCACATCTAAAGGCTAAAAATAGTTGTTAGAATTTAAAGGTAATTGGTAAATGAGTTTCTATCCTTCTAGTTTCACATCAAATGGAATCATGCTGCCTTCACATCACTAGTGCCCGTTATTTGTGTTTAATTTCCACAATGTTGTCTAATTCCACTCTTTGGGCTTCCCCAGGGATCCAGCCTCCCTCACTCGCCCATCGCAGGGAGATGCTTTATTCATCTTTGTGTCTTCTGTGCCGGGCATAGCGCATGGCACAGAATAAGCACTCAGTAATTGATTCACGAGTGAATAAATGGATGAGTGGGTGAGTTCAATATCGACTACAAAAACCCTAAGGCCACACTGGTGAGTGGCTGCGCCTGTAGTCCCAGCTGCTGGGGAATCTGAGGCAGGAGGATCTCTTGAGCCCAGGAGTTTGAAATTAGCCTGGGCGATATAGCGAGAACCTGTCTCAAATGACAAAAACAGGGCCAGGTGCAGTGGCTCACGCCTGGAATCCCAGCACTTTAGGAGGCCAAGATGGGAGGATCACTTGAGGCCAGGAGTCCGAGACCAGCCTGGGCAACATAGGGAGACCCTGTCTCTACAAAATTTTTTTTAAAAATTAGCTGGGCATGGCGGTGTGCGCTTGTAGTCCCAGCTACTCAGGAGGCTGAGGCAGGAGGATCACTTGAGCCCAGGAAATTGAGGCTGCAGTGAGCCATGATGGCGCCACTGCACTGCAGCCTGGGCGTCAGAACGAGACCTGCTCTCAAAAAACAAACAAACAACAACAAAAAAAGGCCTTTCTTAAAGAGACTTGAGAACAGAAAGGGGAACAGATACATAACTTATATATTTATTTGTTCATCTTTCCACCTTCCTGGAGGGTGGAGGGGAACAGGTCTGCATTTGGAGTTTTGAATGCTAAAAGTGGGAATACATGTACTGTTTGCCATGATCTGTTCAAAAGTTAAGCCAAATGCCTTAGATTCTCCTGAAAACTGGAATGCCACTGTAAACTATAAGCCCCACTTCAAAGATAAAAGATCTTGATGAACAGCGTTGGGTCTGTGGACTGGGCCTCTCCCCACCACACAAGGAAGGGTGGTGCCAGTTGAAGGAAAATCACTTAAATCCTTGCTGTCTCCTAATAGGTGTGGTCCCAGGTAGGGCTGTCAGAATTAGCAAATTAAAACACAGGGCATCTGTGAAAATTAGAATTTCAGGTAACAACAAATAATTGGCATAGGCTGCATATTGTCCCTCAAAGATATCAGGTCCTAATCTCCAGAACCTGTAAATGTGATCTTATTTGGAAAAGGGGTCTTTGCAGATGTGGTTAAATTAAGGATTTTGAGATGGGGGGATTATCCTGTATTATCTAGGTAGGTCCTAAATGCAGTCACACTCATCCTTGTAAGAGGAAGGAAGAGGGAGATGGAAAACACAGAAGAGAAGACAATGTGGTGATGGAGGCAGAGATTGGAGTGATGTGGCCACAAGCCAAGGACTGCTGGCAGCTACCAGCAGCCAGAAAAGGCCAGGAACCAATTCTCTCTTGGAGCTCCAGAGGGAGTGTGGCCCTGCTGACACCTTAGCTTCAACCTAGTGATCCTGATTTTGGACTTTGGCCTTCAGAAGTGTGAGGGAATGAATATCTGTTGTTTTAAGCCACCAAGTTTGTGGTCATTTCCTACAGCAGCCACAGGAATCAAAAACAGTAAGTATGCCCCATGCAATGTTTGTGACACACACCAAAAATATTACTTGTTGTTCACCTGAAATTCAAATTTAACTGGGTCTCCTGTATTTTACTTGGCCAACCGAGTTCCCAGGCCCAAAGAAAGAGGCTTTTGAAATTTGCAAGAAAGCTGGTTGGAGCTGTCAGAAAGTGGACTTTGTAAACACAGTACCACTGAACCAATTTGAACTGTACTACCTCTAGACAAAAGAGAGGGCAGTCAGACAGTTGTTTGTGATTTCTTCTTTCAACAGTCATTTGAGCACTTACTACAAAACAGAAGCTATGTGTAAGGGTGGAGGCGTTAGCTGTTAATCAGGACCTCCAGGCTAAGTTTCTGTATTAGTCCGTTTTCACACTGCTGATAAAGACATACCCGAGACTGGGGAATTTACAAAAGAAAGAGATTTAATTGGACTTACAGTTCCAAGTGGCTGGGGAAGCCTCACAATCATGGCAGAAGGCAAGGAGGAGCAAGCCACATCTTACATGGATGGCAGCAGACAGAGAGGGAGAGAGAGCTTGTGCAGGGGAACTCCTCTTTTTAAAACCATCAGATCTCGTTAGACTTATTCACTATCAAGAGAACAGCACAGAAAAGACCTGCCCCCATGATTCAGTTACTTCCCACCAGATCCCTCCCACAACATGTGGGAATTCAAGATGAGATTTGTTACCATATCAGTTACCAACCCTTCCAGATAAATCACGTGAAATATCGCCATTAACAGAGTGAGCTCAGGTGGTTCTTCAGTGCATTTCTGATACCTGAACCTTCCCTGGGAATTTCACAGACCATCAGGCTCTCCACCCTTTGATGGCAGGATAGCAGGGCCCAGGTTCTGCAGGAGGAGATGTTACCACAGGCCTGAAAGGGAGGGAGGGGCAGATGCTACAGGAAGATGCTGGCTCTGGATTCACTGGAGGAGCTTTCAAGGGAAGTAGATACACACTGTCTCCATCATTTCATGTCCATCACACTCTAAAATGCTTTGGACAAGAAGCAAATGTTAAAGACAAATGTGGCCCATTTTCCTGTACAAAGAGGGCTGCTCCCATGCCAGGCTATTGGCACTGGTGGGCATGAGGCTTCTCTGCTGCCCTGGCCGGGGGGTTCTCTCGCTCACCGTTGGCTCTCTGACACCTGGAGAGACCACCACCCTTGGGCTTTTGTGATGCTCACAGAATCCACACTGTTGGAGCTTTAAGGAGCCTGGATCAACTGGAACAGGCAGGGAGTACTAGGACAGCCCAGCATTGCCCCAAAATATCCGGGCCTGATAAAAGAGAAAAACAGGTAGCTCACAGGAAAAGGATAAAAAAAGGAGGAGGGATTTAACATGAAAAGGTGTTTGATCTCCCTCATAATAAAAAGACTGCTGATTCCATCCAGGCAAGTGACAGAAAAAAAATAAAATTTAATTTAAAAAGACTGCTGATAAAACCACAGCGAGATGCTGCTGCTCAGGGATCTGAGGGTGTGGGCAGCCAGGCTGCCATGCATCATGGGTCGGAGAGGAAGACCACACCCCTGGAGCAGAGGGCGGCTGATCTGTCAGATGCCCTTTGACAGCAGCGCAGCTTCCAAGAATTAACCCTTTCTATGTGAGCAGAGGCATCCATGGGGGGACACACTGGTGAATCATCTGTTATGTAGAAGTCTGGAAAACATCAGGATGGAACTGGTGAAATAAGTGTGGCCTCTGATGGAATGGAGCGGTCCATCTGCACTGCTGCGGGTGCCCCTCAGATCCTGTGGGTCAGTGAGAAAAGCAGTGAGGAACAAGGCGGGTACTGTGTACTGTCCTCTGCGTGCAAGGAAGGCCAGCGCATGCAACAGAGTCCACACAGACACAGCCTAACTCTGGAAGGAAGAATGAGAATGCAGTTTCAGTGGTGGCCTCTGGTGGGGAGAAACTGGGTGAAGGGAGATGTCATTTCCATTTCTCTACTATTAATTTTGTATTACCATGCTTAAATGTTACTTTTTACCTTTTTTTTTTTTTGAGACAGGGTCTCTCTCTGTTGCCCAGGCAGGAGTGCAGTGGTACAATCATGGTTCACTGCAGCCTCAACCTCCCAGGCTCAAGCAATCCTCCCACCTCAGCCTCCTGAGTAGCTGGGACTATAGGCACGCATACCACCATGCCCAGCTATTTTTTTTAATCAAGATGGAGTTTTTCTATGTTGCCCAGGTTGGTCTCAAACTCCTGGACTCAAGCAATCCTCCTGCCTCAGCCTCCCAAAGGGCTGAGATTAAAACGTGAGTCACCCTGCCCAGCCAATTGCTTTTTAAAAAAGATTAAATGCATGTATACGCTCAGGCATCAGCACACTTGGAAAGGATGAGAATATCCGGAAGAAGGGTTCTTTTAGAAGGCTCCTCAAGTGATGCTGGCAGGCATGACGAATGTCCCTGGTCACAAAAGCTCTGATCTGGCCTAACCCTGTCATGTTAGAGACTGGAGTGCGTGTGTGTGCGCGCAAAGTGTGGGGGGATGGGGGTGAGTGTGTGTGGTGTGTAAGCATGAGTGTGTATGTGTGTGTGGTGTGGGGGTGTGTGCTGTGTGAGCGTGTGTGAGTCTGTGTGTAGTGTGTGAAGTATGTGGTGTGTATGTGTGACGTGAGGTGTGTGTGGTGTGTGAGTTTTGTATGGTGTGTGCATGAGCATGTGTGTGGGCGTGTGATGTGTGTGTGGTGTGTGAGCATGTGTGAGTGTGTGAGTATGTTTGAGCATGTGTGGTGTGTTGTGATATGTGTGTGGTGTGTGAGCGTGTGTGTGATGTGTCTGTGTGTAGTGTGTGTGAGCATGTTTGTGTGTGGTGCATGTGTGCGGCATGTGAGCGTGTATGTGCATTGTGTCTGTGAGCATGTGTGAGTGTGTGTGTGTTCAGCATATATAAGGCATGTAACTGAACACAGCACTTTAGAAGGCTCTCCTGGAGTCAGAGGGGGTGGGTAGGAGGAGAAGGGAGGTGGGCTAGTGTGCTGAAGTGTCTACTCCTTGTCATAGTCTGTGACAACCCAGACTAGCCCATGAGCCACCCTGTTCCCTGCATTTCCAATGAGACCTCGGTGGACATGTTCCCTGAGGTGAGGCTGACTGATGTCATTTGACAATCTTGATGCCAAATCCTTTTATATCAAAAACAACCAGAACACTCTCTTTTCTCTTAGTGCTTTCACCCAGATGACCACATTTCATCCTCCCAGCCACTCTGGGCCAGGTGGCACTGCTGGTTTGAAAGGGAGGTCTCCCCTGGAGTAACTTCCGTGGGCAGATTCACACCCTGCCCACAGTCCTGTCCCAGTCAGCCCACCATGGTGGTCTCCGGTTCCTCCAGAATTCCCGCTTTTCAGCTCATCCCCACATTCCCGGAGGGACTGAGAGCGCAGCCCCAGGGCCCTGCTCTTTGGGGGCCGTCTCCACACCCAGAGAAGCAGCAAGGCATTCCTAGGTTTCTCTTTCAGATGCAGAACTTCAGTGTTCAGAGATGTTCCCACCGGTCCTCAGAGGGCTCAGTTCAGCTTTAATGACTGCGCTGTTGCGTGTGCTCTGCAGAGGGCGGGTGGCCCAGTGTGGCTGACTGCAGTTTTCCTGACATGGAGCCCCAGCCTGCCCCGCTGTTTATTAATTAAGGATCACTCTGCTTGCAGAACCCTGAACTCCCCAGAACCGTGAGGTGGGAGAACCCCGAGAGGCCACCTGGCCCCACTTCCCACCTGCTGCCCAAACCCCCTCTCTGCCTTCCTGACAGTCACCCCAACTCCCAGTGATCCCCATCAACCATCTGACAAGGGGACTGAGAGGGAAGAGAAAGGAGGGGCCCAAAGAGGAAGGTAAAACTGTCGGGAACAGCCCCCAAATGTGTGACATCCTTCAGTGGAGTCGCCCACTTTCCCTTTTCTCCTCCCTGCAGGACCTCCCTTCTCCCCAGTCCTCCCCAACTTCTGAGGTTACATTGAGAAAAGTCTGCAGAGAGGTGCCAGCATCACAAGGTGTTAAGGACCACGAGTTTGGCATTTTAACAGATGCCAGAGCCACTTGAGAAATGTGGTAACTAAGCCCAGAGAGGTACAGTTAACCTCCCCAGAGTCACACAGCAGGTTCATGGCAAAGCTGGACTAGCACAGGTGTCCTTCCCCCGCAGATCCCCTTCTGTGCCCCACATCACCTCCCTCCAGTGTCTGGGCCACCTGGAGATGGGCCCTCAGACTCACCCGGCCAGAGGTGCCATCTCATGGGAGAGGTTTGGCCAGGAAGCATCGATATTTGAGATCCCAAGAAATGAAGACTTGGCCTGTCAGATGACAGACTTCGGTCATGGGGACACGTGATCTGTTTTACACATGCGTCCCCTCAGCAGCAACTTTCCAGAACATTCCCACTTTCTTCTGTAGTGAGAAGAACTCTTTCCCTGCAGCCTCCTGCCCATCTCCTCCTTCAGTGTCTTTGCTTCAGTGTCTTTGATAAACCATTCTGCTTTGCAGAGTGCGAGCTCTGCCTTGCAGGGTTCACATCTGCCTGTGCTGAGTAACCAATGCTAAGGTCGAGTGGTCGGTCACCTCTCGTAAGAGCTAGGGTTGTCTCATGCTGATGACTAGGACTTGCCCTCAAGGAGAAAAATAAATCAAAACAAAAGCAAAAACAGCAAACATGCATCTCTCAAAGAAGGCTCTGAGTCCAGGTAAATTTCCTTCCACTGAAGCAGCCAGGCTGAATTCGAATTATCTTTGCCCCTGCTTAAAAACTAATGCAAATTTTCCTAGAGAATGTCCACTAATTCCTGGAGGGGGCATGGGCATTCCTGATGCCCATGAGAGGACCATTTGCTCTTCCCTCAGTGTGCTAAATAACAGAAGCGACATTTGTTGCTGGAAAGTATCAGTGAAGTTAATAAGGTTTTTCTTGCCCAGGGTGAGGGAACAGTTCCCAATGACAAATGCTGTATGGGAAGGGGCTGTAGAACTGCCAGCCCCTTTGGTCCATCCATAAAGTGAACTCTGTGGATCCTGGAGGATTTCAGCGTCTTTTTTTTTTTTTTTTTTTTTTTTTTTAGACAGAGCCTTGCTGTCACCCAGGCTGGAGTGCAGTGGCACGATCTCAGTTCACTGCAACCTCCGCCTCCCGGGTTCAAGCGATTCTCATGTCTCAGCCTCCCGAGCAGCAAGACTACAGGTGTGCATCACCATGCCCGACTAATTTTTGTATTATTAGTAGAGACGGGGGTTTCACTCTGTTGGCCAGGCTGGTCTCAAACTCCTGACCTCAGGTGATCCACCCGCCTCAGCCTCCCAAAGTGCTGGGATTACAGGCATGAGCCACTATGCCCAGCCAGCATCTTTCATTTTTCTGTCTGCTTTGGCCCTTTCCTCTCTCACTGTCTTCCTTTTCCATTTCCAAAGTCAGTCCATCTCACTATTAGCACAAAAACTGCTAGAGCACTTGTCATTGGTCATCTCTCCCTGCACCTGGCTGGTCTGTTCTTAGCCACTGAAGTGTTTCCCCCAGCTGTTGCTTTAATCATTTTATTGTTATTATGCCTTACTTAAGAAATGGATATGAGATGCATTTACCTGTCTCTTCCTGCCACTCTGCAGAGCCAGTAAGATGTGGTGGAAAGGGCCCAGGCTTTGGAGGAGGGCTGGCTGGGGTTGGATCTTGGCTGCCCCCTACTAGCTGTGTGACCTTGGGTAAGTAGCTGGACCTCTCTGAGCCTGGTTCGGAATCATAGCACCTCTCTTTCAGGGCTGCTGTAAGGAATAGCAGTGGTGTGTATAAAGCAGAGCGCACAGCCAGCAACTGGCCCCTAGCCACACTGCTGAGCACCTACTGTGATAAGCTGCCATTGTGGTGTGTGAAGCAAAGGGGAAACATGCCTGCTGTAGTGAGCTTCCTGTAGGGCAGGCTGTAGAATCAGAGGTGGGTTCCAAGGTTACAAAGGGACTCTTAGTGTATTAGTCTGTTCTCACATTACTATAAAGACCTACCTGAGACTGGATCATTTATAAAGAAAAGAGGTTTAATTGGCTCACACTGGCTGGGTGCGGTGGCTCACGCCTGTAATCCCAGCATTTTGGGAGGCCAAGGCCGGCGGATCACTTGAGGTCAGGAATTTGAGACCAGCCTGGCCAACATGGTGAAATCCTGTCTCTTCTAAAATAAAATACAAAAATTAGCTGGCCATGGTGGTGTGCGCCTGGAATCCCAGCTACTCAGGAGGCTGAGGTGGAAGAATTGCTTGAGCCCGGGAGGTGGAGGTTGCAGTGAGCCAAGATCGCCCCACTGCACTCTAGCCTGGGCAGCAGACTGAGACTCTGTCTCAATAAAAAAAAAAAGAAAAGAAAAAGAAAAGAAAAAGAACTGCAAGAAATAAATTATTGTTTATGAGCTATGTGGTCTGTGGTACCTTGTTGTGGGACTGGGAGTCTTGGCGTCTCCCTGACCCTGCCTGTTGCTGCAGCGCCGCTCAGCCCTGCCTGCTCCCTACCTGCCTCCCCTCGGCCTCTCCTGCCTCCACCGGGCCCCTGGTGCCTCCTCTAGAGACAGTCCTCCTGGGACCGATTGTGTTCTCACTTACACGAGGCATCCAGGACTACAGATAACCAGAGGAAGGGGCGCCCGCCTGCCTGCCCTCCTCCCTGGCATCCTCACGCTGCAGAGGTCAGAGCCTCATCCCAGCCCCTTACCTGCCCCTACCCTGTGGAGAACCGTGGTCAGTTCGCCAGGCCGGATCCACGAACGGCCTTGTGGAAGATGGTGAGCTCACACCCAGAGCTGGCTCCGATGACCCTGTCTCCTTCACATGTTTCTACCTTCCCCTCCCTACCTTCCCCCACTGCTGGGCGCAGAGTGGAGGCAGGTGAGGTTTAAAGCTCAGAAGGGCTTAAAGGGGTTGGGGCGCAGTGGCTCATGCCTGTAATCCCAGCACTTTGGGAGGCCAAGGCAGAGGATCACTTGAGCCCAGGAGTTCGAGACCAACCTGAGCAACATAGTGAGACCGCGTCGCTACAAAAAATAAAATAAATAAAATTAGCTTTGCAGGGTGGCATGCACCTGCAGTCCCTGCTACTCAGAAGGCTGAGGTGGGAGGATCACTTGTGCCCAGGAGTTTGAGGCTGCAATGAGCTATGCTGGCACCACAGCACTCCAGCCTGAGTAACAGAATGAGATCCTGTCTCAAAACAAACAAACAAACAAAAGAAGGCTTAAAGGGGGCTCCAGGTGGGCTTGGCAGCACAAAGCTATGAAGTTCTATCTTAGACACAAGCTCTGTCACTGGGCCTTTGCAGGCTGGCCTGGGTACCTGGCTGCCATAGACAGGGAACCTTCCAGATGAGCTGCAGGCGTGGAGCACAGGAGCCAGGGTGCTCTTCTTGGGCTCTGTCCACAGGCAGTACGTACACAGGCTTTGTACACGTCTGGCGGCTCTGGTTCCTATTTTTGTTTGTGTTTTTCTTTTGTTTGGGGGGATGGATTTGGTTTCCCCCGAGCCCTCTGTCCTCCTGTCACCTGGCTGGTGCTTGGCAATGTTGACCAGCTGCCTGGCTGGAGTTGGCAGTGGCTAAGGCTGTGACAGCTAACATGTTCCTGAGTCCTCTCATTTCTTCACCATAATGCCCTGTTGAGTTTGCAGATACTGTCTCTGTTTTTATCTCCCAGGGAAACTGAGGCTCAGAGTGGCTAGGCCACCTTCCCATGGTCCCTCAGCTCATGAGGGCCACACAGGGCATTGTGGTGGCCTTCTCCTCAGCCTTGACCCTCCGGCCCCAGCATTGCTGCCTCAAGGGGTCTCCTCTCCTGAGCCGTGCACCTTCTGCCTGGCAGCTCCAACTCTGTGGCTGTGTTCAGTGGCTCAGCACTGCCCCTTGACCCTCCCTGGCCTTCTGCAGATGCCAGACTGGAGCACTCTGACAAGGTCTGGGGTGGTTGCGTGGGTCCTGTGACCTCTATACACCTCCCAGTGCCTGGGAATCCTGCAGATACACCCTCCTTAGCCATCCCTAACCATAGAGGACATTTCTGAGGTCCCCGAGAGAGTGGGGCACCTCTGCAGGATCCAACTGCCGGGCCCAGGAAGGATAGCAGCAGCATGAGGGGTTCCATTAGCCACAAACTCACAGCATGGAACCTTCACCCACCTCGCCCCTCATCTGCTGTTTAGCACCTGGCACGCCGTGTATACTTACTAATTATTACATTTTAATGGCAAATTATAGTGGCAAACGTATGCATCTTTGCACAATTGTTGTACAGCATGATGAACAAGTCATTAATAGTAAGGAATAAATGTGAAAGTGAGAAAAATCTGACTGCCAAAGTTTTTACTCCTTCCTTCCCTCCCCAGACTTTTAAATGAAAGTTTAGGGATAATCCCTTAGTTGTCCTGCTAGTAGGACTTGCAATTAAAAGAACTGGGCCAAGAACCCTTCTACGTTTCTCCTTTTAGGTTTGGGTGTAAATTCGGGGTATTTCTCACTGATGAAAGCCTGGTGCAGGGCAGACCATGGGAAGCTTTCATTTCCGGAATGGACCATCAACATCCCTTGGAGAAGAATTCTCTTCTCCAGACCCAGACCTGGTGTCCTGGCACCCATTGGGCAAGTGGGTCCTAGAAGACAAACCTGGTCAGAGCCTGGAGGCTGCTTAGCATTCCCCATGCACACTAGCAGCTCGGAGAGCTCAGGAAGCCGCAGCCCCTCCTTGCCTCACCAGCCTGGGTCAGGAGAGCATCCCCTGGAAGACACACAGGGCCTGGCCTCTGGTTACCCAGCCTGGAGGGAAAGCTCAATCGAGCATCATGTCACCCAGTGCCCCCATGCAGGGTGGCACTGGTGAGACCCCCAAGCCAATGATACCACCTCACAGGAGTGCAGGCCCATTGTGGCCAGATCATCTTGACTTTTCAAGATAAATCAGAAATCGTATTTCCATGAGATATCCCTATTTGCAAGTGATGGGGACTAAATCAGAAGTTTTTGAATATTGTAACATGTTCCTAGGCTGTTTGTCTGGTTTAAACTCTGTCTGGAGGAATTCAAGCTAGACTTCAGGAATAACTTCTTGAGGCAAGGATTTTGAGACCTTACGGAAAGAAGGACGTCTTGGGGGTATTCTGACTGTTGTCCTCCTGGAAGGGAAGAACAGGGAACTAGAAGACTGCCCTTAGCGAAGTTCAAAGCACCTAAGCCCGGGACCCTCAGCAAGTGTTCTTGAGTCACAGATTCTCCCTGAGGCACCTCTTTCTGGCTCCACAGAATGGCTGATTCTGTAACTCGGTGAGTTTCCTTTTTTTTTTTTCTCCGTCACCCGGCTGGAGTGCAGTGAAGCTGGAGTGCCGTGGAGCGATCACTGCAACCTCTGTCTCCCAGGTTCAAGCGATTCTCCTTCCTCAGCCTCCCAAGTAGCTGGGATTACAAGCATGCACCACCACACCTGGCTAATTTTTGTGTTTTTAATAGAGACGGCCCGAAGTGCTAGGATTACAGGCATGAGCCACCGCGGCCAGCCATAACTCTGTGACTCTTGTTACAAAGGCCTTATATTTTGCTCTTTGAGGGTGGTTTTGGTTGGATGCCTGTTGGTTGCCATCTTTTAACTAGGGATGTTTTATCAAAATGCCCAGCCAAAGTGTCCAAACAAATTATACCTTAAAGTTTGAAAATGTCTGGCACTTCTAATTGAATGCCTGTTGTGCCAGGCACTGGGCTGCTGAGGAACTGAGTCCCGTCCCTGCAGGCTAGCTAGAGAACACACACACACACACACACACACACACACACACACACACACAGAGTGGTCTTACAAGTCAGTTTTATATTCTACCTATATGCAATAAAGGTGTTATTATGTTGAGGTGCCTTGATATAAAAATTTTTCTTAAAGGAGAGGATGCCTAAAACAGGCATTACCTGAAACCTCCTCTCTCCAGCATTGGTTGTCTTCTGTCATGACTCAGGGTTTTCACTGAGAATGGGATGGAAATGTGGTCTAAAGATAGGGCCAATGTTGGGACTGGATCCCCTCTGGGAAGTCAGACCAGGCTAGGGCAGGTCCTTGGAGCCATCAGGAAAAGCCTCTGGAGCCAGAAACAAAACAAAACAAAAAAAAACTGGTGTTAACTAAACTCAGTCTCAAATCCTGAATTGGACTCAAGTCAAGCAAAATAATTAAAGGAGTTAGCAAAGGGCAAGTCAGAGAGACCGAGCAACACCAGTGTCTTCTGGGAGCCCTGTGGCGAGTGACAGAGCCTGGACTCTGGAGTAGAACTCATCTTGTGTCTTCTTCTGCCACTCGTTAGCTGGGTGACCTTGAGCCAAGCCCCTTAGCCTCTTGGACCCTATGTTCTTATCTCTAAGTAGGGGCTGGTAATATCTTCCCCTTTGAGGAATGCCCTCTAAGGGGTGTTGTGAAGATTCGGTAAGGTGGCAGGGGTAGGACTCGTGGCCAGAAACAGGCACATAATAAATGCTAAGTCTCTCCTTCCCTCCACCTGCTGGATGCTGTAGATACTAAGGATTTCTATGTGAATGAGACAAAACCCCTGCCTTCCAGGAGCCTTTGAGAATCAGAGAACTAGACCCATTTCCAGAACAAGGGGATGCAGGGTCTGGATAAAGTTTTGGGGATCAATAGAGCAGAGGGCTCCCAGAGGATCCCATAGGGTTGACTCCTAACTCAAGGGCATGAGACAACCCCCAGGAAGGGCACCCTGGAAGGGGTCCGGCTGTCCCTGATTTACTTGTGGGCACTGGGGGAATGCCCGGAGCCATCCAGCCCTCAGGGCTCTGTGTGATTCTGGGTTCCTCCCATAAAAAATAATCAGATTCTTTCACGTTAATGTCTTTCTCCACCTCATTGCACATCATGCAGCTATTCATTGGCTCAGCAAGTATCAGCTTTGCATGCTACCTTGGCCTACCCACTTTAGCTTTTAGTGATAGCTCCGTTCTTGAATAATACAACCAGTGGGGAAACAGAACCTAACTCTTACCTCTGGGAGGGTTATTTGCTTTGAGAACATCTGTCCTGCAGTTTTGTTCCTATGGCAGTGAAGTTTCGTGCACACACTCTAGAGCCAGGCAGCCTGGGTTCAAAGCGCAGCTCTGCCAGGTCCTAACTGCATGAATTTGGGCAAGTCACTCAACCTCTCCATGCCTGAGTTTCCTCATCTGTAAGATTGGAGCAATGGTAATACCTGCTTTTTAGGGTTGAGAAGAGAATTAAATGAATTAAGATGGGTAAAGTGCTTAGAGTGGAGCTTTGCAAGTAGTAAGTGCTATGTAAGTGTTTGATTTAAAATGAAAGACCCTTAAATACATTCTTTGTTCATTTCACAAGCCCTTCATTTCACAACCAAGCTCTGTCTCCCCTGGAATCCAGCCATAACTCTGCTCACAAGTGTGAGACAGGCCCCAGCAGAGCTGCATGAAGAGGAGAGAAGGCAGCCCCCCAGACTCCCAACCCCCTGTCCAAGACGGCAAAACCAGAACACAGCCTCTGTACCACCCCAGCAGGTGTTCAGAATCTGCAATCTCCAAAGCCCACTTCAGTTGTAAGTGTAGAGCCACGTGCGCTTTAAGTCACCTGTCACTCTGGAGGCTCTTTTGCTCAGTTCCTCACCATTAGCAGGGATGACAGGGAGTGCAGGAGTGCGGTCAACTCCCAGATATTGGAGAGCGCTGGGCTAGCTGCCCATTCTCCCGGCCTCCACTCCTCTTCGCTGTCCAGCCATCACTTGCTCTTTGAAGGCAAACAAAACAGAAAACAGTGCCAAAAGTATGGGAAGAAAGCCAGCTTCTCCCCTGGGGTACCTGTGATACCATGCCTACCCTCCCTGACCACGCAGCCCCTGGGGACCCTCAGGGCCCCAAGCCCCCATTTCCATCACATGCGTACACCCATGTGTGTCCATAGCCACCCATCTCAGTCAATAAGGCTGCTCCTGCCCACTTGGAATCTTGGTGACAACCAGGAGTGGCTTATGGGAACTATCCCAATGGCCTGACAGCATGTCCGCTGCAAACCGCTGAGGTGGGACACTGCCCTCACGTCTAGCTGATCAGCAAGAGGCGCAGTTGCTTTCTTAGGTAACATTGCTGCTGTGTCCTGGCCATTGCTGGGGGGTGGCACTTAATCTACACCAGATTTTTCCCTCCTGTATCCTCCGAGCTGCTTGGATCTTGGTGCTGAATTAGGTTGGACTTTGTCTTGTGGGGAAGGGAGGACTATAGACCCTCAACGTAAGCAATGGTCAGACTATTCTAAGAAAACTCGCCGAATTAAAGCATGAGGTAAATTTAGTTCTGACTTCTGTCCACCCCACTGCTACTGTCCCTTTTTATCCCATGATCCCTTGCTTTTCTTTTCCTCCTCTCTCCCTATCTCTTGTGTTTGACGCATGATAGGAATTCAGAAATATATGTTTGTGGATTTGTTTATTCACGTAGCAAACCATTTCTTGAGTGCCTACCATGGGCCAGGTAGAATGGGCGGCCCCGGGCTGCAGTGGTTTCTTCAGCCCCTCTCCTGGGTTTGCACTGTGCAAGACGGTTTGTGATGGGTCCTCCCATCGAGGACCACACTCTTCTTTCTCTGTGTCCCTTGGTCCTCAGTCTCTGACCCCACTTCAAAGGCAGCATTCACTCAGGGAAGCTCCCATACAATGCTAGTCAGAGTAAAAGTTTGGACAAATTGCCAGGAAGCAGCTTGTCTGTATGCATAAACAGCCTTTAAAATATTACTACTCTTTGACCCAGAATTTCACTTCTAGGAATCTGTCCTAAGGAAGTAGTCACATGCAAAAGATTTATGTACCAAGATGTTCATCAAAGTGTTGTTTATAACAGGAAGTCTCAGAAGCTGGCTAAATATCCAACCTCTGGAAATGGTTAGATAGAATAGTATGTAGCCATTAGAAAATTATGTCTATGGGGTTTAAAATGTCATGGGAAAACACTTCTGACATAAAAGAGCATGAGAACTGTATATTTAACATAATCTTAACTATGTTTTAGAATGCACAGGAAAAAAGAAATGTACAAACATATTCATAGTGATGTCTCTGGTGGTAGGATTATGATCAGTAAGTACTTCCGTCTCTTCATATTTTCCTGTATTTGATAATACATGCATATGTTGTTTTTAAAATAAGAAAAATTTTAAGTTTAAAATTGGAGCTGAAAAGTGTTTTTAGGTCAGGCGAGGTGGCTCACACCTGTAATAGCACCACTTTGGGAGGCTGAGGCAGTCAGATCACTTGAGCCCAGGAGTTCGAGACCAGCCTGGCCAACATGGTAAAACCCCATCTCTACTAAAATTTTAAAAATTAGCCATGTGTGGTGGCTCACACCTGTAATCCCAGCTACTTGGGAGGCTGAGGCATGAGAATTGCTTGAACCCAGGAGGTGGAGGTTGCAGTGAGCCAAGATCGTGCCACTGCACTCTAGTCTGGGCAACAGAGTAAGACTATGTCAAAAAAAAGAAAAGAAAAGAAAAGTCTTTTTAAACAGTAGCAGACATAACTAAATATAATCCTTACTAAGCCGTCGGTCAAATTTTTATTTATATATTTATTTTATTCATATATTATTTTTAGACAGGGTCTCACTCTCTTGCCCAGGCTGGGGTACAGTGGCGTGATCATGGCTCTCTTCAAACTTGACCTCCCGGGCTCAAGTGATCCTCCCATCTTAGCCTCCCAAGTAGATGGGACCACAGGTGCATACCACCACACCTGGCTAATTTTTTTTATTTTTTATTTTTAGAGATGGTGTTTACTATGTTGCCCAGGCTGGTCTGAAACTCCTGGGCTCAAGCTATCCTCCCACCTCGGCCTCCTGAAGTGCTGGGGTTACCAGCATGAGCCACTGCACCCAGCCCTCAAATTTTTAAAAATCTATAAGAGACATTATTGGACAATTAGAGAAATTCACATATGGACTTATAATAGTATCAGAGTGTGTGGTGTGATGGTTCCGGAGGGAATGGACTTTTTCTTTGGAGACAGGCTTTTCTATGCCCACCCTTTTATCTTGCTAACTTATCATCATCCAGGTTCCAGCAGAAACATTACTTCCCCCAGGAAATTTCTTAAGGGTGCAGTATCATGATGTCTGCAGCAAATTCTCAAATAGCTCAGGAAAAAAAGTACGTGTGTGGTATGAGTGTGTGTATGTGTGTGTGTGTATATATACATATATATACACACATACACATATATACACACACACATACATACATGTATTTTTATATAATTATATATGCAGAGAGTGCAAATGTTGCCAAGTTAAAGATTGGTGAGTCTAGGTGAAGGGAATGTGGTATTTATTGTATTATTTGTGCAACTTTTCTTAAGTTTGAAAATTTTCAAAACAGAAAATTGGAGGAAGAAGGCATGCCAGTCTACCCCAAGCCCTCCATTGGAATGCTGAAAATCTAAACAATGTGATTTGGCAATTTCATTTCTTTTCTGTTGTGGGCCAGTAGTCCTTAGATGTTGGGGAAGGGGGTAGTCGCTGAGGTGTGGTTGACTTAGGATGGAAGAAGCAGAAGTCAAGACTCCCAGGGTCAAGGTGGTTTGCTCTGCTGACCCAAGTGTGGGAGGCCCAGAGTCAGCATTTCAGGTGTGCTAATTCAGCATGGTTCTATTCACAGCCAAAGTCCACCCTGGGCACCTCTCTGGCAGCAATCTTGGGCGACTCTACTAAGGCCAGGCCTCCATGACCCTATGTCTGGATCCCATATCTCCACCTCTCCCACTGTCTCAGGAACGGTGCTTAGCTTTTTCTTTTCCCTCTCCTGTCTTCTTTGCCAGCATGTAGAAAGTTTAAATAATTCCCCTCTTTACAACAAAACAAAACATACCCCCTTCAGTCAACCACCCTAGCTCTCTTCTCCTTTTCCCAGCCAGATTTTTTAAAAACATCCTAGGCCGGGCGTGGTGACTCACGCCTGTAATTCCAGCACTTTCGGAGGCCAAGGTGGGTGGATCACAAGGTCAGGAGATCGAGACCATCCTGGCTAACATGGTGAAACCCCATCTCTACTAAAAATACAAAAAAGTAGACGGGCGTGGTGGCAGGCGCCTGTAGTCCCAGCTACTCGGGAGGCTGAGGCAGGAGAATGGCGTGAACCCAGTAGGCAGAGGTTGCAGTGAGCCGAGATGGCGCCACTGCACTCCAGCCTGGGTGACAGAGTGAGACTCCGTCTCAGAAAAAAAAAAAAAAAAAAGCATCCTCAGCACTTTGGCGACTCCATCTCCTCCCAACATGTCCCTGTTACTGGAATCCAGCCAGGACTCAGCCCCGATCTTTCTACTCTAACCACTTGTCTCAGTTAACAAGGACAGGTTTATGCTGCAATGACAAACAAGATCCCAAATTCTTGTGGCTTCACACATCTGGCACCACCTCATCTTCCAGCCTTAGGAGTCATCTTTTAGTTCCTTGAAAACTCTTTACAGTTTTCTGTTGGGGCCTTGTCATATACTATTCCCCTGGAATGTTCTTTCCTATCCCCTCCCTTTCACCTTGCTAACTTCTGCCCATCCTTCAGGTCTCAACAGAAACATCACTTCCTTGGGGAAGTTTTCTCCAACACCCACACTACACAGGTGTCCCATCTACATTCCTATGACTTTGTGGTACTTGTCTCACTTGATTTTCCACTGCCTTCCCCACAAGGCACCTTCACAAGGGCAAGGACCATACCACTGTACCTATGTCACTCATTGCTGTGGTCACCTGCACTCTGGCTGCCTACCTTAACTACACATTAGAATCACCTGAGGAGCTTTTAAAGCCACAATGCAAGACTCCACCCTAGGCCAATTGTATCCAAATCCCTGGGGTAGGGCCAGACATCAGTGGAGATATATATACATATATATATTTTGTTTGTTTGTTTGTTTTTTGAGAAGGAGTTTTGCTCTGTCACCCAGGCTGGAGTGCAGTGGCGCGATCTCGGCTCACTGCAAGCTCTGCCTCTCGGGTTCACACCATTCTCCTGCCTCAGCCTCCTGAGTGGCTGGAACTACAAGTGCTCGCCACCACGCCTGGCTAATTTTTTTGTGTTTTTAGTAGAGACGGGGTTTCACCGTGTTAGCCAGGATGGTCTTGATCTCCTGACCTCATGATCTGCCTGCCTCATCAGCCTCCCAGAGTGCTGGGATTACAGGCATGAGCCACTGCACCCGGCCATCAGTGGATATATTTTTAAAGAACTGCAGAGAATTCTGTTGCATCAGCTTGAGAACCACTGATCCGCCTTGTGCTTCACATTTAAAACTTTTTTTTAATGAATAAATAAACTCTGAAAAATTAATCTCCCTAAGCCTCCCTAGAAGATAGGATGGTAAGGATATTTTCCTAGGTAAAAATATGTTAATTTCATATTTCATGAAATTTCATGTTTCATTTCAATCAAGCTCTGTCATACACCTTACATGGGGCAAGCCCAGTGCCTGGGCAGGGTGTAATTATACTCATTACACAGGCAAGGAAAAGTCACATTAGGTGATGGAGCACAAATAAGCAGTTAATGGTTTCAGGGCTAGTTAGGATATGTTTGTCTTTCAATTGCAAGTAATAGAAGCCCAAAGAAATTGGTTATTCATATAATATAATTGATTGGTTCCCAAATTTGAAAAATTCAGGAATAGACCCAGCTTAGGTACAGCTGGATCCAGTCACTCAAATAATGTCACAAAGAACCCTTTGACAGGAATGTACCCTGTGTTGACTCTACTTTGCTCTGAGTAGTCTTTCCCCAGGTGATGATAAAAATGGCCATCATCGCCAGGCTTGTGTCCTATTTAGTAGGAATATACAAGAAGAGCTCAGTAAATGCTGGCCCCACCACTAAGCAAAAACAAAACTTTTGTTGTTGTTATTGTTGTTTTAAATAACAGCTTAGACCTTTCTTCTTTCCTTGTTATTCTCTTTCATCTGTAATCCAGTTTTCTACTTCTGAAGTATAGAATGTTCTGATGATTTACTCTTCATTACCTACAACTTGCACATGTTTATTTAAAAATGCCAGGATTGCCTGGCCGTTGTGTGCTGTTAACCTTTGTTTGCTGTTAGTGGATCCCTGAAGTTCAGGCTCCCGGGGGAGCAGATAATGGGTATCCAGTTCCTGCAATATCCACCCTCTGGCAAGCCAAGTTCCTTCCTGGGTAAGGTTTTGCCTACCCTGCATTCCTAGGGAAGTTTCTGGGCCTGACCACCAAGCCAGCTCTGAGAAGGGGTGCATAAGCCCCACCATGCTTTGGCTCTGTCCCTATAGAATATTTTATGTTGTTATTGAAAACTAAAGGAAGATGGGTGCGGTGGCTCATGCCTGTAATCCCAGCACTTTGGGAGGCCAAGACAGTTTGATCACTCGATGCCAGGAGTTCAAGACCAGCCTGGCCAACATGGTGAAACCTTGTCTCTACAAAAACAAAACAAAACAAAAATTAGCCGGGTATGGTGGCATGCACCTGTGGTACCAACTACTCAAGAGGCTGAGGCACAAGAATCTCTTGAACCTGGGAGGTAGAGGTTGCAGTGAGCCGAGATCACACTACTGCATTCCAGCCTGGGTGACAGAGCAAGACTCTGTCTCCGAAAAAAGAAAAAGAAAAGGAAAGCTAAAGGAGAGAGACTAAAATGATACCAGGTTCCTGGAGAACAAACAGACATGATTTTGCTTCATGGCAGGACAGCCGGAAGAAGTGGGATTATATCCTCACATTACAAATAAGAAAACTGAGACTCAGAATGGTTAAGTCACTTGTCCCAGGCCACACAGCCAGTAAATTACAGAAAAAGAATTTGAACCCAAATCTTCCAGCTCCAAAGCTTGTGTTCTTTTCACTACCTCCTGCTTAATTTTTTAATTTCTAAGATTAGACCCTTCATCTATCCATGACACCTGCCTGTCATCCCCCGAAAAAAGGTGAACGCCGTTCAGAAATTTTTCTAGCCTGAGCTCACTCCCAGTTCACTTATTTTTGCTTTGTCATGGCTGCCCAGTCCCCACCTGTAGACCAGGAATAGGTCATGGCTGCGGGGACTACACGCTGTCGCTGCTGCAAGGGCCGGCCTCTGTTTCCGGGGCTGAGCGGGGGCCAGACCTGCCAGGAGCACCATCTTCTGTGGGTCCTGCCTGGATGTCACATCCCGGCCCCAAGAAGTCACTGCAAACCTTCGTATTGTTGAGCTTCACATCCTAGAATTTGCTGCCACTGTGGCTGCTGCATTAAGTTGTCCTGAGAGAAACGGGCATTGTCATTAACAGGGAAATTGATGGTCTGGGGGAAAAGTCATCCTCATTCTCTTGCAGATCTATGGGTGATTGAGACTGGCTGATGTTGAAGGGGTTTCTCAGCCATCGTGTGCCATGTTATGGAACAGTGGTGTAGCCAGCCATTTGACACCCAGCGCTGACCTTTGTTTAACAACCTCACCTATATATGACAAAATGATTGTCAGAAATAATCGTGTAATGAAATGACTGTAATAATGGCCAGAAAAGAAACGCAGATAGTAAAATGTTTCTCTTGTTGAACTCTGTACATGTAATTGCACCAGGATTTTTTTCAAATAAAAAGTAAATATTATACTACAAAAAAGGGAAAAAGCACAAGCATTTATTAAATAGCTTTCTATATCTTTCTGAGTTTTGATCCTTTGATTGCAGACTGATGTAATATTTTATGTAAATCATTGTTTGGTTACTAAGTGAACTTTAAGAAAAGTGAGACGTCTGCAGAAGTTGCCCATAATTTAGCAGCTACTGTATTGTACCATTGATGTACGGCTTTATTTTCTTGATTAATTCTTTAAACAATATAATTCACAATTTTAAAATAATAAATTTCCACTTAAAATGGTATTTAAACTCAGCAAAATATATCATCTATGAGTAAAATTTGTATTTACCAAGCAAAAATATTACAGTTTGTGGTTCACATGCTGTCTCACTGTTTTAAATTTTAAATACAAAAACTCCAAGTAGGCTGGGTGTGGTGGCTCACACCTGTAATCCCAGTACTTTGGGAGGCTGAGGCAGGCATATCACTTGAGTTCAGGAGTTCAAGATTTGCCTGGGCAACATAGTGAGATCCTGTCTCTACTGAAAACAATTAGCTGGGTGTGGTGGCACATGCCTGCGGTCCCAGCTACTCAGGAGGCTGAGATAGGAGGATCACTTGAACCCTGGGGGACAGAGGTTGCAGTGAGGCAAGATTGCACCACTGCACTCCAGCCTGGGTGACAGATTGAGACCCTGTCTCAAAAAAAGAAAAAAAAAGAAAAAAGAAACACAAAAACTCCAAGTGGTCGCACAGAATGACAGGACTGAAGTAACTTAGCTCCAATTTCTGTCTTCATAATCACTGTCCTACCATTGTCTGTGCTTAGAATCTACTTGCTTAATGCAGGAACATGTGTTCTCACAGAGATGGAAAATGCAAATGGCGCCAGAAGCAAGCTGGAAATTCTGAACCATTAAGAATTTACTCTCTGCCAGGCACGGTGGCTCACGCCTGTAATCCCAGGACTTTGGGAGGCTGAGGCAGGCAGATCATCTGAGGTCAGGAGTTCAAGACCAGCCTGGCCAACATGGTGAAACTTCGTCTCTACAAAAATACAAAAATTAGCCAGGCATGATGGTGGGTGCCTGTAATCCCAGCTACTCGGGAGGCTGAGGCAGGAGAATCGCTTGAACCTGAGAGGTGGAGGTTGCAGTGAGCCGAGATCTATCTGCACCATTGCACTTCAGCCTGGGAGACAGAGTAAGACTCCATCTCAAAAAAAAAAAAAAAAAAGAACTTACTCTCAAAATAAATACGTGTGGCTGACTCCACATATGGTAGGGCCAACTGTATAACTAGAAGTTCTCCAAATAACTTCTGTGGAGAAAAAAGTTTATTAAAGGATAACTTTTTTAAAGTGCTAACTGGAACCTTACTAACACTGAGATCGCACCAATTGTTTATAACTTAGACAGGGCCAGGCGCAGTGGCTCATGCCTATAATCCCAACACTTTGGGAGGCCGAGGCAGGTGGATCACTTGATGTCAGGAGTTCGAGACCAGCCTAACCAACATGATGAAACCCCATCTCTACTAAAAATACAAAAATTAGCCAGGCATGGTGGTACACGCCTGTAATCCCAGCTACTGGGGAGAGTGAGGCAGGAGAATCTCTTGAACCCAGGAGGCGGAGATTGCAGTGGGCCAAGATCCCGCCATTGCACTCTAGCCCCAGCAACAAGAGTGAAACTCTGTTTCAAACAAACAAACAAACAAAAAAAACCTCTTAGACCAGGAAAATATTTTTTAAGGGAAGAGTATTTTATCACTGGCATTGTTTAGGATTGCAGGCACATGATGCTAATAAAAAGCAGACTAACTATTAGTTGGTTTTATTACTGTTTTTGAACTCTCTCTCTCCCTTTTTTTTTTTTTTTTTTTTGAGACAGTCTCTCTCTCTGTCACCCAGGCTGGAGTGCAGTGACTGCAGTCTCAGCTCACTACATCCTCTGCCTCCTCAGTTCAAGTGATTCTCATGCCTCAGCCTCCCGAGTAGCTGGGATTACAGGGCACCACACCAGGCTAAGTTTTTGTATTTTTAGTAGAGACAGGGTTTCACCATGTTGCCCAGGCTGGTCTCAAACTCCTGGCCTCAAGCGATCTGCCCATCTTGACCTCCCAAAGTGTTGGGATTACAGGCGTGAGCCACCGTGCCTAGCCCTGTTTTTGAACTCTCTAGAGACAGTCCAGCCCCTTATTACTTGTCCTGAGGCAGCTGCTCCCTTCACCTGGCCCCCCGCATTGTGTTCCGGACCCTTGTCCTGGTGGTGCTGAAGAATATCTCTGTCGATCCTTTGGGAACTGGGGAAACTGAGGCCCAGTGCCACGCGATGCCATTTGTTCAGGGAAGATTAGGTCATCTGCTAGGTCCCCAGTCACTTGACCTTCTTCCCAGACAGGAAGAAGCTGCTCTGGGTCTCTCAGTGCTCCACGTGTCTTTGCACATTGAAATGTTTTCTGATTTTTTTTTTTTTTGCTGTTACATTTACTTTTAAAAAATAACAAGCAATAAAATGTTACATTTGAGAAGGTTGAAATGAGAATTGATTTGAGTTAAATTCTAGCAGATTTTTCTTAGAAGAATGATATCATCATCTCCAGCTACCTGCAATTGATCTACTCTGAATTAAGAAAGAGACTTCCATTTGTTGTTTATATTTTGCACTCTTGATGTGTTTCTTTAAATTATGGTCATGGGCCAGGTGTAGGAGCTCACACCTGTAATCCCAGCACCTTGGGACTCTGAGGAGGGAGGATCACTGGAGGCCAGGAGTTCAAGACCTCGTCTCTACAGTAAATTTTAAAAATTAGCCAGGCATGGTAACATTCACCTGTAGTCTTAGCTACTTGGGAGGCTGAGATGGGAGGATTGCTTGAGCCAGAACTTTGAGGCTACAGTGAGTTATTTTCACACCACTGCCCTCTAGCCTGGCTGACAGAGCAAGACCTGCCTCAAAAAAATAAGTAAAAAATAAATTAAATTTCAATCATTAGCAGTCGTTAGGATATTTAAATACAGTATGTTGAATCAAAGTTACGCATGTGTGTATTTTTTTTTCCAGAGAGTTGTTTATCGTGTGGATTTTAATTTAACTTTAAAAAAATGTTGGCTGGACAGTTGCCCAAATGGTATCATCAGCCATTTGGTTGAGAACGTATGTCCTGCGGGCTCCTCTGTCACTGGAGTTTTGCTAGCTGACAGCCACTGGCTAGTTAGAGACTGCAGTCAGCACAGATGCAGGCGTGGACTTGCGCACGTAACCATGTCAATGCAAAGCCATCACTTCTTAAAAATTCTGAACCCTGCTGTCTGAGATGGTGGTGCAGCCGATAGAACTCTGCTCTAGGAGGCAGTAGCTAATTCCATGTCTTCTTTGCCCTTGACTAGCTGAGTGACTTTGCACACGGGGCTTGCCTCTCTGTTGCCTTGTCTGCAAAGTGGAATCATCTTTTCCTTGCTAGACAGAAGGTGGACCCTGGACCTACGGCCTTTTTGAGTTTCCCCCCGCCTCTTAGAAGGACCTCTGATCCTACTGAGTTTAATACCCACGGGTTAATAATTGGGAAAAGCAAAGGAAGTGCTTCTGTTTAGATAATTATATGCATGTTTTTGTCTTTTTCTGGCTGGAAAGATATCCAAGCCACTGGGAAGGTCCATGGCTACCCAGGGTAGCCCTCTCTGGGGAGGGCTGCTATATCCAAGAGCCCCTCACCAGAATTTGAAAATCGACCATGGTAGGGCCTGCTGACTTTTGACAGCTAATGGTGTGCTGAGAATTGTCCCTCCAAAGATGCCTTTCCATTCCCTCGGGAGAGTCTGGGCAGCCCCTACTGGGGGCTGGGATGCTGGCTCTTTCCTCAGCCTCCACCCCAACTGCTCTCTTCCCTCCTCCCCTCCCCAGCCCCCTAATTTCTCTCACAAGGCTTTGTTCTGCAGCAACCTTTCCTAATGCAGTCCTGGCCACGGCCTCTTCGCAGCTTCATTACATAACCTTCCGTGGACTCCTGGTCCAAGGATCACCCCAGAAAGCCAGTCAGAGGTGGGCATGCAGCTGGGGTCCATTTACTTACCTTCCCCACCCCCTCGGAACTCAGAGGTGGTGCAGGAATTTGGACTCCAAGAATTAACAGCTCCACCACCATTACCAGAGCCAAAACTTCAGGATGCATGCGCTTCATCTGCTGCTTATTTCCAGCTGAGAGCCAGTGGTGCCATGGTTCCTTAGGGAGCCGGTCCCCTGATGCTGGCTCCTGGCCCCAAATCTCTCTGATCCGGGCTCCTCCAGAATGTCTTGTCTCCACCATCGCCTTTGACACCTCTCCACCATCGCCTTTGACCAATGGTGTCCCTTTGCCTGGTAATATCCCCTTTGCCTGATGATGGCCCTGTCACTCCTCTCTTTAGCACAGAGGAGGCCGTTTCATCCCTTCAAGCCTGCCCTCCCTTCAAGTCTTAGCTCAAGTTCACCTTCTCCGCAGAGCCTTCTCCAGTCTTCTTGACTACGTCTCCTCTCAGCTCCAGCAACCTCTGTCTCTGGCACTGATTCCTTACTTAGCTAAGAGAATCACAGACACTTGGGGCTCAGGACAATCTGCTTTCTCTCTTCTTACCCATGGCCTTGGACCATGTGTACCTCTTTGTCTCCACTTCCAAACCCAACCCCCAGAGGGCAGAGAGCATGTTGTCTGTCCCTTTGCTCAGCATGAAGCCATGCGTGTGGTAGGTAGGCAGAGTTCCATAACTTGTGTTGATCAAGGGGTCGCTTTGCTCTGAAATTACCCCTGTGTCCTTCAGTATTTGCACAGATAGCTTCCTGGCCAGACCAAATATATCCAAGGGCATGGCCCACCTCTGCTCCTGTTTCCAGGTCCCTGGTGGGGGTTAGTTCATGCCTTCCTCATAATCTGCCCACTGGCCTGGTCCTCAAGGTCTTCTCAACTGCTCAGCCAGAGTTGAGAAAATGGGTCGCTCCATCCTGTTTGTGTCATTCTCTCCTTCCTGGCCCACTCTCCTGCCCACAGGTATCCAGGGGCTGCCTGTAGCATTAGAGGACATACGTGCACATGCGTGGGCATGGGACACTCACGTAGCCTCCAAGCACAGCATCAATAATGCATTCTGTGCTTTATAGCATGGAAAGCTGCTCTAAACTTTATTACACAGTGGACATGTCTGAAGCAGCTCCCAAATCCACCCCTGAGTGTGTTGGAATTGGCGAGCCTATCACTTGGGAGTCTAGTTTTCTCTGTTCGTTAATAATAGATGCTTCCTGTGGCCCCAGCTTGGCAATTTTGATTTAAAGTGATCTTAACTGAAGAGACTAATGGACGGGTCTGAATTTGTGCCTTTTAAGCACAAAGTATTGCTCTTAATTAACTGGATTCTATCCTTTGAGCAGGCAGAGGCCTTCCCCCAATGGCGTCATTAACGATCCACATCCGGACATCTTCCAAAGCCTTCTTCTGTTTCAGGCCAACCGCAGGTGTGTTCCTGAACACCTAGGAGGCTGTGAGAGCCACATATGCCTCCCAAATACACACAGCGTGCATACCCGGGGACATAGAGCAGTGTGCAAAGTCCCATTCCATCTCTCTCCACCTGGGAGAGGATGGCTCTTCCGTCTGATTCATGGCTCAAAGTGGTAAAGGAGCTCCCCACTCCCCGTCCCATGCCTACTCAGAGTCTGCAAATATGCATGCGATATGAGAGCTCGTCAGTTAGCTGTCTTCAGTGTGGTGCACATTTGAGGAGTCTGACTCCCCTCCAGCACAGGCCAATGTGCACTGCTCTCCTATCTTTGTGCCCCCACCGTTGCACTGTGCAGAGGTTGGAGCCATAGAAGTACCAGAGCTGTGAAAGGAGAGGCCCCCTCTCACCTCTGCCCTGGTCTCCATCCCCACTTTCTCTAGGAAGCTAGTAGGTGCTGACAGGGGAGAGAAGGGAGGGGAGGGGTCCAGAAACAGTGGCTCATGCCTGCAATCCTAGCACTTTGGGAGGCTGAGGCAGGAGGATCATTTGAGGCCAGGAGTTTGAGACCAGCCTGGGCAATGTAGCAAGACCCTATCTCTACAAAAAGAAAAAATGTAATTAGCTGGGTGTGGTGGTGGGCACCTGTAGTCCTAGCTACTTGGGAGGATGAGGTGGGAGGATTGCTTGAGCCCAAGAGTTTGAGGTTACAGTAAGCTGTGATTGCACCACTGCACTCCAGCCTGGGCAACAGAGCTGAGACCCTATCTCAAAAAAAGAAAAAAAAAAGGAGAGAGAGAGAGAGAGAAAGAAAAGAAAAGAAAAAAAAAAGAAGGGAAGGGAAAGCCCAGAAGAGTGTGGGGAGAGGAGGCGGCCGTCATTCTGGGGCCCTCAGTGTGCACAACCAGATAACACATGCTCTGTGGGCTTTTGTACCATTTTGCTTGAGCATAAAGAAAGGAAGGCTGCCCCTAAATAGAAAGCACTCTGGAGGCAAACAAATCTGACTCCAATCCTGGCCCTGCCACTTTCCCAGCTGAGGACTTAGACAAGCACCCTAGCCTCTTGGACATTCTCAGAGCCATCTGCTGCAAGTGGGTGCTGCCATACCCACCTTACTGGGCAGGCTTGGGGGACCAAGGGTGGTAAATGGCTCAGAGTCTTTCATGATGCGGCCACACAGCAGGTGCGCCATCCAGGTCCATTTCTTTCCTTCCTTTCCCCCAAATCAAGTTGTCATTAAAGTACTAGTCCACATTAATGAAATCAACTGTATTAGTTTTCTATTTGCTGCTATAACAAATCATCAGAAATTTAGTGGCTTAAACCAACACAAATGTATTACCTTACAGTTCTAGAGGCCAGAAGCCCTCCATAGGTGTCACTGGGCTGAAATCAAGGTTTTGGCAAGGTTGTGGTCCTTTCTGGAGGGTCCAGGGGAGAATCCATTTTCTTCCTTTTTCCAGCTTCTAAAGGTTTCATGCATTCCTTGGCTCATGATCTTCTATAGCTATAGTCAGAAAAATTTTCCATCAATCATCTTCAAAGCCAGCAATGGCGGGATGAGTCCTCACATCACCTTGCTCTGACACCAGTTCTCTGCCTCCCTCTTCCACATGTCAGGACCCTCGTGATTACTTTGGGCTCACTCTGATAATCTGGGATGATCTCTCTATTTTAGAGTCAGCTGACTGGGAACCTTAATTCCATCTACAACCCCAATTCCTCTTTGCCATGTACAGTAACATATTCACAGGTTCTGGGGATTAGGACGAGCCTGTCTCTGAAAGGCTACTTTACATGAAAATTCATTTTTTTAATTAAGATTTTTTTTTCCTCTTGAGACAAGGTCTCACTCTATGGTTCAGGCTGGAGTGCAGTGGTATGATCACAGCTCACTGCAGCCTCGACGTCTCTGGGCTCAGGTGATCCTCCCACCTCAGCTTCCCTAGTAGCTGGAACTACAGGGGTGAGCCCCCATGCCCAGCTAATTTTTTTTTTTTTTTGAGACAGAGTCTCACTCAGTCACCCAGGCTGGTGTGCAGTGGTGCGATCTCAGCTCACAGCAACCTCCGCCTCCTGGGTTCAAGTGATTCTTGTGCCTCAGCCTCCCAAGGAGCTGGGACTACAGGTGTGCACCACCACGCCCGACTAATTTTTGTATTTTTAGTAAAGATGGGGTTTCACCATGTTGGCCAGGCTGGTCTCAAACTCCTGATCTCAAGTGATCCACCAACCTCGGCCTCTCAAAGTGCTGGGATTACAGGTGTGAGCCACCATGCCCGGCCCCAGCTAATTTTTAAATATTTTTTTTGTAGAGATGGGGTTTTACCATTTTGTCTAGGCTGGTCTTGAACTCCTGGGCTCAAGCAAACCTCCTACCTTGGTCTCCCAAAGTGCTGGGATTACAGGCATGAGCCACTGCACTCGGCCTTAAGAGAAGATGTAATAATTAATACTTTACAACAAGATCTGGAAGAGGTGGGATGAGTAACTAAATGAGGATACAAGTAACCCGGGTCATATTTGCTAATACCCTTGGTCACATTGAACTTGATATCTTATCAGATTTTCCTAATCAGCTCCTTTAGCAGCAGTGTTGCAGCATCTTATCTCATTTTGTTTTTTGTTTTTTGTTTTTTTGCCTAGCACATGCCTGTAAATCACTGGATTGAGGTGTTTAGATGTTTGTTGTCCTTTGGATGCTTCTTATAAATCCATATTTCATGGCTCCCTGGAAAGTGCTTTGCAAATGATAAGCTGCAAGGATGGAAAGGAAATTGCAGTGCTCCTGAATTGTAAATGGGCTTTTATGAGGAGGTTTCTAATTACTCGCTCTTTCTCTTGAACTGAGGAGTTGAAGTGTAGGTGGCAGATCCATAACAGATAATCATGTGTGTGATGTGACTTCAGCCTGAGCGTCGAGGACCAAGTCACAGAGCGGGAACAGCCACTCTCCAGTGTCCTTGGGGCTACGTCTGAGGAGAACCTGGGATTTCATATATGACCTGCACTGGTGGGGGGCTCTCTTGACGTAACGTGTTCCCTCTGAGCATGTTACAGATTCTGACATTCTTATGTTCCTTCTGTGGAGAGACGTGTACTTAGTGACCTAACTCACTTTAGCATATTTTTGCTCATCGTTTGTGTAGCTTGAAGGAATCAGATAATTACCCCCTCCCCCCTACTTTCGGAAGCAGAAATGCAATGCCCTAGAATTGTACTGGGGACTCAAAGAGAAAAGAGAGTAGTAAAATCTATTAAAGGGGACAAAGACAGCCTATATACTACAAGCTTTGTATTTTTATGGCAGAGAATGCCATTTTCTAAGTAAACAGAGAACTGCATTTGACCTGCAATATCAAATGCATGGATTTGATGCTTTGGAAAGCAACTGTTTTCTGCGTTAATCTGGGTGTCTTCCGTGAAATGTCCTCCTGCCTTTGGCTTAAACACTAGCTTTGTCTACAGCCATTCCATCCTGAACCTGCCCAATCTTGTCTGAATCCTGGCTTCACCACTGACAAGCTGTGTGTCCTTGGGCAAGTTACTTCACCTGTCTGTGCTTCAGAGTCCTCATCTGTGAGTTGGGGAATCTGGACAGAATCTACCCCATAGGGCGTAGTGAGGATGTGTTGAATTATCCCAAGTGGCTACACAGAGTAAGCACTCAAATGATGTCATCGTTGTCGTGATTGCTGTTACCAGAGCCTAGAGTTGATTCTGATACTCGAGTCTGTGGCCCATCCAGCCCAGGTAAGGAATAGTTGGAGGAGTTGGGCATGTTCAGCTTGAAGAGGAGACGACAGGGGATATGGGATAGTTGAATCTGTGAAGGGCCCCCTGGGATGAAGAACTGGCATGTTCTGTGTGGCTCCAGGGCACTGAGCAGGACCCATTTGCCAAAGCCTCAGGGACACAGTTTCTAGCTATAGACAGAAAAATTTTCTGTCACTCAGAGGATGAAAATAGAATGAGCCCCCTTAAGAGGTAATGAGCTCCCTGTCATTGGAAGGATTCCAGAAGAGCTAGGTAACCACTTTAGGTGCTATCAAGGGGCTTTTTTCTTTAAAGTCCTTTCCAAAAGCTTCTGAGATTGCATAAACAATAGGAAGCCACCTTGGTGCTTTAACACAAACTCTCCCCAGTGATGAGGTTTGAGCCAAAGCCAGATTGGCAAGCAGAGAGGAGACTTGTGTACAAGGAGTTCCTCGGGTCAATTGCTTTTTCCTTGTTCTAGCCAGCCAGAGGGCTCCTGTTGGAAAACAGGAGACCGGAGAGGCTGAGGCCTGACCAAACCAGCCTCTGCAGGCCAGCTGGGAGGCCACAACTCCCACCTACGGGAAAACTGAAGGGCATCTCTATTTTTAGATTAGCAAAAGAAAATAAATTTAAGTTTGAGCCTCCTTTGCAACTTTTAAAAGACATCTTTATTGAGATGATCATTCACATTCTATAAAATTCCCCCACTTCGAGTTACAATTCAGTGGTTTTAGTCTTCCTTGATGATTTTGATGGTCTTTTCTTAAGGCTCTTGGAAGACCCAGAAGCCTCTCAGACACAGGTGGGTGTGGAGGGCATAGCACAGAGGCAGACTTCTCATTTCCTGGGTCTCCCCTTTAATGACTCTCAGAGACCCCTCCTTCCCCCTGCCCCTGGCTTCTACCCCAGGGGTGTAGAGTTTTGCCATTTTCCAAGCAGAACTTCATTTCCTCTTCTGTGTCTACACTCTTTGTGCTTCTTTCTTGCCAGCTTTTTCTCCTTTGCCCGCCCTTCCTTCCTTCCTTCCCTCCCTCCCTCCTCCTTCCCTCCTTCCCCCTTTCCACCCTTCCCCCCTTCCCCCCTTCCCTTCCTTCCTTCCTTCCTTCCTTCCTTCCTTCCTTCCTTCCTTCCTTCCTGGTATGTGACTAATTTCTGTTTCAGGACATAAATGTTGTCCAGGCTGTTCTTTGGTCTTTCTGTTGGATAGTGGACATTTGGCACTGAGAGAGGCTGCTTTTTCTGAAATCATGTTCTTGGGGCCCAGAACCTAGGTGTGTGCTTCTGACTTTGTTTTCTTCCTGATCCAAATTCTGATATGTCCATTTAAATTGATCTAGACCCACAGGGCACTGTGGGACAGATCCTCAGTGGAACATGACTCTGTAACAAGAGCATTTTGTTTTGTCAAAATGAGAACATATTATTGCCTTTCATCTGATTGTAAACATAATACATGTTTATAAAACAGTATAATGAGACAAAAATGTAGACACTAATAAGGGAAAATCTCCCTAATTGTATTTCTCTTCACAGAGAAAGCCCTTGTTGGGCATATATACTCTAGTTTGTTTATTTGTTTGACTACACATATATGTATTCTTTTCTTATGTATAAAAATTCTGAACATGCACATTTCTGCAACTACTGTTTTCACTTGATGATGCATGGACCTCTGTAGAGTGTACGTTTCTTCCTCCTTACAAAGCAGTTGGCTTCGCCCAGGGTGCACCAGGACACGGTTTTGGCTCTGTCCCCAGGGTGTCACGGGACCAGGGGATGATCTCACAGGGTCTGCCATCTGCCCTGCCTGGCCGGAGGCTGCATCGAGAGGGCCAAGGGGCACCACGTGTCGTGGGTACTGTCAAACAAGAGCCTTCAGAGCCTTCCACAGTCTTTCTTTTGCTTCCCAGCATTGCTTCCCCGCTGGTGGACTCTGAATCTAGAACTAGCTCCAGGCGCCTCTCCAAATTCAGACGGGGGCTGGGGCACTATTATAATGCAAATCTAGGCAAAGCCCTCCCAATACCAGGATCCAGAATGGGGTGGAGCCCTTTGCCCTGAAAAGCTGTTTAGTTTGAAAATACAAACAGGAGACAGAAAGGTTTGGCTAAATTAATGGATAAAGTTTTAACGATGGTAACCATAGTAGGGTTCATCGACAGCCAGCGATGGTTCTGAACACTTGACATGTATTAACTCACCTAATCCCCACATTTTACAGACAATGCAAAGGAGGCTCTGGGAGGTTGAGTGACTTGCCCCAAAGTTGCACAGCTCCTAAGTGAAGGATTCGGAGTGGACTCCAGGGAGCCTGGTCTGACTCCCTGCACTGCGCTGTGCTTATCTCTGGCCCCAATGCCGCCATGCAGAAGTGTCTGGGGGCACTTTGTCTCTGTCAGACAGAATTCGGAGATGTGTATGCTTGCCCTGGTATGGCACTTCTCTTTTTTTGAGACAGAATCTCACTCTGTCACCCTGGCTGGAATGCAGTGGCATGATCTCAGCTCACGGCAACCTCCGTCTCCCAGGTTCAAGCAATTCTTGTGCCTCAGCCTCCCGAGTGGCTGGGATTACAGGTGTGCACCATCGTGCCTAGCTAAATTTTTGTACTTTTAGTAAAGATGTTGTTTTGCTGTGTTGGCCAAGCTGATCTCGAACTTTTGGCCTCAAATGATCTGCCTACCTCAGCCTCCCAAAGTGCTGGGATTACAGGCATGAGCCACCATGCCCGGCAGTGTGGCACTTCTTACGTGTGTTCAGCGGACACTGTTTATCTTCTGTCCCTCCAAGACGGTGCTGAGCTGAGGTCGTTCATTACTGGCAGACAACTGCTGATTTCCAACAGAATTGCCATCCTCTTCTCCCCTGCGACTTTCAGAGTGTGACCTCAGACTCAAAAATTAGAAGTGAAAACATCTTAAAAACTATCACCTTTTCTTCCTAATCCTCCTCTCCCCTCCCTGTCTTCCTTGTTGTCCCCATCTAATGAACTATCATGGCAAAAAGAGCCCATTTCTGGTCATTTTCTGTGGCCTTTCAAACTCCCACCTACCCCACTGCTCCTGGGTGCATTACCCGACAGCTGAGACTTCAGTGCAGAAAGTGCCAGGCCCTCTGTCCCCCCAGATCGCCTTCCTTGTCTTCCCTGTGCTTGCCTGTCACATTGTGTGGGTTCCAGCGCTGGAAGGAATGAGGAACAGATTCTCTGGTTTACCTTCGCTCCACCACTTCTGAGACCTTCCCGGAAGTTGCCCCTTGTTTCTCTCCTCTCCAGGGCTGCCCCAGAGCTGCCTCTCACCTCTTCCTGCTGTCACCCCACCACCATCAGGGCAGAAGTTGGGACAAAGCCTCTCCTACTGGCTCCTGCTTTTCCCCCTTAGGTCCAGCCTCCTCTTCTCCATCTTCAGGAGTCTCCTTCTCCACTCACACGTCATGACTTCAGCACCTCGCATCAGTCCAGAACATGACTGCTTGTTCAAGTGCCACCTTTCTCATGCATTTTTTTCTAGTGACAATCACAGCCACCCTGTGGGGCAGGAGTGTCATCATCCCCATGTTTCAAATGAAGAATTGCAGTTCAGAGAGGGCAAGTGACTGGCCCAGCCTCAACAGCTAGCCAGTGGACCCCACCAGGGCTTCTGACTCCAGTCCGGGTTCCCTTTCCACCCAAATCCATGGAGGGAGCTGAGCCGAGAACAGGTGTCCTTCAGGAAGACGTGAAGCCAAAGCCTCCACCTCCAAACCCAGGGGCCCAGGGAGTCCAGGCACCCATCCACTCACAAGGCTGGATATGGTGCATTCCAGGAGAGGGGTTGGGGGCGAGTGGCCTCTCTGTGCACCCGTGGGGATAGATGCGCAAGTGGCATCGCCACATCGTGAGTCCTGGCTTCATGGGTGAGCTCCAGGTCCAACGAGAAGCCAAGCAGGGGGCGCCCTTCAAGCTCAGCTTTGGGCCCGGGTCGGGGTACAGGGTAGAGCAGGCCTCCCCAGCCCCTGCCATGAGGCCAAGGCAGTGCATCGTTCGCAGCGTACATTCAGAAACCACAGCCTAGGAGCTGGTCATCATTCCGGTTTACAGCTGATGGAAGAGCAGGTGCTTCCGAGAACCCACAGTGCTCTTTGGCCAGTGACCCAAGGGTGCCTCTGAGAGGCCTCGCAGCACCCGGAGGTGCTGCTGAGGCAACGCCCTGACTGTAAGGAGGACCATTCATCCTCAGAGAGTGGCCGTGATGCTGCTGCGACAGTCCCACCATCCCTCCCGACTCTCACTCCCAACAGACTTCCCACTGTAAAGCTGAACTCTGCAGCACATCACCTCTCGCCAGACTCTCTCCCGCTGAACTCTCCAGCAAATCACCTCTCGCCAGACTCTCTCCTCACTCTCTCTGGGTCCACTAGAGGTTCCTCAGCCTCTCTTTGCCTTGGTTTTCCCAGCTGTAAAATGGAGCAAAGAGGGCCTATGTACCCACAAAGGTGAGGTTGGAGCGACTCCTCCTACATTAGGGCCTCGAGTGGGGCTTCATGATTGGTTGGTGGAGGTCTCCAAACCCACCCAGTGCCACCGAAGGCTGGGACTGCAGATGCAATGCCACAGGTGTCCTTCCTCAGCCTGGGCAGCTGCACATCATGTGTAAAATGGGGATAATAAGATAATAACAGCCCCTTGCACCTATGTGGCTGTGAGGATTAAACAAGATAAATGTGTAACAGTGCCTGGCTATAGAAATATTTACTCTTGTTATTAAGGGAAGAATATGTGTGGCTAAAAAGGGATCGAAGATGTAAAAGCCAATCCCTCCCCCTCTAGCATATTTAAGGGTAATGTTGAGTTGGTTTGTGGACCATTTGCTGCCTGTTAGAGCTGGAAGGTAGGGACCCCCTCTCAACAGCGATGCTACAAATTATACCCATTGGAGGTCAACCAAAAGACAAAGCTTATTGGCTGGACATGGTGGCTCACACCTGTAATCCTAGCACTTTGGGAGGCCAAGGCAGGCGGATCACTTGAGATCAGGAGTTCGAGACCAGCCTGGCCAACATGGTGAAACCCCATCCCTACTAAAAATACAAAAATTAGCTGGGCGTGGTGGTGCACACCTGTAATCCCAGCTACTCAGGAGGCTGAGGCAGGAGAATCACTAGAACCCAGGAGGTGAAGGTTGCAGTGAGCCGAGATCGCACCACTGTACTCAAACCGAGGCAACAGAGGGAGACGCAATCTCAAAAAAAAGAAAAAAAGACAAAGCTTGTTAATACCAGCATATTGTTAAGGGAATAAAGTAGGCTGCAGAACAACTGGTGTAATATGGTGCCATGTAGGGAAAATTACATGTGTGCATAGGAGAGGGGTCTGCAAGGTTGTGCCCTAAGATGTTAGAGTGGTTCCTTTGCTTTTCTCTTTTATAATTTTGTATTTGACTTTTAAATAAGGACCATAAATCACTTTTATAAAATACATTCTCTCCAGCCCCTACTACTCCTTTAAAGAATAAGAGTGGTTTGCCCAAGAAAGACAGTTTTTTTTTGCTCTGGTTTTCTTGATTCTGACATCAGAGGAAACTCCTTCTCATCCACTTGGGGCTCTGGGTTCAGGGGATTCATTTCAGGCAGATTAAAGTGGTGACCAGGGGCATTCGTGGACACAGGGAGGGACAGGAGCACCATCAGTTTGTCTCACACAACCACTGTCATCCTCACTGAAGGCTGTTGCCTGATCAAAAACAGTATTGGGCCAGGCACAGTGGCTCACACCTGTAATACCACCACTTTGGGAGGCTGAGGTGAGTGGATCACTTGAGGTCAGGAGTTCGAGATCAACCTGGCCAACATGGTGAAACCTTGTCTCTACTAAAAGTTCAAAAATTAGCCAGGCGTGGTGGTGGGTGCCTGTAGTCCCAGCTACTTGGGAGGCTGAGGCAGGAGAATTGCTTGAACCCGAGAGGTAGAGGTTGCAGTGAGCCGAGATGGCACCACCACACTCCAGCCTGGGCGACCAAGGGGGACTCTGTCTTAAAAAAAATATATATATATATGTGTGTGTGTGTGTGTGTGTGTGTGTGTGTGTGTGTCAAAAATGGGGTAGTTTTTAGATCTATAGTAGTTCTAAAAACAAAGGCCATCCAAGCATGACAGATTTACAAGCACTATTGGCTATTCCAGTAGTTACAATGGAGGAGAGAAGCTTTTAGTTAAAACAAACAAACAACACAACAAACCCAGAAACCTTAGGTCAAAACCAAAATTGTCCTCTCAGACACAATCTGGGAATTTTCTCATGACAGTGGGCATTAGCCAACTGACATCAGCAGCAACCATCCGTGTGCACACAGTGGCACCACCTCCTCCCAAAAAGCAGCCTTCATCTATGCCCTCATACAATCGTTGATTATTCTCTTTGGATTGAGGCCTGGAATTATTTCAGTTTCTTCTTGCCAGCATGAGTCTTTCCTTTCTGTATGCTCCTTATCTTCTCTCTTTAATTTGGCAGTTCTGCTTGAAATCTGGGTCTTTCATTAGTAGTAGTTCAATTTGGTTCCAGAACATTCTGTGGTGTGATGCAATGTGACCAGAGCTCACACTTCAGAGCTCTTCGAGGGCCAGTCTTACTGAGCACCTCCCAGTGGCTGCCTGTGTGCTGGGCGCCACTTGTGGTGGGCAGGAGAGAAGAGGGGACACAAAAGGAGACACAGCTCCTTCTTAGAAGCTCAAAGTTGGGGACCAGCTGCCACAGAAGAGTATGTTTAGCATCTGAGACACCAAGATCCAGCGTCACAAGGGTGTTTATTAAGCCTCCTCATCTCTTTCTTTTTCTTTTTTTTTTTTTTTTCCTCAGGCAGTCTTATTCTGTCACCCAGGCTGGAGTGCAGTGGCATGATCTCGGCTCACTGCATGCAACCACCACCTCCCGGGTTTAAGCGATTCTCCTGCCTCAGCCTCCCCAGTAGCTGGGATTACAGGCGCCCACCACCGCACCCAGCTAATTTTTGTGTTTTTAGTAGAGACAGGGTTTCACCATGTTGGTCAGGCTGGTCTCGAACTCCTGACCTCAGATGATTCACCCACCTCGGCCTCCCAGTGTGCTGGGATTACAGGCGTGAGCCACTGCGCCTGGCCTTGCTGTTGCTTCATCTATAGTATGTTTGACTTGATGACCTCCAGTTACCTTAGACAGAGGTTCTCATCTAAGCTCCAACTTTCCATTTCCTTTGTCCTCGTCTTTCCCCTTAACCCCTCCACATTTCTCTCAAAATCACCCCACTTCTAAAAAATACTGTTTATTTTTCTTTTAAATTTCAAATTATCTATACTCATTGAAATAAATCAAAATAGCATAGAATAAGCGAAAAAAATGGATCCCACCCTTCCCCACTCCCATTCCCTAGGGCTAACCATAGTTAACCATTTAATGACTAGGTTTTTTTGTTGTTGTTATTTTTTATTTATTTATTTTGAGACAGAGTCTTACTCTGTCACCCAGGCTGGAGTGCAGTGGTGTGATCTCGGCTCACTGCAACCTCTGCCTCCCAGGTTCAAGCAATTCTCCTGCCTCTGCCTCCTGAGTAGCTGGGATTACAGGTGCCTGCCACCACACCTGGCTAATTTTTGTACTTTTGGTAGAGACAGGGTTTCTCAATGTTAGCCAGGCTGGTCTCGAACTCCTGGCCTCAAGTGATCTGCCCACCTTGGCCTTCCAAAATACTGGGATTAAGGCATGAGCCACCGCACCCAGCCCTCCTGGGCTCTCTTTTCCTTTAGTTGCACTCGCTCCCCGCTCCTGGAGTAGAGGGATTTCCGAGAGACTGTGGGCTCCAGCCTTCACCTAGGCCCAGGACTAGGATGCCTGCCCTAACATTTATCTTTATACCTTAAAGCAAAACAGCTGGACCATAAGCATTCAAGAACAAACTGTGAATAAGGAGAAAGTTCTCCCAGGAAACAAGAGCTTTAGTTCTGTTGGGCCAGCCCTTATATTCCTTAGCTGTTACCAGTCACTGCTTGATTTAATCTCGGCTATCACTTGGCCTGACAGGTCTGCTGCTGGTGCCAGGATGTCTGGGTTTTGAAGCCTGGCTCCATTACATACTTCCTGTGTGACCTTGGGCAACTTACTCAACCTGCCTGTTCCTCAGTTTCCCCAGCTGTATTATGTCAGCATAATAGTTTGTTGTGTGAATTAAATGAGGCAATAACTGGAAATGCTTCAAACATGGTTCCTATCATGAGAAATCCTGCTTTCCGCCTAAATGTGCTGGAAAATTCCTGGTGGTGCAGAACAGGAGACCAGAGCAAAGGAAAGACAGGGTGCAGAAGCCAAAAATTACCTTGGAGAACAAAGCGCATGTTAAGGTTATTTTTGGATTCTAGGTTTATCTCTGCTTGGTCTTCAGTTACCTGCAAGAGATCCATTTAGGGGATTTTTGTTTGTTTTTAACGATAGCTTTATTGAGATATAATTCATATGCCATAAAAGTCACTCTTTTAAAATGTTTCCGGTATATTCACAAGGCTGTGCAGCCTTCCCTGTCCTTGATTCCAGTCTGAGTTTTTAACTGAAGGGGTAAGGAGGACCACGCTTTCCCCAGACCAGAACCGCGGGCCAGGGGGCGATTCCGCTGAGTCACCGCGGGCGCCTGGTGCGCGGCGGCGGAGCCCGGGACCTTCCTTGGCTGCCCCCTAGCGAGGGCTGCAGCGCAGCCTGAGACACCCGCCGGGGCCGCTCCACGGCCGTCGGATTTAGACTGGAAGCTTGGTCCAGGTCCCCAGCTTGATGCGCCCGCGGTGTAGGAGACCAGCCCGACTCGGGCTTCCCCTGAGCCCCTGGACTCTTGACTCCAGCAGGGGCTGGGTAATGAACGTCAGCTCCCCTTTCCCAAAGGGGTTGCTCTGTTGGGAAGGCACCCATTTGATACAGTAGCATAGAGATGGGTTTTAGCATCAAAATATCAGAATTCAAGCCTTGCTCTCTGCTTACTAGCTGTGTGACCCTAAAAAGGTTTCTGAACGTCTCTGAGCTTCAGTTTCCTCATCATTCCTTCTCACGGGGTGGTTGTGAGCATTACAGAGATCCTCTCTGTGAAGCCCCTGTGAGTGGCTCATCCTGAGGGCTGAAATAAACATGTTATTAATAATCCAAAACTGGCAAGGGGTGTTGACTGGTCCCCCTCCCTTGCCTAAGGAGCTTTCTAGAACCTGAGTTATCATTACCAAACTGTACTGCCTTGAGTAAGAAAGTTAGAAGGAATGGGAAGGATGGTGGCAGGTGGAGGAAGGCGGATTGGTCATCACCTCCTTGCAGCAAGAAACAGCCCCAGATCGTGGGAAACCTACAGACCTGCTAGACAGACTAGGAGCAAAAGCTGGGGCTTTAAGAATCCCCAGGGAGGTTCTCCTGAGAGAGTAGCCAGTTGGATTTTGTAAGCAGAGATTTGGTTGGGGAGGAGATGACGACGTAGGGAGCAGAGGGGCAAAGCTGTCGGGAATCCTGCCTTGAGGGCAGGGATGTGTGTTGGGGGGAGTTGGGTCACTGGGGCTCGGTGGCCTTGGGCAAGTTTCTACCTCTCAGGTCCTTTACCCACCTAGGGTCTCCATCCTGCCCACCTCACAGGTTACAGTAAGCCTGGATGCACTGTCATGGGCAGGTGCCCAGGAAAATGGCAGACATGTTCCAAACAGCACGCAGCATTCCCCAGTGATGCCCAGGGTCACCTTGGAGGTGGGCGAGATGCCTGGGGTTTCTCGTCCACCCCACAACACCTCAGGGGACAGCCAAAGCTGTCCCTTCAGGTAAGCTGCACAGAAGATGTGAACTCTGCTGCGAAGGCTCTATTCTTTGGGAGCAAAAGGGACCCAGGGTCTCACCTGCACATCCCTGTCCCTGAGGGCCTAGGGGTTCTTGGAGGCCCAGCCTTGGCAAAATGAGGAAGAAGGTGAAGGTTGTCTGGGCCCCTGCCAGGCTCCTTCCTCGGCCACGCACTCCCCTTCCTGCACACACACCCTTCTCCCTCCACCCCATCTCCATTGTTGTCAGAAAAGTCACAATAAAAAGGTCCATATTGTCTAGTTCCCATACTTTTAATTTTTAAAATTTTATTTATTTATTTATTTATTTATTTATTTATTTATTTTTTGAGACAGAGTCTTACTCTGTCACCCAGGCTGGAGTTCAGTGGCATGATCTAGGCTCACTGCAACCTCTCCCTCCTGGGTTCAAGTGATTCTCATGCCTCAGCCTCCCGAGTAGCTGAGATTACAGATATGTGCCACCATGCCCAGCTAATTTTTGTATTTTTAGTAGAGACGGGGTTTCACCATGTTGGCCAGGCTGGTCTCGAACTCCTGGCCTCAAGTGATCTGCCTGCCTGAGCCTCCCGAAGTGCTGGGATTTCAGGTGTGAGCCACCGCACTCGGCTCCACACTTTTCACTTACTAAAAGACTGTGGTGTCCATCAATGGATGAATGAATAAACCAATGTGGACTATCCCTCCCATTACCCAAGGAATGAAGCACGGAGCTGTGCCAAGATCTGGATTCACAGTGAAAGAAGCCAGTCACCAAAAGCCACGTGCTGTGTGACTTCCCTTATACGAAATATCCAGAAGAGATACATCCATGGTGACAGAAAGTAGATGAGCAGCTGGGGACTGGCGAAGGGGAGAAGGGGGAGCAGCTGTCTATGAGGTCCAGCCTTTCTTCTGGGTTTGGTGAGAATGTTTTGGAACTAGATAGAGGTGATAGTTGTACAACATTGTGAATGTACTAAATGTCACTGAATCATGCATTTTAAATCATTCTTTACGTTGCATGAATTTTAAGTCAATCAAAAATAGTTGTTTGAAAAGAGAAAAGCCTATGGGTAGCAGCAGCAGTGATTGGATTCATGATTCGATTCCATGGCTCATCCCTCCCCTGCCTCACCCCCTCGCCCTCCGACGTCTTCTTCTTTTACTCTGAACTGTTATCTTTGTTCTCATCTCTCTCTCTCTCTCTCTCTCAATCCTGCAGACACTTTTCCCTTTCTTTGTCTGCCCCCACCCTCCAGATTTCCGTGTCTCCAGTGTCTCCCTACGAGGCATGAATTGAGGCTGGGAGGGTGTGATTCTGAAGAAGGCACCAACAGTGACTCAGCTAGCCCCTTCCCCCACCCCGCGCCCCGGGCCTCAATTTAGCTAAAAAACCACAGGGACGGACTCAGGAGGCAATACCTTTCCAAGGGTCCCTAAAAAATGTCCCATTTTAGTGTCCAGGTTTCACTCAACTTTAGTGCCTCCCCTAAAATGTGTTCCTTACCTCCCACCCCACTGCATCTAAGTCACTGCCTGAGAAAACAGGATTGAGGAAAGGAGAAAGGAAGAGAGAGAGAGAGAGGAGGAGAGAGAGAGAGAGGGAGGAAGGCTGATGGATTTAGAAAAGAAGAAAACAAGTGGTCTGAGGAAAACAGCCTTGGTGTGTTTATTTTCCTGTCTGTGTATCACTTCTCGGCCTTTTGGCTAAGATCAAGTGTATTTTCCTGTCTGTGTGTCTCGCTTAGATTACAGGGATCTGTGGGTGATGACACGTCTGGTCCAGGCTGCGTAGTCACCTCAAGGGCAAGCTTATTTATGTGTTTTTCAATTCACTATCTTTGCATGGGAGTCCCAGGCCAAGAGGCACAGCTGTGCCATTTGTCTGTTGGTTTAGATATCCTTTATCCAGTTCTTCCAGAGAAATCATCCTGCCCTTCTGGAGGAGGTGGGCAGCAGGGGTCAGAGATGGGAGGGAAAGGAAGGAGCCAGGTCCTTGGCTAGGATGCCAGGGTCCCCTGCCTCTCACCTGGCCTGGGCTGGAGGCCTCCTGCTGTCCTGTCACTGATCACTACCCCGCCCCAGGCTCCTGAGTTAGAAGACACAGGCTAAAATAGAGTATTTCTTCATTGAAAAACCCATACAAAATAAAGGTTCATAAAAAATAAAAATTTAGACCGGGTGCTGTGGCTCACACCTGTGATCCCAGCACTTTGGGAGGCCAAGGCAGGTGGATCGCTTGAGCCCTGGAGTTCATGACCAGCCTGGGCAACATAGTGAAACCCCATCTCTACAAAAAATACAAAAAATTAGCCAGGCATGGTGGTGCATACCTGTGGTCCCAGCTTCTCAGCCTATGGACCCACATAGAATACAATGTCAGCATAAGAAGGGAGCCCTGGGGTCACCAAATGGTTTGGGCGGCAAAGAACCTGAAGGTTGAGAGAAGTGGCTTGGTTACCCAGCTGTTGGATGTGAGACCTGGCCACTGCTTCTTCCATACCCTAGACCTGCACCCTGACATCTCAGGTAAAAATTTGGGGGATGTTTTATGGTCCAGGATGAAGGAACGGGCAGTGAGGGGCAGCGGAGCATCACTTTGCATTTCTGTCTGCCTCGTACTGGCTGTGTGACCTGGGGCAGGTAACTTCCCAGACTCCTGGGAATCATAACACCTATGATGATGATGATGATGATGACACCTACCTCAAGGATTGCCCTGAAGGGTCACAGAGATGCCTGCAAGGCACCTGCATGGAGCAAGCGCCCCTTCTCTGGCAGGTGCTGGGTGAGCACTACCTGCTGCCAGGCCCTGGGGCTATGGCACTGCGTGACCCTGCAAGTCCTACCTGGCGAAGCTGTCGTTCTTGTGCTCAGTCAGTGTTGGTTGTAAGACTGAGAAGAGTCACTTCATTTTGCTCTCCAGGGACATCTTTCTGGGTCCTATTTTCTGCCTAAGTCAAGTAGCGCCTCAAGGATGCTCCTGAAAATGGGCTTGTCTTTCTTAACATGGCAGGTAGGTCCCAAAGCATTAGCATGGGGCAGCTGACCTAGCCCAGCCAATGCAGTGCAGTGACTCTTGCAACCGAGTCTGATCAGAAGGTCCATGAACCTACGAGCATTTCCTGTCCCGGGATCAGGGTGGAGGCTGAGCCTCCCTGCTTAGAGATTCTTCCCATGCATTCCACTTTTTTCCCCAAAAGAAAATATTGACCCTTGAGAGGCACACAGTTTATTTATTTTGCATAGTAAATAGTAGCCTGTATTTTAAGGATGAGTTGATTTCTGCATTTTAAGGATGACCCTGTAGGTCATCAGCCTTCTATTGGTGCATCTGACTCTCTCTAGCCCTGCAGGGATGGTGGAGGGGGAGGGGAAGGAGGGATCTTTATTGGAAACCAGGACAGTGAGACTCATTGCCCTGTCATCTGCTCTGTGGTGCTGAATGAGGCAGCCCAACAGTGAAACACCCTGAGCGAGCATCCCCAGCCTCCAAAACAGTGGCGCATTGCCCTGAGTCCTGGGAATGACCTTTGATGCTCCTGCTCCTGACTTGGAACCCATGGAAACCTCTAGAAGCAGCTGAGGAAAACCCAACATGAAAAGCAGAACTCCACACTGAGAATATAGGAGGTGATCAGAACATACAATGATTCTTGCTAAGACTGATTCACAGTTTTTCTTTTTTTTCGATCGAAGAAATACTGGAGAAGCCTAAAGAAGGAGTCTAAAAACTCTGGCACGTGGGCCAAAACTGTCGTTGAGCTGAGAATGATTTTCACATTTTTAAGTGGTTGAAAAATGAAATAAAATAAGATGATGTTTTGTGACACATGAAAGCTATGTGAAATTCAAATTCTAATATCTATAAATAGTGTTTTATCAGAACACAGTCATGCTCATTTATTTATCCTCGATGGCTGCTTTCCCGCTACAATTACGTTGAGCAGTTACAACAGAGACCACGTGGCCCACAAAGCCTTACAATATTTACTATCTGGCCCTTTCCAGAAAAAAATGTGCTGACTCTTGACCTTGACCTCAGCAATTTGGGAGTCCGAGGCAGGCGGATCGCTGAGCTCTGGAGTTCATGACCAGCCTGGGCAACATAGTAAGACTCCATCTCTAAAAAAATACAAAACATTAGCCAGGCATGGTGGTGCACACCTGTGGTCCTAGCCACTCGGGAGACTGAGGTGGGAGGATCGCCTGAGCCCAGGAAATCGAGGCTGCAGTGAGCTGTGATGGCACCACTGCACCTCAGCCTGGGCGACAGAGCAAGACCTTGTCTCCCAATAAATAAATAATGCAAAGTAAAATAAATAAAATCATATAAAAAGGAATCAATTTAAAATTATAATGAAAGCTGGCCGGGCGTGGTGGCTCATGCCTGTAATCCCAGCACTTTGGGAGGCTGAGGTGGGTGGATCACAAGGCCAGGAGATCGAGACCATCTTGGCTAACACGGTGAAACCCCGTCTCTACTAAAAATACAAAAAAAAATTAGCCGGGCACAGTGGCGGGCGCCTGTAGTCCCAGCTACTCGGGAGGCTGAGGCAGGAGAATGTCTTGAACCCGGGAGGTGGAGCTTGCAGTGAGCCGAGATCGTGCCACTGCAGTCCAGCCTGGGCGAAAGAGCGAGACTCTGCCTCAAAAAAACAAAAACAAAAACAAAAACAAATTATAATGAAAGCCAAGGGGCATAGTAGAACAAATTTTCTAGAGCTCATTAAGTCAAATGAGTCACCAGTTAGTAAAACGCAGTCAGGGGGAAGAGAGGGCAGGATTCTTTGAAGCAGCAGCTCTCCTAAAAACAACCCACCCTTGTCCAGCTGCCTTCCCTCCTGAGGGTGTTCCCTTTGACTGTGTGACCCCCACCCCCTATTTCCCAACCATCCAAGCCCACCTCTAGCATAATACGAGCTTTTAATCCCTCTCCCTGACCCCAACCCGATTTTGAAGCCCAGTCTAGTATTTTCTCAAATACACTTCTTGGCTCCATTCCTTCCTTTCCATCACCTCTGCCTTTTCACTGCATGCTTGGACCACTGCAGTCAGCTCCCTACGAACAGTTGCTCCCTACCCATCCAATCGGCCCCGCCTGCTGCTGCCAAATTCACCGAGGGCACCTCTGTGGTGCTGCCTGTGGACAAAGTCCAAGCCAGCCACCTCACCCACCTACAGGTGAGTGGGGAGCAGCCAGCATGTCCAGTGGTTTACCCCATCGCCACAGACTTGGTGATGTGTCGATGTGCAGAGAAGGGGTGTTGGCAGGCACAACACAAGCAACCCCGCCCCACGTGAGATCTAAGATGGGCGTGCTGGGAGCCACCTCTGAGAATCCAACAGAAGGCAGAGGGGAGAACGGCTCACACGGCACAAACACTCCTTCCTTTTTTTTTTTTTTCTTTTTTTTTTCTTTTTTCCTTTTTGAAAGGAGTCTCACTCTATTGCCCAGGCAGGAGTGCAGTGGTGCAATCTCAGCTCACTGCAACCTCCGCCTCCTAGGTTCAAGCGATTCTCCAGCCTCAGCTTCCCAAGTAGCTGGGATTACAGGTACGCTCCACCATGCCCGGCTAATTTTTGTGTTTTTAGTAGAGACGGGGTTTCCCTATGTTGGCCAGGCTGGTCTTGAGCTCCTGACCTCAGGTGATCTGCCTGCCTTGGCCTCCCAAAGTGCTGGGATTACAGGTGTGAGCCATGGGGCCTAGCCTCCTTCCATTTAAATGTATGCCTAATTTGCCCATTGAGAACGGCTGAGATGCATTTTAAGTGGCCAGGGTCTACTTAGAGTTAGTGCTCATGACCAGGCCCAGGCCAAGCCTGGCTGGCCAGATGGTGCCTTTGACCTGCTCTGTCTCTGTGCAAAGGAATGAGCTGAAGGATGGGGGTGCAGTGTGTGGGCAGTGGGCTGGGGCTGGCAGGACTCAGTGACTAAGGGAAGAGAACTTTCCTCACTACCAGCCTGTCTTTTCAGGGCACCGCGGGGGGCTTTGGGACTTGGTGATGAACACAGCACAGAGAGCTGTCCAGCATGCGGGTCCCTGGCTTCTCACACTTCCCAGGCTCCTTCAGAGGCTCTCTCCAAAGGGAGCTGCTCTCTCTAGAACCCACGAATTTAGAATATAGGCAAACACTGCATTGGGGACCACTGACCTCAAACATAGAGACCAGAGCAAATGGGGCTCATCACGTGAAACTCATCTTGAACTCTAGCAGCTTCTTTTATATATATATATATATATTTTATTATTATTATACTTTAAGTTCTAGGGTACATGTGCACAACATGCAGGTTTGTTACATATGTATACATGTGCCATGTTGGTGTGCTGCACCCATTAATTCATCATTTATATTAGGTATATCTCCTAATGCTATCCCTCCCCACTACCCCCACCCCACAACAGGCCCCAGTGTGTGATGTTCCCCTTCCTGTGTCCAAGTGTTCTCATTGTTCAATTCCCACCTATGAGTGAGAACATGCTGTGTTTGGTTTTTTTGTCCTTGCGATAGTTTGCTGAGAATGATGGTTTCCAGCTTCATCCATGTCCCTACAAAGGACATGAACTCATCATTTTTTATGGCTACATAGTATTCCATGGTATATATGTGCCAAATTTTCTTAATCCAGTCTATCATTGTTGGACATTTGGGTTGGTTCCAAGTCTTTGCTATTGTGAATAGTGCTGCAATAAACATACGTGTGCATGTGTCTTTATAACAGCATGATTTATATTCCTTTGGTTATATACCCAGTAATGGGATGGCTGGGTCAAATGGTATTTCTAGTTCTAGATCCCTGAGGAATCGCCACACTGTCTTCCACAATGGTTGAACTAGTTTACAGTCCCACCAACAGTGTAAAAGTGTTCCTATTTCTCCACATCCTCTCCAGCAGCTGTTGTTTCCTGACTTTTTAATGATCGCCATTCTAACTAGTGTGAGATGGTATCTCATGGTGGTTTTGATTTGCATTTCTCTGATGGCCAGTGATGATGAGCATTTTTTCACATGTCTGTTGGCGAACTCTAGCAGCTTCTTTTCACAAGTTCATGGAGAGAGGTTTCCCACTGAGGGAATCACATCTGTCTGATCAAAAGAGGCTTGGGAAATGGCTCTCCTGTTCATTCCCTGGAAACCTCTGATGGAACCACTGCCACTGTGGCAGCCCCAGCACTGGCACCCCAGCCATGATTGGTGCCCCAGCCACATCTCTGCTGTGAGCCCCAGAGCCCTGGTTAATTAATCATCCACGTGTTGATGGGGAGAGGCCCATTCACAAAAGCGACATAAAGCCCAGGGAGACGTGGCCGTGGCAAGAAGGGTGTGGGACTACATTCCGCCCCCAACTGAGAGATTCAGAAACCAGAAAAAAATGGAAAAACATACTGTGCTCTTGGGTGGGAAAACTAAATATCATGAAGGGAGCAATTTTTAAAGTTTTGGCCTATAATACAATTCCAGCCGAAATCCCAATGGAACTTTGAGAATTTGCAGGAAAAAAAAAATTTCTAAAGTACATCTGGAAGACAAACTTACAAGAAGGTCAAATAATTTTGAAAAAGAAAATGATATCTAAGCCCACCTAGAAAATAAGACTTGAGATCCAAAGCTAAATCAGGAGGCTCTAGCAAAATTGACAGATAAGCAGGACAGAGTGCATGGTGCATTCACCTGGGGAAGAGGGCAGATTGCTCTACAAATAGGCCTGGGTCCACTGACTTTAGCTGTTATATTTGGGGAGAAACTTTTCAACCTCACTCCATCTTAAACCTAAAAATATTCCAGATGAATTAATAAATATAAAAAATTAGACCACTAAAAATGTAGAAGAAAATGGATGATCTTTCTATACCATAGAGCAATGGAATAAATCACAAAGGAAAACAGATTTGACTATATAAAACTTAAACCCTGCCCATCAAAAACCATCAGAAACCAAAATAAAAGGCAACCAACTGGAGAAGATAGTTGCCACAAATATGATCAAGGGTTAATGTTATTCATAAATTAAGAGCCCACACAAGTCATTAGAATAAGCACTGAGACCTGAACAGACAAGCAAAAAGAATGACAGTGGGTCGGCGCGGCGGCTCATGCCTGTAATCCCAGCACTTTGGAAGGCTGAAGCAGGCGGATCACTTGATCCCAGGAGTTCCAACACCAGCCTGAGCAACATGGTGAAACCCTGCCTCTACAAAAGTCATAAATATTAGCCGGGTGTGATGGCACACGCCTGTAGTCCCAGCTACTCAGGAGGCTGAGGTGGGTGGATCACTTGAGCCCGGGAGGTAGAGTCTGCAGTGAGCCAAGATCACACCACTGCACTCCAGCTGGAGCAACAGAGTGAGACCCTGACTTAAAAGAAAAAAAAAAAAAAAAGAGGAGAAAAATGCTGATCTCACTAGTAATTAAAACATCAGGCCAGGCGCAGTGGCTCACACCTTTAGTCCCAGCACTCTGGGAGGCTGAGGCAGGCAGATCACTTGAGATCAGGAATTCTAGACCAGCTTGGCCAACATGGTGAAATCCCGTCTCTACAAAAAATACAAAAATTCGCCAGGCGTGGTGGCACATGCCTGTGATCCCAGCTACTCGGGAGGCTGAGACAGGAGAATTGCTTGAACACGGGAGGCAGAGGTTGCAGTAAGCTGAGATCGTACCATTCCAGTCCAGCCTGGGCGACAGAGCGAGACTCTGTCCCAGAAAAAATTAAAACATCACATATTTAAACAACACTAGGATATCATTTTAAAAAACATTAATAGACTGTTTTTTAGAGCACTTTTAGGTTCACAGTGAAACTGAGTGGAAGGTACAGAGACTTCCCGTATGTTCCCTGCCCTCCACGTACAGCCTCCCCCACTGCCAACGTCCTGCACCAGAGTGGTACACTTGTTACAACCAATGAATCCTCATTAACATATCATTATCACCCAAGTTCATAGTTTATATTAGTAAAACATTATCTTTCATCTATAAGCACAAAAATTTTTTGGCATTTATTTAGGTGTATGATTAACTCAGTGTTGACAAGACTCACACTTCATACCCACTTGCACCACATCTGAGAAGCAATTGGTGTCTACAGCCGCAACACCCTCAACAAGCCCGATCTTGTTTGAAAAGCAGTTGGTGATGCTTCTCAAAATTCTATGGACAAAGTCAGCCGGGCATGGTGGCTCATGCCTGTAATCCCTAAACTTTGGGAGGCCGAGGCAGGCAGATCACCTGAGGTCTGGTGAAACCCTGTCTCTACTAAAAATGCAAAAATTACCCAGGCATGGTGGCTGGGGCCTGTAATCCCAGCTACTCGGGAGGCTGAGGCAGGAGAATCGCTTGAAGCAAGGAGGCAGAGGTTTCAGTGAGCCAAGATTGCACCACTGCACTCCAGCCTGGGTGAGAAGAGTGAAACTCCATCTAAAAAAAAAAAAATTATGGACAAAGTTTTTCAAAAAGATGTTTAATGCGACTTTATTTGTAATATTGGAACATCTGAGGCCATTTCAGTGCTATTAGGGGATGGTTAGGAAAATATGGTACATATGTGGAAAGGAACATTTGGTAGTTACTGCCCCTGATGTTTACAAAGGCTTTTAGTGACCAACAAATGCTCATGCTATAATCTTATGTGAAAAAAGCAAGTAGCATAATTGCAACTATATTTTTAATGCATAGAATAAAAGGCTAGAAGGAAATATCACAGATCCTTGACATACATTCCCAAACCTTTGTAAATCCGCGGATTCATGAAAACAGACACGTTTGCACAAGTGCCTGATCTTTTCTGTTATACATTCATTAGAAGTCAAGCCCTGGTGCCACAAAGTATCTGCCTTTTCAAATGTGATCAGAATGTTCTCTTTTGCTTCAAGGCCATTTTTCACGAAGCAGTGGCATTTTTGCCTCTTCATCAGAGTCACCGTGTGCCCTGGAGGACTGAGAACAGCAGAGCCGTTTTAGGATGGGACAGGGCAGCCAGGAGGATTGGGCTCACTCCCTACTAAGTGCCTCACTCCCGTACAGCCCCCATAGAGGAAGAGGGGTTCAAATTTATTCCTCAGCCAGATGGCATGTGCCGCCTGTCCTGGAATTTCACATCACTTATGATGGACCAAAATTCCAAAAGCTGAATCCATGATTGTCAAAGTCTGGTATGGCAGGATGTCAACAGTAATCGTTTCTGGGCAGAGGGATGATTTTCTCTTCCGATCTTGCTTTGTATAAATACATTTTCTATAATAAGATTGTATTACTTTTCTCATCAAGAAATAGCAAGTACTGTTTTACTCAAAATATGAATAGAGCCAGGCATGGTGGCAGCTTATGCCTGTAATCCCAACACTTTGAGAGGCGGATATGGGAGGATCACTTTAGCCCAGGAGTTTGAGACCAGCCTGGGCAACATAGTGAGACCCCCCGTCCCCACTCCCCGAAAGAAAACCCACAAAGCATTTATCCTGGATTATTCACAGAGGCCAAAAAAAAAAAAAAATTCAGGCCTCCTATAGCCATGAGCTATGAATATGAAAATATGCAAATGTGTAAGAAAAGCCAGCACATCCGATTTTTACTTTTACTGTCACACCTCTGTCCACCATGTTCCAAGAGAAGAAACTTGGTCATTGAAAGGAATAGATCAAATCCAAAGAACAAAACCACTGTGCTCATTGAACTTCTTAGTGTTCACAAAGCTTTAGCTGCAGGTTGAATGGGGCAACCCGAATTGGCTGGCTCACCTGGGCTGCAGGGAGCAGAGATCGCGACACTGCACTCCAGCCTGGGCAACAAAGCGAGACTCTATCTCAAAAAAAAAAAGTTCATAAATTCAAAGTTATGAATTATTTTTAAAATAATAATAATTCACAATAAAGTTGAGGACAAAGTGTGAGTAAATGGTGGTTTCTATCCAGCTCTGTTGAGCTGAAGTGGCATCTCCCTGCTGGGGCTTTTGGGGAAGAAGGGTGTGTGTTGCTCTTCAGATCCCAAGCCTCATGCCCCTACTGGGCCCTGTGGGGTGCTTCTCAGCCCACCAGGAGAGCCACCGTTGGAACGCACACGTGGGGGACCTGGTGGGTGCCGGTGTGGTGAATGGGGGCCACAGCCTGACTCCAGGAAGCCAGCAAACTCGGAGCTGGAGGAGTCAGGACACCCCCGATGAGTCAAGAGTTGGTTTTGCTGCCAGTTGACATCTGATTGAACCATCTCTTCACTTCTCCGTGCCTCACCTTCCTTACCAGACAGGCTCTGCTGATGCTGTCCCTCTCCTGTTCAGTCGTGCCCTCACCGTTAAAGAGAAAGAGCAAATTGCTAGGCAGCAGCATTGATTTTTTTAATGAAGTGGAAAGAGAGCTGGGAATAACAAGTCGGGCCCACCTCACCTGCCTCACCTGGTGGGTTTATTTGTTTTGTTTTTTTTTTGTTGTTTTGAGACAGAGTTTCACCCTGTCACCCAGGCTGGAGTGCAGTGGTGTAATCTCAGCTCACTGCAACCTCCACCTGCCAGGTTCAATTGATTCTCCTGCCTCAGCCTCCCCAGTAGCTGGGATTACAGGCACCTGCCACATGCCTGGCTGATTATTGTATTTTTAGTAGAGATGGGGTTTTACCATGTTGGCCAGGCTGGTCTCGATCCCCTGACCTCAGGTGATCCACCCACCTCGGCCTCCCAAAGTGCTGGGATCACAGGCGTGAGCCACCATGCCTGGCCGTCACCTGGTGGTGTTGAATATGAACTGCTGCGGTGTTGGTAAATTAAGCAAGCAGATAGACGTAAATAACGCTTGGGCAGGAATATGGAGCACGGGATGAGGATGGGCGGCCAACTGTTAGAGAGGGTAGCAGGGAGGCTGAGATCTGCCTGCCATGAACTGGGAGGAGAGGCTCCTCTCTCTCTTCACCCCCACTCTGCCCCCCAACACTCCTCAGAACTTATCCTCTCCTCTTCTTTCCCCAGGTGAGCTTTGAACCAGGATGGCTGAGCCCCGCCAGGAGTTCGAAGTGATGGAAGATCACGCTGGGACGTACGGGTTGGGGGACAGGAAAGATCAGGGGGGCTACACCATGCACCAAGACCAAGAGGGTGACACGGACGCTGGCCTGAAAGGTTAGTGGACAGCCATGCACAGCAGGCCCAGATCACTGCAAGCCAAGGGGTGGCGGGAACAGTTTGCATCCAGAATTGCAAAGAAATTTTAAATACATTATTGTCTTAGACTGTCAGTAAATTAAAGCCTCATTAATTTGAGTGAGCCAAGATAACTCAAGCAGTGAGATAATGGCCAGACACGGTGGCTCACGCCTGTAATCCCAGCACTTTGGAAGGCCCAGGCAGGAGGATCCCTTGAGGCCAGGAATTTGAGACCGGCCTGGGCAACATAGCAAGACCCCGTCTCTAAAATAATTTAAAAATTAGCCAGGTGTTGTGGTGCACGTCTATAGTCCTAGCTACTCAGGATGCTGAGGCAGAAGGATCACTTGAGCCCAGGAGTTCAAGGTTGCAGTAAGCTGTGATTATAAAACTGCACTCCAGCCTGAGCAACAGAGCAAGACCCTGTCAAAAAAAAAAAGAAAAGAAAAAAGAAAGAAAGAAATTTACCTTGAGTTACCCACATGAGTGAATGTAGGGACAGAGATTTTAGGGCCTTAACAATCTCTCAAATACAGGGTACTTTTTGAGGCATTAGCCACACCTGTTAGCTTATAAATCGGTGGTATTGATTAGCATGTAAAATATGTGACTTTAAACATTGCTTTTTATCTCTTACTTAGATCAGGCCTGAGTGGCCTCTCTTTAGCAAGAGTTGGTTAGCCCTGGGATTCTTACTGTAGCCACATTAATAAACAACATCGACTTCTAAACATTCTATAATACCATCTTTTGGCCAAATTGACTTCGCCTCTTCCTCTCTCTTTCCAAATGAAATGTGTTTCATTTCACTGTCAGACCACATGGTTGGGGACCCCACAGAGCACACAGCCCTCCCTCTGCCTTCCCATGCTGGCCCTTCACCCACTGCTGGAGTGCCAGGTTGGTCCAAGGGTTGGACCAAGTTGTCTGAGGTTGTCTCAAGGTTGGTCCAGGCTGTCTCCGTGCTGGGTTGTGCTACAAAGAGCCCTTCTTTCCATGGGTGTGGCTGGCAGTGAGTGCTCACAGCAACAGCCCACAGTGCAGCCCGAGGGCAAGATGGACTCAGTCCCTGCCTCCATACCCATTTCTAAGGAGGCAAAATGGCAAACACTCTACTTTTCTCTTTTAATGCTAAAAATAAGAAAACACCTTGCAGCCCAGGGTATGGGTAGTGCGTGGAAGCCGTGGAATTCCGAGGTGGGAAGTGACCTCTGCTGGATATGTCTATTCAGGAAGATTGCTGGAGTGGGTGGGGTCTCTGGGAGGTCCCCTGGGTGTGGGAAGCTGGGACCACCAGCTTTCTCGCACAGGGAGTGGCCATCCCAGCTTGGAGAGGTTCCAGGACTGGTTGGGAGGCACGTTTCAGATTTCTATCTGTTGAATCAGCGAAGATATTGGATTATGAGGAATTTGGGAATTAGGAAAGTGGGTGCAGGTGGGTTGGGGGTAGGTGAAGGAAGACATGGGCGTATTGGGGGAGCGGGGGCTGCTCAGAGGTGTTCCAGAAGCTCTGGGTGAGGAGGTGAGAGGGACCGGGGAATGCAGCTCGGCCCAGCCTCCCTGCCTGAGGTCAGCCATCACGTGGTGATGGCAAGATGGAAATGTGCTTTCTGACTGCTCCAGCCAGTGCTGCCAGATTCAGCTCCCCAGGGAGGGCACCTGAGAGGCTCCAAGCCAGGAGATCTGTTTTCTCCTTTGTTTTTTTTGTTTTGTTTTGTTTTGTTTTATTATACTTTAAGTTCTAGGGTACATGTGCACAACGTGCAGGTTTGTTACATATGTATACATGTGCCATGTTGGTGTGCTGCACCCATCAACTTGTCATTTACATTAGGTATATCTCCTAATGCTATCCCTCCCCCCTCCCCCCACCCCCTGTTTTCTCCTTTGAATCCTTCTTAGAGGCCGGGCGCGGTGGCTCACGCCTGTAATCCCAGCACTTTGGGAGGCTGCGGCAGGAGGATCGCTTGAGCCCAGGAGTTCCAGACCAGCCTGGGCAACATAGTGAGACCTCGTCTCTACAGATAATAATTTTAAAAATTATCCGGGCATAGTGGCATGCACCTATAGTCCCAGCTACTCAAGAGGCAGAGGCAGGAGGATCACTTGAGCCCAGGAGGCGGAGGTTGCCATGAGCCAAGATCCCACCACTGCACTCCAGCCTGGGCGACAGAGACCCCCATGTCAAATAATAATAATAATAATAAATAAATCCTTCTCAGTCCCTTCCTCACTGTGTCCCCCTCTACTGAATTTTTCCACCTCCTCTCCCACTTCCCCCACTCCTGCTTTCCCTCTCCTTCTCTCCCCACTCCATCTTTTTCTTTCTCTGCTGTTTCTCGTCCCTCCCTCCTCTCCATCCCGCAACGCTGCCTACCCTGTCCCTGCCCCACCCTGATGCTCAGGATGTGTGAAGTGAGGGGTGGTAGCCCCCAAGACCTCAACCCCGAAGGTTAGCCTGTTGAAACCACTTTCTCCCAGCTGCCCCCCTGGCAGTTGGTGCTGCTGGGGGAAACTGGGATTGGGGGCCAGATTTTGCCTCTTTTCCTGACAAAGAGAGATGAAGAGTTCTCTCACCAGGTGCCTGGGACTGGGGTGTGGGTGTCCCAGCCTATCCCAGCGCATCTGTTCTGCATCATGATTAATAGTGCTGCTTCAGCCGGGCGCGGTGGCTCACACCTGTAATCCCAGCACTTTGGGAGGCTAAGGTGGGCAGATCACGAGGTCAGGAGTTCGAGACCAGCCTGGCCAACATGGTGAAACCTCGTCTCTACTAAAAATACAAAAATTAACCAGATGTGGTGGTGGGCGCCTGTAGTCCCAGCTACTTGGGAGGCTGAGGCAGGAGAATCACTTGAATCTGGGAAGCAGAGGTTGCAGTGAGCCAAGATCATGCCACTGCACTCCAGCCTGGGTGACAGAGCGAGACTCCATCCTAAAAAAAAAGGAGTTTTGCTCTGTCGCCCAGGCTGGAGTGTAGTGGCGCCATCTCGGCTCACCGCAACCTGCGCCTCCCGGGTGCAAGCGATTCTCCTGCCTCAGCCTCCCAAGTAGCTAGGATTACAGGCGCCTACCACCACGCCCGGCCAGTTTTTGTATTTTTAGAAGAGACGGGGTTTCACCCTGTTGGCCAGGCTCGTCTGGGACTCCTGACCTCAGGTAATCCGCCCACCTCAGCCTCCCAAAGTGCTGGGATTGCAGGCATGAGCCACCGTGCCCAGTCAACTCCTTCTCAAAAAAAAAAAAATAGTGCTGCTTTCTCTTTCAAGTGTCCTGATTTGGGTGATAGTAAATGCCACTCTACTTATAAGGGTTCTACCTCAGAATGCTAATTGGGACATTTTTGTAGCACTCTACTGTTGGCAGCAGGTGATGCTCACAACAGCCCGTGAGGGTGAATGACGTCCGCTTCACAGATGACAAAGGAGCCTCATGCTCAGACCGTGGGCTGCCAGAGCAGGGCCATGGCTGCAGCCCCACATGGACCATATTTCCCCCTTGTCACTCTTTCCACCAAGCCCCCTTGGAACTTCAGTTATTAAACTCTCTTGGGTGGAATCCAAGTTAGAATCACAACATGTGCCTCATATGGATTGTGCCAGTGAAAAATGACATTCTATTTAGAGGCAGGGCAGCCTGGCTTAGAGTCAGTTTAAAATATGTATTATGCTGCAACAAATGTACCATGATCCTGTAAGATGTTCACAACAAGGGAACTGGATGTGGGGTATACTGTCTGTACTAACTTCACAAGTTTTCTGTAAATCTAAAACTGTTCCAAAATAACAAGTTCGTTTAAAATTAACTCCAGGAGACCAGGTACGGTAGCTAATGCCCATAATCCCAGCACTTCGGAAGGCTGAGGCAGGTGGATTGCTTGAGCCCAGGAGTTTGAGACGAGCCTGGGCAACATGGTGAAATCCTGTCTCTAAAAAAAAATCACAAAAATTAGCCAGGTGTGGTGGCGCATTCCTGTAGTCCCAGCTACTTGCGGGGCTGAGGTGGGAGAATCATCTGAGCCCAGGAGTTTGAGGCTGCAGTGAGCTGTGATTGTACCACTGCACTCCAACCTGGGCAACAGAGCAAGACCCTGTCTCAAAAAACAAAAATGAAATAAAGTCCAGGAAAGAAGTAGGTTTTACCACTCTTATTTTCTGAAGAGAAAACTAAATTTAATGTGTAAAGTGAGGACAAGTTCACCAAGTTAGTGTTTGAGTTGCCTAAAATATGTTTGCTAAAACTATTCAAAGCTTTCACATAAAACATGATCAGAAGTTCTATGCCAAAACATATGTGTGTATATATATATGCACTATATATACTGTATATAAAAATGCAAAATCTAAATTGCCAACCTTTTTGAAATTGCTCTGAAAGGAAAGCATTTCAAGATAATTTGCTTACCCAAAGAATATACTTTCCAAGAAAGCAAGTAATACTTAAGGTGTTCATAATCCTCATCAAATTAATTCTTGCTACTGAAAGCTTACAAGGAGCTGTTTTGATGTCGGGTGTGACAGGTTTGACTTGGCAGAAGGTGTCACTTTACTAACAACGTTTTAAATAAGTGACAGAAGACAAGAAACTACACGTTAAATGCCAGAACAAAGAGTGTCTAAGTGGATGCTAAGAGTTGAAATATGGCTGGATACCTGCCCAAGAGAGCTGAAAAGTAGATGAAAGTTGGTTACCTATAAACTAGTGCACCCTAATGAATTAAAAGGTGTTGATGAGTTAACTTGTTATGCCTTCCAGATAAGACATGCAAATGGGGCTTCTTCCTCCTTCACTACTTCCAAGGGATTTAACAAGGAGACCAATGCAAATGATAAGGACTGTAGGGCTCAAGCTGGGGACAGATTGGGGAAAGGGGGACCATCATGCCCATATAGATGTCCCTGTGCCCTGGCAGTCAAGGCTGCTGAAAAATAACAAAACCCAGAAGTCTGCGTGATGCTGCCTCACCATTTGTCCAAAGCCTTCTTGCGGCAGTTTGCAGGCTTTTGCAAAAGCTCCAGGACCAAGGAGCTATGTTCATGCTGGAAGCTTGTTCAGGATTAGCTGTTCTTTGTGGGATGGGTGCAGCCAGGGCCAGGTGTCCAGGGACAGTGTTTTAACAAAGGGCGTGAGGTGTCTGATCTCACAGTGGAACTCCACTTGCCTTTTTTTCATCTTCTCATTCTGCTTCATGCACAGAACCAGCCCCATCCTGAAACTGACTCTAAATTACTCCCGCCCCAGGTGGAGTGCCTTTCTCGGAGTTCAACAGAGCCTTCCTGTCGCCCAAGGCACAACTCCACTGAATGCCCAAGCCACACCCAAAACCTGACAAGTAAAAACCAAATTCTGTGCTCCCCCATCCTGGGCCATTCCTGGTTTCTCTACTGCTGTTGGTGGTACCACCATCAGCTTGTCCATCATGACCCTGGCCAGTTCCTCCCACAACCCTCCACAGCACCCAGGGACCTCACCTCCATTCCATCCGACACAGATCTCCTCACCACAAACCTTGGTTTTGCAACAGCAGCCATGAGACCTTTACACCCTCCGCCCTTCATCCTGTCCCCCACTGAGGCCCCAGAGCCATTCCTTAAAGCAGCGCACCACAAACTATGACCCACAAGCCAATTCTGGTACCCAGCCTGTTTTGCACAGCCAGTGAACTGACAATGATCTTTTCATACAGCCAGAAAAACAAAACAAAACAAAAAACAAAAAACAAAAACCCCACCATTCTGAGCATGTGACTTCCATGTTCAAGATGTCTCATGTTCAGAAAGGCCCCTGGAAAAGGAGGAAGGGGAGCTGCGCACAAAGGGGGACCCTCTCAGCTGATCTCCTCCCATCCAGACATTTCCCTGGACTTCCTATCCAATGACTTCCCTTAGCTTCTTATCAGCCACCCCTGTCTGCCCAGGAGGCTGGAAGATGTGGCCTTTTAACTGGGCACAGCTCTGTCCTCTATCATATCAGGGCTCTGTTCCCAAGGAGGGTAGAGAGAATGGACACCAGGTGGACCCTCAGCAGTCTGTGCCACAGAGGGAGTGTTTGCAATTTCCAGACTAAAAGTCCCCATGTGCTTGACGGGGTATGTGACTACAACGTGATGCTTGACTTTTCCTCATATGACCAGAGCCACTTTGTCCATCTGGTACAATGTCAGCTATCTGCTAGGGGCCCTCCAGGATTCCCAGTCAATTCCATATCTGCATCACCACCATTGGCACTAAATAAAATAAAATACTCAAGTTCCTGCTGGTGAGCATGAGCAGTGCTACACTGGGCCCTTCAACCAAGGTGACATGATAATGACTGAAAATAATCACTGCCACTTATTGGGGGCGTCTCATCTGCCAGGCATGGTACAAAGTGCTTTAAATAAGCATTCAACAATTTCATGCTGACAGAAGCCCTGTGAGCCAGTGGAGCTACTACTATGCCCATTATACAGGGGAGAAAACTGAGGCAGAGAGAGGTTAGGTAATTCGCTCAGCCTCACACAACCAATAGGTGGTGGAGCCAGGATTTGGGCCCCATCTGCCTGACTCTCTAGAGGCTCTATCTTCCAGTCTTCCAGAGTTGAGTCTAAGCCATGAATAGGACAATTAGACAGCAGACGAAACCCATTCAGCCACCATGTGCATGAAGAGTAAGGAATTTCTGTCATACAGAGGGGAGTGAATTCACTGAGCTGAGAGCTGAGGAACCATTGATCTGATGGCTGAGACACCACTGGGAAGACTGGAGAGGCTTTTCTGGGCATGCAGTGCCAGGCACAGGAGGAGCTGAGGGAAGATGACTAAGAGGTACTGGCAAAGAATTCAGAAATTCTGATGGAAGCTTTACATGTTACCATCACATCCATCCATCTATCCACCCATCCATCCACCCATATCTTCCTCCCTCCACCCAATCATGCATACATCCAGTCATCTATACACCACCCACCCACCCATCCATCCATCCATCCATCCCTTCATCCATCCCATCATCCATCCAATTATACATACATCTAATCATATATCTGTATATAATCCATTCTTCCCTCGGTTCATCCATCCATCCATTCATCCATCCATCCACCCATCCCTTCCTTCATCCTTCCTATCATCCATCCAATCATACATATATCCAATCATACATCTGCACATCACCAGCTCATCCATCTATCCATTTATCCATCCATCCTTCCTTCCATCCATCATTCATCCATCATACATACATCTAACCATACATCTCTACATCATTCATTCTTCCGTCGATTCATCCAATTATCCATCATTCCTTCCTCCATCCATCCCATTATCCATTTGATCATACATATATCATCTATACATCATCCATTCATCCATCCATCCATCCATCCATCCATCCACCCATATCTTCATCCAATCAATCATACATACATCGAATCATCTACACATCACCCATCCATCCATCCATTCATCTATCCACCCATTCATCCATCCATCCATCCATTCATCTATCCACCCATCCATCCATCCATCCATCCATCCATGTAACCATCCAGTCATATATCCAATTACACATCCATCCAGTTATACATTCATACATGCATCTAATCATTCAATTATACATACACACATCCATATAATTATACATCCAATTATACCTCCATCCAATTATACATTCATACACCCACCTAATAAATTATTAATTCATATATCCATCCATATAATTATACATCAATTATACATCCATCTAATCATTCAGTAATTCACCCACCATCCAGTCACCTATCCAATAATACATTCATCCAATCATCCATCCATCCATCCACCCATTCATCCATCCATCCGTCCGTCCACCCATCATGGTTTGAGCCATGATTTACCACGATGGTCCCCTGTGGACAGCCCAGGTGGGGCAGAACTGAAGGGAAGCCCAGGGCTGCCCCCATAAACATTTGCCTCCTTTACATCGATGAGAACTAGATCCACATGTATAAATCCTCATGATTTGAAGGTGCTTTTACCAACATTCACTCATGGGATTCTCCCAGGAGCTCTAGGAGGAGGCAGGTAGAGTTGAGGTCATCTCACGCATTTTACAGATGAGGAAACGGAGGCCCTGACAGGCAGGTCCAAGGCCACCTGACCAGAAAGAAGTGGAACTGGGACTTGAACCCAGCCATCTTGCCCCTTGGTCCCATGCTCTCTAGCCTGTAACTCCTGCTTCCTGGTGGGGCATCTCCAGGAGGACCCTATCGGCTGGCCATGGGCCTGCCCTGGAGTCTTTTGCTCTGTGTGGCCATCCTTCCTCCCTCAGGAGAGTGTGTGCTCCCAGAGCACAGGCTGTATCTTCTGAGCATTTTATCCCTTCCCAGTACCTAGTACTCAGCTCTGTATACATCGGGCTCTCAAGAAGTCTCAACCTTCCAGAGTGTAAGGCCTTGACCTGCTCAGCCCTGGATACTGCATGATGCATTGATAAGCCCATAAAATAACCAGGGCAGATTGACTCCCAGTGGCCAAAGTGCCACAGGGAAGGGACAATTCAGCCCTTCTAGGAGGAGGAGGAGGTAGTTTTCTCATTTCTATTACGGCAACAAAAGCTGCCTTACTAAAGACATTCTCGGTGGAGGGCGTGACTGTCAACCACTGTGATCATTTGGGCCTCTCTTGCCCAGGCTTCCCATTCTGAAAGGACAGTTTTATTGTAGGTACACATGGCTGCCATTTCAAGTGTAACTCACAGCTTGTCCATCAGTCCTTGGAGGTCTTTCTATGAAAGGAGCTTGGTGGCGTCCAAACACCACCCAATGTCCACTTAGAAGTAAGCACCGTGTCTGCCCTGAGCTGACACCTTTTCCAAGGAAGGGGTTGGATCGCTGAGTGTTTTTCCAGGTGTCTACTTGTTGTTAATTAATAGCAATGACAAAGCAGAAGGTTCATGCGTAGCTCGGCTTTCTGGTATTTGCTGCCCGTTGACCAATGGAAGATAAACCTTTGCCTCAGGTGGCACCACTAGCTGGTTAAGAGGCACTTTCTCCTTTCACCCAGGAGCAAACGCACATCACCTGTGTCCTCATCTGATGGCCCTGGTGTGGGGCACAGTCGTGTTGGCAGGGAGGGAGGTGGGGTTGGTCCCCTTTGTGGGTTTGTTGCGAGGCCATGTTCCAGCTGTTTCCACAAGGAGCGATTTTCAGCTCCACAGGACACTGCTCCCCAGTTCCTCCTGAGACCAAAAGGGGGTGCTGGGGAGAGGCCACCGTTCTGAGGGCTCACTGTATGTGTTCCAGAATCTCCCCTGCAGACCCCCACTGAGGACGGATCTGAGGAACCGGGCTCTGAAACCTCTGATGCTAAGAGCACTCCAACAGCGGAAGGTGGGCCCCCCTTCAGACGCCCCCTCCATGCCTCCAGCCTGTGCTTAGCCGTGCTTTGAGCCTCCCTCCTGGCTGCATCTGCTGCTCCCCCTGGCTGAGAGATGTGCTCACTCCTTCGGTGCTTTGCAGGACAGCGTGGTGGGAGCTGAGCCTTGCGTCGATGCCTTGCTTGCTGGTGCTGAGTGTGGGCACCTTCATCCTGTGTGTGCTCTGGAGGCAGCCACCCTTGGACAGTCCCGCGCACAGCTCCACAAAGCCCCGCTCCATATGATTGTCCTCCCACACCCCCTTCAAAAGCCCCCTCCTCTCTCTTTCTTCAGGGGCCAGTAGGTCCCAGAGCAGCCATTTGGCTGAGGGAAGGGGCAGGTCAGTGGACATCTGATCTTGGTTTAGTATCCTTCATTTTGGGGGCTCTGGGTGTGGCCTGGGCCTCTGGACTTTGGCCACGGTGCTTGTTCCAGCCCTTCTCCTAACCTGTCCTTTCCAGACACTCGACATCTAGGTTATTAGCACCTCACATACTTTCTGACATGCTCCTCAGTCCTGATTTTGACCATCTTCTCTTGCTTCCCATCTGTGTCAGTCAAGACTGCATTTGGCTGTAAGAAACAGAAACCCCAACTAACTGTGGCATTTACACGAAGAGGTTTACTTTTCTCACATAATCAGATGTCTGGACTTGGCCAGCACCTCAAGGGTCATTGATGCTCTCCTGTCTTTATTTTCTGTCATCTTTAGTGGTTGGATTGTTGCCTCATGGTTACAAAGTGGCTGCTGCACTTCCAGGCATCACATCTGCCTTTGAAGCAGGAACAAGTTGCAAAGTAAAGTGGCCAAAAGGGCCCTGAAACTAAATGTATCCCCTGAGGAAAGCAGGAGTTTTCTTGCAAGTGGCAATCTTCTGCTTATGTCTCATCGGCCAGAGCTGGGTCTTAGGGCCACCCCTTGCTGCAAGCAAGGCTGGGACATTGAGCATTTTGCCTTCCAACCTCTTTAGCAGAATAAACCAAGGGGGAAGAACGTTAATAATGGCTTTTGAGTCACTAGTTGGCAGTATCTGCCCCTCTATCTTTCCATCCTCCCCATGGAGTTTCAAGGTTCCTTTCTCAGTACTTCTTCAGGCTCTGCACGTTCATTTGGATCTTGTGTCTTGGGGTGAAAAACTGGCCCAAGTGTCTCCCCAAGCATCCACCTTTGGATTAATTTGGAAAATGGCTGTCAAGTGCCCGCCTCTTGCTTGGTATAATGCTACAGCTTTAGAGGACGCAGCAGGCATGGGCCTTGCCGCTGAGGTTCTTAGCCTCATGAGAATATCCAGATCAGATTCTCTTGGCTCCTTCTTAGAGCCAGTGATGCAAGACACTTCCTGCTCATCTTGTCGGGATGGTTTTACAAGTTGCCTGCCATCCTGAGAAAGTCTACAAAATGATGCCAGACCTCATGCCAGCTTCCCAAGCCTTGACTCTCAGTGCTCCCTCAACAGGATTCTGGAAGAATCTCCCAAACAAGTCTCAATGCCCTCTGGACCCTGTGCAGGCGTGAGACTCAAGAGCATTGGCTCCCACCCCTGGTGGAGGGAACGCTGCTGGGGCTGGGATCTTGCCTGGTTGCTCCGCCTGCACCCAAGACAACCATAATTAAAATGTCCTTCATTGAACTTGGAAAGCCTTCAAAGCTGACAACTCCTTACGTGTACCCGGAAAGGCCTGGGAGTGTGCCAGGGCATTGCTCGGGAGGGACGCTGATTTGGAAGCATTTACCTGATGAGAGACTGACAGCAGCTCCTGGTAGCCGAGCTTTCCCTCCTGCCTCTGCTGTGAAGGTGGACCCATCCAACAGTCAAATGCCTGACTCTGGACAGGAGCGGACCTATTTATTGCCATGCAAGGGACTCTGCACTTTTGAATTGTGGGTCATGGGCTTGGATTTAGGGGTTAGAGCTGGGAGAAGTCTTGGAAGTCACCTAGAGATGACACTGCCATTTTGCAGATGAGGAAACCGTCCAATCAAAATGGACCAAGGACTTGCCCAAAGCCTCACAGCAACACCATAGGCCCCCGCACTAACCCCGGAGTCCCTGTGCTGTCTTAAGGATCAAATAGTTGTAAGCAATCATCTGGTTTTCAGTATTTCTTCTTTTAAAATGCCTGGGGCCATGCCCAGCAGTCTGTTTCACTGCAGCGTTTACACAGGGCTGCCGGGCTTTCCTGGTGGATGAGCTGGGCGGTTCATAAGCCAGAACCACTCAGCAGCATGTCAGTGTGCTTCCTGGGGAGCTGGTAGCAGGGGCTCCGGGCCCTGCTTCAGGGCTGCTTTCTGGCATATGGCTGATCCCCTCCTCACTCCTCCTCCCTGCATTGCTCCTGCGCAAGAAGCAAAGGTGAGGGGCTGGGTATGGCTCGTCCTGGCCCCTCTAAGGTGGATCTCGGTGGTTTCTAGATGTGACAGCACCCTTAGTGGATGAGGGAGCTCCCGGCAAGCAGGCTGCCGCGCAGCCCCACACAGAGATCCCAGAAGGAACCACAGGTGAGGGTGAGCCCCAGAGACCCCCAGGCAGTCAAGGCCCTGCTGGGTGCCCCAGCTGACCTGTGACAGAAGTGAGGGAGCTTTGCGTGTTTATCCTCCTGTGGGGCAGGAACATGGGTGGATTCTGGCTCCTGGGAATCTTGGGTTGTGAGTAGCTCGATGCCTTGGTGCCCAGTTACCTCCCTGGCTGCCTGCCAGCCTCTCAGAGCATTTAGGGCCTTCTGGACTTCTAGATGCTCCTCATCTTGCCTCAGTCAACGCGTCAGTTCCAGAGACTTCTCTGCAGGGTTTTCTGGGGCAGGTGGTGGCAGACCCGTGCCTTCTTGACACCTGAGGTCAGTCCACCCTCCTGCTCAGACTGCCCAGCACAGGGTCACCTCCCAAGGGGTGGACCCCAAGATCACCTGAGCGCACAGAGGGTGCAGATGACTGGACCACACCTTTTGGTGATCTTAATGAGGTGGTCCCAGAGGAGCTCAGACATGCAATCTAGCATCCAGTTCTGGGACTCTGTCTCCTTTTCAAACGTATTCATGTAGAACAGGCATGACAAGAATGCCTTGTCAACATGGGTGATGGGGAATCAATCAGACAGGGCGCCGGGCTCAAGGCTGCAGTCACCCAAGAGTGGCTCAGCCCACCAGGCCCTAGGAAATGCCTGCACAGCCTGGAGCTCCTGGAGTCATTTCCTTCATGTCTTCTTCACTGCACATACGTAAAGATGCCAGCCATTGGTTTGGTGATTTGGAGGGTGCCCAGTTGCCCAACAAGAAGTGCAGAAGAGGCCTAGCCAGGATTTCACCAGCAGTGGAGAGTAGAGAAGATGTGGCCAGAAAAGAGTTTCCTTTCCCTCCTAAAGATGGTACTCCCTGCAGCTACTGGGGAAGCCTGCAGCGTTCTCTAGGGCTCTGTGTGTTGAGAGCAGCCCCACCCTGGCCCCTTCTGAGTGCATTTCTGCTTTGTGACTTGATCCGTGAAGTCCCCTGAGATGGGCAGAGGGGATGTCCTCGAAGCTGGGGCAGAGCCTCATCCTTGAACGTGAAGGACGTTTGAAGACTGTGGCATGATCACAGGATGAGATCACAGGGAACTTGAGTTTCTCTCCTCCTCTCCCTTCACAGTTATTTCACTGAGGGAAATCCCTCCCCTGCCCAGAATGAAAACTCTAGCCAACTTTGACTTTTCCATCACTCCAAAGTAGTTGAAAGTACATTAGTCTCCACAGTGGCAAAACAGTGTGCAAAAGCTAAATAATTAGAACAGCCAGTCCCGTGTGACAGTCAAAGCTTCTAACTCCATTCAAAGTTGCAGCCATTCCCCTCGGGGGCTGGCGGGGAGGGGAGGGGTAAGAGAAACAGGAAGGTTCTTACTGAGTTGGTCCTGGTGTGAGCTGCGTCACACTCCCTGCAGAGGTTTCAAGGAGACTCTCTCTCTCTCTCTGTCTCCATGGGGACCTTATTTGAATTCTTCTAGACTCTTACCCCAGCCTGCCATCTCCAGCTATCCTCCCCTGAAGAGCCCTTCTGCTGCGCTGGATTCTGGTGGCCATGTCATCTCCTCGGCCCCGTGGGAGTCTGAAGATCTGGCTGCAGCCTCACCTCTGAGATCCTGCTGGTTGCCACCTCTTAAACATGATCTGAGGCTCCCATGCACTCTGACCTGTGCCCACATGGGGCCCATGGGAAACACGCTGGCAAGCAAACTGTGGGTGTGCAGACGGTTCTCAGGGCTGCAGCACCTGTCCTTTGCTCTGCCCCCAAAGCAAGGCCAGCCCATCTTCCATCCTCTAGTGTTCCTTGGTGGGGCCCTGACCACAGTCCACCAGGTCCCTAACCAGAGGGGATACACACCAGGTGTCCTCAATGTATTGCCTTGAAACAGTTGTGCTGGGACTGTGATGGGGGGTGGCCATGTAGCCACCCCCACCACCCCCAAGCCACTCTCTCCAAGGAAATCCTCCTAAAGATCCCTTTACATCGTCCATGTGGTGGGGAGGTTCTAGAGTTGGGTGCATGTGTCTTCAGCTACTGACAATGCAGACCTTAGTTGGCACCTCGCTCTGGCCTATCCTGTTTGCTGTTCTTGGTGCTCCAGTGAAACTCCCCATGGGCCATCCAGTTGGGGTGCAGTGTGGCCACCCCCTTGCAGGATCCTGCCTTGCTGGAGAGCACAGGGCCCTCCTGGCTCTTGTAAAACACTCCCCATGGTACAGAGAGGCCAGCAGTGATGTGAGGCCCAACCTCCCTCCATGGTGTTCCCAAGCAGCTCCCTTTCTGGGGTCAAGGGGTGGCAAAGACAGCGCAGCGTCCAATTTCTGACTCAAGCCAGGCCAGGCTATCGCAGCTCTGCACTGTGTGTGACAGCAAGGCAACTCACCCAGTGCCGTGGCAGTGACGGTGTCCGAGGAAGCCTCCTCACGCCCTCTGTCTCAAGGACTCTGGCATTTAGCTGGACTTGCTGTAGCTCTGAGCCTTTCTGCCATTGCCATCACCTTGTCAGAAACTCAGGCCGAATCTGCACTCAGAGTTGTGCCCAGGCAGTTGAGCCAACACTCGCTCAGCGATATTGTCACATGACAAGGCACTGTCACCACTGGGCGTCGTGGGCAGCGCAGTGTCGGCTGGATGGACCCGGAGGGTGTCTGTGTCATGCTAGTGCTAGTGATGGGAGCCCCGTGAGCCCATTGCCCGCCCTCCCATGGCCTCAGCAGCTGCCTGGGGACAGCCAATGGCCTGGGTGTTTCTGAGGCTACCACACGGCTGCCAGGAAACTCGAGAACCTTTCTCTCCCTTGCCTACACTCTTCACACAGGCCTGTGCTGGCCAGCGGTGGGGATCCGGCATTCCTATCTTAGGTGCAGAGAGTGACTGACTCATTGCAGGCCTGGGAGATAAGACTGATGGCCCAGCCAGCAAGATGTATGGATTTCTCAGAGGCAGTGGCCTCTGTCATTGTCCTCAGGAAATGCTGGTGATTCTGGTGGCCTGAGGTCAATGCATGTCAACGTGGCCAACTTGCCTTATAAACTTTTTTTCTGGACAACTGCGTGCACTGTCCTGTAACAGTGTCCTGTTGTTTATGATGCAGAAATAGGTGTTTTTAAAGCCTATTGATTTTGGTACTATTAATGTGGTCAGGAACTTTCTCAGTCTTTCTTGTTTGGGGTGAGCTGTGGCTTCCTAAACAGGAACCCAAGACACCCCCAAAAGCTGCTCACCAGCACTGCCAGCCTCCCTCTTACCAAGTAGCACCCGTTCAGGACATTCTGCGAAAGGCATTTGCCCAGAAGTTGGGAGGAAGGAAATATAACATTTTGGGGCACCTACCATATGCCAGGCACCAGGCTAAACGTGTTCACACGAATTCTCTTACTAACCCTCACCATCCTTCTACAAGACAAACTAGTATCTTCATCTTGGGGTTCAAGATGAGGAAATGGAGGCTCAGAGAGGTTGAATGAATGCCGGTGCCTGGATATGAACCCATCTGCCTGACTCCGCAACCCAGGCAAAGTCTTTCCTTGAACTTCCCAGCAGCCACTGCTTAGACACAGCCTCCATGACCATGGCTCAGCAGCAAATTGCTTCTCTGACCTCACTCAGCCTGTGTGTCCTTGTTGAGTGAGGCATTCAGGACCCTGGTCCCAAAGTGGAGAAAGTCTTTCCTACTAGGTCATAGCTACACCTGCATGTGGGTGCTGTGCCTTTTGTTTAGTGAACTTCTATCACCAGCATCCTCAGCAATGACATTTGCAGAGAAGCCAGAGCTGAGGCACCTTGGTATTCTTGGGATGTGACTTTCCTGAATGTTTTAGGGAAAATGCCCGAAGATAGAGAGAGCTTGGTTTCTAGTAAACAATAACTGTCTTGCTTTTACCCCCCTTCATTTGCTGACACATACACCAGCTGAAGAAGCAGGCATTGGAGACACCCCCAGCCTGGAAGACGAAGCTGCTGGTCACGTGACCCAAGGTCAGTGAACTGGAATTGCCTGCCATGACTTGGGGGTTGGGGGGAGGGACATGGGGTGGGCTCTGCCCTGAAAAGATCATTTGGACCCGAGCTCTAATTCACAAGTCCAGGAGATTTTAGGGAGTTGGTTCTTATCAAAGGTTGGCTACTCAGATATAGAAAGAGCCCTAGTGGTTTTTCTCTAATACCATTTCTGGGTAATTCCTAAGGCATTTAGTGTTCTGAAAGATGCTAGCCTTGTGCAGCCTGGGAGTTGAGAATGAATGTCTAACAGAAACTCTAGGCCGGGCGTGGTGGCTCACACCTCTAATCCCAGCACTATGGGAGACCCAGGTGGGCAGATCACCTGAGGTCAGGAGTTTGAGACCAGCCTGGCCAACATGTGAAATCCTGTCTCACTACAAATAAAAAAATTAGCCGGGTGTGGTGGTGGGTGCCTATAATCCCAGCTACTCAGGAGGCTGAGGCAGGACAATCGCTCGAACCCAGGAGGTAGACGTTGCAGTGAGCCGAGATCGCATCATTGCACTCCAGCCTGGGCAACAAAAGCAAAACTCCGTCTCAAAAAAAAAAAAAAGAAACTCAAATATGTGTGACAGGCGATTCTCACTGCAGGCTGCCCTGTGGCCGATCCAGGAGCAAGGCCTTAACCATGTCATCCCCAAGCGATTGCTTGTAAACTTTCTTCTGTGCAGCCTTCAACCCTTATTATGATTTTCTTTTCAGGAACCAAACTGCTGTATTCAAGAAAGGCAGCTTTGTGTAATCATTTATCATAAATATCTTAAGAAAAATCCTAGAGATTCCTAATTTTAGGAAATGGGAGACCTGTGGTACTGATATAATGTGGGCTGGGCTTGTTTTCTGTCATTTGCTAGATAAATGAACTTGAGAGCCTACTGTAAAATGTGGAAGCTTCTAGATTGCAGAAGGGCTGGAAAGACACTGTTCTTTTCTCCCGAGTGATGGGATCTGTCCAGTATTTAGAGCTGCCTCTGAGGCCATCTGATTCTAGGAGACTCTGCCTCGTTGAGGATATTTTGAGGCCTAACTACACATTCCTGCCCCCAGAGAGGTCACAGCCTATAGCAGGCTGATGTTTCTCATGTCACATGGCACAGAAAGGCACATTTTCGTTCTCAGGCTAACAAAGAGCTTCAAAAACTATTAGAAGGGACAGTGGCTATAAGAGAAGAACCTCAGTCAATGTGTGAAATTAAGTAGGAACCTGGCTCCTGTTTCTTTTAGGTCATGTTTTTCAGCTTAGGTAAAACTAGAGGCTTTGATAAAGCATGACCTCTAGAAATCATTGCTTTTCATAAATGGAAGTGGGTTTGAGTTTTTTCTACTGATTGTTAGTGCAGGTGATGTCTACATGCCCCCAGAACATATTCCATGCAACAAAAAAAGCCCAGGTCACCATCTTTGCTGGGAACTTGACTTTTGTGCTCACTGAATTTTAAGCTTTCTGACAGCAGCCTGGAATCATGGAGGGATAAAGTACCTATTAGTAAGATGGAAAAAGGTGTTTCAGGTTGGAGCTGCAGTCTGTTGAGAGTAGGCTATGGGAAGGCCTGTATACGAGGGGTGGACTTTTCTTCTGTAAGTGTCCAGAGACCAGGCCTCCTGAAGAAGGCATGGGGGCTTAACTTACCTGGACTACTGTGTTTACAATACTCATTTATCTTGAACTCCTCCTAACCCCTGAGAATTGCTACATTTAGTATTTGCTGAGTACTTCCTAGCATCCTAGGGAATCAATAGAACATTCTCCCAACCAGGCTGGGTGCGGTGGCTCATGTCTGTAATCCCAGCACTTTGGGAGGCCAAGGTAGGCAGATCCCTTGAGGCCAGGAGTGCAAGACTAGCCTGGCTGACATGGTGAAACCCCGTCTTTACTAAAAATACAAAAGTTAGCCAGGCATGGTGGTACACACCTGTAATCCCAGCTACATGGGAGGAGTAGGAGGCAGGAGAATTGTTACTGAGGCAGGAGAATTGCTTGAACCTGGGAGGTGGAGGTTGCTGTGAGCCGAGATCATGCCACTGCACTCCAGCCTGGGCGACAGAGTGAGTGAGACTCTGTCTCAAAAAAAAAAAAAAGAACATTCTCCTAACCTGGCTTCTTCCTCCAGGGGTGTAATTAATCATGTCAGTTTCCTCATTGATACACACACACACACACACACACACACACACACTACAATCCTGTATCCATTACTTTTCAAGGTACGTTTACTATTTACGTTTGGGGTCCTTGTCTCTTTTTTAATAGTGTTTCTTAAAGTCTTGTATTATATCAGAGTACAGTAACATCCCAGTCAAGAGTACTCTAGTAAGCTCTAGGAGGAAAGCGACTTCCGGAAGGCAGTGGAGACCTGTCCTGTTGGGGCAGCATAGGGGCAGCCCCTGCCTCTGGTCAGTTCTGGCGCTCAGGCTCAGGGTTGCCTCTGGGCTGTTCTTCCCAGAGACTGACCAAGGGCTCCCATAAGGCACCTGCAGAGCCTGTGAGAAGCTGAAGTCAATGTTTTCCTGACACCAGTTGATCTGTGCAGGATCCATTGATTTAACCACCTGCTGTGTGGCATGCACTGTGGTCAATGCCAGGAACAGGAATTGGAGGGGCCCATGAGCATGGCCAGTATCACAGGCTGGAGGTGCTGCTGCGCTCTGACCGGGCCTCTTGGGGATGAGCCCATGTCAACCACCTTGCCTCCGATGGGGTTGGGCCCACAGGTTACCTTTGTGTGTCCATGACCACACCTTCCTCCCCGACCTCATCCAAATCTCTTTCTTTTCCAAGCCCCTGAATCCTTCAGGGCTGCAGGTTTTGTTTAAAGCAGAGCTGGTGAGTTGCATAGGTTGTTGCGTTGGGACTAGATGGGGTGTTCAAAGAGTTGGGAGTTAAAAAACATAAAGGGTATTTATTAGGAGAACCAAGGAGTGTAGTTCTCCTGTTCTTAATATGCGGCCAGGTTAATGAATGTCACGTGAATGAACCAGAAAAAAATGAAGTGTGCCCTTGATCAGCTGGGTTGGTGTGCAGCAAGCTGTGTGACCAGGGGACAGCAGTGGTCCTGAGGGCCGTCACTGTCTGCCGTGCAGAGCCCTTCCTCCCACGGGGGCCTACCTCACCTGTGCCAAGGGCTTGTCTGTGGTCAGTGACCTGGATAGATCTGAATGGGGCTTCTTTTTCGAGGAGTCTTATGGCAGGTCTCTCAGTAAAGACTCCATTCTTGATGATCACACATTTTGGATTTTCCAAATCTGTCAGAGAATGGGCTTGAGGCGGGGTTTGTGGGCACTAGTTTCACTGGTTTCATTTACCAAAAAGGGGAGCAGAAGTCAAGTATGGTGGCTCATCCCTGTAATCCCAGAGGCAAGAGAATTGCTTGAGCCCAGGAGTTCGAGACCAGCCTGAGCAACATAAGGAGACCCCGTCTCTAAAACAATGAAAAATAACATTTTAGTCAGACGTGGTGGCATGCATCTGTGGTCCCAGCTGCTTGGGAGGGTGAGATGGGAGGGTTGTTTGAGCCCTGGAGTTAAAGTTGCAATGAGCTGTGATTGCACCACTGCACTCTAGCCTGGGTGACAGAACGAGACCCTGTCTCAAAAAAAAAAAAAAAAAAGAAAGAAAAAAAGGAAAAAAAACCCTCATGCCTGTAATCCCAGCACTTTGGGGACCGGGGTGGGCAGATCACGAGGTCAGGAGATCAAGACTATCCTGGCCAATATGGTGAAACCCCGTTTCTACTAAAAATACAGAAATTAGCCAGGTGTGGTGGCACGTGCCTGTAATCCCAGTTACTCGGGAGGCTGAGGCAGGAGAATCGCTTGAACCAGGGAGTCAGAGGTTGCAGTGAGCTGAGATCGCGCCACTGTACTCCAGCCTGGGCGACAGAGTGAGACTCTGTCTCAAACCAAAAAAAAAGGGGTGGGGGGCGGGGGCAGGAGAACAGTGAGAGGTAGGGAGAGGAAAGGGGATTCTCGCTACACCCAAACCAGGTACCATCTAGAGGCTAGAATCTTTGGGAGGCTCAAATTCCCTAGAAAGCAGGAGAAGCTTCTGTAGCCCTCCCGCTTTCCCAGTAGATTAAGCCCAGGGCGGCTCCAGATGTGTGACATGCTCTGTGCCCAACCAGAGCCCATCATAGGCAGAGGAATAACACCCACACCAGAAGGGCCCTCGGAGGTCACCACGTCCAAGAACCCTCTTTACAGATGAGGAAACTGAGGCCCAGAGAGGGGAGAGCCACCTAGCGAGCTGGTGGCGGCTAGACCAGGAGAGCTGTCATTCCAAGCAAGCAAAGGCAACGAGACGAGCCCAGAGCTGTGCTCCCATCTCTTTGTTAGGGGGCCTGGGATGCCCTCTCAGTGTCATTTTGTCCAGGATGATGCTCTCTCTCTCAAGCGATTAATGCGCCCTTGCTAACCTCTTGCTATCGCTGCCTCTTCAAACCAGAGGAGTTGAGAGTTCCGGGCCGGCAGAGGAAGGCGCCTGAAAGGCCCCTGGCCAATGAGATTAGCGCCCACGTCCAGCCTGGACCCTGCGGAGAGGCCTCTGGGGTCTCTGGGCCGTGCCTCGGGGAGAAAGAGCCAGAAGCTCCCGTCCCGCTGACCGCGAGCCTTCCTCAGCACCGTCCCGTTTGCCCAGCGCCTCCTCCAACAGGAGGCCCTCAGGAGCCCTCCCTGGAGTGGAGACAAAAAGGCGGGGACTGGGCCGAGAAGGGTCCGGCCTTTCCGAAGCCCGCCACCACTGCGTATCTCCACACAGAGCCTGAAAGTGGTAAGGTGGTCCAGGAAGGCTTCCTCCGAGAGCCAGGCCCCCCAGGTCTGAGCCACCAGCTCATGTCCGGCATGCCTGGGGCTCCCCTCCTGCCTGAGGGCCCCAGAGAGGCCACACGCCAACCTTCGGGGACAGGACCTGAGGACACAGAGGGCGGCCGCCACGCCCCTGAGCTGCTCAAGCACCAGCTTCTAGGAGACCTACACCAGGAGGGGCCGCCGCTGAAGGGGGCAGGGGGCAAAGAGAGGCCGGGGAGCAAGGAGGAGGTGGATGAAGACCGCGACGTCGATGAGTCCTCCCTCCAAGACTCCCCTCCCTCCAAGGCCTCCCCAGCCCAAGATGGGCGGCCTCCCCAGACAGCCGCCAGAGAAGCCACCAGCATCCCAGGCTTCCCAGCGGAGGGTGCCATCCCCCTCCCTGTGGATTTCCTCTCCAAAGTTTCCACCGAGATCCCAGCCTCAGAGCCCGACGGGCCCAGTGCAGGGCGGGCCAAAGGGCAGGATGCCCACCTGGAGTTCACGTTTCACGTGGAAATCACACCCAACGTGCAGAAGGAGCAGGCGCACTCGGAGGAGCATTTGGGAAGGGCTGCATTTCCAGGGGCCCCTGGAGAGGGGCCAGAGGCCCGGGGCCCCTCTTTGGGAGAGGACACAAAAGAGGCTGACCTTCCGGAGCCCTCTGAAAAGCAGCCTGCTGCTGCTCCGCGGGGGAAGCCCGTCAGCCGGGTCCCTCAACTCAAAGGTCTGTGTCTTGAGCTTCTTCGCTCCTTCCCTGGGGACCTCCCAGGCCTCCCAGGCTGCGGGCACTGCCACTGAGCTTCCGGGGGCCTCCCGACTCCTGCTGCTTCTGACGTTCCTAGGACGCCACTAAATCGACACCTGGGTGCAGCTGCTCCACTCCCTCGGCCTCCTCCCATGCTCAGGCTGTGGCCGCACGCGCCCCTCACGCTTGCCCGCCACTCTGCATGTCACCAGCACCCCCGCTCCGTGCTCCCCACCTTGTTTGACTCTCTGGCCACTTGATTTGTCCACAACGGCCCATCAGCCCACAGGAGGTTGGTGGGTGCCTTCCACCGACAGGATGACGGGTGCCCTCATGGTGTCTAGAACTCTCCAACCCTCCCATGTAGGCATAAGCAGCTCCACTTTGCAGATGAGGAAACGGAGGCTCAGAGAAGTACAGTAACTTGCCGAAGGCCAATGAGTAGTAAGTGACAGAGCCAGGTTTGGGATCCAGGTAGGTTGTCTCTGAAAGACACGCCTGTCCTGCATCCCACAACGCCTCCCAGGAGGTGCTGGAGTGTGGACGCCTAACACAGAGATGTGCAGGGCACACACAGCAGGCGACACACACAGCATCCAGAGGTGGCCCAGAGCTCATGCTGTGCCTTTGGCCCAGTGCCCTGCCCCCACCCACTCTGCCTTGTGGCAGGAAGACAAGGAGCAGACACAAGATCTCCCTGGTCCACATGCCGCCACCTCCCTCTGCAGAGGACAAGGGGATCCTCATGCTGGCATTGGAGGGGGTTGAGCAGGGCCCACCTTGAGCCCTCAGGAGCACGACCACAGCAGCCCTGCAGGGAGGGATTGGTGGGAGGAGAGTCCCAAGTATCAGGGAGAGGAGAGTTGGTGTCCCACAGGAGACCTCAGAGCCACAAGGCGAGCTTGTTCATAAATTTGGGACCCTTAGCATTTCACAGTTATTTGCAGAGCCCAGAAATGGATGTTACTGAAGCTCACAGTTGCAAGCATCTGTTAAATTTTTATTAGATTTTACTTTTAGAGAAAACTTTGAAATGCTATAAAGAAGCCTGTGTTTAAAAGTTAAGACAGAGGCTGGGGGCGATGGCTCACGCCTGTAATCTCAGCACTTTGGGAGGCCAAGGCAGGTGGATCATTTGAGGTTAGGAGTTCGAGACCAGCCTGGCCAACATGGTGAGACCCTGTCTCTACTAAAATTACAAAAAATTAGCTGGGCGTGGTGGCGGGCACCTGTAGTCCCAGCTACTGGGGAGGCTGAAGCAGGATAAGTGCTTGAACCCAGGAGGCAGAGGTTACAGTGAGCCAAGATCACACCACTGTACCCTAAGCCTGGGCGACAGTGTGAGACTCTGTCTCAAAAAATAAAATAAAATAAAGTTAAGAGAGAAAAAAATATATCCTATATCCTTTGTTAAATTCCAAAACAGTAGGGGACAAATAACTGACTTGACAGGTTACTACAATATTTCCTGAAATGATGTTTTCTTGAATACTGGCCTACTAGAGGTTCATAGGTGTGTTTGGATTAAAAAAGAGTTCCATGGCCCAGTGACTGGGGGAAAAAAATAAAAGACTAAACTAAGTTAAACAGGCTTTTCTGCTGCAGGACTTGTCAGAGCCTTTAATGTACTAATGGCCATTGTGACCCTCTGAGAAGGTCACAGAGTGGGTTTCCCAAACTTACTTGATTCTACCTGCTAACATTTCCTGGAGGAAGTTTGGGAAAGGCCGATTTAGCAGATTCTTTTGTTGTGCCATGGATGGTGCTGGTTGATGTGGGCAAAACAAATAACACGTGAGTCAGATCCGCCTGGGGCTCTTACTAAAGTGCAGGTTCCCAGGTGCCACTTTAGGCTTACAGACCCAGTTGTGGGGTAAGCCTGGGAGTCTTTTAGCAGGTGATTCTGCCACATAGTATAGTTGGAAAACCTCTGGGCATACTCATTGCTGGTCCCTCTAGAAATCCAGGTGACAATAGCCAATGAGAAGCTCCAAGAGACCCAGTTGTCCATGGGGTAGAGGGAATGTGATGTTGAAACCAAAGAAGAAAATCTATGATCAGTTTTCAGCAGTGACTGTCAAGAGAAGGAGAAGGGTGAGTTAGCGCTGATGCTGGCCGACAGGTCAGCGGGTTGGTTTCACCAAGGAGTGTGATGAAGGCTGATGTTGTCTGTGGGAATGTATGATGGTAACTGGTTTGTAGCTAATTTGGGGAAGCAGTGAGAATTCGTGCCCTTTGAAGACCAGCAAGTGGCAAGAAACCCACCAGGCCTGGCTCAGGGCTGGGCTGGGCTTGGCTCATCTCAGAGCAGCTGGGGCTGGTGGCCAAAGCCGCCATTAGTGAGGGGCAGGCCCTGGGGGTACAACCAGCAACTAGGGGACAAAGACAACCCTGCCAGCCTCTCCTATTCTGGAGGTGTGTGACCAGAAATGGAGATGGGTTGGTCAGCATAAGATGGCCAGGAAGGTGGGAATCAGGACTGCTGGCAATCTAGCCACATGGGCAGGGGAGCCGGGTGGTTCCAGGCAGTTTCCGAGGCCAAGAGGGTGAGCAGGCACCTCACAGGGAATCAGGGCCAAGCCTGGCTGCAGTGTGGAGACAATGCACCCACCCCCATCCTTGGATCTTGCAGGAGGCTGGGTCCTCACTCAGCTACCAACATCCATGGCCCTGAGGCTTTTAAAACACCCATCCATGGAGTGGGGCTGGTCCCAGTGGGGTGAGGCTGACCCTGGCAGAAACAGGGCAGGAGCCTGTGGGTTAGGGAGACTGCACCTTCCTTAGATAGCCTCCATGCCATCATGTCCCCGTGACAGTTTCTGCTGCGTCCCCTCTGCATGGTCCCACCCTCGGCCAGCCTGCTGCCCCCTCTTGCCAGGTTGCTCTAATCAATGACCCCAGTGTGCTGTGTTGATACTAACAATGCGAGGCCTAGCAGATTCAAGGGAAAAGAGAACCAACTGGGTTTCCACCAGACCCAACTAAACAAACATGGACCTATCCCAGAGAAATCCAGCTTCACCACAGCTGGCTTTCTGTGAACGGTGAAAATGGAGTGTGACAAGCATTCTTATTTTATATTTTATCAGCTCGCATGGTCAGTAAAAGCAAAGACGGGACTGGAAGCGATGACAAAAAAGCCAAGGTAAGCTGACAATGCCACGGAGCTCTGCAGCTGGTCAAGTTTACAGAGAAGCTGTGCTTTATGTCTGATTCGTTCTCATATATAATGTGGGGAGTATTTGTCACTAAAGTACAGCTGTCATTTAAAGTGCTTTGTATTTTGGGGCAGGCTTTTAAAAAGTCCAGCATTTATTAGTTTTGATACTTACCCCAGGGAAAAGCAGTTGGCAGGTTCATGAAGTCATGCTCCTAATTCCAGCTTTCCTAGTGTACTTTCAGTGAGACCCTGACAGTAAATGAAGGTGTGTTTGAAAACCAACCCCAGGACAGTAAATGAAGGTGTGTTTGAAAACCAACCCCAGGACAGTAAATGAAGGTGTGTTTGAAAACCAGCCCTAGGACAGTAAATGAAGCCATCTTCTCACTGCATAAACTGCACCCAGATCTTTGCCCATCCTTCTCAGTATTTCACTTCACCCATTGTTTACTGTCTCAATGACTGGGGAAATGTCTGGGGAAATGCTCCCGTAATTACACAGTGGCGTTTTTCCTGGAAAATCCCACCATGGCTCTAGATAAGACCTGTTTTTCTTAAAGGTATCTAAAATTTCCAGCATAAATTCTGTCTGAAACACCTGAATTTTAATCAGTACTGGAGCCCGGAGGGCATCTCCAGTTGCCACATAGCTCTGAGCATTCAGTGGTGTGTTGAGGGCTGCTCCCGGAAGTGCCTGCAGAGTCAGGGCTCCCCAGCCTCATCTAGTGAGGCAGTGGAAGGGCCTGTGGGGATTTGGAGAGCTGGCCTGGGTCTCTGAAGTGACAGTGACAGCTGCTTGTCAATCACGGTGCACATTTAGTGCCGGGGGCAGGGGGCAGGGAATACCAGCCTCATGCATGCATGCATTCATTTGTTCCTTCCTTCATTCATTCATTCAGTACACATGGGTACAACATCCCTGCCCTGGAGTTGCCCAGAGTCTAGGGAGGGGAAAGATCTATTACCCTGGACCTCGGCCAGTTGGGGAGTGCTGCTGGTGGAGAGGGGCCGTGTGCAGCGAGGGAAGGAGGAGTCGTCAATACCCCCACCCCAGCTTTGCTTTCTTGTCATCAGCCCCAGGGCCCCAGCCTGTGTCCCTCCTCTCCCATTGCTACTTCATCTCCTGGGTCCTCCTTACCAAGCCTGACCACACAGAGGGCCTTGGCCGCTTCCATGGGGAATTGGAAAGCAGTAAGATAGCATCCCCTAGAAGCCCAGTGAGTCTGGGTCAGGACCCTTCTCTGAGCTCTGACTTGCTCTTGGAAACACTTCGAGGCTTAGCCTCCCCACTTTGTTTCCTGAGAGTGTGACCTGTTCCCCTCCAAACACCCCCTTCTCCTCCAGGGCCATGCCCACCCGTCAAAATCCCCCACGGGCAGGACAAACTGTGGGTGTCAGTCACCATCTATCCTGCATCCTGGTTCCAGGGCCCCCCCCCAGCCCCACCTCCATAGGGACAGGCGTGCAGACACCCGTCCCTGGCTGCTTCCTCTTGTGGAATGGGTTCAAAAGTAAGCAGTGTTGTTTACACGGACAAACTGAAAAAAAAAGAAAAAGAGATAACATTGGAGGCTTGGCACAGTGGCTCATGCCTGTAATCCCAGCACTTTGGGAGGCTAAGGTGGGAGGATGTCCCCAGCCCAAGAGTTCTAGACCAGCCTGGGCAACACAGCAAGACCCCGTCTCAAAAAAAAAATTTAATTGGCCAGGCAGAGGTGGGAGGATCACTTGAGCCCAAAGGGTGGAGGCTGCAGTGAGCCGTGATGGCACCACTGCACTCCAGCCAGGGCAACAGAGGGAGACCCTGTCTCTAAAACAAACAAACAAACAAAAGAGTTAACATTGGCCAGATTAGGATTCACCAGATAGTGTTAATATTAGTTTGATTTGAGACTTTAATCAGAAAGCACATGTGTGGTGGGGGTGGGTGTAACCTAAGTCAGGTAGAATCTTTCCAACTTTGGGGGGGCACACTCCTGATTGTAGCCATATGAGTCTGTCAGTGTGGTGGAAGAGGCCATGGGTTAATGGGCAGGTAAAAAAGCACCTTGCCTGGAATTGAGTAGAAAGTAAGGCCCTTCAGACCCCATGACACACTTGGGGACATTTTCTTGAGTAACATCCTAAGATTCATGTACCTTGATGATCTCCATCAACTTACTCATGTGAAGCACCTTTAAACCAGTGGTCTCCAAATTCAGGGGCACAGTAACATCCAACAGGCTGGAGAAAGAACGTACTAGAACTTCCATTCCTTTTTCATGTCCTCTTCTAAAAGCTTTGTCAGGGCCAGGCTCGGTGGCTCACGCCTGTAATCCCAACACTTTGGGAGGCCGAGACGGGTGGATCACGAGGTCAGGAGATCGAGACCATCCTGGCTAACACAGTGAAACCCCATCTCTACTAAAAATACAAAAAAATGAGCCGGGCGTGGTGGTGGGCGCCTGTAGTCCCAGCTACTCGGGAGGCTGAGGCAGGAGAATGGCGTGAACCCAGGAGGCAGAGCTTGCAGTGAGCCGAGATTGCACCACTGCAGTCCAGCCTGGGCGACAGAGCGAGACTCCGTCTCAAAAAAGAAAAAGAAAAAGAAAAAGAACTGTGATTGGGGAGGACGGTCACTTTCCTGTTCTTACTGATCAGAAGGGATATTAAGGGTACCTGATTCAAACAGCCTGGAGATCACTGCTTTCAACCATTACCTGCCTTATTTATTTTTAGTTACTGTCCTTTTTTCAGTTTGTTTCCCTCCTCCATGTGCTGACTTTTATTTTGATTTTATTTATGTTTATGTTTAAGACATCCACACGTTCCTCTGCTAAAACCTTGAAAAATAGGCCTTGCCTTAGCCCCAAACACCCCACTCCTGGTAGCTCAGACCCTCTGATCCAACCCTCCAGCCCTGCCGTGTGCCCAGAGCCACCTTCCTCTCCTAAATACGTCTCTTCTGTCACTCCCCGAACTGGCAGTTCTGGAGCAAAGGAGATGAAACTCAAGGTAAGGAAACCACCTTTGAAAAGAACCAGGCTGCTCTGCTGTGGTTTGCAAATGTGGGGTTGGTTTGTTTGTTTTTTAGCCTCAAAGACCTTTCTTCAAATGAGCTCTGGCATAGAAGCACCGTGTAAAATAGTTAGAATTCTGGGCAAAGGGGAAAAGAGAGCTGGGGGCCATCCCTCTCAGCACCCCACAGGCTCTCATAGCAGCAGCCCCTAAGACACCTGGTGGGACCTTGGTTTCGAAATCACTACTCTAAGGCTGGGCACGGTGGCTCACACCTGTAATCCCAGCTCTTTAGGAGGCTGAGGAGGGTGGATCACCTGAGATCAGGAGTTCGAGACCAGCCTGGCTAACATGGCAAAACCCTGTCTCTACTAAAAATACAAAAATTAGCCGGGCGTGGTGGTATGCGTGGTGGTAATCGCAGCTACTCGGGAGGCTGAGGCACAAGGATTGCTTGAACCCCAGAGGCAGAGGTTGTAGTTAGCTCCAGCTTGGGCGACAGAGCAAGACCCTGTCGCAAAAATTTTTTAAAAAACAAACCCAAAATTGCTACTCTCATTGGGTTCCTTTGCCCATTCCTGATTTTGGCAAGAGAAATGCTTCCAGATTGCCCTGATCTGGGTAGGACAGCATCACGCCATAGCAACACTGCCCCGTGAGCTCACTGCCCCCTCAACTAGCTTGTGGTCCTTGGTTAATGTCAGTTTCTTTTTTGAGTTTGTGTTATGTCTAAGGGCCATCTGCTGGGTAACGGAACCCAGGGACTGCCCTAGTCCCTAGACTGTGCCATGCCTGACTCTGCCAGCTTTGTCAGTGATGCTGGTGCTCGCCTCCTCGGGTGCTCACCTGCTCTGAGCACACCCAAGGAGTTCTTGAGGCCTTAGGGTTGTTTGCGAGAGAATGAAAGAACACGACCTAGCTCTCTTTAGCATCCTTGGTCAGGTTCAACACTGCCTCCAGGGGCCTCTGGTGGAGCCAACCACCATCAGCCAAATAAATGCATAATTAGAGTCAGAAAATGGATGTCTGCATATGCATAGTGCACTAATGTCCTGCTGATGATTGACATGGAGTGGAGAGTGACCTGACCATTGCTGTAAGCTCTGCTGGCCTTGGCACAACTCATGCTGATAACTAATGCACACAGTTCCTCTGGGAGGAAATGTCCTCAGGGAACTTGGAGTTTGGGTGGGGATGTGGGTTTGTGTGCCCAGCAAGCCCTTGTGGTTGTAGCAGACGCTAGTGGCATCTAGGAGGCAAAGGGTCACCCCAGTCTTAGCCACGTTTTGAGTCAAGGTGGCAGAGTGGGGCTGGTGTTGACTCTTGGTGGCAGTAACTTTTCCCAATGGTGAAAAACCCCTCTATCATGTTTCATTTACAGGGGGCTGATGGTAAAACGAAGATCGCCACACCGCGGGGAGCAGCCCCTCCAGGCCAGAAGGGCCAGGCCAACGCCACCAGGATTCCAGCAAAAACCCCGCCCGCTCCAAAGACACCACCCAGCTCTGGTAAGAAGAATGTTCTCTTGAATCTTAGAGGAAGCTGAAGCTCTCAGAGGTACAGCCTTCATTTTAGGAGGCCTTAGGCCACTGAGAATGAACAACCCCTGGCAGCTGGTCAGCAGCTTGCAGTTTACTAAGCACTGGAGTCTTCATTGCCTTCTCAGTCCTTTTGATTTCTGAGGCAAACGTTGAATCCCTACCTTTTTTTTTTTTTTTTTTCTTGAGACAGAGTTTCGCTTTTGTTATCCAGGCTGGAGTGCAGTGGTGTGATCTCAGCTCACTGCATCCTCCACCTCCCGGGTTCAAGCGATTCTCCTACCTCAGCCTCCCTAGTAGCTGGGATTACAGGCACCTGCCACTATGCCCGGCTAATTTTTTGTATTTTTAGTAGAGACAGGGTTTCACCATGTTGGCCAGGCTGGTCTCGAACTCCTGACCTCAGGTGATCCACCTGCCTCGGCCTCCCAAAGTGCTGGGATTACAGGCATGAGCCACCACTCCCGGCCTGAATCCTCACTTTTTATCAATGAAGAAATTGAGGCTGATTCTGCAGCATGATAAAAAAAAATACAGAAAAAGGAAAAAAAAGAAATCGAGCCTCTGAGAGTTTGCTTGACTGAGTCTAACCAGCTCATTTTAAACCCGAGGAAAATGCAGTCACATGACTACTAAGTGGCAGCTCTCGGAGCCTCTCTGGCCCCAAGTCCAGGGTTCCATAGAGGCAGCCCCAGCATGGCGTGTTTTCAGTCCCCAAATGAGACTCTGGAGACAAATGTCTCTGGAGACAGAGCAGCAGCCTGGATAAGTCACAATGGGTGACGTGACTCGGGGCTCAACCCCTGGGCAGCTTAACTTGCTAGGGACGTTAGGAGTCTGCTGCAAAACTTGAGGGTCTTAGCTGAGCAGTCACAGGCTGGGCCCGTTGCCCTGGGCTCCTGTGAGTAAAACCCAGTCAATTTTGAGTACCCAGTAAGGCATCCATTGAGTTATTTTGCAGCCAGGGGTGCTATTAAGAACAGTCGCGGCTGGGCGTGGTGGCTCATGCCTGTAATCCCAGCACTTTGGGAGGCCAAGGTGGGCGGATCACCTGAGGTCAGGAGTTCGAGACCAGCTTGGCCAACATGGCAAAACCCCGTCTCTAATAAAAATACAAAATAATTAGCTGGGCGTGGTGGCGGGCACCTGTAATCCCAGCTTCTCAGGAGGATGAGGAAGGAGAATCACTTGAACCCAGGAGGCAGAGGTTGCAGTGAGCTGAGATCGCACCATTGCACTCCAGCCTGGATGACAAAAGTGAGATTCCTTCTCAAAAAAAAAAAAAAAAAACAGTCGTCCTCTTTGGGGATTAGGGACAGCCTGCCTGCCTGCCCGAGCACTTCTCTCTTCCATTGCCCCAGTGAAGTATTCCAGGCCCCTGGGTTTAGACTCTGCACCATGTAGGGGTGTCTGACCTGCACTTGCTCCTTGGTGGCACGGGCAGCCTATGGCACTTGCTGCGGGCTGTGGCCAAAGCCTGGCCTGGATCTTGGATCTTGGTGACTCTGCTTCTCCCTGGCCTGAGGGAGCTGCCCAGAGCCTGCCCACCACCTGCTGCGTGTCTTTGCGGTGGCATTTCTTGCACACATGCCGTGCGGTGGCACCCCCAAGGATGGCCATTCACTAAGGCCCATTGTTTTTGTCTTTTCGCTTCGTGTTTTCTGGCCTGGTGTTTTTCTCATATACATGTGATCAGGGATAATTCCCAGAATTTTGACAGGATTTTAAGTAGCGTTTGGATCCTGCTCTTTTTTTTCACTTAACATCGGGCCAGTTGACTCACACTCTGTTTTTTGTTGTTTTTTTGAGACGGAGTCTCACTGTGTCACTCAGGCTGAAGTGCAGTGGCACAATCTTGGCATACTGCAACCTCTGCTTCCCAAATTCAAGCAGTTTTCCTGCCTCAGCCTCCTGAGTAGCTGGGACTACAGGCACAGGCCACCACGCCCTGCTAATTTTTGTATTTTTAGTAAAGACAGGTTTTCACCATTTTGGCCAGCCTAGTCTCGAACTCCTGACCTCAAGTGATCCGCCCACCTCGGCCTCCCAAAGTGCTGGGATTACAGGGGACTCACACTTTGTAACAACCTGAAACAAGGTGATGCATTTCCCTTTGGGTCTTACCTGCTCTTCGGTGGCTGCCTGCAGGTGGAGAGACCCTCCCCCTTGGGCCCCTCGACCTTGTTTCAGAATGGGGCCCCTGCTGGGCCAGCCGTGGGTGCCTGCCATGTGAAGGACTCATTAAGGCCCTGTTTAAGCCTGATGATAATAAGGCTTTCGTGGATTTTTCTCTTTAAGCGACCAAGCAAGTCCAGAGAAGACCACCCCCTGCAGGGCCCAGATCTGAGAGAGGTACTCGGGAGCCTACTTCGCTGGAAGCAGCCTCCGTTTGCGTGTGTGGCCATTCACTGGCTTGTGTTTCTAGAGCCGGGAGGACCCTTTTCTGCAATGCAGGGTTCACACAGGGTTCGCAGCCTGAAGATGGAGCAGTCCGAATTCTCTTCCCTGTGCAGTTTGCACAGCTGTGTTTGTCTGATGGGCTTTCTAATCCTGTGTGCTCTCCTTGACTTCAGGGACAATGGCATTACAGGCATGAGCCACCATGCCTGGCTGTCTCCCTATGTTTCAGATGAAGACATAGGCTTAAGGAGTTCAGGTGACTTGCCCACGACCAGTCTGTAAGTAAGAGGCATGAAAAGTATTTGGAGCCACCACCACCAAGCCCACTGGTCACCCTGGGTCTCTGAAGTCAGGGAGGCAGGAGGATGGGAGGTCTGAGGAGGCAGAGAGGCTGAGCCTGGAGGCCCTGGAGGCCAAGGCCCCATCTGTTGTTTCCTTATGTGGAAAATAAGAGGCTTCATTTGTCCTATTGCCACAGAGCGTACTACTTCAGGAACATCCAAGACATGGAAATCCGCAGGGCACGGTGGCTCACGTCTATAATCCCGGCACTTTGGGAGGTTGAGGTGGGAGAATCGCTTGAGGCCAGAAGTTCAAGACCAGCCTGAGCAACATAGTCAGACCCCATCTCTATAAAAAACATTATTTTAAAAAAAGACATGGAAGTCAAATTCTAAAAACTGGTGCTGGCTGGGTGCGGTGGCTCATGCCTATAATCCCAGCACTTTGGGAGGCCGAGGCGGGTGGATCACCTGAGGTCAGGAGTTCAAGACCAGCCTGGCCAACATGATAAAACCTCTACTAAAGAAATCTTTACTGAAAATACAAAAATCCAGTCTCTACTAAAATAAGTCTCTACTAAAAATACAAAAATTAGCCAGGCGTGGTGCTGCACACCTGTAATATCAGCTACTCGGGAGGCTGAGGCAGGAGACTCGCTTGATCCCATGAGGCGGAGGTTGCAGTGAGCCGAGATCACGCCATTGCACTCCAGCCTGGGCGTCAGAATAAGACTCCGTCTCAAAAAAAAAACCACAAAAAAACAAAACAACAACAAAAGAAAACTAGTGCTTATTCGTCACTGGCCAAGCTGCCCATTGGCTACATGGGTGCTTCAAAGAGCTGCCCTTCTCCAGGTCTGGCCAGCAGGTATGTGTTACAGCAAATGCCTGGGGCAGCGGCAGGGGCATTGCTGCGGGAAGCTTCTGGACTTGCAGGAAAGCTAAGTTCTCAGACTGCAGGGGAACTAAGCACACCTCGGCACAGGGTGAGGCCTGCGGTTCTCAGACTTCAGTCTTTGTGGAGCTTGAGAAAAATGAGGCTTTGCAGGTCCCACCCCTAGAGATTCTGCTCTATCCACTCTTGAAGGGGATCGAGAAATTTGCATTTTGCAACTCCCACTTTCCTCCTTGAAAGCTCCGGAGATTCTGACACAGGGTTCCGTGGGCCACACTTTGGAAAACACAGACCCATGAGACAGAATAGCAGAGTGTTGAAGTGTAACAGGGCCGTGGGAAGTGCAGTAACAGAAGCAAGTTTGAGGGTAAAGGACACCCAGAGGAGGGAGGGACAGCATCTGCATGGAGAGGAGAGGAGACCCCCCAGCAGCTTCCAGGGTGTTGGAAGGGTGCGCTAGTAACTGCTATGCATGGCAGGTGGGGAACTGTACGGCAGGGCACAGCAGCATGAAGCGGTATGGCTCGTGTGGACAGCTAGGGACAGGCAGGCGTGGAGCAGGCATCCTGTTCTGAAGCCCAAATCCCACAGAGGAGCCAGGGAGCTGGCAGGAGCCCTGAACTAGCTGAACAGCTGAACATTCACCCTGTGAGGAAAGGGTCAGAAGCGTCCAGGCTTGAGGGCACAGCTGGGTCTCGTCACTGCATCACCCTTATTTAGGATAAAGGCCCTGAAGAATTGTATTAGAGGTTGGCAAAGCATATCTACCACCTCCTGGAGCCACACTGGCCGCAGGGATTATAATTATTTCCATTTTCAAATTAAGGCCTCTGAGCTCAGAGAGGGGAAGTTACTTGTCTGAGGCCACACAGCTTGTTGGAGCCCATCTCTTGACCCAAAGACTGTGGAGCCGAGTTGGCCACCTCTCTGGGAGCGGGTATTGGATGGTGGTTGATGGTTTTCCATTGCTTTCCTGGGAAAGGGGTGTCTCTGTCCCTAAGCAAAAAGGCAGGGAGGAAGAGATGCTTCCCCAGGGCAGCCGTCTGCTGTAGCTGCGCTTCCAACCTGGCTTCCACCTGCCTAACCCAGTGGTGAGCCTGGGAATGGACCCACGGGACAGGCAGCCCCCAGGGCCTTTTCTGACCCCACCCACTCGAGTCCTGGCTTCACTCCCTTCCTTCCTTCCCAGGTGAACCTCCAAAATCAGGGGATCGCAGCGGCTACAGCAGCCCCGGCTCCCCAGGCACTCCCGGCAGCCGCTCCCGCACCCCGTCCCTTCCAACCCCACCCACCCGGGAGCCCAAGAAGGTGGCGGTGGTCCGTACTCCACCCAAGTCGCCGTCTTCCGCCAAGAGCCGCCTGCAGACAGCCCCCGTGCCCATGCCAGACCTGAAGAACGTCAAGTCCAAGATCGGCTCCACTGAGAACCTGAAGCACCAGCCGGGAGGCGGGAAGGTGAGAGTGGCTGGCTGCGCGTGGAGGTGTGGGGGGCTGCGCCTGGAGGGGTAGGGCTGTGCCTGGAAGGGTAGGGCTGCGCCTGGAGGTGCGCGGTTGAGCGTGGAGTCGTGGGACTGTGCATGGAGGTGTGGGGCTCCCTGCACCTGAGCACCCCCGCATAACACCCCAGTCCCCTCTGGACCCTCTTCAAGGAAGTTCAGTTCTTTGTTGGGCTCTCCACTACACTGTGAGTGCCCTCCTCAGGCGAGAGAACGTTCTGGCTCTTCTCTTGCCCCTTCAGCCCCTGTTAATTGGACAGAGATGGCAGGGCTGTGTCTCCACGGCCGGAGGCTCTCATAGTCAGGGCACCCACAGCGGTTCCCCACCTGCCTTCTGGGCAGAACACACTGCCACCCATAGGTGAGCATCTCCACTCGTGGGCCATCTGCTTAGGTTGGGTTCCTCTGGATTCTGGGGAGATTGGGGGTTCTGTTTTGATCAGCTGATTCTTCTGGGAGCAAGTGGGTGCTCACGAGCTCTCCAGCTTCCTAAAGGTGGAGAAGCACAGACTTCGGGGACCTGGACTGGATCCCTTTCCCCGTTCCTGTCCCTGTGCCCCTCGTCTGGGTGCGTTAGGGCTGACATACAAAGCACCACAGTGAAAGAACAGCAGTATGCCTCCTCACTAGCCAGGTGTGGGCGGGTGGGTTTCTTCCAAGGCCTCTCTGTGGCCGTGGGTAGCCACCTCTGTCCTGCGCCGCTGCAGTCTTCCCTCTGTGTGTGCTCCTGGTAGCTCTGCGCATGCTCATCTTCTTATAAGAACACCATGGCAGCTGGGCGTAGTGGCTCATGCCTATAATCCCAGCACTTTGGGAGGCTGAGGCAGGCAGATCACGAGGTCAGGAGTTCGAGACCAACCTGACCAACAGGGTGAAACCTCGCCTCTACTAAAAATACAAAAATACCTGGGCGTGGTGGTGGTGCGCGCCTATAATCCCAGCTACTCAGGAGGCTGAGGCAGGAGAATCGCTTGAACCCAGGAGGCAGAGGTTGCAGTGAGCCGAGATAGTGCCATTGCACTCCAGTCTGAGCAACAGAGCAAGACTCTGTCTCAAAACAAAATAAAACAAACAAAAAAAACCCACCATGGCTTAGGGCCCAGCCTGATGACCTCATTTTTCACTTAGTCACCTCTCTAAAGGCCCTGTCTCCAAATAGAGTCACATTCTAAGGTACGGGGGTGTTGGGGAGGGGGGTTAGGGCTTCAACATGTGAATTTGCGGGGACCACAATTCAGCCCAGGACCCCGCTCCCGCCACCCAGCACTGGGGAGCTGGGGAAGGGTGAAGAGGAGGCTGGGGGTGAGAAGGACCACAGCTCACTCTGAGGCTGCAGATGTGCTGGGCCTTCTGGGCACTGGGCCTCGGGGAGCTAGGGGGCTTTCTGGAACCCTGGGCCTGCGTGTCAGCTTGCCTCCCCCACGCAGGCGCTCTCCACACCATTGAAGTTCTTATCACTTGGGCCTGAGCCTGGGGCATGTGGACGGAGGGTGGCCACCAGTGCACATGGGCACCTTGCCTCAAACCCTGCCACCTCCCCCCACCCAGGATCCCCCCTGCCCCCGAACAAGCTTGTGAGTGCAGTGTCACATCCCGTCGGGATGGAAATGGATGGTCGGGTTAAAAGGGACGCATGTGTAGACCCTGCCTCTGTGCATCAAGCCTCTTTTGAGAGTCCCTGCGTGCCAGGCGGTGCACAGAGGTGGAGAAGACTCAGCTGTGCCCCAGAGCACCTCCTCTCATCGAGGAAAGGACAGACAGTGGCTCCCCTGTGGCTGTGGGGACAAGGGCAGAGCTCCCTGGAACACAGGAGGGAGGGAAGGAAGAGAGCATCTCAGAATCTCCCTCCTGATGGCAAACGATCCGGGTTAAATTAAGGTCCGGCCTTTCCCTGCTCAGGCATGTGGAGCTTGTAGTGGAAGAGGCTCTCTGGACCCTCATCCACCACAATGGCCTGGTTAGAGACCTTGGGGAAATAACTCACAGGTGACCCGGGGCCTCTGTCCTGTACCGCAGCTGAGGGAAACTGTCCTGCGCTTCCACTGGGGACAATGCGCTCCCTCGTCTCCAGACTTTCCAGTCCTCATTCGGTTCTCGAAAGTCGCCTCCAGAAGCCCCATCTTGGGACCACCGTGACCTTCATTCTCCAGGGTGCCTGGCCTTGGTGCTGCCCAAGACCCCAGAGGGGCCCTCACTGGCCTTGCCTGCCTTTTCTCCCATTGCCCACCCATGCACCCCCATCCTGCTCCAGCACCCAGACTGCCATCCAGGATCTCCTCAAGTCACATAACAAGCAGCACCCACAAGGTGCTCCCTTCCCCCTAGCCTGAATCTGCTGCTCCCCGTCTGGGGTTCCCTGCCCATGCACCTCTGGGGGCCCCTGGGTTCTGCCATGCCCTGCCCTGTGTCCCATGGTGGGGAATGTCCTTCTCTCTTTATCTCTTCCCTTCCCTTAAATCCAAGTTCAGTTGCCATCTCCTCCAGGAAGTCTTCCTGGATTCCCCTCTCTCTTCTTAAAGCCCCTGTAAACTCTGACCACACTGAGCATGTGTCTGCTGCTCCCTAGTCTGGGCCATGAGTGAGGGTGGAGGCCGAGTCTCACGCATTTTTGCAGCCCCCACAAGACTGTGCAGGTGGCCGGCCCTCATTGAATGCGGGGTTAATTTAACTCAGCCTCTGTGTGAGTGGATGATTCAGGTTGCCAGAGACAGAACCCTCAGCTTAGCATGGGAAGTAGCTTCCCTATTGACCCTGAGTTCATCTGAGGTTGGCTTGGAAGGTGTGGGCACCATTTGGCCCAGTTCTTACAGCTCTGAAGAGAGCAGCAGGAATGGGGCTGAGCAGGGAAGACAACTTTCCATTGAAGGCCCCTTTCAGGGCCAGAACTGTCCCTCCCACCCTGCAGCTGCCCTGCCTCTGCCCATGAGGGGTGAGAGTCAGGCGACCTCATGCCAAGTGTAGAAAGGGGCAGACGGGGCCCCAGGTTATGACGTCACCACGCTGGGTGGAGGCAGCACGTCCAAATCTACTAAAGGGTTAAAGGAGAAAGGGTGACTTGACTTTTCTTGAGATATTTTGGGGGACGAAGTGTGGAAAAGTGGCAGAGGACACAGTCACAGCCTCCCTTAAATGCCAGGAAAGCCTAGAAAAATTGTCTGAAACTAAACCTCAGCCATAACAAAGACCAACACATGAATCTCCAGGAAAAAAGAAAAAGAAAAATGTCATACAGGGTCCATGCACAAGAGCCTTTAAAATGACCCGCTGAAGGGTGTCAGGCCTCCTCCTCCTGGACTGGCCTGAAGGCTCCACGAGCTTTTGCTGAGACCTTTGGGTCCCTGTGGCCTCATGTAGTACCCAGTATGCAGTAAGTGCTCAATAAATGTTTGGCTACAAAAGAGGCAAAGCTGGCGGAGTCTGAAGAATCCCTCAACCGTGCCGGAACAGATGCTCACACCGAAGGGAAAAGAGCAGGAGCCAAGTCACGTTTGGGAACCTGCAGAGGCTGAAAACTGCCCCAGATTGCTGCAAATCACTGGGGGAAAAACGGAAAACGTCTGTTTTCCCCTTTGTGCTTTTCTCTGTTTTCTTCTTTGTGCTTTTCTCTGTTTTCAGGATTTGCTACAGTGAACATATATTGCTTTGGGGCCCCAAATGGAATTATTTTGAAAGGAAAATGCAGATAATCAGGTGGCCGCACTGGAGCACCAGCTGGGTAGGGGTAGAGATTGCAGGGAAGGAGGAGGAGCTGGGTGGGGTGCCAGGCAGGAAGAGCCCGTAGGCCCCGCCGATCTTGTGGGAGTCGTGGGTGGCAGTGTTCCCTCCAGACTAAAAGGGAGCACCTGGCGGGAAGAGGGAATTCTTTTAAACATCATTCCAGTGCCCGAGCCTCCTGGACCTGTTGTCATCTTGAGGTGGGCCTCCCCTGGGTGACTCTAGTGTGCAGCCTGGCTGAGATTCAGTGGCCCTGGGTTCTTACTGCTGACACCTACCCTCAACCTCAACCACTGCGGCCTCCTGTGCACCCTGATCCAGTGACTCATTTTCCACTTTCAGTCCCAGCTCTATCCCTATTTGCAGTTTCCAAGTGCCTGGCTCCTCAGTCAGCTCAGACCCAGCCAGGCCAGCCCCTGGTTCCCACATCCCCTTTGCCAAGCTCATCCCCGCCCTGTTTGGCCTGCGGGAGTGGGAGTGTGTCCAGACACAGAGACAAAGGACCAGCTTTTAAAACATTTTGTTGGGGCCAGGTGTGGTGGCTCACACCTAATCCCAACACTTGGGGAGGCCAAGGCAGAAGGATCACTTGAGTCCAGGAGTTCAAGACCAGCCTGGGCAACATAGGGAGACCCTGTCTCTACAATTTTTTTTTTTAATTAGCTGGGCCTGTTGGCACTCTCCTGTAGTTCCAGCTACTCCAGAGGCTGAGGTGGGAGGACTGCTTGAGCCTGGGAGGTCAGGGCTGCAATGAGCCATGTTCACACCACTGAACGCCAGCCTGGGCGAGACCCTGTATCAAAAAAGTAAAGTAAAATGAATCCTGTACATTATATTAAGGTGCCCCAAATTGTACTTAGAAGGATTTCCTAGTTTTAAATACTTTTGTTATTTAAAAAATTAAATGACTGCAGCATATAAATTAGGTTCTTAATGGAGGGGAAAAAGAGTACAAGAAAAGAAATAAGAATCTAGAAACAAAGATAAGAGCAGAAATAAACCAGAAAACACAACCTTGCACTCCTAACTTAAAAAAAAAAAAGAAGAAAACACAACCAGTAAAACAACATATAACAGCATTAAAAGCTGGCTCCTGGCTGGGCGCGGTGGCACATGCCTGTAATCCCAACACTTTGGGAGGCCGATGCTGGAGGATCACTTGAGACCAAGAGTTCAAGGTTGCAGTGAGCTATGATCATACCACTACACCCTAGCCTGGGCAACACAGTGAGACTGAGACTCTATTAAAAAAAAAAATGCTGGTTCCTTCCTTATTTCATTCCTTTATTCATTCATTCAGACAACATTTATGGAGCACTTCTGAGCACCAGGCTCTGTGCTAAGAGCTTTTGCCCCCAGGGTCCAGGCCAGGGGACAGGGGCAGGTGAGCAGAGAAACAGGGCCAGTCACAGCAGCAGGAGGAATGTAGGATGGAGAGCTTGGCCAGGCAAGGACATGCAGGGGGAGCAGCCTGCACAAGTCAGCAAGCCAGAGAAGACAGGCAGACCCTTGTTTGGGACCTGTTCAATGGCCTTTGAAAGGACAGCCCCCACCCGGAGTGCTGGGTGCAGGAGCTGAAGGAGGATAGTGGAACACTGCAACGTGGAGCTCTTCAGAGCAAAAGCAAAATAAACAACTGGAGGCAGCTGGGGCAGCAGAGGGTGTGTGTTCAGCACTAAGGGGTGTGAAGCTTGAGCGCTAGGAAAGTTCACACTGGCAGAAGAGAGGTTGGGGCAGCTGCAAGCCGCTGGACATCACCCGACAGGACAGAGGGTGGTGGACGGTGGCCCCGAAGAGAGGCTCAGTTCAGCTGGCAGTGGCCGTGGGAGTGCTGAAGCAGGCAGGCTGTCGGCATCTGCTGGGGACGGTTAAGCAGGGGTGAGGGCCCAGCCTCAGCAGCCCTTCTTGGGGGGTCGCTGGGAAACATAGAGGAGAGCTGAAGAAGCAGGGAGTCCCAGGGTCCATGCAGGGCGAGAGAGAAGTTGCTCATGTGGGGCCCAGGCTGCAGGATCAGGAGAACTGGGGACCCTGTGACTGCCAGCAGGGAGAAGGGGGTGTGCAGGATCATGGCCAGGGAAGGGCCCAGGGGCCCAAGCATGGGGGTGCCTGGTTGGCTCTGAGAAGATGGAGCTAAAGTCACTTTCTCGGAGGATGTCCAGGCCAATAGTTGGGATGTGAAGACCTGAAGCAGCACAGAGCCTGGAAGCCCAGGATGGACAGAAACCTACCTGAGCAGTGGGGCTTTGAAAGCCTTGCAGCGGGGGGGGGGGGGGGGGGGGGGGGGGCGTGCAATATTCAAGATGGCCACAAGATGGCAATAGAATGCTGTAACTTTCTTGGTTCTGGGCCGCAGCCTGGGTGGCTGCTTCCTTCCCTGTGTGTATTGATTTGTTTCTCTTTTTTGAGACAGGGTCTTGCTGGGTTGCCCAGGCTGGAGTGCAGTGGTGCGATCATAGCTCACTGCAGCCTTGAAGTCCTGAGCTCAAGAGATCCTTCCACCTCAGCCTCCTGAGTAGTTGGGACCACAGGCTTGCACCACAGTGCCCAGCTAATTTCTTATATTTTTTGTAGAGATGGGGTTTCACTGTGTTGCCCAGGATGGTCTTGAACTCCTGGGCTCAAGTGATCCTCCTGCCTCAGCCTCCCAAATTGCTGGGATTACAGGTGTGAGCCACCATGCCCGACCTTCTCTTTTTAAGGGCGTGTGTGTGTGTGTGTGTGTGTGTGGGCGCACTCTCGTCTTCACCTTCCCCCAGCCTTGCTCTATCTCTACCCAGTCACCTCTGCCCATCTCTCCGATCTGTTTCTCTCTCCTTTTACCCCTCTTTCCTCCCTCCTCATAAACCACTGACCATTATAGAGAACTGAGTATTCTAAAAATACATTTTATTTATTTATTTTGAGACAGAGTCTCACTCTGTCACCCAGGCTGGAGTGCAGTGGTGCAATCTCGGCTCACTGCAACCTCCGCCTCCCAGGTTGAAGCAACTCTCCTGCCTCAGCCTCCCTAGTAGCTGGGATTACAAGCACACACCACCATGCCTAGCAAATTTTTATATTTTTAGTAGAGGAGGGGTGTCACCATGTTTGCCAAGCTGGTCTCAAACTCCTGGCCTCAGGTGATCTGCCTACCTTGGTCTCCCAAAGTGCTGGGATTACAGGTGTGAGCCACCACACCTGCCCTTAAAAATACATTATATTTAATAGCAAAGCCCCAGTTGTCGCTTTAAAAAGCATCTATGTAGAACATTTATGTGGAATAAATACAGTGAATTTGTACGTGGAATCGTTTGCCTCTCCTCGATCAGGGCCAGGGATGCAGGTGAGCTTGGGCTGAGATGTCAGACCCCACAGTAAGTGGGGGGCAGAGCCAGGCTGGGACCCTCCTCTAGGACAGCTCTGTAACTCTGAGACCCTCCAGGCATCTTTTCCTGTACCTCAGTGCTTCTGAAAAATCTTGTGTAAATCAAATCATTTTAAAGGAGCTTGGGTTCATCACTGTTTAAAGGACAGTGTAAATAATTCTGAAGGTGACTCTACCCTGTTATTTGATCTCTTCTTTGGCCAGCTGACTTAACAGGACATAGACAGGTTTTCCTGTGTCAGTTCCTAAGCTGATCACCTTGGACTTGAAGAGGAGGCTTGTGTGGGCATCCAGTGCCCACCCCGGGTTAAACTCCCAGCAGAGTATTGCACTGGGCCTGCTGAGCCTGGTGAGGCAAAGCGCAGCACAGCGAGCACCAGGCAGTGCTGGAGACAGGCCAAGCCTGGGCCAGCCTGGGAGCCAACTGTGAGGCACGGACGGGGCTGTGGGGCTGTGGGGCTGCAGGCTTGGGGCCAGGGAGGGAGGGCTGGGCTCTTTGGAACAGCCTTGAGAGAACTGAACCCAAACAAAACCAGATCAAGGTCTAGTGAGAGCTTAGGGCTGCTTTGGGTGCTCCAGGAAATTGATTAAACCAAGTGGACACACACCCCCAGCCCCACCTCACCACAGCCTCTCCTTCAGGGTCAAACTCTGACCACAGACATTTCTCCCCTGACTAGGAGTTCCCTGGATCAAAATTGGGAGCTTGCAACACATCGTTCTCTCCCTTGAAGGTTTTTGTCAGTGTCTATCCAGAGCTGAAGTGTAATATATATGTTACTGTAGCTGAGAAATTAAATTTCAGGATTCTGATTTCATAATGACAAGCATTCCTCTTTTCTCTCCCTTCTGTAAATCTAAGATTCTATAAACGGTGTTGACTTAATGTGACAATTGGCAGTAGTTCAGGTCTGCTTTGTAAATACCCTTGTGTCTATTGTAAAATCTCACAAAGGCTTGTTGCCTTTTTTGTGGGGTTAGAACAAGAAAAAGCCACATGGAAAAAAAATTTCTTTTTTGTTTTTTTGTTTGCTTGTTTTTTTTAGACAGAGTTTCGCTCTGTCGCCCAGGCTGGAGTGCAGTGGTGCGATCTCCGCCCACTGCAAGCTCCACCTCCCGGGTTCATGCTATTCTCCTGTCTCAGCCTCCCAAGTAGCTGGGACTACAGGTGCCCGCCACCACACCTGGCTAATTTTTTTGTATTTTTAGTAGAGACGGGGTTTCACCGTGTTAGCCAGGATGGTCTCAATCTCCTGACCTCGTCATCTGCCTGCCTCGGCCTCCCAAAGTGCTGAGATTACAGGCGTGAGCCACCGCGCCCGGCCAGAAAAAAACATTTCTAAGTATGTGGCAGATACTGAGTTATTGCTTAATGTCCTTTGATTCATTCGTTTAATTTCTTTTATGGATTAGTACAGAAAACAAAGTTCTCTCCCTTGAAAAACTGGTAAGTTTTCTTTGTCAGATAAGGAGAGTTACATAACCCATGACATTTCCCTTTTTGCCTCGGCTTCCAGGAAGCTCAAAGTTAAATGTAATGATCACTCTTGTAATTATCAGTGTTGATGCCCTTCCCTTCTTCTAATGCTACTCTTTACATTTTCCTGCTTTATTATTGTGTGTGTTTTCTAATTCTAAGCTGTTCCCACTCCTTTCTGAAAGCAGGCAAATCTTCTAAGCCTTATCCACTGAAAAGTTATGAATAAAAAATGATCGTCAAGCCTACAGGTGCTGAGGCTATTCCAGAGGCTGAGGCCAGAGGACCACTTGAGCCCAGGAATTTGAGACCTGGGCTGGGCAGCATAGCAAGACTCTATCTCCATTAAAACTATTTTTTTATTTAAAAAATAATCCGCAAAGAAGGAGTTTATGTGGGATTCCTTAAAATCGGAGGGTGGCATGAATTGATTCAAAGACTTGTGCAGAGGGCAACAGTGACTCCTTGAGAAGCAGTATGAGAAAGCCTGTCCCACCTCCTTCCGCAGCTCCAGCCTGGGCTGAGGCACTGTCACAGTGTCTCCTTGCTGGCAGGAGAGAATTTCAACATTCATCAAAAAGTAGTATTGTTTTTATTAGGTTTATGAGGCTGTAGCCTTGAGGACAGCCCAGGACAATTTTGTTGTCACATAGATAGCCTGTGGCTACAAACTCTGAAATCTAGATTCTTCTGTGGTTGCTTCTGACCTGAGAAAGTTGCGGAACCTCAGTGAGCCTCACATGGCCTCCTTGTCCTTAATGTGGGGACAGTGGGCAAGAAAGGTGATGTGGCACTAGAGATTTATCCATCTCTAAAGGAGGAGTGGATTGTACATTGAAACACCAGAGAAGGAATTACAAAGGAAGAATTTGAGTATCTAAAAATGTAGGTCAGGCGCTCCTGTGTTGATTGCAGGGCTATTCACAATAGCCAAGATTTGGAAGCAACCCAAGTGTCCATCAACAGACAAATGGATAAAGAAAATGTGGTGCATATACACAATGGAATACTATTCAGCCATGAAAAAGAATGAGAATCTGTCATTTGAAACAACATGGATGGAACTGGAGGACATTATGTTAAGTGAAATAAGCCAGACAGAAGGACAGACTTCACATGTTCTCACACATTTGTGGGAGCTAAAAATTAAACTCATGGAGATAGAGAGTAGAAGGATGGTTACCAGAGGCTGAGGAGGGTGGAGGGGAGTAGGGAGAAAGTAGGGATGGTTAATGGGTACAAAAACGTAGTTAGCATGAATAGATCTAGTATTGGATAGCACAGCAGGGTGACGACAGTCAACAGTAATTTATAGTACATTTAAAAACAACTAAAAGAGTGTGATTGTACTGGCTAACATGGTGAAACCCCGTCTCTACTAAAAATACAAAAATTAGCTGGGCATGGTGGCTCACGCCTGTAATCCCAGCACTTTGGGAGGCCAAGGCAGGCCGATCACGAGGTCAGGAGATCGAGACCATCCTGGCTAACATGGTGAAACCCTGTCTCTACTACAAATACAAAAAAAAGAATAAATTAGCCGGGCATGGTGGTGGGCGTCTGTAGTCCCAGCTACTCGGGAGGCTGAGGCAGGAGAATGGCATGAACCCGGGAGGCGGAGCTTGCAGTGAGCCGAGATCGCGCCACTGCACTCCAGCCTGGGCGACAAGGCAAGATTCTATCTCAAAAAAATAAAAATAAAATAAAATAAAATAATAAAATAAAATAAAATAAAATAAATAAAATAAAATGTATAATTGGAATGTTTATAACACAAGAAATGATAAATGCTTGAGGTGATAGATACCCCATTCACCGTGACATGATTATTGCACAATGTATGTCTGTATCTAAATATCTCATGTACCCCACAAGTATATACACCTACTATGTACCCATATAAATTTAAAATTAAAAAATTATAAAACAAAAATAAATAAGTAAATTAAAATGTAGGCTGGACACCGTGGTTCATGCCTGTAATCCCAGTGCTTTGTGAGGCTGAGGTGAGAGAATCACTTGAGCCCAGGAGTTTGAGACCGGCCTGGGTGACATAGCGAGACCCCATCATCACAAAGAATTTTTAAAAATTAGCTGGGCGTGGTAGCACATACCGGTAGTTCCAGCTACTTGGGAGACCGAGGCAGGAGGATTGCTTGAGCCCAGGAGTTTAAGGCTGCAGTGAGCTACGATGGCGCCACTGCATTCCAGCCTGGGTGACAGAGTGAGACCTTGTCTCTATTTTAAAAATAATAAAAAGAATAAATAAAAATAAATTAAAATGTAAATATGTGCATGTTAGAAAAAATACACCCATCAGCAAAAAGGGGGTAAAGGAGCGATTTCAGTCATAATTGGAGAGATGCAGAATAAGCCAGCAATGCAGTTTCTTTTATTTTGGTCAAAAAAAATAAGCAAAACAATGTTGTAAACACCCAGTGCTGGCAGCAATGTGGTGAGGCTGGCTCTCTCACCAGGGCTCACAGGGAAAACTCATGCAACCCTTTTAGAAAGCCATGTGGAGAGTTGTACCGAGAGGTTTTAGAATATTTATAACTTTGACCCAGAAATTCTATTCTAGGACTCTGTGTTATGAAAATAACCCATCATATGGAAAAAGCTCCTTTCAGAAAGAGGTTCATGGGAGGCTGTTTGTATTTTTTTTTCTTTGCATCAAATCCAGCTCCTGCAGGACTGTTTGTATTATTGAAGTACAAAGTGGAATCAATACAAATGTTGGATAGCAGGGGAACAATATTCACAAAATGGAATGGGACATATTATTAAACATAGTGCTTCTGATGACGGTAGACCATAGACAATGCTTAGGATATGATATCACTTCTTTTGTTGTTTTTTGTATTTTGAGACGAAGTCTCATTCTGTCACCCAGGCTGGAGTTCAGTGGCGCCATCTCAGCTCACTGCAACCTCCATCTCCCGGGTTCAAGCTATTCTCCTTCCTCAACCTCCCGAGTAGCTGGGTTGCGCACCACCATGCCTGGCTAACTTTTGTATTTTTAGTACAGACGGGGTTTCACCACGTTGGCCAGGCTGCTCTTGAACTCCTGACGTCAGGTGATCCACCAGCCTTGACCTCCCAAAGTGCTAGGATTACAGGAGCCGCTGCATCCAGCCTAGGATATGATATCACTTCTTAGAGCAAGATACAAAATTGCATGTGCACAATAATTCTACCAAGTATAGGTATACAGGGGTAGTTATATATAAATGAGACTTCAAGGAAATACAACAAAATGCAATCGTGATTGTGTTAGGGTGGTAAGAAAATGGTTTTTGCTTTGATGAGCTCTGTTTTTTAAAATCGTTATATTTTCTAATAAAAATACATAGTCTTTTGAAGGAACATAAAAGATTATGAAGAAATGAGTTAGATATTGATTCCTATTGAAGATTCAGACAAGTAAAATTAAGGGGAAAAAAAACGGGATGAACCAGAAGTCAGGCTGGATCAACCCCAGACCCGACAGCCCAGGCTGATGGGGCCTCCAGGGCAGTGGTTTCCACCCAGCATTCTCAAAAGAGCCACTGAGGTCTCGGTGCCATTTTCAAGATTTCGGAAGCGGCCTGGGCACGGCTGGTCCTTCACTGGGATCACCACTTGGCAATTATTTACACCTGAGACGAATAAAAACCAGAGTGCTGAGATTACAGGCATGGCGGCTCACGCTTGTAGTCCCAGCACTTTGGGAAGCCTAGGTGGGCTGATTGCTTGAGCCCAGGAGTTTCAAACTATCCTGGACAACATAGCATGACCTCGTCTCTACAAAAAATACAAAAAATTTGCCAGGTGTGGTGGCATGTGCCTGTGGTCCCAGCTACTTGGGAGGCTGAAGTAGGAGAATCCCCTGAGCCCTGGGAAGTCAAGGCTGCACTGAGCCGTGATGGTGTCACTGCACTCCAGCCTGGGTGACAAAGTGAGACCCTATCTCACAAAGAAAAAAAAACAAAACAAAAAACCCAAAGCACACTGTTTCCACTGTTTCCAGAGTTCCTGAGGGGAAAGGTCACCGGGTGAGGAAGACATTCTCACTGATCTGGCAGAGAAAATGTCCAGTTTTTCCAACTCCCTAAACCATGGTTTTCTATTTCATAGTTCTTAGGCAAATTGGTAAAAATCATTTCTCATCAAAACGCTGATATTTTCACACCTCCCTGGTGTCTGCAGAAAGAACCTTCCAGAAATGCAGTCGTGGGAGACCCATCCAGGCCACCCCTGCTTATGGAAGAGCTGAGAAAAAGCCCCACGGGAGCATTTGCTTAGCTTCCGTTACGCACCTAGTGGCATTGTGGGTGGGAGAGGGCTGGTGGGTGGATGGAAGGAGAAGGCACAGCCCCCCCTTGCAGGGACAGAGCCCTCGTACAGAAGGGACACCCCACATTTGTCTTCCCCACAAAGCGGCCTGTGTCCTGCCTACGGGGTCAGGGCTTCTCAAACCTGGCTGTGTGTCAGAATCACCAGGGGAACTTTTCAAAACTAGAGAGACTGAAGCCAGACTCCTAGATTCTAATTCTAGGTCAGGGCTAGGGTCTGAGATTGTAAAAATCCACAGGTGATTCTGATGCCCGGCAGGCTTGAGAACAGCCGCAGGGAGTTCTCTGGGAATGTGCCGGTGGGTCTAGCCAGGTGTGAGTGGAGATGCCGGGGAACTTCCTATTACTCACTCGTCAGTGTGGCCGAACACATTTTTCACTTGACCTCAGGCTGGTGAACGCTCCCCTCTGGGGTTCAGGCCTCACGATGCCATCCTTTTGTGAAGTGAGGACCTGCAATCCCAGCTTCGTAAAGCCCGCTGGAAATCACTCACACTTCTGGGATGCCTTCAGAGCAGCCCTCTGTCCCTTCAGCTCCCCTGGGGTGTGACTCGACCTCCCGTCACTCCCCAGACTGCCTCTGCCAAGTCCGAAAGTGGAGGCGTCCTTGCGAGCAAGCAGGCGGGTCCAGGGTGGCGTGTCACTCATCCTTTTTTCTGGCTACCAAAGGTGCAGATAATTAATAAGAAGCTGGATCTTAGCAACGTCCAGTCCAAGTGTGGCTCAAAGGATAATATCAAACACGTCCCGGGAGGCGGCAGTGTGAGTACCTTCACACGTCCCATGCGCCGTGCTGTGGCTTGAATTATTAGGAAGTGGTGTGAGTGCGTACACTTGCGAGACACTGCATAGAATAAATCCTTCTTGGGCTCTCAGGATCTGGCTGCGACCTCTGGGTGAATGTAGCCCGGCTCCCCACATTCCCCCACATGGTCCACTGTTGCCAGAAGCCCCTTCCTCATATTCTAGGAGGGGGTGTCCCAGCATTTCTGGGTCCCCCAGCCTGCGCAGGCTGTGTGGACAGAATAGGGCAGATGACGGACCCTCTCTCCGGACCCTGCCTGGGAAGCTAAGAATACCCATCAAAGTCTCCTTCCACTCATGCCCAGCCCTGTCCCCAGGAGCCCCATGCCCATTGGAAGTTGGGCTGAAGGTGGTGGCACCTGAGACTGGGCTGCCGCCTCCTCCCCCGACACCTGGGCAGGTTGACGTTGAGTGGCTCCACTGTGGACAGGTGACCCGTTTGTTCTGATGAGTGGACACCAAGGTCTTATTGTCCTGCTCAGCTGCTGCTCCTACACGTTCAAGGCAGGAGCCGATTCCTAAGCCTCCAGCTTATGCTTAGCCTGCGCCACCCTCTGGCAGAGACTCCAGATGCAAAGAGCCAAACCAAAGTGCGACAGGTCCCTCTGCCCAGCGTTGAGGTGTGGCAGAGAAATGCTGCTTTTGGCCCTTTTAGATTTGGCTGCCTCTGGCCAGGAGTGGTGGCTCGTGCCTGTAATTCCAGCACTTTGGGAGACTAAGGCGGGAGGTTCGCTTGAGCCCAGGAGTTCAAGACGAGCCTGGGCAACAATAAGACCCCTGTGTCTACAAAAAAAATTAAAATTAGCCAGGTGTGGTGGCACGCACCTGTAGTCCCAGCTACTTGGGAGGCTGAGGTGGGAGGATTGCCTGAGTCCGGGAGGCGGAAGTTGCAAGGAGCCGTGATCGCGCCACTGCACTTCAACCTAGGCAACAGAGTGAGACTTTGTCTCAAAAAACAATAATATAATAATTTTAAAATAAATAGATTTGGCTTCCTCTAAATGTCCCTGGGGACTCCGTGCGTCTTCTGTGGAGTGTCTCCGTGAGATTCGGGACTCAGATCCTCAAGTGCAACTGACCCACCCGATAAGCTGAGGCTTCATCATCCCCTGGCCGGTCTGTGTCCACTGGGCACCCGAGGCTCCTCTCCCACCAGCTCTCTTGGTCAGCTGAAAGCAAACTGTTAACACCCTGGGGAGCTGGACGTATGAGACCCTTGGGGTGGGAGGCGTTGATTTTTGAGAGCAATCACCTGGCCCTGGCTGGCAGTACCAGGACACTGCTGTGGCTCCGGGGCGGGCTGTCTCCAGAAAATGCCTGGCCTGAGGCAGCCACCCGCATCCAGCCCAGAGGGTTTATTCTTGCAATGTGCTGCTGCTTCCTGCCCTGAGCACCTGGATCCCGGCTTCTGCCCTGAGGCCCCTTGAGTCCCACAGGTAGCAAGCGCTTGCCCTGCGGCTGCTGCATGGGGCTAACTAACGCTTCCTCACCAGTGTCTGCTAAGTGTCTCCTCTGTCTCCCACACCCTGCTCTCCTGTCCCCCCAGTTTGTCTGCTGTGAGGGGACAGAAGAGGTGTGTGCCGCCCCCACCCCTGCCCGGGCCCTTGTTCCTGGGATTGCTGTTTTCAGCTGTTTGAGCTTTGATCCTGGTTCTCTGGCTTCCTCAAAGTGAGCTCGGCCAGAGGAGGAAGGCCATGTGCTTTCTGGTTGAAGTCAAGTCTGGTGCCCTGGTGGAGGCTGTGCTGCTGAGGCGGAGCTGGGGAGAGAGTGCACACGGGCTGCGTGGCCAACCCCTCTGGGTAGCTGATGCCCAAAGACGCTGCAGTGCCCAGGACATCTGGGACCTACCTGGGGCCCGCCCGTGTGTCCTGCGCTGTGCTCATCTGTGGGCTAGCCTGTGACCCACGCTGTGCTTGTCTGCGGGCTAGCCTGTGACCCCCGCTGTGCTTGTCTGCGGGCTAGCCTGTGTCCCGCGCTCTGCTTGTCTGCGGTCTAGCCTGTGACCTGGCAGAGAGCCACCAGATGTCCCGGGCTGAGCACCGCCCTCTGAGCACCTTCACAGGAAGCCCTTCTCCTGGTGAGAAGAGATGCCAGCCCCTGGCATCTGGGGGCACTGGATCCCTGGCCTGAGCCCTAGCCTCTCCCCAGCCTGGGGGCCCCTTCCCAGCAGGCTGGCCCTGCTCCTTCTCTACCTGGGACCCTTCTGCCTCCTGGCTGGACCCTGGAAGCTCTGCAGGGCCTGCTGTCCCCCTCCCTGGCCTCCAGGTATCCTGACCACCGGCCCTGGCTCCCACTGCCATCCACTCCTCTCCTTTCTGGCCGTTCCCTGGTCCCTGTCCCAGCCCCCCTCCCGCTCTCACGAGTTACCTCACCCAGGCCAGAGGGAAGAGGGAAGGAGGCCCTGGTCATACCAGCACGTCCTCCCACCTCCCTCGGCCCTGGTCCACCCCCTCGGTGCCGGCCTCAGAGCACAGCTCTCTCCAAGCCAGGCCACGCGCCATCCATCCTCCCTGTCCCCCAACGTCCTTGCCACAGATCATGTCCGCCCTGACACACATGGGCCTCAGCCATCTCTGCCCCAGTTAACTCCCCATCCATAAAGAGCACATGCCAGCTGACACCAAAATAATTCGGGATGGTTCCAGTTTAGACCTAAGTGGAAGGAGAAACCACCACCCGCCCTGCACCTTGTTTTTTGGTGACCTTGATAAACCATCTTCAGCCATGAAGCCAGCTGTCTCCCAGGAAGCTCCAGGGCAGGGCTTCCTCGGGAGCTGACTGATAGGTGGGAGGTGGCTGCCCCCTTGCACCCTCAGGTGACCCCACACAAGGCCACTGCTGGAGGCCCTGGGGACTCCAGGAATGTCAGTCAGTGACCCGCCCCCCAGGCCCCACACAGCCATGGCTTCATAGAGGCCTGCCTCCAGGGGACCTGTCTGTCTGCCACTGTGGAGTCCCTACAGCGTGCCCCCCACAGGGGAGCTGGTTCTTTGACTGAGATCAGCTGGCAGCTCAGGGCCATCATTCCCAGAGGGAGCGGTGCCCTGGAGGCCACAGGCCTCCTCATGTGTGTCTGCGTCCGCTCGAGCTTACTGAGACACTAAATCTGTTGGTTTCTGCTGTGCCACCTACCCACCCTGTTGGTGTTGCTTTGTTCCTATTGCTAAAGACAGGAATGTCCAGGACACTGAGTGTGCAGGTGCCTGCTGGTCCTCACGTCCGAGCTGCTGAGCTCCGCTGGGTCCTGCTTACTGATGGTCTTTGCTCTAGTGCTTTCCAGGGTCCGTGGAAGCTTTTCTGGAATAAAGCCCACCCATCGACCCTCACAGCGCCTCCCCTCTTTGAGGCCCAGCAGATACCCCACTCCTGCCTTTCCAGCAAGATTTTTCAGATGCTGTGCATACTCATCATATTGATCACTTTTTTCTTCATGTCTGATTGTGATCTGTCAATTTCATGTCAGGAAAGGGAGTGACATTTTTACACTTAAGCGTTTGCTGAGCAAATGTCTGGGTCTTGCACAATGACAATGGGTCCCTGTTTTTCCCAGAGGCTCTTTTGTTCTGCAGGGATTGAAGACACTCCAATCCCACAGTCCCCAGCTCCCCTGGGGCAGGGTTGGCAGAATTTCGACAACACATTTTTCCACCCTGACTAGGGTGTGCTCCTCATGGCAGCTGGGAACCACTGTCCAATAAGGGCCTGGGCTTACACAGCTGCTTCTCATTGAGTTACACCCTTAATAAAATAATCCCATTTTATCCTTTTTGTCTCTCTGTCTTCCTCTCTCTCTGCCTTTCCTCTTCTCTCTCCTCCTCTCTCATCTCCAGGTGCAAATAGTCTACAAACCAGTTGACCTGAGCAAGGTGACCTCCAAGTGTGGCTCATTAGGCAACATCCATCATAAACCAGGTAGCCCTGTGGAAGGTGAGGGTTGGGACGGGAAGGTGCAGGGGGTGGAGGAGTCCTGGTGAGGCTGGAACTGCTCCAGACTTCAGAAGGGGCTGGAAAGGATATTTTAGGTAGACCTACATCAAGGGAAGTGTTGAGTGTGAAACTTGCGGGAGCCCAGGAGGCGTGGTGGCTCCAGCTCGCTCCTGCCCAGGCCATGCTGCCCTAGACAAGGTGAGGCGGGAGTGAAGTGAAATAAGGCAGGCACAGAAAGAAAGCACATATTCTCGGCCGGGCGCTGTGGCTCACGCCTGTAATTCCAGCACTTTGGGAGGCCAAGGTGGGTGGATCATGAGGTCAGGAGATTGAGACCATCCTGGCTAACACAGTGAAACCCCGTCTCTACTAAAAATACAAAAAATTAGCCGGGCGTGGTGGCGGGTGCCTGTAGTCCCAGCTACTCAGGAGGCTGAGGCAGGAAAATGGCGTGAACCCGGAAGGCGGAGCTTGCAGTGAGCGGAGTGAGCGGAGATCGCGCCACTGCACTCCAGCCTGGGCGACAGAGCGAGACTCCGTCTCAAAAAAAAAAAAAAAGCACATGTTCTTGCTTCTTTGTGGGATCCAGGAGATAGAGAATAGAAGGATGGTTACCAGAGGCTGGGAAGGGTAGTGAGGGGATGGTGGGGGGATGGTCAATGGGTACAAAAAAAATAGAATAAGACCTAGTATTTGATAGTGCAACAGGGTGACTATAGTCAATAATAATTTAATTGTACATTTAAAAATAACTAAAAGATAGCCGGGTGCAGTGGCTTACGTCTGTAATCCCAGCACTTTGGGAGGCTGAGGTGGGCGTTTGAGACCAGCCTGGCCAACATGGTGAAACCCCATCTCTACTAAAAATACAAAAATTAGCCAGGCATGGTGGCGGGCGCCTGTAATCCCAGCTACTCGGGAGGCTGAGGCAGGAGAATCACTTGAACCTGGGAGGCAGAGGTTGCAGTGAGCCGAGATCTTGCCACTGCACTCCAGCCTGGGTGACAGTGAAACTCCGTCTCAAAAATAAAAATAAAAATACGGCTGGGCACGGTGGCTCACGCCTGTAATCCCAGCACTTTGGGAGGCCGAGGCGAGCGGATCACAAGGTCAGGAGATATAGACCATCCTAGCTAACAGGGTGAAACCCGGTCTCTACTAAAAATACAAAAAATTAGCCAGGCGTGGTGGCAGGTGCCTATAGTCCCAGCTACTCACAAGGCTGAGGCAGGAGAATGGCATGAACCTGGGAGGCGGAGCTTGCAGTGAGCCGAGATTGCGCCACTGCACTCCAGCCTGGGCGAGAGAGTGAGACTCCGTCTCAAAACAAAAACAAAAACAAAACAAAAACAAAAAAACACACAACAAAAACCTAAAAGAATATAAATAGATTGTTTGTAACACAAAGGACAAATGTTTGAGGGGATGGATACCCCATTTTCCATGATGTGATTATTATACATTGTGTGTCTGTATCAAAACATCTCATGAGCCCCATAAATATATACACCTATGTACCCACAAAAATTAAGAAAATATATTTTTTAAGGTGAAGAGGGAGGCGAGATGCTGGCCTTAACCCCTAACCCATTGTTCTCCCTGCAAGCTGTCCACAGGGCCTCTCAGACTCGAGGTTCAGCTATATGGATGCATGAGCTTGGTCCCCAGCCAACATGGGAGACACTTCACCATCGGCAGCAGCTACAGCACAGGAACCCTGGGTCACTGCCATGTCCCCTCTGTGACTTTGTTTAAACAGAAAATGATGCTCTGGGCCAGCTGTGGTGGCCCACGCCTATAATCCCAGCACCTTGGGGGGCAGAGGTGGGCAGATTGCCTGAGGTCAGGAGTTGGAGATCAGCCTGGCCAACATGGCGAAACCCCATGTCTACTAAAAATACAAAAACTAGCCAGGCATGGTGGCACATGCCTGTAATCCCAGCTACTTGGGAGGCTGAAGCAGGAGAATCACTTGAACCCAGGAGGCAGAGGCTGAGTGAGCCAAGATCGTGCCAATGCACTCCAGCTTGGGTGAGGGAGTGAGACTCCGTCTCAAAAAAAAAAAAGAAAGAAAAAGAAAAGAAAGTGATGCTACTGGAACCATGCTTACTCCCCTCCCCACCTCACACTGTGTAGAAATCAGTGCTGTCGGCCGAGCGCGGTGGCTCATGCCTATAATCGCAGCGCTTTGGGAGGCCAAGGCAGGCGGATCACGAGGTCAGGAGATCAAGACCATCCTGGCTAACACAGTGAAACCCCGTCTCTACTAAAAATACAAAAAAATTAGCCGGGCATGGTGGCGGGCACCTGTAGTCCCAACTACTTGGGAGGCTGAGGCAGGAGAATGGCATGAACCTGGGAGGCGGAGCTTGCAGTGAGCCAAGATCACGCCACTGCATACCAGCCTGGGTGACAGAGTGAGACTCAGCAGAAAGAAAGAGAAAGAAAGAAAGGAAGGAAGGAAGGAAGGAGGGAGGGAGGGAGGGAGGGAGGGAGGGAAGGAAGGAAGGAGAAAGAAAGAAAGAAAGAAACCAGTGCTGTCTATACTTCTTTCTGCAGTGATGGAAATATTCTGTATCTGTGCTGTCCAGTATAGTAGCCACTAGCTACATGTGGCACTTGAAACATGGCTGGTGCAGTTGAGGAAGAGTGGCTGCCATATCGGACGACACAGCTATAGATTCTGTCACCCCACCCCGAGAGTCCAGAGCGGGGACTTCTGCCTTAGGCCCTATTCAGGGCTGGTTTTTACTTGAACCCTTACTGTGGGAAGAGAAGGCCATGAGAAGTTCAGTCTAGAATGTGACTCCTTATTTTCTGGCTCCCTTGGACACTTTGTGGGATTTAGTCTCCCTGTGGAAAGTATTCCACAAGTGGTGCCACTACCCCAGCTGTGAGAGCAGCTGGGAGCTGCTTTTGTCATCTTTCCCTGGAAAGTCCTGTGGGCTGTCTCTTCCTCATGCCTTGTCCCATGCTTGGGCATGGTGTCAAGCGTCAGGAGGGAGAAAGGGTCCTTATTTATTTATTTAGAGAGGGAGCCTTCTTCTGTTCCCAGGCTGGAGTGCAGTGGTGCGATCTCGGCTCACTGCAACCTCCGCCTCCTGGGTTCAAGTGATTCTCCTGCCTCAGCCTCCTGAGTAGCTGAGATTACAGGCACATGCCAACATGCCTGGCTAATTTTTTTTTTTTTTTTTTTTTTGAGATGGAGTTTTACTCTCGTTGCCCAGGCTGGAGTGTAATGGCACAATCTCGGCTCACTGCAACCTCCACCTCCTGGATTCAAGCAATTCTCCTGTCTCAGCTTCCCAAGTAGCTGGGATTACAGGTGCCCGCCACCATGCTCAGCTAATTTTTGTATTTTTTTTTTAGTAGAGACGAGGTTTCACCATGTTGGTCAGACTGGTCTCAAACTCCTGACCTCAGGTGATCCACCTGCCTCGGCCTCCCAAAGTGCTAGGATTACAGGCATGAGCCACCACGCCCGGCCTGAAAGCGTTCTTATTTAGTGTGCATTTTGACATTCAATTTAATTCCAAGGTCTTGTGGGGTCATGGTTTACAGGATGTTGATATAGAAAAGACTTCACTTAATGGGCCGGGCGCAGTGGCTCATGCCTGTAATCCCAGCACTTTGGGAGGCCGAGGGCAGGCAGATCAGGAGGTCAGGAGATTGAGACCATCCTGGCTAACACAGTGAAACCCCATCTCTACTGAAAATACAAAAAATTAGCCGGGCGTGGTGGCAGGCACCTGTAGTCCCAGCCACTCGGTTGGCTGAGGCAGGAGAATGGCATGAACCCGGGAGGCAGAGCTTGCAGTGAGCAGAGACCACGCCACTGCGCTCCAGCCTGGGCGACAGAGCAAGACTCTGTCTCAAGAAAAAAAAAAAAAAAAAAAAGACTTTACTTACTGGAAGCCAACCAATGTATATTTAGAATAATTTTTCCTGGGCTGAGCTGTCATTTACTTTTGCAGTATCTCAAGAAGAAGAGTTTACAGTGTAAATATTTGATGCACACTTTGATTAGACAGATGAAGCAAACTATTTTCAAGAGCTTTGCAAGGACTTACTTGTATCCAAACACCATTCTAAAGGAGTCTTACCTACTTCTAAAGGCTGGTCTCTACTTGGAACCACTTGCTTGGCCCTGGTTCAAGTCCTGCTGCAAACCTGGAAGTCCTGTCATTGTCTTCTTCCCTCCAGAGCAGTGGCACCCAATCTAATTTTTGCTGTGCCCCAGCAGCCCCTGGCACTTTGCCCTGTAGACTGCAGACCTCTTGTAATGTATGTTAAGTCCACAGAACCACAGAAGATGATGGCAAGATGCTCTTGTGTGTGTTGTGTTCTAGGAGGTGGCCAGGTGGAAGTAAAATCTGAGAAGCTTGACTTCAAGGACAGAGTCCAGTCGAAGATTGGGTCCCTGGACAATATCACCCACGTCCCTGGGGGAGGAAATAAAAAGGTAAAGGGGGTAGGGCGGGTTGGATGCTGCCCTTGGGTATATGGGCATTAATCAAGTTGAGTGGACAAAGGCTGGTCCAGTTCCCAGAGGAGGAAAACAGAGGCTTCTGTGTTGACTGGCTGGATGTGGGCCCTCAGCAGCATCCAGTGGGTCTCCACTGCCTGTCTCAATCACCTGGAGCTTTAGCACGTTTCACACCTGGGCCCCAACCTGGAGAGGCTGACCAATGGGTCTCAGGGGCAGCTCGGTTGCTGGAGTTTTTGTTTTTATTTATTTTTATGTATTTAAGGCAGGGTCTCTGTATTAGTCCATTCTCACACTGCTAATAAAGACATACCCAAGACTGGGTAATTTATAAAGGAAAGAGGTTTAATGGACTCACAGTTCCACATGGCTGGGGAGGCCTCAAAATCATGGCGGAAGGCAAAGGAGAAGCAAAGGCATGTTTTACATGGCGACAGGCAAGAGAGTGTGTGCAGGGGAACTCCCATTTATAAAACCATCAGACCTCAGATTTATTCACTATCATGAGAACAGCATGGGAAAGACCCGCCCCCATGATTCAGTTACCTCCCACTGGGTCCCTCCCATGACACATGGAATTATGGGAGCTACAATTCAAGATGAGATTTGGGTGGGGACACAGCCAAACCATATCAGTCTCCCTCTGTCATCCAGGCTGGAGTGCACTGGCATGATCTCGGCTCACTGCAGCCTCTACCTCCCTGGGTCAGGTGATCTTCCCACCTCAGCCTCCCAGGTAGCTGGAACTACAGGTACCTGCCACTATGCCTGGCTAAATATTTTGTATTTCCTGTGGAGACGAGGTTTTGCCACGTTGCCCAGGCTGGTCTTGAACTCCTGAGGTCAAGCAATATGCCCACCTTGGCCTCCCAAGGTGCTGGGATTACAGGTGTGAGCCACAGTGCTCGGCCTAAGTCACTGCAGTTTTTAAAGCTCCCAGGTGATTCTTCAGTGCAGTCAAAAGTGAGAACTGGTTGGGTGCGGTGGCTCATGCCTGTAATCCCAGCACCTTGGGAGGCCAAGGTGGGCAGATGGCTTGAGGTCAGGAGTTCAAGACCAGCCTGGCCAACATGGTAAAACCCCATCTCTACTAAAAATACAAAAGTTAGCTGGGTGTGGTGGTGCGTGCCTGTAATCCCAGCTACTTGGGAGGCTGAGGCATGAGAATTGCTTGAACCCAGGGGACAGAGGTTGTAGTGAGCCGAGATCGTGCCACTGCACTCTAGCCTGGGCAACAGAGTGAGATTCCATCTCAAAAAAAAAAAAAGCGAGAACCACTGTCCTAGGCCCTGATGTTTGCAGGCAACTAAAAAAGGAAGTGGACATCCCCAGTCAGCTGTGGCGCAGCAAGAACAAGTCATGGGAACATAACCTAATTTTCTAAATGGGTTACTAGGCACTTAGAGCAAAACAATGATGCTGAAATCCTGATTTCAGCAAAGCCTCTGCCTGCCTGTCTTGGAAGTATCCACATGAGGCTGCTGGGGCCTTGGTGCCCCCAGCAGTTTCTAGTCTCTAGGTCTTGCTGTGGGTGTCTGTGCAGTGAGGGTGTGTGTGGCGCTGGGTGAGCTCTGTCTAGGCCTGGCACAGGATGCGGTCTGGTAGCTGCTGCTTCTCTTCTGCAGAAGCGCAGCCAAGCACCCTCTGGGGTTTCAGGCCCACACCCAGCCTGAAGTTCTGGGAGTGGCTCACTTTCCAACCTTCAGGGTCTCCCAGCAGCTGACTGGGGAGTGGTGGAGGGAAAAGGGATTGTATTAGTCCGTTTTCACGCCGCTGATGAAGACATACCCGATACTGGGCAGTCTAAAAGATAGAGGTCTGATGGACTCACAGTTCCACGTGACTGGGGAGGCCTGACAATCATGGTGGAAGGTGAAAGGCTTGTCTCACACGGTGGCAGACAAGAGAAAAGAGCTTGTGCAGGGGAACTCCCCTTTATAAAACCATCAGATCTCGGGAGACTTACTCACTATCATGAGAACAGCACGGGAAAGACCCTCCTCTATGATTCAATTACCTCCCACCAGGTCCCTCCCACAACATGTAGGAATTGTGGGAACTACAATTCAAGATGACATTTGGGTGGGGACACAGCCAAACCATATCAGGGGTGCCCCAGAAAGGGTATAGGATCTGAGACCCAAGTCAGCATGAGAAAGTATGCTTCTCATGGTGGCCCAGTTGGGTGGAAGTGGCAGCCAGGCCGTCTTTCCACCAGGCCACTCAAGTAGCAGCTGAGAGACCCCTGCCCTGGCCAGTCCCCGCCCTCCCCTCTTGCCACTGCATCTGGTTCTGAACAGATGGGCACCCTCATCTTGTATTTGTGATAAATGTCTAACAATGTAGTTTTGTGAGAAGGGTTTGCTGATACAGCCTTGCTGCAGATGCTGCGAACTGTGGCCTGGGGCAGATCTTACCTCCAGACACGCCCTGAGGCAGGGGAGGGCACTGGCCCGTAGCTGGCCGAGAGCTCTCAGGTTGCGCGACTCAGGACACAGGGATACTTTTCAGTGGCTGGGTCGCTATCCAAAGTGAGAAAACAAGGAGGGACCAGGAGGCTGTCCGCCTCAAGAGATGTGGGGGCCAGGTCCAGTTATCTGGGGAAGCAGTAAGCTTCTCTGCTGTTTCTACCCCCCAGGCCTCCCCTGGTCTAAGGCAGGGCCTCCCAGCCTCGGGGCACTTTAAAGATATCTGGGCCTGGCCCCATCCCCACAGTCTGAGTGGGTCTGGATAGGGCCTGGGCATTGGTGATTTCCTGGGTGAAAGGAGGCCCCTCACAGTCTCTGGAAGCTTCTCTGTGTTAGGAAAAGCTCTGGGCTTGACTCTGCTTGGAAAGTCAAGATCCGCAAATCCTCTCAGCCTCAGTTTCTCCTTCAGCAAGATGAAATGGAAATGCTGTACCTACGTCCCGGGGTGGTTGTGAGACCCAAAAAAGACAATGTTCTGGAAGGTTCCTGGTGCGTTGCAGTCCTCTAAGAACCTGAGTTAGAGCCACGCTGAGTCTCAGCTTCTTGGCTCCTTCTGTTTCAAACTCGTCCATGTGATAGCTCAGGAAGGGTAGGCAGGGCCCTGCCCTCTACTCAGAAAACACCATCCTGGTCCTGGGGATCCCCGCAGCATTAGTCCCCTGTTTTCCCAGTGTATTGAGAAAAATTGCTAACAAGCAGTGGGGCACACCACCAGCCTCCTGGGTTCCTTTCAGTTTGGGGATTTTTGGACATTCCCAGGAATGTCTTAAAAAACACTTCAAAAAACATTAACATAAATATTTTTATCAAAGCCTGTATTAAATGGTCTTTCAAGAAAATACAGTAACAGGTCAGGCATGGTGGCTCATGCCTGTAACCCCAGCACTTTGGGAGGCCAAGGCAGGCAGATCACCTGAAATCAGGAGTTCAAGACCAACCTGGCCAACACAGCCAAATCCCATCTCTACAAAAAATACAAAAATTAGCTGGGTGTGGTGGCACACACCTGTAGTCCCAGCTACTTGGGAGGCCGAGGCAGGAGAATTGCTTGATCCCGGAGGCGGAGGTTGCAGTGAGCCGAGATCGTGCCACTGCACTCCAGCGTGGGTGACAAGGTGAATCTTTGTCTCAAAAAAAAAAAAAAAAAAAAGATAAAATACAGTATACAGTAATAGAGAACAATCCTTTTTTCAAAGTAGTGACCCCAAATGAACAAAATATGCATCTAGCTTAAATGGGAGCCTGGTTTTCTCTACGCCCATTCAAGCCCCCTGCAATAGGGGCCCTTCACCCCGCATCCATGGACTCCTAAAATTATATGGAAAATGGCTGTGTGTGAGTGTGGATGGACATGTGCACACATATTTTTGGCTTTACCAGATGCTCAAAGAGCCTAGGACCCAAAAAGGGCTGAGAATGACCGTGTCGGCCACTTCAGGGTCATCAGGAATTGCTGTGCACTGCTCACTTCTCCAGTGAACACTTTCTGCTTCTGTGTTTCCTGGTATCCTTTGGGACTCCTGGCTAGGTCATGTGTTTCTCTACTTTCAAAAGGGCTTCAGCCAGGCACGATGGCATGAGCCTGTAGTCCCAACTGCTCTGGAGGTTAAGGTGGGAAGATTGCTTGAGCCCAGGAATTTGAGGCCAGCCTGGGCAAGTAGATAGGTAGATGATTGATAGATAGATAGATAGATAAATAGATGGATAGGTAAGTCGCTAGACAGTCATCCATCCACCCATCCACACATAAAAAGGCCTTTGTCACGTCATGTTTTGTGGCCCACCTGCCAGTGTTGCCCACAGTTGCTGCCCCTCCAAACTCATCAGTCACTGGCAAACAGGAGGAATGTGTGGCTCATGTCTGGGCATCAGTGGCTGTGGGAGACATCCTTGATCTTCTCCAGCTTCTCCTTCCACATTTTCCTTTGCAATCTGGCAATATCTATTAAAATAAAATGTGCATGCCTTTTGACCTAAGAGCTTCACTTCTAGGACCCACTTACACGTGTGTGACATGATGTTCATACGGGTTTATTTATCTGAGGTTGTTCATACACACCATTGCCTGTAATCACTAAAGGCGGGAGCAGCCTACACATCCATCCACAGAGGAGTAGATGCCTTTTGGTACATCCGTGGTGACGGAATACTAAGCAGCCTGTGTATCTATACACTCACACGTGTTTGTTTATGTGTGGAATATCTCTGGAGGGTACACAAGAAACTTAAAATGATCACTGTCTCTGGGGAGGGTACCTGGGTGCCTGGGAGGCAGGTCAGGGAAGGAGTGGGCACAGGTATTACCAATTGGGAGACAATAAAAACAATAGCTCCTGGCCAGGCGCAGTGGCTCACGCCTGTAATGGCAGCACTCTGAGAGGCTGAGGCAGGCAGATTGCTTGCGTCCAGGAGTTCGAAACCAGCCTGGGCAACATAGCAAAACCCCGTTTCTATTAAAAATACAAAAAATTAGCCAGGTGTGGTGGCATGCACCTGTAATCCCAGCTACTCGGGAGGCTGAGGTGGGAGAATCACCTGAGCCTGGGAGGTCAAGGCTGCAGTGAGGTGAGATTGTGCCACCGCACTCTAGCCTGGGCGATAGAGCAAGACCCTGTCTCAAAAACAAACAAAAAACAGTCCCTGGCACTCTGGGCCAGGCCTGGCAGGGCAGTTGGCAGGGCTGGTCTTTCTCTGGCACTTCATCTCACCCTCCCTCCCTTCCTCTTCTTGCAGATTGAAACCCACAAGCTGACCTTCCGCGAGAACGCCAAAGCCAAGACAGACCACGGGGCGGAGATCGTGTACAAGTCGCCAGTGGTGTCTGGGGACACGTCTCCACGGCATCTCAGCAATGTCTCCTCCACCGGCAGCATCGACATGGTAGACTCGCCCCAGCTCGCCACGCTAGCTGACGAGGTGTCTGCCTCCCTGGCCAAGCAGGGTTTGTGATCAGGCCCCTGGGGCGGTCAATAATTGTGGAGAGGAGAGAATGAGAGAGTGTGGAAAAAAAAGAATAATGACCCGGCCCCCGCCCTCTGCCCCCAGCTGCTCCTCGCAGTTCGGTTAATTGGTTAATCACTTAACCTGCTTTTGTTGCTCGGCTTTGGCTCGGGACTTCAAAATCAGTGATGGGAATAAGAGCAAATTTCATCTTTCCAAATTGATGGGTGGGCTAGTACTAAAATATTTTAAAAAAAAATTCAAAAACATGGCCACATCCAACATTTCCTCAGGCAATTCCTTTTGATTCTTTTTTCTTCCCCTCTCCATGTAGAAGAGGGAGAAAGAAGGAGAGGCTCTGAAAGCTGCTTCTGGGGGATTTCAAGGGACTGGGGGTGCCAACCACCTCTGGCCCCGTTGTGGGGGTGTCACAGAGGCAGTGGCAGCAACAAAGGATTTGAAACTTGGTGTGTTCGTGGAGCCACAGGCAGATGATGTCAACCTTGTGTGAGTGTGACGGGGGTTGGGGTGGGGCGGGAGGCCACGGGGGAGGCCGAGGCAGGGGCTGGGCAGAGGGGAAAGGAAGCACAAGAAGTGGGAGTGGGAGAGGAAGCCACGTGCTGGAGAGTAGACATCCCCCTCCTTGCCGCTGGGAGAGCCAAGGCCTATGCCACCTGCAGCGTCTGAGCGGCCGCCTGTCCTTGGTGGCCGGGGGTGGGGGCCTGCTGTGGGTCAGTGTGCCACCCTCTGCAGGGCAGCCTGTGGGAGAAGGGACAGCGGGTAAAAAGAGAAGGCAAGCTGGCAGGAGGGTGGCACTTCGTGGATGACCTCCTTAGAAAAGACTGACCTTGATGTCTTGAGAGCGCTGGCCTCTTCCTCCCTCCCTGCAGGGTAGGGGTCCTGAGTTGAGGGGCTTCCCTCTGCTCCACAGAAACCCTGTTTTATTGAGTTCTGAAGGTTGGAACTGCTGCCATGATTTTGGCCACTTCGCAGACCTGGGACTTTAGGGCTAACCAGTTCTCTTTGTAAGGACTTGTGCCTCTTGGGAGACGTCCACCCGTTTCCAAGCCTGGGCCACCGGCATCTCTGGAGTGTGTGGGGGTCTGGGAGGCGGGTCCCGAGCCCCGTCCTTCCCACGGCCACTGCAGTCACCCCTGTCTGCCCCGCTGTGCTGTTGTCTGCCGTGAGAGCCCAATCACTGCCTATACCCCTCATCACGTCACAATGTCCCGAATTCCCAGCCTCACCACCCCTTCTCAGTAATGACCCTGGTTGGTTGCAGGAGGTACCTACTCCATACTGAGGGTGAAATTAAGGGAAGGCAAAGTCCAGGCACAAGAGTGGGACCCCAGCCTCTCACTCTCAGTTCCACTCATCCAACTGGGACCCTCACCACGAATCTCATGATCTGATTCGGTTCCCTGTCTCCTCCCGTCACAGATGTGAGCCAGGGCACTGCTCAGCTGTGACCCTAGGTGTTTCTGCCTTGTTGACATGGAGAGAGCCCTTTCCCCTGAGAAGGCCTGGCCCCTTCCTGTGCTGAGCCCACAGCAGCAGGCTGGGTGTCTTGGTTGTCAGTGGTGGCACCAGGATGGAAGGGCAAGGCACCCAGGGCAGGCCCACAGTCCCGCTGTCCCCCACTTGCACCCTAGCTTGTAGCTGCCAACCTCCCAGACAGCCCAGCCCGCTGCTCAGCTCCACATGCATAGTATCAGCCCTCCACACCTGACAAAGGGGAACACACCCCCTTGGAAATGGTTCTTTCCCCCCAGTCCCAGCTGGAAGCCATGCTGTCTGTTCTGCTGGAGCAGCTGAACATATACATAGATGTTGCCCTGCCCTCCCCATCTGCACCCTGTTGAGTTGTAGTTGGATTTGTCTGTTTATGCTTGGATTCACCAGAGTGACTATGATAGTGAAAAGAAAAAAAAAAAAAAAAAAAGGACGCATGTATCTTGAAATGCTTGTAAAGAGGTTTCTAACCCACCCTCACGAGGTGTCTCTCACCCCCACACTGGGACTCGTGTGGCCTGTGTGGTGCCACCCTGCTGGGGCCTCCCAAGTTTTGAAAGGCTTTCCTCAGCATCTGGGACCCAACAGAGACCAGCTTCTAGCAGCTAAGGAGGCCGTTCAGCTGTGACGAAGGCCTGAAGCACAGGATTAGGACTGAAGCGATGATGTCCCCTTCCCTACTTCCCCTTGGGGCTCCCTGTGTCAGGGCACAGACTAGGTCTTGTGGCTGGTCTGGCTTGCGGCGCGAGGATGGTTCTCTCTGGTCATAGCCCGAAGTCTCAAGGCAGTCCCAAAGGAGGCTTACAACTCCTGCATCACAAGAAAAAGGAAGCCAGTGCCAGCTGGGGGGATCTGCAGCTCCCAGAAGCTCCGTGAGCCTCAGCCTACCCCTCAGACTGGGTTCCTCTCCAAGCTCGCCCTCTGGAGGGGCAGCGCAGCCTCCCACCAAGGGCCCTGCGACCACAGCAGGGATTGGGATGAATTGCCTGTCCTGGATCTGCTCTAGAGGCCCAAGCTGCCTGCCTGAGGAAGGATGACTTGACAAGTCAGGAGACACTGTTCCCAAAGCCTTGACCAGAGCACCTCAGCCCGCTGACCTTGCACAAACTCCATCTGCTGCCATGAGAAAAGGGAAGCCGCCTTTGCAAAACATTGCTGCCTAAAGAAACTCAGCAGCCTCAGGCCCAATTCTGCCACTTCTGGTTTGGGTACAGTTAAAGGCAACCCTGAGGGACTTGGCAGTAGAAATCCAGGGCCTCCCCTGGGGCTGGCAGCTTCGTGTGCAGCTAGAGCTTTCCCTGCAAGGAAGTCTCTGGGCCCAGAACTCTCCACCAAGAGCCTCCCTGCCGTTCGCTGAGTCCCAGCAATTCTCCTAAGTTGAAGGGATCTGAGAAGGAGAAGGAAATGTGGGGTAGATTTGGTGGTGGTTAGAGATATGCCCCCCTCATTACTGCCAACAGTTTCGGCCGCATTTCTTCACACACCTCGGTTCCTCTTCCTGAAGTTCTTGTGCCCTGCTCTTCAGCACCATGGGCCTTATACGGAAGGCTCTGGGATCTCCCCCTTGTGGGGCAGGCTCTTGGGGCCAGCCTAAGATCATGGTTTAGGGTGATCAGTGCTGGCAGATAAATTGAAAAGGCACGCTGGCTTGTGATCTTAAATGAGGACAATCCCCCCAGGGCTGGGCACTCCTCCCCTCCCCTCACTTCTCCCACCTGCAGAGCCAGTGTCCTTGGGTGGGCTAGATAGGATATACTGTATGCCGGCTCCTTCAAGCTGTTGACTCACTTTATCAATAGTTCCATTTAAATTGACTTCAGTGGTGAGACTGTATCCTGTTTGCTATTGCTTGTTGTGCTATGGGGGGAGGGGGGAGGAATGTGTAAGATAGTTAACATGGGCAAAGGGAGATCTTGGGGTGCAGCACTTAAACTGCCTCGTAACCCTTTTCATGATTTCAACCACATTTGCTAGAGGGAGGGAGCAGCCACGGGGTTAGAGGCCCTTGGGGTTTCTCTTTTCCACTGACAGGCTTTCCCAGGCAGCTGGCTAGTTCCCCATTTCCTCCCCAGCCAGGTGCAGGCGTAGGAATATAGACATCTGGTTGCTTTGGCCTGCTGCCCTCTTTCAGGGGTCCTAAGCCCACAATCATGCCTCCCTAAGACCCTGGCATCCTTCCCTCTAAGCCGTTGGCACCTCTGTGCCACCTCACACTGGCTCCAGACACACAGCCTGTGCTTTTGGAGCTGAGATCACTCGCTTCACCCTCCTCATCTTTGTTCTCCAAGTAAAGCCACGAGGTCGGGGCGAGGGCAGAGGTGATCACCTGCGTGTCCCATCTACAGACCTGCGGCTTCATAAAACTTCTGATTTCTCTTCAGCTTTGAAAAGGGTTACCCTGGGCACTGGCCTAGAGTCTCACCTCCTAATAGACTTAGCCCCATGAGTTTGCCATGTTGAGCAGGACTGTTTCTGGCACTTGCAAGTCCCATGATTTCTTCGGTAATTCTGAGGGTGGGGGGAGGGACATGAAATCATCTTAGCTTAGCTTTCTGTCTGTGAATGTCTATATAGTGTATTGTGTGTTTTAACAAATGATTTACACTGACTGTTGCTGTAAAAGTGAATTTGGAAATAAAGTTATTACTCTGATTAAATAAGGTCTCCATTCATGGATTCCAAGGACAAGAAAGTGATATAGAATGTCTATTTTTTAAGTTCTTTCCCACCCACCCTTAGATAATTTAGCTCAGAACAGGAAATGACAGTATTAATAAAAGCTGGACATCAGGATTAACAGCTCTCTCTGGGGCCCTGAAGGTGAGAGTTCTCAGACTTGCTCATTTGCAGTTGCTTCTTTGTGATGCTGGCAAACCATCCTAGTCCCATTCAAAGGGCAATACAAAGCCTTGTGGCTGACCTCACGCTGCAGCACTCAGTTTGCAAGACCGGCACCAGTGTATGCAAACCTGACAAGGTTGGGGATGAGGATATGGGATCTTTCATCCCTGGAAATTTAGTCCAGAGGCCTGGGGCTGGAGCAGAACACCAAGCCAATCAGCTTAATGAATGGCTTAGATTCCTGCTAGGTTTGCAGAGCTGCCGTCTTTCCTTTGGTACCTTATTATAGATTGAGGAGTATTTCTGCTAAACCAAGATAGGGATAACCAGATAGCGTCTTCATAGCAATGCCACAAAGGAAAACAAAAACAAAACAGTAATCCATCATATTATTCCTTTAACTATGCCAAGGTCATGATACTGAATCCTTAGATTGTTTCAAAATACTACTTTTCTTTGCTCTTCCTGATGTGTTTGCCACCGCAGGCAGATGTTTAAGTAAAACAGATTTTAACTGCAGCTACAAAAGCAGCAACAGGCCAGCAAAAGAGAAGTGCTATCTCAGAGAGCATGGCTTTCAGAGCCACAAGAGACAGCCTCACTGGCTGTTTCAGCTTGACTGCCATGCAAAGAGAGCAGAGGGAGAACCAGCCCCACCCACTTATTCATCTTGTACAAAAAAAAAGCACCTACCAGCCTAGGCTACATAGTGAGACACTATCTCCACAAAAAACCCACGAAAACTAGCTGGGTATGGTGGCACATGCCTACAGTCCCAGCTACTGGTAAGGCTGTGGTGGGAGGATCTCTTGAGGCCAGGAAGGAGATCCAGGCTGCAGTGAGCCAAGATTGCACCACTGCACCCCAGTCTGGAAAATCGAGCAAGATCCCATCTCAAACAATAAAAAAAAAAAGCATGTAACCTCCTCAGAAGGAAGATGTTATAATCTCAGGCAGCAGGCAAGAACCAATCCAGGCTCTAAGCAAATTATGTATCTCACTGACCCCACCAAACCTCAGAAAAATTTAACGGTGAGAAGCAAAATCTCCTTTAAAGAGCAACTTAGAACAGATAGAAAATATCATACAGCTGACTTCACTAGAGAGAAAGTGCATCAACTGCTTTCACTCAACAAAAAGAAAAAAGAGATGATCAATGCAGATCCCCTCTCCTCCTGGCAGCCCTTACCCTCAGTGAAAAGCCACCACCATTCTCTCTCTGGTGGCCATCAGATCAACCTGCGGCGTTCCCACAAGACAGAATGGAGATTTTCCAAGGTATAGAGCAAGTCAGAGAACCCCAAAGAACGGCGGCAGAGAGCCAGCTCCGAAACTGCCAACACTACCATGCATACACAGTTCAGTAAGTCAAGAAAGGCCTGGTACACAGCATTCTGTAACTTTTTTTTTTTTATTTTTTTCAATTTTTCCTTCTTTTTTTTTTTAAGCACTAGTCTGTGCTTTGCGAACAGAATCAAGACATTAACAAAGATCAGCTTCTCTGAAGAAAAGCATTTCTATAGAACAAAGACAGCTACATGTTTCGCTGCCATTACACAGCTCCAAAGCAGGAAAAGAAAATATTTACAAAATACAAGGTTGTTTTTTTTTTCATTTTTTGTTTTTGTTTTTTTTTCAATGCTAAAAGGGTTATTCAGAATTTTCAACCTTATAAATAGAAGAAGCACTTTATGCATAGGGATATGGTGCATTATTGTATTTTTTTTTAAAGAAACAATGACAAACCCTTTAACTTGCAAACAGAAAAAAAAAATCACTAATGTTGAAAATTGTGAAAAAACCCCAACCATTAAGCAGTTGTCTACTATTTTTATACGATTACAAAATGGCCAAAAAAAAAGAGTCTTCTCCCCCCTCCCCCTTTTTGGTGATGTGATCATACAGAAGACAGGCACAAGGTTAACAGAGAAGGGTGAAGGGGGAACAATGGGAACCACAGCTAGGACCAGACAATGTTCCACAGGCAAGGGGAGCGTGAAAGACCAAGAGTGGAACTAACACCGACAGGGATCTGGATGTGAAGGAAACATGGCAAAGTGAATCAGAGGGAAAAAAAAAAAAAAAATCACACAGGGAGATGGCTGCTCACTTCCCACAACCCCCAGTTTGCAGGGGAGTGGGAATAGAGGTTAAGTAGTCCTAACCCTACCTTCAAAGATCAGGATAGGTGGTAAAAACATTCCAAGTGGAAGGACGGGTTGTGGGTGTGTACATGGCATGGGAGAGCAGATAGGGAAGGGTACCAAGGGGCATGAGGAGGGGAACCTGAGCAGCCACAGCCAGGTTACTGCAGTGAAAGAGTCAAAACAGAGAAGACCAAATGGAGATGAAACAAAAAATCAGTCTCTAAGTTCTGGGTGAGAAAGGAAAGGTGTTGTGCCAGCTGAGCACTCGGGGAGAGCAGCTGGCAGTTATGGCAGAGAGGCTCTGGTGGGGATGTTCCAGCACGAAAAACCAAGGGGACCCAGCCAGGAGGGCCACAGCGGAGCCAAGCCACAGATGGGAGGGGAGGGGGTAAGAGTCCAGAGCACCCTGCCCCATTCCACCCTAGCTCAAGAAGGCCATGCTAAACTGTAGCCCTCTGCCCGCCAGGCTGTTCTGTCCTGCCCACAGGTGTGAGGGAGGGGGTGGTCATCTAAGATCAGTAAGTCCAGTGATTCAACAGTGCAGAGGATGTGCCAGGACCAGGCCAGCAGGGTCTCATCCTGAACTTCTGTTTGCCAACGGGAGGAAGTGCTCAGGTGTGTGACAAGAAAACATGGAAACAAAAACAAAACAAAAATTAAAACAAGAAAAAAAAATACCAAAGTAGGATCTAAATTCCTTAAGTTCACTAAAAACTGTGAAAATTTCCGGCATATGATGTTTGAATATCAAACGCAGAGATTTCTGAAGCTTTAATGCCAATAGTTAGTGAGTCTGTTTAGATGGCTGTCTCCCGCTCATCTGTGAGTCGGGCGCTGAGCTGTGGCTGCTGCCACCAGATGCCGACTCTTGAGGGGGACAGTGGGAGGCGAGGTGGGCGCTGCCTCTGTCTCCCGGCCAGTCTTGCTGCCTGAGGTGCGTCGAGTGCAGCGGGCTGCTCGCTCCTGTGCATCCAGCTGGTCCTCACACTCCGCCTGGGGACTGTGTGCCAGGGGGAAGGTCCGCCGCTCCCAGGGCTGGACAGACTGTAGGCAGACAAGTTGCTCTTTGAGGACCCAGTCCCAGCCAGCCTGCTTCCTGCTCTAAGGCCCTGCCACAAACCTTGTGGCCTGGAGCCTAGGACCAGTCTATCTAGTGTTCCTGGGACAGTCTGGGAACACCCCTCCTAGGGTATACCCAGACAACTGTATTGATCATTTAGCAATGATCAATACAGTTCCACTGAACGTTGAGGAGATCAATTTAAGTGCAGCCCTTTGTCCCTTCAAAATGGGGAGGGGATGGCTAGGTCCCTCTTCAGCAGATGCTGTCCCTTCCTGGTTCCATCCCCCAACCATGCCAACCCCACCCAAAGGCTGCGTCCCTTACCTGTTCATCCAGCCCCAGCTCTGGTGTGGAACAACGGGTATCCTCACTGGCTAAGTGTCGCGGAGTGTCCCGAGCCACAGGGGTGAGGGGTGCTGAGTGCAGTTCCGGGCTAATGGGGCTCCTAGGGGACTGACCATGGGAGTATTCTGACAAAGAGTGGCTACTGCTGACATCAGGGGAGGCAGGCTGGGGGGTGGAGGGGTTGGCACTGCCCAGCTGGGGGGTTGTCCGGCCGTCTGATGACCTGTAGGACCTGCACACCAAGGAATGCAAATCTGAGTGCCTGGGAAATGTTTACTTATGGGGGTAGAGGGCATGAAAAAAGCATCCCCACTGGAGGAGTTGAGGCAAACAAAGACCAACAGATTTTCCTTAGGATCCAGCAACTCCCGTTTCTTCCCACGATTCTCTGGAGGGGTAGGTATACAACATTTACCATCCCAAGAAAAAAGCATGGCTGAACAATGCCAGGTGAGTCCATAGCAAAGTGCCTAGTGAATTCAGGAGGTTAGGGAGATTCGTGTAGACTTTGAAAACTGTAGTCAAAGAAAAAAAAGTAAAAGTAAGAGCTCCCAAAACTTTCTACTTGAGAATCCCGAGGGTTTCTGCCACTGTTAACAATAAATGGAGACAGGGTAGTGATGGACGTTAAGGGGGGGCAGTTTCTTCAAGTGGCATCACAAAGCCACTGTCCAAAGGAAGGTTAACTTGCAGCAAGGCCTTCCAAGCTCCCCGGGTTGAATCACCATGACCCCCCAACTGTCTTCCAAATGCCACAGATCATGGGAATTCCGAATTAAATAGTGACTTCTCAGCAAGGATCTAGCACTTGGCTCCTTATATCTCCACTAGTTCCATATATCTCCACTAGTTCCAACAAACACCAAGGAAATTCTGAGCTCTTTGCCACTGCCAGTAGATGAGTATGATGAGCAACCAAGAGGCAGTAGCAATTCCATGGACTCAAGTAGGGCCCAAACTCCCTGTCCACCCTCTCTCCACAGGCCCTGGGGACCCAAGCCTGCCCCATCACCTGCTGCCCCGCCGCTGGGGTGGCACACTCGTGGTCCACAGCCACCGTGCCCTCTCCATCTCCTCACATTTGGCATGCAGGGCGGCGAAGGCTGCGTCGGATAGGTCCTCAATCTGCAATAGAGCAGCTTCATCGATCCCCTCTTTTCTCCAGGAGTTAAGAACCAGTCCCACCCCATTCTAGGTTCTTCCCGGTCACGACAGGAATACAAGGAGCTTGCACTTGACACCCACAAGTCTTCAGGCCATTTAGGGTGTGTGCACTCATATGTATGTGTGCATGTGTACACACGTGTTCTTCTAACAGAAGAACCAGGCCATTACCTCCTCATTCTCCTCATCAGGACTCCCCTTCAGAGACTGAAGATCAACCTCCCGCCAGCTGCAAAACCAAGAACAGACAATCATGAGATGGCAAGCAGGCTAAAACTGGGGGCAGGGTCAAATGTCCATGCAAGGATGAGAATCCTGCACCTGTGGGTGACACTGCTCTCTGCCGGGTAGGCTCTGCCCTATCACAGCTCAGTCTCCCTACCCTGTCAAGGCCTGTGAAATTGGCCACCTACTCAAATGCCCAAGAAGGCCAGAAATGAGAGAAGCGGCCTAGGGTAAGGCTGAGGCTGAGAGACTGTGACAAACACAAGAAAAGAAACCTGTTTAAAGGGGACCACCACTGTTCAGGACCAGCTGATTGCTCCCATATGGAAATGCATACCCAGGGTTGCCTAATCTTCTGTTTGGCAACAAAAGCTGGAAACAAAGATTTTTATGTGAAATCCTGCTTTGATGTTGACAACAAATTCAGTATTTTAAAACATACTGTATGTGTTGACAAAACCGGTCTCTAGACCAGTAAGTGAATGGCCTACCAGGCTGTGACTGCTGGTTCGTTTGGTGTGTTCCTATAATGGAATGAGAGAGAACTATATACAGAAATAATTTCGTTCTTATCAGATAAGAATTTCTCTTAATGAGAAGACAGAACCAAAGACTAGGGCCCAACTCTTGGTCAGAAGAGAAGAGGGAAAAAGGGCAATAGCAGGAAGAATGGGGAGAGGAGCCAACTATTCTGAGCTTCTACCTGGGCGTAAGGATTTCCTTGTATTGCAGTTTCTCTACGCGAGTTGTTGCAGCAACAGACATTGGGATGACAATGTTGTTAATATCGAATGAGCTCTCTCCCCTTCTCCTCCTTACTGGCTGCTGCTGTAAGATAAAAATTAAGTTTAAAAGGAAGGTACAATTTTACAGACATCAAATCATTCATCTAAGACTTAAAGCAGGATCACCAATAACCAAGCATCTGGGTCCTTGGGTTGAAGCTGAGTAATGACCATAGCAGCTGCTCCCACCTAGGAGTCAGTCTCCAACAGCAAAAAACCTCGCGGAGAAATACCAGGTGGTCATGAGGAGTTATTCCCATTCATAAGTCCCACTGGTCACCCTCTTCCTTCAAGGGCTCATGCGTAAATTTCATAGGGGTGGGTACCTGGGATCTTAACTGTTGGGGTTCCTACTCTATATACACCTCTATTAACCTCCTCTCCTTTTACAATCTTTATTTCCTTCCTTTATCCCCGTTTATGACTTAAGACTCATAGTGGCCCCTCCCCTAAAAGCAATGCTTGAAAGCTTATGCTGAAAGAGGCCCAAAGGATAGGCCCATCTCAATACATCATCTAACCTTGGTTGTCATGAATGCACCTCCTTCTCAAAGATCTGAACTCTTCAGCTAAATCTGCACCCACCACCTGCCCAGTCTTTATGTGATTTCCCCTCTTTTGATGATTCTTGGGGAAAGAGCTGAGAGCTTTCTAGCTGTATCAAAGGAGATGAATGGAGGGAAACTAAAGAGGAGAACCTGACTATACCTCACATTCCTGGTGAAAGGAAATTTGCTTCTATAGGAAATAGTTGAGAAGACCAAACTCTTGGAAAAATAAGACTTCCAAGGATCGAATATCAGAGGCAGAGGTAAGCATCTACAGTAGCTGGGAGACTAGGGAACTAAATGGCTTAGTCTCTTGGATGGAGGAAGAAGTCTACTAGCTGCTGCTGCCCAGATAGTTAATACCCTATCCTGAAACAGAGACTAGCAACTGAGCTGTGAGAGGCCAGAAGGAAACAGTGGCATAACAAACACGCTGCCATGGCAACAAAACAGCTGGAAAACACCTAAGAGGCTGCATTTACACCTAAACCACCAAGTGTGGTCAGTCCACAGGGAAGGGGTTGGAGGAGTAAGAAGTCCCCTATAACTAACCCCTCTATCCTCTGTTCCTGGACGGTGAGATACCATTTATTCATCCTATCATCTTAGGACATTCTCAGAGAATGTTAAAAGTCAGCACTTCCTGGGCCAGAGTTTCAGTCACTGTCATTTGTAACTTCAGATGACCACAATGCCCTTTTCACTTCAATTTCTTTCTCTATCAAATCAGATGACTGCCATTGACCTCAGAAATTTAGGATATCTGGTTAACCAAAATGGTTAAACAGACTTTTGGGGATCTTGCCTGAGTTCTGTAGCTGAGGATTAGTGATCTCATACCCAGAGACCTCTGCCACTGCCAGATCTGTGCTGAAATTATACATCCCACTACAAGAAATGCATCTTAAGAAAGCCTCAAGAGAGACAGCCTTCCCAGTATCTTGGTCAAGAATAAATGTGAAACTGCTGGCAGAAACAGGTATACACTTTCCCTGAAACTTCTTGGGCTTGTTGTTAGTACCTTCGAGAAAAAGATACTGGAGCAGGTTGTGGGATGGTTCAACGGGCTCTGTATCTCATCCTCTGCCTAGACTCACCCCCTATTATGTTAGCTACTCATTAGGTCTAAATTAACTACTATCTCCTATTTAGAGCCAGAGATAGAGAGCAGGTGATGAGAATAAAACTGGTTCCCAAACTTGGTTGTATATCAGAAGCAACATTAAGGAGTATTTAAAAAAGAAAAAAAAAAGGTTCTAGGACTCCCCCTGCTCTTTTATAAAATCAGAATTTTGTTTGTTTGTTTGTTTAAGAGATGAGGTCTCACTATGTTGCCCAGGCTGGACTCAATCTCCTGGGCTGAAGAGATCTTCCTGAGTAGCTGGAGCTACAGGCATGCAATATCACAGCCAGCAACAAATCAGATCTTTAGAAGTGTCTGGTTGGTTGGTTTTGTTTTTTAAAGCTGCTGAGCTGATTCTGATGCAGCTACTGGCTTTTGGGAAGCACTGACAAAAACACTCGCTCTCCTCCATACCTTTCTCCAGTGTCCTCTGGCTTCTTTACTTGATTTCAAGGAGAGCTGGCCCTTTGTATCCATGGGTTCAACCAATTGTGGATTGAAAATATTTGGGGGGAAAAAATTGTGTCTGTACTGAAAAGGTACAGATTTTTCTTTTCATTATTATTCTCTAAACAATACAGCATACTATCTTTATAGCATTTACATTGCATTAGGTATTATCAGTAATCTGGAGATGATTTAAAGTATATGGGATTTAAAGCATACACATAGGTTATATGCAAATACTATGCCATTTTATATTAGGGACATGAGCAACAATAGCTTTTGCTATCTATGGGAGGTCCTGGAACCAATCCCCACTGCAGATACTGCAGATACTGAGAGCCTGCTGTTATCTGGCCTATCTTCTTTCTTTTTTTTTTTTTTTGAGACGAAGTCTTGCTGCGACGCCCAGGCTTGAGTGCAATGGCTTGATCTCCGCTCACTGGAACCTCCGCTTCCCAGTTCAAGTGATTCTCCTGCCTCAGAGTAGCTGGAACTACAGGCACATGCCACCACGCCCAGTTAATTTTTGTATTTTTAGTAGGGATAGGGTTTCACCTTATTGGCCAGGATGGTCTCGAACTCCTGACCTCAAGTGATCCACCCGCCTCAGCCGCCTCCCCAAGTGCTGGGATTATAGGTGTGAGCCACTGCACCTGGCCTATCTTCTTTTACATAAATCCAGAGTCTTTGAAAAAACTTGGCAATGAGAGAGCCTCAGGGGTTAGCATAGTGCTATACACAAAATTTTTACTCAATAAATGGTAAAAATTTCAAGTGATCCAGGCCTAAGTTAACATTCTCCAGACACAGAAATATTGAAGTGCTCACCAAGTCCTGAATCTCTGAGTTCAGATTTTCTATCAGAATTAGTTTAGACTCTTTTTTATAAATACTTTGGTTATCTGAAACCCTTTGCTGCTGGATAACTGAGTATGTGAGGGACACTACACACCTATTTAGATAAAATTTGTGGGTTACAGGGGTAAAGAAAGTCGAAGAGCAAAGAGGCCATTTGGAAAAGATTGATTTGTAACAGCAAAGAGAGAACAATGTGAATTCCTACCTGATCACAGGAGCCTAGTGAGTCCATTTTATGAGCTTGGAAGTTTCCTGATCTAGGCTCTGAAGGAACTTCCTAAGTTGCCTCTGCAATACCCTCACCCAGGCTTAGCCTGTGTAGTGTAATGGTAAAAGAGCTGGCTCTACAGTCAGGCTGCCTGAGTTTGAATCATAATTATAACCCTCACAAGTTGCCTTGACAGTTTTCATGCATATAAAATGAAATCCACAGTACCAACCTACATCTCAAAAGGCATTATAACATGTAACACATGTAAATCACTGATCACTGGCATGTAGTAAGTGTTCAATAAACATTACAGTTGTAGACTTTTACATTTACCATTACATTACATTGTAATTATTACACAAAAAGGACCCTTTGAGTAGGTCCATAGCAGCTACAGGTATGTATGTTCCAAGAGGGCACACTTGAGGAATTAAAATATTAGAATGAAATTAAAGGAAATGTGTCTGGAATAGCTGTGCAAACTGCTTCCAGATGGAGTGTGGTATCGTAAAATCTGGTGTGTGCATGCCAAATGTCCTGCCATGGGGGCCTGCTGGATCTGTAATTCTGCTCTGTATACCTAAAAAGCATGGACTCTGCCTTCTCCCTTCCCTTCTCTTCTGGTACCCTCACGCCTAGTGTTTATTCTCAGTACTTCACCTCCACTCACCCAGAGAGTAAAACCAAGGAAATCAAACACTGCTTCCAACGCCCATGGGAATCTCCCCTCTACCCACCCCTCCTCTCTTGTTCACTTCTTGGGCCAACAGGATTAGGGCCACGGAACTGTTGAGTCCTGTGTGAAACTTAGTCCAACAGATCTTGAATAGTCACAGATCACCTTAAGAGTTTGTCCCTGCATCAAGCTTTCTATGGATGGCTCAGCATAAATCCATCTCTGCTATGAAAAACAACTCAAGAAAAACAACAGAAGGTCAAGTACCATGACTTTGACTTAAAAATGGTACAGACATACATACATATGTCATGATGAGCTGAGATCCTATAAATGCCCTGGGCTTTATAACCCACCCTCACACTGTCCTCTGGAACCACTTGAGTGAGCTGTGACCTGCAGAGGGGGTGTCCGGCCAACCCCACACAGGTACTTACCGATGTGCTGGCTGTAACCTGTGAGCTAGAGCTGGCGGGTGCAGGGGAATCTGAGGAGGTGGAGAGCTGTCGCACCAAGGGACTGTGTGGAGGATGGTGGGTGGCTGCCAAGTAGCTCGAACTGCTCATGTCTGTGTGATGCTTCAACACTGCAGAAGTCAACAGAAAAGAGAGAAATACATGGCTATCTTAACCAGCGTTACTTCTAACACAAGCTTGGAATGGCAGCAATACATACTAAAGGCAAAAATGTTTTCTATGCCTAGAGGATAAAAAGGTGAAGCACACCAGCTGTGGGAAGTAGGGGCAGGGCAGAGGTTGCTGTAGCAGTTAAGAAGTGACCTCCATTTAGAAGCGGTAGCGTCCCTCTACTCTGCTTTCCTAGAAAGTGAAGGACAAAGCTGGGGGCAATTAAGAGAAGCCTAGGCTGCCCCAGAAAGCCCTGAGCAGGTGCAGTTGCAGGTAGAGGTGCCATGGGCCTGGCCCTACCTTCACTTCTCTCAGATGAATGGTCTCGCAATCTCATTTTGCTGTGGTTTGGGTCATGCACGGGTGGTGGTGGGTTGAGCAAGCGCTCTGCTTTTGGCGCTGTCACTCGCTCCACCATGGGCACGGCCCCCACATCGTCTAAGTGCTGCCTGTGGGTCCTGTCAGGCCGGGTTTGGTGATGGGACAGCTCTGAAGAGGGGAACAGAAAAAGAGCTGTGAAATATGTCCTCTCAAATATTTTCTTATTCGAGTTCCAAGCTCTCGAGTTCTCTCTAGGCCAATGCCGTATACCCAGGGCAGCAGGACAGTCCTTCAGGACTGAATTTTCTAGTAATTTGCACAATGGCTAGGATAGGCACAGGGAGCCCAGAACCAGAGAAACATGTCACCAGGATACAGAAGACACCTGCCCGTAGATGAACTCAATGCCATGCCATTGCTGGCTGTTCACTGAGCATTTTGGGTCTTGCTCCAAGATCCATGGTATCTAGAATAGCTCCCGAAGTCCATCTGAGAGCATCCAAGACAAGCAGAAGCAGTCACTGTGAGCTGAATTTGTTATCGGTCAACTGCCTCTCCCAACCCCAACATGCATGCAAACTACAAATTTGAGAATATAAAAGGAATGAAAAGTCACTGATACTCTGGGGGACTTCCCGGCTCCCTGACACTTACTGGCTGTTGTTAGGAAGGAGCTGACCAATTTGTGCCTGTCCTTACGAGCTGGATCTGGCAGACTGCCCGGCATGGGTGCTCTGTGCTTAAGCGATAACTTTTTGGGAGGTTTGATTTTGTCAAAAGGCTTGTTCTGCCACTGAGATTTCAGCATGCTCTGGAAATGCAGGCTTGTGGGAACATCTGCAAGAAACATAAAATGCTACAGGTTAGTCCAAACACCTGGCCTCTCTAGTGTTCAAGACCTACACTCCACCCTCCTTTTATTTGCCCAGTGGCCTGACACTTGGCAGGGCAAGTGCTGTCATATGGAAGATCTGTTTATGTGAACATTACTGAAGGTCATTCTTCTATTTGCAAGCAGGTCACCTTAGCTTTTTACTTTCAGGTCCCAAAGGGAAACAAAACAAAACAAGACACCTTTTTGGTTTGGTTGATGGAGTTTTTGTTCTTGTATCCTTGTTTGTTGAATTTACTGGTTTGAAAACATCCTGTTTCTATTCTAGAGATTTAAAAACATATTTAAGCCTACTTCTTTTCTATCAATATAAAGTTAATCAGGATGCAATTATTCAACAATATTCATTATCTATGTTATCAGGCACTGTACTGAGTACTACATACTCTCTCCAAATAAGAACTACATACCATTCTCTCCTTCCTTCCTCTGTGGCTCCGCCAATTCCCATCATGAGATTATCGGGGATTTTTAGCTGACTGGTTAATGTTCAATATCACAAATCAACATCTTTTGGACTGAATTTTTTATGCTGTTTCTTATCTTTCCATTTTCTTAGATTTTTCCCAAGAATATATCCTTGAGCAATTCCTTTAGAAAAGGAACTTCTAGATTTAAACCATTTTCCTCTCAAACATTTAAAGCTATTCAATTCTTCCGTGTATTCTAATATCCAGTGCTATACTTAAGAGGGAATCGGATTCTTTCTTACTTGTAGGTGGTCTGGTTTTTGCCTTTTAAGCTTCTGCGAAAAACAACAACAAACTTGTGGTATTACACTGACTCTACAGATCAATTTGGGGACAACTTCCATGTGTTCCACCACCAATACTGAATCTTTCAATCGACTGACGTGGTATCTCTCTCTCCATCTATTTACGTTTGTCTTGATTTTCTCTTGACAGTGTTTAGTTATTGTTGACATACCGGTCTTAAATACAATTTGTTAAGTTTATTCCTAAGAATTAATGTTTTCTGATGGGCAGAAGTTGGAAGAGTTTGCAGGGTTCAGAAGAAGACAGGAAGATGAGGGAAAGTCTGGAACTTCTTAGAGATTTGTTAAATGGTTTTGACCAAAATACTGATAGAAATACGGGCAGTGAAGGCCAGGCTGACAAAAGTCTCAGATGGAAATGATTAAAGATAGTACCTTTTAAAATTTCAACTTCAGTTCTTCATTACTAGTATATAGAAGTACAATAAACTGCTATATAAATGACCTTGTAGCCTGTGAAACTACTTCATTATAGACTTTTTCTTGTTTATTCAGTAGGATTTTCTATAGACATAAGTACGTCATCTACAAATGGAGACTGTTTTACCTTTTCTTTCCAATCTGTATTCCTTTTTTACTTCTTGCCTATTACTCTGACTGGAACCTCTGGTGCTGATGTATAACTTTTAGATTTTCCTTTTTATGTTTTCAATATTCTGACATTTCACCACCATGGATAGCAGTGTGAGTCTGTTTTCAAGCTTCTGCAAAGCTTTCCAGGGATATTCAAATCTAAAAGCCAGCACATTTTTCCTCACCTCCCAGTTCCTCCTGGGAATCGGTAACCACTTGGGGCATGCTCAGAAGTTCCCGCCAGAGTCCCTATCCACTGCTTCAGAATAGAATGAAACACCACTACTTCAAGGAAGAAGGCTCTGGTGGGGTGAGAGGACAGGAAACGAAAATCTAACCTAGCTATTCCAAAATGAGTCCAAATTTATCACCCAGACAAATGCCCAGGTCCTATCACTACTCCTTCTGCCCTTTAATTCTGGGTCAAAAACCTCCTGTAATCAGTTCCCACCTCACAGCAACTTACTCCTGGCATGTGCTTTGGGCTATCTTTCTATTTATTTCTTCACAGTTATCTTGTCTTTATCCATCTTTCAAAAATAATTACAAATTCCAGTCACTGATAGCATGTCTTCTAGAACTATTAGAAATTTATTGTGTGTGTGTGTGTGTGTATATATATATATATTTTTTTTTGAGACGGAGTCTTGCTGTCGCCCAGGCTGGAGTGCAGTGGCACCATCTCGGCTCACTGCAAGCTCCGCTTCCCGGGTTCATGCCATTCTCCTGCCTCAGCCTCCTGAGTAGGTGGGACTACAGGCACCCACCACCTCGCCCGGCTAGTTTTCTGTATTTTCAGTAGAGACGGGGTTTCACCGTGTTAGCCAGGATGGTCTCGATCTCTTGACCTCGTGATCCACCTGCCTCGGCCTCCCGAAGTGCTGGGATTACAGGCGTGAGCCACTGCACCCGGCCTGTTTAATATATTTTCTAAAAGCTTATGGGGTTTTGGCTCCCATAGAGCACAGAGGATATGCTCAATCTGAACTGGGGATAAGAAGGCAGGGAAGAGACGTCTAAATTAACATTACTGAACCCATTATTATCTGCCAGGCACTGTGTGTTTATCATCATGCGTGTGCCACTTAATCTTTGTAACAGTTCCATGAGGCAAACACAATTATGCTTATTTTAAAGATAGGGAACAGGTGCAGAAAGGTACATTAACTATGTCCAAGGTTACATAGTTTAACGAGTAACAACCAACTTTCAAACTCAAGATTATACAACCCTAAAGCCCATACTCTTAGACAATATACCTTGAGGCTACTCACTGATCCAGAGGATGGAGAGGATTCTTTAGTAAAGTCAATTATTTCTCAAATTACTCCCAAGAAATAGACAGTACAAAATATTTTCCAAGCCAGTTCTGCAGAGTAAAAGAAATTTAGCCACTCCTGCCTATGGTATAGATGATGAATTTCATGACACTGAATGTTATGCCTTCGAGGACTGAATGTTAGGCCTTCCAGGACTGGAATAAAAATCTGAGTTGGGAAAAAAAAAAAAAAAAGCTAATATTCTCAGGGATGATTTTTCCCAGTGGGTAAGCAGCCTCAGCTCCATGATTGCTGGGCTTTATGACAGTGAAACAAATTAGGAAAACTATTAAAGTTTTAATGAAAACAAACATTTGCTACCTGTCCAAGTGTAAAAACACAGTCTCTGAGGACACTGCTGTCTTCTCATTTTTCATAATCACTCTTTTCCACACTTAAAAACTCAGCTATACCAAATCCTAGGAAATAAAGCATTGTCTAGAAGCATTCGGCCCTGTAGAACAATCTGAAAGCTGGGCTGAGCTGGAATGTATAAAAGAGGCTCAAGAAAGGAGACAAGGTCACTTCTGCCCATCCCACAATACCGCTTTGTCAGCAGAAGAGTTACTCCCATTTGGCAAAGGCTGTGTATATTTTGTATATATATGTAATGGAACTCCAAAAAGCATAGATTTTATTTTTTCCTTTTATTTTCCCCCAACGTTCTCCCAAATCTGAAAATGAAGCCAGGAAAAAAAAAGGGACAGGGATATGAGAGACCTGGTTATAGTGAAAACAGCAATGACTAGAAACAAGTAGGCCTGGATTCAGGTCCTGGTTCTATCTCGAGTAGAAGGAGAAAGCAAGAACAAATCATTCAGCTGGGCTTTAGTTCCACCTGTGAAATGAGGCAGTGGGGCTAGATCAGGGCTGGCAACATTCTAGCATTCATTCTCTAACCCTCCTGTTGTACTGGAGGTACAAACACAGCTGTCTTTCCTGTTGTACTGGAGACCTCAGATTCTTCCCAAACAATACATTAAATAACTCCAGACAGTTACTGTCAATTCATTTGAATAGGCACAAGAAAGGACATCTATTTGTTACTGCTAGATTATATGACTGCTATGAGTCTCTCAACTCTAAAATGTTTAGTCAATGACTCTTCAACTGGAACTCCACTCCTAAACCCTTCCCCTCAACTAAATGCTCTTAAGTGCAAGTTGGCACATTGTAGAACCCAAGTCATGGAACACTACCTTGTACTCTCCAGTTGACGTATTAAGCGGAATCAAGAGCAATTCCTCTTTAAACCCAGTATAAACAGTTTAAGGAACTCCAGCTGCTAGACTTTGTTAGAAGTTTGCTGTGTTGCCTTTTAATTGCTTCCATGTTAAGAGTGAACAGGAACCCAGTTAGATCCCCCAGTCAGTAAAAAAAAAAAAAAAAAAAAAAAAAAAAGATATCTTAGGAATTGCTGGTTGAGTTCATATACTAACTAGTAAGTGATAATACCTAGGTTCTGTGAAGAGTTAAAAATCTAAAATAGACTGGATACAGGACCTGAAAGTAAGCAAAAAAAGGGATATGAAATGGAAGAGAACACACCAGAGATCCATTCAGCTAGAGGTCTCCTACATTCCATACCCACATAGGTAAACTGCTATTTTCAGAGAAGAGGGTGCTGATCCTTATCAGGTAAATAACAGGAAAATAAGACGAATTACTAATGTCATCCTTAAGTTACTGTTTCCTCAAACAAAATGAAAGATGAATGAGAAGACCCTGACTTCAGGATGACTAGGGTCTGACATTCCATGATTCACCTGGCTGTCTGGCTCCTTACTTTCCACCATTTTCTCAGGCGCACTTTTTCCGGGTGTTTTGTAATGCTCACTTCTTCCTCCTGCTGGGAAGTTGCTGTAGCCTCATGTGCAGGGTTTGGCAAGCTCTCTCAAAATACCACAGATCTTCATGGCCAGCAGGTGGTGCTCTTATTAAGCCCCTTTTACAAAGTTAACAAGCTTTTCTCCAAGGTTATATATCCTCTACATTTCCAACTAAGGATTAACTGGATTTGATTACTTGAGGTGATAAAACAAAGCCCCCTTCCTGCTGGAATACTAACAGGTTATTATACCCTAGTCTCTCCACCTTCCACAGCCAGGCATAGAGTTGGCTATAACACAGTCCCTCAATTTCTATCACCCACACACACTTAATGAGAGGGGCTGAGGTACAGTCAAGGTGCGAGGCACAACTCCAGGATGAAAAGCAGCAGTTGGCTGTTATTCTAACAAACTACACAAACTGGTTAGGAAACAGCACTAAAACTACTTAAAAAAAAATCTGTCCTATGGGGCCAGAAAACAGCTAAGTATCACATTCAAACAATTTTCTGCCTTTATGTCTGGTATAAATGTAACTATACGGAATTAATGAGTCAAAATCATTTTTAACCTTGTTATGAAAAAAAAAAAAGTTGGAAATCCTGCCACTTTAAAACATCTTCTAGAGAAGAGGTTGTAAGGGTGGCCCAGTAGTAAAATCTACCACACAAATGTTTGACCTACACAGTAGTATGCCAAGCTGCTAGCCTTCACTGTTATTTACTGCTATACAATGATGTACAGGGAATCCCAATACTTCAGGGGGTGTGTTATTTACACAGGATATTATGTGAATGGTGCCCTTTGGAGTTGGCTATCTCTGCAACCATGGGAATCTTCTGATTTCCAAATGGACTGCATTCTGAATGTGGCAGTTGTTTGGGTCAAAGCAAAATTATTCCAACAGGAATAATATTAGACATGGTAATCAGGTCTTCAGGTCAACCAACTGAGGTGTAATTAATCTACAGGCAAATACAGTAGTTAATAGAGCCTACATGTAAAAATATATATATATCTATATATATCTATCTATCTCTCTCTCTCTCTCTCTCTCTCTCCACAGTCTCGTAAGGAGAATTTAATGACCAACTTTTTCGTCCAAACCCAAGGGCCATAGCTAGAAGCTCTTCGTATGTGTGTGAGACATAGACAGAAAAACAAATAGGATTAGATGCAGGAAAATAAAAATTATAAAGACCAGAAAAGGGGGAGTGTTCCCTATCTTTCTTTCCATTCCCCCTCACTGCTGCCTGTAGTTGCTCTGAATGATGGTGTGGGAGGTGTAAGGTATGCGGCAGGGCAGCATTCATGTCAGATCTAGTGTCCTGCAGTCGGCAGGACAGAAAATGTTCAAGGGAAATGGAACCTCTTAGTAGAGATGCTGAATGATGGAACAGGAGCTGAGAGACACACAGTCTGGGTATATCTGAGGGTGGGGGAGGTTATTTGCAACTGTATGTGGTAATGCTGTTGACAAAGAAATGACTGTTGTGTTTAGCAGGTGATATCCAATGAGTGTGCTTAAGTGTCCGGGCTTCCTGTCCTTCTTCAAGTATGAGACTATACAATTCAACACAGTAATTCAGAGAGTAACCCAACAAACATTCCTAAGTCTTCCTAGTGGTGCTGTCTGTAGCCAGAATCCCAAAAAGGGTAAAAATCTGACTCCTCTTAATAATCTGTCTGGAAAGGAGCTTGAAATATAGTAAAAGGAAGGACAGGCATCAGATAATCTGGGTCTGAACTGTGAAGGCATTCAAACCCATTAGCCATTTAGTTTTAGATAAGCCACAACCTTACCAAGCCTGTTCCTTGAGCACTAACACTGAAGTAACACCTTACAAAATTTCTGGGCCGGGCATGGTGGCTCATGCCTATAATCCCAGCACTTTAGGAAGCCAAGATGGGTAGATCGCTTGAGCCCAAGAGTTTGAGACCAGCATGGGCAACATGGGGAAACCTCTTCTCTACTAAAAATGCAAAAAATTAGCCAGGCATGGTGGTGTGCACCTGTAATCCCAGCTACCCACTGAAGTGGGAGAATCACCTGATCCTGGGAGGCCGATGCTGCAATGAGCCAAAAACCACACCACTGCATTCTAGCCTGAGTGACAGAGTGAGACTCTGTCAAAAAAAAAAAAAAAAAAAAAAAAAGCCAGGTGCGGTGGCTCACACTTGTAATCCCAGCACTTTGGGAGGCCAAGACGGGTGGATCACGAGGTCAGGAGTTCGAGACCCTCCTGGCCAATATGGTGAAACCCCCATCTCTACTAAAAGTACAAAAATTAGCCGGGCGTGGTGGCGCGTGCCTGTAGTCCCAGCTACTCAGGAGGCTGAGGCAGGAGAATTGCTTGAACTTGGGAGGCGGAGGTTGCAGTGACCCGAGATTGCACGACTGCACTCCAGCCTGGGTGACAGAGCAAAACTGTCTCAAAAGTAAAAAAAAAAGAATTTTGAAAGCAGCATATGAGACAAATATGAGAAGAGTACTACAAACTTTAAAATGCTATACAAATAGTAACTGCAGTTACATGGGCTATATAAATCCAATGGCAAGGGAAGGTGAAAGTCAGTGACTCTGGAATCTGAAGCACAGAGGAAAATGTTTTAGTGTTTTCCACTCATTGTGTTCAAGTTTATTTATTGCTCCACCAGCTCCTGACTATCCATGTGTTCCAGGTTTTCTGTTTCCTTTCTCTTACAAGAAATCACATGGCCACAGGAATATTACACCACATCCTTATCACAGCTAGGGGGTTTTGGTAACAAAAGCCAAAAATCCCGGTATCTACTGGATTTAGGTGGCCAGAAATGCAATCATTTGAAGAACAGATGCAGAACAGGGGATTATAGTTATCTAATGTTTGATCAACTGTCAATTAGAAGGATTCTCTTTAGGACAAGGGTTAGCAATGATTGTTTTTATAAATAAACTTTTGTTGCAACACAATCAGGTTCATTTGTTCACATATTGTCTATGGCTGCTTTTGTGCTACAATGACAGGGTTGAGCAGTTGTGACATGAACTGACATCAATTATATGGCCTGCAAAGCCTAAGGTATTTACCATATGGCCCTTGAAGAAAAAGTTCAGGCCGGGCGTGGTGGTTTACACCTGTAATCCCAGCACTTTGAGAGGCCAAGATGGGTGGATCACTTGAGCTCAGTTCAAAACCAGCCTGGGCAATATAGCAAGACCCCATCTTTGTAGGGGGCGGGAGGCGGGGAAACAGGTTGTGGTGGTGCACACTTGTAGTCCCAGATACTTAGGAGGCTGAAGTGGGAGGATTGTTTAGAGCCCAGGAAGTCAAGGTTGCAGTGAGCTGTGATCACTCCACTGAACTCCAGCTTAGGGCACCGAGCAAGACCCTGTATCTAAAAAATAAAAATTAAAAAAAAAAAAACAAACTTACAGACTACCTGGGAGATATTATGAAGAACACCATGGAGCCCTTATCCTCAGGGAGATTACATCCCATCCCTTCCCCACCCCACCGCCGCCAAGACAGGGTCTCACTACCGTTCCCCAGGCTGCAGTGCATTGGCTCAATCATGGCTCACTGCGGCCAAGACTTCCTGGGCTCAGCTGATCCTCCCACCTCAGCCTGCTGAGTAGCTGGGACGACAGGCGTGTGCCACCACGCCCAGTTAATTCTTGTGTTTTTAGTAGAGATAGGGTTTTGCCATGTTGCCCAGGCTGGTCTCAAACTTCTGACCTCAGATGATGAACCCGCCACGGCCTCCAAAAGTGCCGGGATTACAGGTGTGAGCCACTGTGCCTGGTCCCTAAAATTTAAATAACAGAAAGCAAATACACAAACAGCCATAACGTAATTCATTAACATATTGATAAAACACAATAGGGTAGGTGCAGTGGCTCCTGACTGTAATCCCAGCACTTTAGGGAGGCCGAGGCGGGTGGATCACCTGAGGTCAGGAGTTGGAGACCAGCCTGGCCAACATGGTAAAACCCCATCTCTACTAAAAATACAAAAAAATTAGCCAGGTGTGGTGGCATACGACTGTAGTCCCAGCTACTTGGGAGGCTGAGACAAAACTGCTTGAACCCAGGAGGTGGGGGCTGCAGTGAGCCAACATGACACCACTGCGCTACAGCCTGGGCAACAAAAGCGAGACTCTGTCTCAAAACAAAACAACAACAACAACAAAAACCCACCAGTGATTTGAGAGGAAATTCCTACCTTCTGTAGGCTGGGCACAGATCATGAGATTACGTGAAAATTCAATGAAACCAATCCAGATTATGAAAGCGCTGGCTTCCATCTAGAATAGTGGTTTCAAAATGTTTTTGCTCATGCACCCCCATTTGATATGTGATTTTTAAAAAATCATAATTTCAGATAGTTGTAAAGATTATATTTGAATACTACATAATGCTTTAAAAACATTTTTATCAAAACTTTGGCATGTAAATATATTTAGCTTCATTAATTGAAAAAAAAACTTCTTTTAAACTTATTTAGCTAATCAGACTTTAGATATTAACTCAGTATTTATTCTAAGACAGACAAGGAATAGGACCATGTAACTGAGCTCAGACCCATCCCAGCCACTTGAAGAGTTAGAGGGAAATCTCTTAGTTGCAATCTTTTAGTGGTACCCTCTGGTTTGGTAGATCTGTTGCAGTCTTTTTGGAGAATTCTAAGAGAAGACTTGGTTGATAGAACTCCTGAGTTATCTCTATTTTATTTTTAAAATTCAAAACTTTTTTGCTTAATACCTGGGAGATTCTCCTTCAGGTGCTGAGAACTCTTAGAAATGATCTCTTTATTTGTTGTCCCCACCATCCAAGACCTCTTTTTTTTTTTTTTTTTTTTTTTGAGACAGTCTTGCTCTGTCGCCCGAGCTGGAGTGCAGTGGCGTGATCTTGACTCACTGCAACCTCTGGCCTCCAGGTTCAAGCGATTCTCCTCCCAAATAACTGAGATTACAGACATGTGCCACCACGCCCCGCTAATTTTTGTATTTTTAGTAGAGAAGGGGTTTCACCATGTTGGCCAGGCTGGTCTCGAACTCCTGATCTCATGATCCGCCCGTCTTGGCCTCCCAAAGTGCTCGGATTACAAGCGTGAGCCACCACACCTGGTCTCGAACTCCTGACCTCAAGTGATCTGCCTGCCTTGGTCTGCCAAAGTGACGGGATTAAAGACGTGGGCCACGACACCCAGCCTCAAGATTTTTACACTCTGGGGCAAGACCCATAGTGGGACTCAATATGGCCAAAAGGAATGCTCTTCTTTTGTCAAGTGGCAGAGGTACAGGTATGGGAAGGGAGGTGGGAAAGGAGGGCTGTCAGACACAGAGATTTAACAGGGAGGCAAACTTTAGAAAGACAGTACAAGCTAACAACGAAGATTTGTGCTTATCTACACCCTGCAAAGCTGTCACGTTACCACATAAATGCCAGTATGAAGATATTCTCCTAGAACACTGCCGTCCATCCTACATTGTATCATGGCACGCACAGACAAAACTTTTTTTTTTTTTTTTGAGACAGTCTTGCTCTGTTATCCAGGCTAGAGTGCAATGGTGCAATCTTGGCTCACTGCAACCTCTGCCTCCCAGGTTCAAGCAATCCTCCTGCCTTAGCCTCCCAAGTAGGTGGGATTACAGACAGGCACAACCACGACTGGCTAATTTTTTATATTTAGTAGAGACGGTGGTTTCACCATGTTGGTCAGGCTGGTCTAGAACTCCTGACCTCAGGTGATCCGTCCACCTCAGCCTCCCAAAGTGCTGGGATTACAGGCGTGACCCACCACGCCTGGCCCAGACAAAACATTTTTAAAGATATACTAAGCGTATTTTGGACCAGATTACTGTGGCTAGAGGCAACTGAGCCCAGATCCCTCCTAGCTACTTGAAGAGTTAGAAGGAAATCTCATATTAAGTTGCAACCTTTTAGTGGCACCTTCTGGTTTGGTGGATCTGTTACAGTCTTTTTGCAAAATTCTAAGAGAAGACTTGGTTGACGAAAGTTGTACCTTGAAAGTATCTGAGTTGTAACTGTACCTTGGCTGATTTTCTTTCACCTAGAAGTCTCCCAAGTCTCTTTCATTAGACTTTCTAGTCTGTGGTCTTTCTTACCATCTGGAAATGCTAGAACAGGATGAACACAAGAGTCCAACTGGGAAAGACGTTCCAACAGAGGGGCTTCATAGTGAATTTCGGGAGGCATGGTGTTGATGCTGCCTGAACCACACAGTGCGCAGGAGGGATTCACATCACAGCCAGGGCGGATTGTGCTGTTCCGGTGAACCTGTGAAAAAAGCCAAACAAAACTGACAATTCAGCATCTGATAAAAAGCCAGCTCCCCATTTGTTATCCCCATTTGTTATTGAGAAGTTAGCTCCCCATTTGTTATTGAGAAGACCTTTCTAGATACTTGTGTGACACTACTAAAAGGATGTTTGATTAGTTAAAAGATTTCCATTTGTCTAACACACTGACCTTCAAAGTGGGTAAGGAAACTTGCTTCCTTTTCATTGATGAAATCTAACTACTTGAAGCTCTAAGTGCTTACCTAGGTATCAAACTTCTGACAGTTTAAAAAGATACTAAAACTGTGCTTTCTGAGAACACTTTATAAAATCTGCATGCTTTCACGACCTTGATGGTCCGCTAAGACGAACAGTTGGTTCTTGATTCCCAGGTGGGACATTACTTGCTCTCTTCAGCAAATTTATCCACCTAGGAGCCTTCAATTACCAACCACACCTCTTCTCTTCTTTTCACACCTCTTCTTCAAAAGACTTTCAGGTGGTCTCAAGCCAGGTGGCAAGCTTCCCTGAAGCTTGTAACTTAAAAGTAACTTATTAACTACTCTTTAACCTGGCCTAAAATCCACTGTTACAAAGCTCATACCTAAGTAATAAAATAACATTTTGTACAGCAAATGCTCACTTTCATAGTCTTCATGTTAGATTAATTCCAAAGGGATAGAAATTATTTCCACTGAACTTCCTTTGTGCACATGTGGGCAGAATAATTGATAACCTCTCCAGGTAAGTCCAAAGTTAAATATGAACTAATTTAAGTCTTCAAAAGATTGAATTCTGTAAAAAAACTGAACATCTACAATTTTATACTTTGAGCAAACTTCAGGTCATGCTGAATGCAGAATCCCTACATTCTAGTGTTAGGATGAACAAGTCTGGCATTTGCCAAAGCCTAACTCATAAAGTCACCTGGACACACAGCCCCAGAAAAAGAAACTTGCATGTTGAATGGCACTATAAGAAGGCATCCTAGGAGCAAGCTCAGTAGTAGAACAAAGACAAAAAGCATCAAAACTCTACTAGCAAAAACTCTAACATTTACTAGAGCTCCATTTATTTTCAGCAGAGACATCTCGAAAGCCTTTTATGGATTTGTGTAAGAGAAAGATATACATAAGAACAATGTGGTCTTTATCAACATTCCCCCGACATTCTATTGCAACCACATAGAGAGGTGGCATGCAAATAAGGTCTTTTAAAGGTTAGACTGGGCAAATCACACAGAACTAGAAGCCACTGAAAGGGAGTGATACCAACTAGGCATGCTACTTTTGTGTAGACAATATTAACTGGTATTGTTTTGGGAAAAAAAAAATCCCTGTATCTATGTAATCAGAGCTGGCTTTCTGGAGAGGATGACATTTTGAGGTAAAGAGAAATGAGTAGGTAGAGATGAAAATGAGATCACACAGTGGGTGAGTGGGAGGATTTAGGAAAATTGGTTAGGATCCAAAAATTACACTGAAACTTTCAATATTCAAAAGAGATTATCTCACTCCAGTAGGTATAGCAAATAAAAAATAAAAAGAGATAGACTAGAAACCAACCCATGACATCAACTAGCTCTCCATATGGGACATTTAACAACACTACATTTTATGGCTAGAGTGTATCACTTAAGTCAAAGTCAATATTGGGAGGCCAAGGCGGGTGGATCACTTGAGGTCAGGAGTTTGAGACTAGCCTGGCCAACATGGTGAAACCCCGACTCTACTGAAAATAGAAACGTCAGCTGGGTGTGGTGGTGGGAGCCTGTAATCTCAGCTACTCGGGAGGCTGAGGCAGGAGAATCGCTTGAATCTGGGAGGCAGAGGTTGCAGTGAGCTGAGATCACACCACTGCACTCCAGCCTGGGCGACAGAATGAGACTAAGTCCAAAGACAAGCAAACAAACAAAAAAACAAAACAACAACAATAAAAAAAATTCAATAGATGTGGCTAGGCGTGGTGGCTCACAACTGTAATCCCAAAACTTTGAGGTGGGAGAGAGGATTGCTTGAAGCCAGGAGTCTGAGACTAGCCTGGGCAACACAGTAAGACTCCATCTCTTAAAATAAAATTTAAAATTAAAAAAAAAAAAAAATTTAGCCCAGCATGGTATTGCATGCCTTTAGTCCCAGCTACTCAGGAGGCTGAGGGAGAAGAATCGCTTAAGCCCAGGAGTTCAGGTTATAGTGAGCCATGACTGCACCACTGCACTGCAGCCTGGGAAAAAGAGTAAGATCCTGTCTCAAAAAAATTAAAAAAAAAAAAAAAAAAAAAAAAAAAAAAAAAAAAAAAAAAAAAAAAGGCTGCGCATGGTGGCTCACGCCTGTAATCCCAGTACTTTGGGAGGCCAAGGTGGGTGGATAACCTGAGGTCAAGAGTTCGAGACCAGCCTGGCCAACATGGTGAAACCCCGTCTCTACTAAAAATACAAAAAACTGGGCATGGTGGTGGGCACCTGTAATCCCAGCTACTGGAGAGGCTGGTAAGAGAATCACTTGAACCTGGGAGGCAGAGGTTGCAGTGAGCTGAGATTGCACCACTGCACTCCAGCCTGGGGAACAAGAGCAAAACTCCGTCTCCAAAAAAATTTAAAAATTAAAAAAAATAAAATAAAGGGTAGAAATTCTACTTATAACTTGACAAAAGGGTAATGTGCACACATGTAACTTAAACAGTAATCTCACTTTTAAATTAAAAACTGTAAAGTACTAATAGAACCCGAGGAGTATATAAAAATATATTTAATACTTATTATTTATTTTTTTTGAGACAGAGTCTTGCTCTGTCACCCAGGCTGGAGTGCAGTGGCGCGAGTCTGCCTTCCAGGTTCACGCCATTCTCCTGCCTCAGCCTCTCAAGTAGCTGGGACTACAGGCGCCCACCACCACACCCAGCTAATATTTTTGTATTTTTTTAGTAGAGACAGGGTTTCACCATTGTTAGCCAGGATGGTCTCGATCTCCTGACCTCGTGATCTGCCCGCCTCGGCCTCCCAAATGCTGGGATTATAGGCATGAGCCACCGCACCCGGCCAAAGATATATTTAATACTTATTAAAGGATACATTTTGGAAAATTTTTGAAAGAAAACTTGAATTCATACCCATGTTGCACAAATCCACACCAAGAATCTATCCTGCAGACAAACTTAAGTGTACACACGCACACGCTCTTCCACTGAAACAAGATGCCAAATCATCTGCATGAATTCATTTAAGTTAAAAAACAACAAGAACACACACAATATTGTGTTTTACAATAAGAAAACAAATTTTTAAAAATATCACAACAGATGGTGTGCACGTGTAGCCCTAGCTATTTGGGAGGCTGAGGCGGCTCACTTGAGCCCAGGAGTGAGGAGCTATAGTGATCATGTCCACTGCACTCCAGGCCTGGGAGACAGAGTGAGTCAGTCTCTTAAAAGAAAAAAAAAACAAGGATCTCCTGGGCTCAAGAGATTCTTCTGCCTTAGCCTACCAAGTAGCTGGGATTGCAGGCGTGCACCACCACGCCCAGCTAATTTTTTGTATTTTTAGTAGAGACGGGGTTTCACCACGTTGGCCAGGCTGGTCTCAAACTCCTGACCTCAGATGATCCACCCGTATCAGCTTCCCAAAGTGCTGGGATTACAGGCGTGAGCCATCGCGACCGGTCCCAGTCATGAAATCCTATTGGCAGAATCCAACCACTTCATACCACCTCAACTACACTCAATCTAGTCCAAGTCACTATCTTTTCTCAAATGGGTTTCTTCAAGCCTCCTAACTGATCCTCCTCCTACTGGCTCTTACTTCCAAATCAATCAACACAGTAATCAGTGTAAATCTTGTTTTAAAATCTCAATCACATCATACCAACCTCATAATCTTCCAAATGACTTCTCATCTCACGAGGAATAGAAACCAAACTTCTTGCATGGTTCCCACAAGGTCCTATAGTATTTGTTGCCTCTATCCCCTCTCTCTGACTTCACCTCATTTTTTTGTTACTCTCCTAGCTGACACTACCAGTTACTCTGATTTCCTTGCTATATTCCTCCAAGATAGCAGGCAACCTTCCAGATCACAGGCCTCTGCACTTGGCTCTTCAACCACTAATTCCATGGTCATTCTCTCACATCGTGTCTTTTTCTTTAAATGTTAGTATTCAAAGTAACTTTTTTTTTCTTTTTTGAGATGGAGTCTCGCTGTCGCCCAGGCTGGAGTGCAGTGGTGGGATCTCAGCTCACTGCAAGCTCCGCCTCCTAGCTTCACGCCATTCTCCTGTCTCAGCCTCCCGAGTAGCTGGGACTATAGGCGCCCGCCACAACACCTGGCTAATGTTTGTATTTTTAGTAGAGACGGGGTTTCACGGTGTTAGCCAGGATGGTCTCGATCTCCTGACCTCGTGATCCGCCTGCCTCAGCTTCCCAAAGTGCTGGGATTACAGACGTGAGCCACCGTGTCCGGCCCAAAGTAAGTTTTATTTAGAAATACAAGTGAAAGGCCAGGCGCGGTGGCTCACGCCTGTATTCCCAGCACTTTGGGAGGCCAAGGCAGGTGGATCACCTGAGGTTAGGAGTTCAAGACCAGCCTGACCAACATGGTGAAACCTCATCTCTACTAAAAATACAAAAAATTAGCCGGGCACGGTGGCGGGCGCCTGCAATCCCAGCTACTTGGGAGGCTGAGGCATAAGAATCGCTTGAAACCAGGAGGCAGACGTTGCAGTGAGCTGAGATCGCACCACTGCACTCCAGCCTGGGCGACAAGAGCAAAACTCCCTCTCAAAAAAAAAAAAAAGTGAAAAAAGATTATATTCTTGACTGTAACAACAAAAAATGCCCTGGAATAAGTTTAACAAGAAATTTAAGCACAAAGCTTAAAGATATTGATATTCTACAAATTAATGCAGAATCTTAATAGACTTGAGGGGGGAGGGGAGACAAGGCAAAGGGGATTTAAACAAATAATCTAAAAGATACAACTGAAAGAATGTAAGGAACCATTCCCCAAAATTTCTGATAGGTAAAAATACAGGGGAGTGATCTGGCCTATTACATATTTTATAGTTACAGTAATTAAAATAATCTGCCCTCGGTTAAGAAACAGAACATTTAAATAAAAACAAAAATTGACCAAAGTATATATGACAGTTTATTGTTTAACTAAAATAATACTTTTAAATCAGTTTAAAAAAACAAAAGGAGATATTACTTTTTCAACAAATGAATCAGGAAAACCAAGAGGTCATACAGAAGAAAACGGCTGCATTTCTGCCTCACACCAAAATTAATTCTAAATAAAGATTTATTCATTTTATTTTATTTTTTTGATACAGAGTCTCGCTCTGTTGCCCAGGCTAGAGTGCAATGGTGCGATCTCGGCTCACTGCAACCTCCATCTCTGGGTTCAAGTGATTCTCCTGCCTTAGCCTCCCAAGTAGGTGGGATTACAGGCACCCGCCACCAAGCCTGGCTAATTTTTGTATTTTTAGTAGAGACGGGGTTTCGCCATGCTGGCAAGGTTGGTCTCAAACTCCTGACCTCAGGTAATCCACCCACCTTGGCCTCCCAAAGTGCTGGAATAACAAGTGTGAGCCACCGTGCCTGGCCCCAAATAAAGATTTAAATATAAAAACAAATATTATACTCAAATCTAAAAAAAAAAAAATTGTGAAGCAATATATAGTGGTTAACAGTATGAGCTGTGGAGCCAGACTGCCTGGGTTTGAACCTTGACTCCGCCACTTACTAGCTGCGTGGCCTTAGACAAGTTACTGTGTCTTCATCTTTACTAACAGGAGAGTACCTGATAGAGTTGTTTTAAAGATAAATAACTCACAACAGTATCTGGCTCTCGACTCTTAATCACTTTTGTAAAACCGTAAGTATAGCTACTGATAGAACATTTACCATCAAACTTGATAGAACATTTACCATCAAAGATCTTGATTTCAAAATTCTAGCTTCTTAACACTGTATAATATGATCATTGATAAGTCACATGACATCCTTAAATTTTCTCACTTGTTAAAAAGGACTGATAATACCAATTTCATGGGATTGTAGGAAAGATCAAATGACTCTGTAACTGTTAAAACATTACACAAATGTTAGCTAAATTAGTATACCGCATGATTTCTCAACAGCTGGCACTTCTTTGTTGTGGGGCACAGTCCTGTGCACTGTAGATATCTAGCAGCATCTCTGTCCTCATGGTGCATGTGCCTCCCTACTCCCCCAATTTGTGAAAATGAGTAATTACTACAGATATTGCCAAATGTCTCCTGTGAGGACAAAATCACTGAGAACCATGAGGTTCAAATTACGGTCATCCCTTCTAGAAAAATTCAAAGCACAGGCTCCCATTAAATATTAGTGGTGAGTCACAGTAAACATAAGACTCAGTAAAAAAGGAAAACAAAAAAAATAAAAATTAATAGTAAGAACAAAGCTCTCAAAGACTATTGTCAAGAACAAGCCTGAAGAGAGCTTCCCCTACCAAAGATCAGATAACGTTAGCATCATAAAGAAAAGACTACAATGGCTTGAAATACCTCAAATATGTTTCAATCAATGACTCACAGCCCCTTCATGAAAAACTTGAGTGACTGTCCTTAGAGGATAGTAGAAAACTAATTTGTTATTTTGAAAATTGGTAAATAAAAAAAAACAAATCATGCTTTCTTCTGTACAAACTGTACCTCAGGGTAAACAAATAGTTGAAAAGGACAATTTTCCCTTTATAAACATATTCTATCTAGCTAATAAAAGAAAAACAGAAATGATACAAGTAGAATATCACCATTCTTCAGCTTCCAATTTAACAATGGGTCCAGGCAATGATCACCAGTGGTTGATAACAAACAGTTTAGTCATTACGTGTCTTCTGATACAAGCATAAGGCGGCCACCTTGTGTTTTCTCACAAAACTAAAACTGGACTTATTCACGTTTCTACTAGTTTTCAAGAAACACAAGGGACAGAAAAACATCACTGTTTTTTAAATGCACTAAAAATAAGATGGATTAATAAATGGAAGGATGATTGTATGCTAAAATGTTAGTGGTAGAACCTAGGGAGTAGCTACATAGGTGTTCACTGTAAAATTCATTCAACTTCGTATCTGAATAATTTCATAACAAAATTTGGAAAAGAAAACAGTGACACCACAGGACTTCTGCTTCTAGCAGAGTAATAGTGATCAGATTTACCTTTCAGTCATAAACCAGAAAACTGGACAACAGGCAGTATAACACTGAGAAATAAATGGGGTGGTCTCTAAGACTGCCCTGGTTTTCCGCCTGGAAGTACATTCTAGACTGCAGGGCAGGGAGAGGATCTGAAGCAGAGTATAATAGCTTCACTGAGTTGAGGAAGCAAATTCTCAATAGATCAGAATTCAGAGACTAAGGAAACTGAAAATTGCAAGGCAAAATTCTTGAGAGGAGGAAGCTTTACAGAAAAAGAGCCCCAGAAATCTTCATAAGATCCCCCTGAGTGTTTGCTAAATATTAAAAGGTGCATGTAAAGGGTGAAACTATCAGGCCAGGCAAGAGCAACTAGGCAGCTGTGAGCTGAAATGGTTTCCACAGCTAACACAAGCCTGAGAGGCTTTTAAACTGTGACCAGCCAAAGTTGCATAGAGAATTCAAGACAGAAGATCCTGCTTTAGTTGTGGAGCTAGACTACTAAGGTGGCCAACTCCTCACCTGACCTAACAAATGACAAGGAATTTACCTGCCAGCAAAACAAAGCCTCTTTAAAGGAAGATGGCACAATCCACATGCTACAAGCAGGGAAAATTATTAATTGGATTTTCAGCTTAAAACATAAATAAAACATTGTTAGATATGCCAAGAGGCAAGAAAATACTACTATAGGGATAAAATTTTTAAAAGAAAGTAGGCTGTGGGAAACTAAGGTATCGGATAAATGAAGTTTTCTCAACAAATAAATCACCTAGTATGGATAGCTTGTATCAAACCAACACTCTCACTAATTGGAAAAGCCAGATTTAAAACACACACACACACACACACACACACACACACACACACTCTCTCTCTCTCTCTCTCTCTCTCTCTCAAAACATAAGAAAAATGCTGACATAATGACAATATTGAAAGCTAAGATTCCAGAGAGGAAAAGAACCTGGCCAACATGGCGAAAACCCATCTCTACTAAAAACACAAAAATTAGCTAGGCATGGTGGCACATGTCTGTAATCTCAGCTACTTGCTGAGGCAGGAGAATCGCTTGAACCTGGGAGATGGAGGTTTCAGTGAGCCAAGGATGTGCCACTGCACTCCAGCCTGGGCAACAGAGCGAGACTCCATCTCGGAAAAAAAAAAGAAAGAAAGAAAGAAAAAAAAAAGAGCAGAGCTTTTGGTACTCTTGTAGGGCTGAATGGATAACACTAGAGACTTGAAATGTCAAATTATCAATAAAAAGAGGACAGGGAACTAAGCATGACACACTTCCAAGTACCACCCTCCCAAAGAAAACGCTGAAGTTGTGAATGGTAGGAGGCTACAAAGCTAAGTGGAAAGTCTCTGAAAAGGACAGAGATGTTTCTGGCAGTCTCGTGAGGAGACTAGAATTAGATCTCAGGATATGCTAAGAGGAAAGGAGGCTGGGCGCAGTGGCTCACACCTGTAATCCCAGCACTTTGGGAGGCTGAGGCGGGCAGATCACCTAAGGTCAGGAGTTCGAAACCAGCTTGGCCAACATGGTGAAACCCCGTCTCTACTAAAAATACAAAAATTAGCTGGGCATGGTAGCACGCGCCTGTAGTCCCAGCTACTTGGAAGGCTGAGGCAGGAAGGAGAATCATATGAACCCGGGAGGCAGACGTTGCAGTGAGCCAAGATCATGCCATTGCACTTCAGCCTGGGTGACAGAGCGAGGCAAGGCTCTGACTCCAAAAAAAAAAAAAGAGAAAGAGAGAGAGAGAAAAGGAAACTGATCAACACATGTTCTCAGCTGGAACTGAGACAGAGAAACAGACTGTTATCTTTTTGAGACAGAGTCTAGCTCTGCTGCCCAGACTGGAGTGCAGTAGCTTGATCTTGACTCACTGCAACCTCTGCCTCCCAGATTCAAACCATTCTCCTGCCTCAGCCACCTGTGTAGCTGCCACCACAGCTGGCTTTTTTTTTTTTTTGAGATGAAGAGATTGCACCACTGCACTCCAGCCTGGCGACAGAGCGAGACTCCATCTTGGGGGAGGGGAGGGGGACAAAAAACAAACAACAACAACAAAAAATCAGCCTGTGCAACACAGTGAGACCTTCATCTCAATAAAATAATAAGAGATAAAATACTTGATACACGAAGAAGTTCCCACATTCCCTTAATTAATACTGCAATGCTATCAATTCTCTTTGAAGGAATTCCCAAGAAATACTCAATTTAATACTTATGAAGGAATTAATACCAAAGTAAAACTCTATTCACCATTTTCTGTTAATCATAGCATATTCGTCCAAAACACTAAAAGAATTCTTTTGGCTCAAGGACAGGTTATAATCATTTGCTTTTGCTTTGCATTTGATATTCGTTATCTAACTCATTCACTGTTAACATGTGGAAAGATTTTCATAGGTTTGGCAACTCTATCACAATCAAGCATATCCCACATCTGGCTCTTGAAGATCCATCAGAGTGAAGAAACAAAACGTGTAAGCTTCTATTTTATCTCAGTCTTTCAAAATTTATTTTGTATGTGTTTTATAATGTATATATAAAACACCGTCATAACAGTTTAGAGGTAACTGTTCCAAGCACAGAGTGATTTCTGAGTATTCTTTTAGTAGCTTTATGTCCTAAGGTACAATTTTCCACATGGCACGCTTGCTCCTTTCCAAATGTCTAACTAGTATGAAAAAGTTGGTTGGGCCTCCAAGGTCTATTGCACTCTGTCAAGGAAGAACGTATCAAATTACTAACTTTTAATACTGACTCATATTCTAGTTCATTAGTCCTCAACCACGGTGTCATGAAACTGGATTTAAATAGGTGGAATCAAAACTAGGAGGCCTAGAATCATATATGAACACCTTTATTTACCCTGATGTCTACAGGAAACCTGGTCATAGCCATGAGAGAATGCCCTGTACAAAAATGCCACTCTTCAAGTGTGATACAATGGGAAGAAGAGGAGGACTACTCGGAATTCTATGGAAGCCAGCTTTAAAATTTGGCCCAGAGCAATCCCCCCTATGACAACAAGGACTACAAAATTCTAAAATGATGCCAGTACATTGCCAATTTGTTAGGAAATTGCTACTTTTTAAAAAATTGAAAAGAAATGCTATTAAGGGCAATAAAAATTTCAAGGGTATGTTAGTAATAAATGTAGCCATTACCTATTCTACTGGTTATTAGTACAAAAAAACCCAGCCTTTTCAACCATTCATTTCCAAACACTGATGGTTTCCACTGCCAGACTATACACAAGTTTCTAATGGTCCACAGTAAATTGAGAATGAGAACAATGCAGTAAATTATTAATAAAACTACATTCTTTTCTTTTTTAAAAAAATACTATTTGTCTTATGGTTTAATTATAAACATAATTTTACTTAAAAAATAAAAAGCAACCTTATTTGAAAATTGGCTGGTACCAATTTTATTTTAATAACTTTATTGAACTGAAATCTTAGTACGTTTAGGTTAAGTTATAAACACCTACTTCACTTAGGCACTGGGCCAGGAAAAGAACATAATGGCATATAAGAACTTTCCACTGGAGTGCTTCTTCATTCACTTAGATAATTACTAACATCCACCATACTAGACCCCTAAAGTGATGAAACACACAATAAATAGCAATATAGGCTATTCAGTAATTACAACTAGTAATTCCATCATTTTATAATAAAATTATGATTTAGGAAGTACTCCATGTTCTCCATGAGCCTTACTCTGATATTCACTTACCACACCCTAGTGGTTATTCCTTAGATTACATTTAAAATATTCCACATTGAGTTGTAGAGGCCTTAGACTATTATCTCCTCCAGGATTACTACTGTTAGTCTGTCTTTCCACCTCCAGTCTCTTGTGCCAATCCATCCCAAACATAACAGTTACACAGATTGGCCGGGCGCGGTGGCTCACGCCTGTAATCCCAGCACTTTGGGAGGCCGAGGCGGATGGATCAGCTGAAGTCAGGAGTTCGAGACCAGCCTGGCCAACATGGTGAAACCTTGTCTCTACTAAAAATACAAATATTAGCCAGGCGTCGTCGTGGGTGCCTGTGATCCCAGCTACTCAGGAGGCTGAGGCAGGAAAATTGCTTGAACCCGGGAGGCGGAGGCTGCAGTGAGCTGAGATTGTGCCATTGCACTCCAGCCTGGGTGACAGATCGAGACTCCGACTCAAAAAAAAAAAACAAAACAAAAAACAAAAAACAAAACAAAACAAAACATGTTACAGCAGATTTACCTCCCCCAAAATAGCTTACAACACTTCTCTGCTCAAAAATTTAAAACTTATAGACTGAAACCCAAATCATCAGTTTGGGCATTCAAGGCTTCCTATTTATTTACTGATAGATCTCATTTCTCTTTATTCCCAATGAGTTTAACTTACTGAACACTTTGTTTTAGTCATTGATTTTAAGAAGTACAAGTGATATAACAACAGCTTTTTTTTTTTTTTTTTTTTTTTTAGATGGACTCTTGCTCTCTCACCAGGCTGGAGTGCTGTGGCGAGATCTCAGCTCACTGCAACCTCTGACTTCTTGGTTCAAGCGATTCTCCTGCCCCAGCCTCTCGAGTAGCTGGGATTACAGGCACGTGCCACCACGCCCAGCTAATTTTTGTATTTTTAGTAGAGATGGGGTTTCATCATGTTGGCCAGGGTGGTCTTGATCTCCTGACCTCATGATCTGCCCCACCTTGGCCTCCCAAAGTGCTGGGATTACAGGCATGAGCCACCGTGCCTGGCCAGCCTTTTTAAGGGCAAAAGAGTTACTGCACTAAACGTGCATCTCAATTTTAAGATATATTCCAGCCATAATTCAACTAAGCTGACAGCCCTTTAAAAACACAGTAATTGGGCTGGGTGTGGTGGCTCACGCCTGTAATCCCAGCACTTTGGGAGGCCGAGGCGGGTGGATCACTTGAGGTCAGGAGTTCGAGACCAGTCTGGCCAACACGGTGAAACCTCATCTCTACTAAAAATACAAAAAATAGCTGGGCGTGGTGGCGTATGCCTGTAACCCCAGCTACTCGGGAGAATGAGGCAGGAGAATCGCTTGAACCCGGGAGGAGGAGGTTGCAGTGAGTTGAGATCGCGCCATTGCACTCCAGCCTGAGCAACAGAGCAAGACTCCATCTCAAAGAAAAAACAAAACAAAACAAAACCTCAATGAGTTCCCTCAAGTATGTTTTATTTGGTTCCGGAATGCAGTAGAGATCATTTAAGATGCAGGTAAGGAAAAAATATTTATCACTTGCTTTGTGTGTTCTGTACTCTGTACTCACAATAACTGTGAACTCACTGTCATGTAACAATATTAGAACATAATTTACCTGTTAACTTCTTTGCTGTCATTAGAAAGTAAGCTCCATGAAGATAAGGGCTTTGTTTTCCTTACCAATGCAACCTGGCTGCCCTGAATAATACGGTGGGCATTCAAAAATGCTGTTGAATAAATCTGTCTGGAAAACCGAGCAATTCAAGATGACAGAAGACAAGATGCTTGCTCATCAGCAAATACCACTGAGGTCATGTCATGAGTGAGGAGCCATGTGAGACACAGAAAGCAACCTAGACAGAAGGAATGGGGTGTGTCTCTAACTCTGGAAGAACTCCAGCTTTCTGCTAGATCTAGTACATGGTATATTTCCCAAAGTCAACTAATTTATCTGCCTTATTTTTCATGCAGCTTACTTTTGTGTCAGGATGATTCTGTTTTAGAAAGTGGCATTGGAACAAAAGGATATTTAGTTTTATGCCTATCTCTTGCCTAAGCTACCTTTTATAATTTTATATGTACATTCAAAACTACATTCGTTCTTAGGCATGGATCAGAAGAAGGTTGGCTACTTCACATATTAAAAAACAAAATCCAGGAGGCCACCATATACTTCAGAAAATTTTTATACGACTCCTGATGTCATGCCATAGTGGCTGGTAAACTGCCAAAACAGAGGAAGGGTGCTTTATTTTCATGAGGTGGCGGGTTTTTTTTTTTTTAATGTAAAAGCATTCTGTGTTAAATTCATCAAGGAATTGACAAAAAGCTATTTTCTACACTTGACAGTAATATACTGTTTTCTGACATTCCTGTTATCAACTCCTCTGAAAATCTTTTAGAGATATACAACTATTAGTAAAAAAAAAACAAAAAACTGAGACTGAAATGTCAATATGAAAACCCTGCCAAATACCTTATTCTTATCTATTTCTGCTATTTTGATATTTCAGGTAGAGTCCGAGGAATAGACAGGAAGAAATGGTATCGCCTGACAGTCAATTCTACAATTCTTTTCTTTAAAGAGAACATGGCAAACTTACACAGTACAATTGCATACTAGAATAAAACAAGGAAAGTACTGAAAATTCACCATGCAAATACTAATTGTTCCAGCAATTCTCTCATCTCCCTTATTTGTCATTAGCAAATATGTTGCTAGTGGCTCTCTTAAGAAAAATTCCCATTCTCTGCTCTCTTTTACAGCAACATTCTTTGAAAATGTGATCTACAATGGTTCCCTCAATTCCTTCTGTGGCCTTCTCTCCTGAAACCACTCCAACCATGCTTTAATTCACCTTTCTCCCTCTACCAAAACTGCTCACCAATGTCTGCAACAACCCCACCCCACTAAATTCAATGGTCTCAATTCTCAGCCTTCATCTTACTGATCCTGTCTGTAACAACTGACACAGACAATCTCTCCTCCTCCTCCCTCTCCAAAACACTTTCTCCCCTTGCCTTTCACATACCACACTCTCTTGGTTTTTCTTCTACTTTATTCGTCACTCCCTTCCCAATCCTTTCCTCATCTTTCACAGGAATGAGGAGGAATACCTAAGCTCTGGAATACATCAAAGGGCTAATCCATATACCTCTTCTTTATCTGAGCTCTCCAGCACTCTCTATTCCCTCCTCTATTGCATTTCTCTCTCCAGGATTTTTTTTAATTAATTAATTAATTATTATTATTATACTTTAAGTTTTAGGGTACATGTGCACAACGTGCAGGTTAGTTACATATGTATACGTGTGTTTTTTGTTTTTTGTTTTTTTAAAAGACAGAGTCTCACTCACTCTGTCATCCAGGCTGGAGTGCAGTGGCACAACCATGGTTCACTGCAGTGTCGACCTGGTGGGCTCAAATGATCCTCCCGCCTCAGCCTCCTGAGCAAATGGACTACACACGCTCGCCACAACAGCAGGCTTTTTTTTTTTTTTTTTTTTTAAAGATATGGGGTCTCACTATGTTGCCCAGACTGGTCTCCAACTCCTGAACGCAAAAGTGATCCCCCTTCCTCAGCCTCCCAAAGTGCCAGGATTACAGGTATGAGCCACTGTGCCTAGCCTCTCTCCAAGATTTAATGCTACAGGACACACTGCAGAGTTCATTTATCATTTTCTTTCTCTAACAACTAGAATATTTCATAGGGTAAGCACTTTTGTCTGTTTTGTTTAGTGTTGTATACCCAGTGACTAGACAGATTTAGCTCGTTGCAGGAAGCCAATAAATATTTGTTGAAAGAATGAATGAACAACAACAAAAGTGGTAACAATAACAGCCACTTTGTACGAGGAACTTATCAACCAGACATCCCAATAAGCATGTTACATATATTTCATTGAACCCTCAAACAACCCTATGAGATCTCTGAGGCTTTGGAGAGGAGTGGAAGTCAGGGTGGTTAACATGCACCAAATTACCAAACTACTAAGTGGTAGTACCATGATTCAAACCCAAGTTTATCATCTTCAAAGATAATGCTCTTAAATTCCTGCACAGTACCAATTTTACTGGACTTTATTAGTTTTGGAATAAAGGCAACTGCTATTTGAAGAGTCAGCAATCTAAAATTCCCTACAGTTGTGAATTAATCTCCATTTCCTTTGTGAAGACAAACTTTTTTTTAGTAATATCAATTTAAAAACTTTAGTGAAGATTCCTTTTTTTCTCAGGCAGGGTCTCACTCTGTCACCCAAGCTTAAGTACAGTGGCACAAATACAGCTCAAAGCAGCCTCAACCTTATGGGTTCAAGCAATCCTCCCTCAGCCTCCTGAGTAGCTGGGACTACAGGTGTGCACCACCATGCTTCATTTTTAAATACTTTGTAGAGATGAAGGTCTCACTATATTTTCCAGGCTGGTATTCAATTCCTAGGCTCAAGCAATCCTCCCGCCTTGGCCTCCCAAAGTGTTGGGATTACAGGCATGAGCCACTGCACATGGCCAAGATTCTTTTTTAGGGCAAAGGATTCTATACTGCCATTTTCAGTGATAACAGTGAAGGTGAGAGGGCGCACTATTCTCCTTCAAAGTGTTAAGGGCAGTACTTAAACTTTCAATCTCTCCCATTTCTATTAAAAAGCTCAAGACAGTGGTTTTCAAAACTAGCTGCAGAGTCACCTAGGAGCTTTGTGTTTTCTGAAAACAAGATTCCAACATCCAACTCCAGAGCAAACAGGGCCCAGGAACCTAGTATTTTATAAAGCTCCCCAGAAGACCTTGGTGGTTAGCCAAGTTTAGAAAACACCAAAGTTGGCAAGAGACTGACTCTATCTGAGCATCTGGCTCACTGCTTGACAATGACCAACTCTCATCTGTACCGACCTTCTTGGAAAGAGGAACGATGCTGTTGGGTCGAACAAGCCTCCGCTTCTTACAGCTCAGTACAGGACGTGTCCGGGCTGCCACACAGGTGCCATCAGATGATGAAGAGACGAGATTCAGTCGTTGCTTCTTATGTAATTGTTCCTCAGCATCAGAGCTGTCACCTGGAATGTGGTCTGCCAAGACAGGCTGAAGACTATACAAGGGGAAGGAAGAGTATTCTCAGAACACACAAAGAAACAAAATAAATAAACAACAAGAAAACACAAAGAAACAAAGCCTCTTATACTAGTTCAACCTCTATTTGCTAATGTTCAGGCACAAAGAAGCATTCTAGAGCAGAAGCAGGTCTCCTCTTGATGTCTGTTAATCTACCTGTGTGTGCTTATGTGTAAGGTTCTTGGTGCACATTAACTACATCATGTCTGAAAGATAAAAGTCAGTAAATAAACTCAAGTTCTAGTGATTGAGTTCTCCTCTACATCAAACACATGAGTAAATAAAGTCTAGAGAACTACAGTTGGTTAGAAAATGATGAATTTTGCAAATGTTAATGGGCTTCCTTAGAATCAGTTCTATGAAACCTGAATTTTAAGGGTGTTGTACACATCATTCACTTGTACAGAATCTCCCTGAATCTTTTGTTTTCGCCCTTGAATCTTCATAAATACAGATTTACAAACATAGCCCTTGGAGATCTAATCTGTCCTAAGCAGAGGAGGTTAATATAAACACTTCTGAGGAATTCCTGCAAGATTAAAACAATAATAATTCACAGTAACTGTAGTGTCTTTTATTTTACTCCATGTCCACTCCATTTTAGTAGGTAAAAGGAAAATATACAATTAATTAAAATGCACTGCTTCATTATACAGTGAAGATTAAAAATGTTACTAAGTGATAAGGCTTCCGCTTCTTTAAACCAGGGTCAGTCCCGGCTAAAGAGAACTAAGAGCTCCAAAACACCTTTACAAGTCTACTAAGTGTAGGAAGTAGAAGAGCTAAAACTTACGTGTTAATAACTCCATTGACAGGTCTGAGTGCTCCACATGATTTGGTAGACAGTGACTCTGAAATATGACCAATAATAGGGGCACCATGGTTTTCCAATGGCTGAGAAACAGACTCAATCTGATTAAGAAAAAGGAAAAAAAAAAATTAACATGTACCCAAGCACACCCCTGCCTGAAAAGCACCACCACTTCATTTGCACAAAGCACCTAAAACTTCTGATGATCAATTTGAAAAACACAACTTGAATGACTGAGGAAAAAGAAAATAAGAGAATCAGTGGTCAGGTATGATGGCTCGCAACTGTAATTGCAGCACTTTGGGAGGCCAAGGCAGGAGGATCGCTTGAGACCAGGAGTTTTGAGACCAGCCTGGGCAACACAGCGAGACCTCATCTCTAATTAAAAAGAGAGAGAGAGAGGTTGACAGAGAGAAGGAGAATATGATATTAGCTTTTGCTTTGGGGGGAAGAGGGATGAGGAATCCAAATGTACAGACTAAAAGTAAGTACCTATTGACAGGAAAATGACCTCAATAATTCTATGGAACAGAAGCTTAGCAAAACAATTACACAGTAACATAAGCTTTCAACTAATGATCAAGAAGGATATACTAACATCAGTATCAAGATGACTAAGAGGAAATTTAAATGTAGTTAGTATCTGCTTAACTCTAACAGGGTATGCTAGAAGCTTGTTTTCTAAAAACTATGCTTTGTTTAAAAATATACACACAGGCCGGGGATGGTGGCTCATGACTGTAACCCCAGTATTTTGAGAGGCAAAGGTAGGAGTATCTCTTGAGCCCAGGGGTTCAAGACCAGCCTGGGAAACATGACAAAACCCCATCTCTACAACAAAAAAATACAAAATTAGCCGGGCATGGTGGTGCGTGCATGTAGTCCCAGCTACTCAGGAGGCTGAGGTGGGAGAAGGATCACCTGAGCCGGGAGGCAGAGGCTGCAGTGAGCCATGATCATGCCACTGCACTCCAGCCTGGGTGACAGAGTGAGACTCTGTCTCAATGAATAAATAAATAAACACACACACACATTTTTCCCTGACAGAAAACAAAGTTAATAAAATCTCAATGAATCTAATTATCTGATGCTATCAGATACTAACTATTGTCTTTAGAGTATTCAAATCAAATATGTTTAGAATATAAAATGAAATAACAGATGAGAAAGAATAGAAAAAGTGTGATTTGCAGTATTCAAAACAAATTATATATTTACTAGGCTCAAAAGGGATAGGAACAGTATGAATGCCAGTCATATAGCACCTCTGAGGTATAGGCAATAAAGCAACAGATGCAGCTATCCCTCAGTTCTAGCAATTGTTGAACTATCCCAGAAAGGCTATGGGTCTTTGACTCCTTACTTTATTTTTTTGAGATGAAGACTCGCTATCCCGCCCAAGCTGGAGTGCAGTGGCATGACAGCAGCTCACCGTAGCCTCCACCTCCCTGGTTCAAGCGATTCTCCTGCTTTGGCCTCCTGAGTAGCTGGGATTACAGGCACACACTACCATGCCCATGTAATTTTTGTATTTTTAGTAGAGATGGGGTTTCACCATGTTGGCCAGGCTGTTCTTGAACTTCTGACCTCAACTGATCTGCCCTCCTCGGCCTCCCAAAATGCTGGGACTACAGGCGTGTGAGCCACCACACCTAACCTGTCTCCTTACACTTGAACTGACTCTGGGGCACGATGAAGTTCTCTTTCCTATAAAAGCTTTCAAGGTAAATATTCCTATAAATGCTTCCTACAAATGCTTTCAAGGTAAATATTTTGAGGCTGAAATTCTACTTTTCAATACTGATTTCTTTTGTCTTTATACCCCCAAGGATAAAACACCAAAGGACTGAACCTGAAAGTAGTCCTAGACAAGCATCAAAAAGAACAGACTGAGGCTGGGTGTGGTGGCTCATGCCTGTAATCCCAGCACTTTGGGAGGCTGAAGCAGGCAGATCACCTGAGGTCAGGAGTTCGAGACCAACCTAGCCAACATGGTAAAATCCCATTTCTACTAAAAATACAAAATTAGTTGGGCATGGTGGCGCCTGTCTGTAATCCCAGCTCCTCCGGGAGGCTGAGGCACAAGAATCACTTGAACCCAGGAAGTGGAGGCTGCAGTGAGCCAAATCACGCCACTGCACTGCAGCCTGGGAAAGAGAGAGAGACTGTCTCCAAAACAAAACAAAACAAAAAACAAACAAAAACAAAAAACAGATTGAGAAGATAATCTAAAAGTTTTAATACAAATTATCCTAAAATACAGATCAAACTATATACACAGACAAGTCATATAAGTATGCTACAATGAGTGAACACCGAGAAAAGGCTGTCTTTTTTGCTGGATACCCTGTACATCTACTAAGATATCACAAACATCTTGAACAATTGTCAATGCTATCAAAAATTACAGTAAATCTGGCATAGACACATTGCCTTAAGCTCTATGCAGATTTCCCTTGGAAAGCAACACGGTATTAAGCAGCAAGAGCTATAAGGATATTCCTATCTTCTGACAAAATATTCTAACCAATTTTTTAAAATCTACCCTAAAGGAGTAACTCAACAAACACACCCCCAAAAATCTTATTCACAAAGGTGGTCACTGCAATGATATCAATAATCTAAATGTTATAAGCATTATAACTATAGTTATCAGTTGTGGTACACCAAATCAAAATATTAAAAAGAATCATAAAGGATATTTCTTCTCTTATGCAAGAAGAGATTTCAAGAGAAAAAAATAATAGTTTAATACAGTTGTAGTGACTAAAAATATACACACACAGATAACAACAAGACAAAGAGTGTTACAGTTGTAAAACTATTCTGAAATTTTCTTTACATTTTAGGTAATAGTTTTGTATTAAAAAGAAACCCCCATAAAACCAAATACCCTCCTGAATGCTAGTAAGGATTTACTACACAGGGGAAACCTCAAAAAGGCTAAACAAATATGGTATGACAAAGAACAAGAAAAATCAAAAGAATTTAAGATTCAGGTTGGTATTAACAGATGTATAACTTCAGGCATGTTATAGGTATTCTAGATTTCAGAAGTTCTGGTTTAGATGAAAAAGTTTCAATAGAAAAATGCTGTTTAAAAATGCTGTTTGTTTTTATTTCGGCATTAAATTATGGCAGTGATTTGATTTATATATGGTATGTATAATTTATATGGTATATTTGATTTATATATGGTATATATAATTTATATGGTAGTGCCTTCACGTGTTCTAGAAGGTACTACGTTTAAGTAACGGGTTGACTGACTCTCCATTTGATTAAGTTTTTCTGGTAGGGATTATGAGATTTAACTGCAAGAACAGTTGTCAAGATAAAATGTTGCCATTCTCTAACAAAGTCTCATTTCAAAACATTTATCTTTCTTATACAAAGTCTAAAGAAGAATATGTCAAGTAAAATCACCAGTAATGTCACGATCCATATAGCTCACTACTACTGCTATAACAGCCTGTCTTGTTTCTCATGTCTCCAGGTGTATATATTTAAATGCTATTCAGCTTTAACATGAATGTTATTGATTTTCTTATAGAAACCTGAATCTTCCTGGAGTAACTCAGCCCCCAAATCAAAATTGAAGTCAACAGGCAACACATTATTAACATGGAAATGTTGTCAAGAACATAGAGGTATACAGAGATCAAGAGCATAAACATCAGAAAGGGACTGTGGCTGGCCTGCATTCCCAGCCACAAAAAAGGAAGCACTGGATACTCAGGAAGGATCTACTTAAGATCTTGGGAAATTCTGTAATCAAGCTAGTATCCAACAGCAGGCATTTGGACATGTCCTGCAACCCATCATCAATGCAAAGAGCTTAAAATATTAATCCCAATCACAGTGTTCCATTTGGAAAAAGAAAAACATAACACACAAACACATGTAATTTCACCTAGCTCCTTAAATGCAGGCACTCTCCCTTGAGAAAAAATGAACATTTCCTATCCTGCAGTCTAAAAGGCTGCAAATGCAGAGGATAGAGAAACATTAACAAACACTTAAGAAATATTAAATCCGCATACTAATTTCAGCTTATTACTACTGCAGTGGTTTACATCATTAGTGTTTTTAGAAAACTAAAGCATGACTGAGATATCTGCTATCCAATAGGCAACTGCAAAAAGGATGAAAGAACTTAAGACTCTCCTACCTAGAAGATAAGGATTATCATTGAAGCTTCCATTTGAATTTTATTTGATGTTGAGATGAACTCAGGGTTTATGCATCCCACAGCCAGAAAGAAAAGAGTAGAAAAGCTAAAGTGGTAGACAGAGTGCCTCTGTAATCCCCTCCTCTCCAAAGCAGGGCCCTAGGGGATTATCTTTTGGAGTAATCTTACAGTTAAAGGTAGCAAGGAGGGTTGCTGAATTGTTTTTCCCACCCCACCACCCCCCCCCCCCATTGAAAGGGCCAGGTGTACAGCATAAAATTACTAACATAGCAATGAGATTCAAATTTGTTATTCACATAAAGCAGGCATCTGATTCATTACTCCACTCTGGGCCAGATCAAGTAAGCGTGACAAAGAGGCCTTGAATGAAAAGCTAAGACTAAATAGTTTTTACGGGGGTGGTTTTTTCTAGGGTCTAAGAACCAATGTCTACTAGATTTGTTTTACCAAAAAGTAGAGAGGGTTAAGGGGTAAAAACAGAGAGCCACACACTTAAAAGCACACAATAAAATTAAACTCTACCTGCAAATATGTATTTTTACTTTATTCAATTAATGCCATGTCGCACCTGCTTGCAATGTCATTTTTTAAATGTATCACATTCATTTGGCTAGAAAAGTCAACAGTTCAGTTTTGGTTAGTTATTCCCTTTCTGACAAACATTAAAATGGAAAGAAAATGCTAACTGGGTGACAGGAACTTAACTTATTCCTGGGTTAAAATAGTTTTTGACTTTGTATGATTGATTTCATGTCTCAAGCCCACCCCACCCCCATTTCAATGATACTGAGCATAGTTTCGCTTAAATTCACCAAAATATTGCTGGCCTATAAATAGTATACTAGCCATTTCCATTAGCTAGCACCATGGCCATAAAATTGTACTAAACAAGAAGTGGAATGTTCTGAAAATTCCATTTTCACTAAGTTATTGCCTAGGCTTTAATTTCTGCCTATGTGGGGCTATGTGCCTCACTTTCCGGCTTCTGCAGGTTGAGGATAAAAGAAAATCTATATAATTACATGAGAACAATTTTGAACTCATTTTTTTAAAGTTTTGATTAGCATAATGCTGTTACTAATCCAATGGTTCCTAAACCTAAGATTTATGTTTACCAACACTTGAAAATAACTATCTAGAATTTAAAGAAATATAGCAAATGCAAAAATGCATCTTAAATTCTTATTGTTCAACTTATTTATCCATAGCCCAATTTATTATAAAAGACCTAACTTGTCAGTGTTTTCTAACACTGTGGGTCAAATATTTCTTGGCCAATATCTGTCCCTTTACCTTCTATCCCAAAACCCTTGTCAGGCCAATGAACCACTCACTGTCCCTAGTGACTGCAAAACTTCAAAGAAAGGAAGAGTATTCCTACTTACACCAATGGAATGAAGATGTATCTTGGACTGTGTAAAAAGAAACAGTAATAGCTTACATTTTTAGCATGCCTTTCTTCTGAGAAAGCATTAGCTCTTCACTTAATAGTACACTTGTTTTTCTCATCACTTCTGTAAAGTAGGATGAGCAAGGAAAGGGTAAAGGAGCAGGATCATTTTACAAACAGAAACTAACACACAAATAATGTGTTACTTGTTAATTGCCACAGAAGCAATGTTTTTGGCTAAACAAAACCCTCCTTAACGTCAAATCTAGTATTTTAAAAAATATTTATCCAAGAAGGAGATTTTAAAAAATATATACATGTGTCTGCTCATCGGTGCAAAAAAATACAGGAAAGATAACCCAAAACGTACTGAAATTGCTAACCTACAGGACGTTGAGTGAGAAAAGGATACAAAGAAGAATGTATAGCTTTTTTAGAACCACAGTAATGTTTCCCATACAAAAATAAAAATTAACAATGCGGGGTGGGGAAAACAGGGAAGGCTAGAATTGAATATTGTAGTAACAAATGAACCTAACTGTATTACAAAACAACATAACCATACTGAAAGATTTGGTGGAAGGAAATAACTAACCTACGTAACTTCAGAAAACTGTATTTTGACTGCATAACAGTTAACATACTGTACAAAAATATTGTACTCTAGTTAGCAAATGTGTTTTTCACAGGGGTACTAGATGACAACTGTGAGACTATACGGGTACTAGGATTAAACGAGTATCAATAAGGAAGGGGGAAGGCTGCTGTGTTGAACTGGTATGAACTTACGGTTTTTTATATATATATACAGGTTAAGTAGATACAGAAATATAGATGTGTGTGTGTGCACGTGTGAGCATAGATACATATGTTTCCTTGCTTTGCCTTTTGAGACATCCTAGAAGCAGTGACACTTACGAAGTAACAATGAGCACAACTAGTACTCAGATTTTAGTTCCTAATAAAAGGAACCTGAGCTGAAGTAGGCAAAATACAAGAGGAACCTGGAACATCTAGTAGTAGAAAGTATTTCAAAATATAAGCGGTACATGCTAAAAGGACACAGGAGCCAATCTGAAAGAGCGCCCAATACCCAAAGTTGAGATAACTGGAGCAACTGTATAAACAGTAATAGGTTATAATCTATTAAATAAAATAAATATCCATGGGTCCATCCTGATATTCACAACTGAGTCAATGAATGAGTAAATAAATGAGGGGGGAAGACACCTCTTCCTAACAGAATTCCATTTAATGCAGGTAGGAAGTAGAACCACCACCCTTTAGTAAACAACACAGCAATAACTGCTGTAGGAAAAAGTCATCAGTGAACAATAAAATTATGAGTAAAAACATAATGAGCAACAGAATATTTACATAGTGTCTCCCTATAAGACAGTCATTTATTCCAGCCGGGGCAAAATGGCAAAACCTTGTCACTACAAAAAAACAGAAAAATGTGCCAGGCATGGTGGCACATGCCTGTGATCCCAGCTACTTGGGAGGCTGAGAGATGGCAGGATAGCTGAGCCAGGGAGGTGAAGGCTGGAGTGGTGACTGCGACACTGCACTCCAGCCTGGGTGACAAAGTGAGACCCTATCTCTAAATAAATAAATAAATAAATAAATAAATATTGTCAGTTATTACAAAGGGAAAAATGCTAATTTTACAGAGGAGAAACCTGTCAGGCACCACCTTAACCAAGGGAACAAACCTATCATCACTATTAGAAAGACAAGTCAAAATCATGAACCCCCTGTGGTGTAGAGAAGGGTACAGTATCTTCTGTGGCATTCCTGTAAAACAATGCGTAACCTCTAATAATGAGAAAACACCAATTTCTGGAACGCTATACAAAATAACTGACCAGAAATCTTGTATCCAAGTAATGAAAGACAAAAACTGAGAACTCTCACATATTGAAGGACATTCAGAGACGCAAAAACTAAAAGCAATGATAGATTCTGGACAACAGAAAGGACATTAATAAGAAAACTAATAATACAGAAATTCAAATAAAGTATGTCTATTACTTTGTATAAGTTCAATGTTAATTTCAATGTTAATTTCGTGGTTCTGATAATTAACGATTATTGTGACAAGATGTGTTACGATTAGAGAAAGCTCCATACGGAGACTCTGTACTACTATTTCAACACACACACTCTCTCTCTTTCTTTCTGACACAATCTCGCTCTGTTGACCAGGCTGGAATGCAGTGGCACAATCTTGGCTCATTGCAACCTCTGCCTCCTGGGTTCAAGTGATTCTTGTGCCTCAGCCTCCCGAGTAGCTGGGATTACAGGCGCACACCACCACACCTGGCTAATTTTTGTATTTTTAGTAGAGACGGGGTTTCACCATGTTGGCCAGGCTGGTCTCAAATTTCTGTCCTCAGGTGATCTGCCCACCTCTGCCTCCCAAAGTGCTGGGATTTTAGGTCACCGTGCCCAGCCTAAAATCATATTTTAAAAGAATGAAGAAAAAATGTATCTAGCATTAATAAAACAAACTTCATTCATACATAAATCTGTACAGTCTACAGGTTCCTATCAGTTACAGTACTCACTTAAGATAAATATAGAATCCATTCTGAATTGGCCAAAATATCCAACACTCCATCACAGAAAAGTATTTGCAGTTACCTGATCATGCCAGGCTCTTTCAAGCCTATGCTGCATTACACATTACTCCCTACACCATGCTTCAGCAAGTCCATAAGACTCAGAAAACAGTCCATCCTTCCCTAGGAAACTACCTTTACTGACTCCCTCCAGCACTCCCATTTTATGCTTGTTGGAAGAACAAGAAGCACTCAAGAAAAGATAGATACCTGGTTCTACTTAGTCTTTCAGACATAAAGTGCAGTCTGGAACAATGACAATTAGCTTTTACTAACTTTCATTATCTATCAAACATTGTTAAAAGCAAATTATAAATTTTAAATTAACTTTGTAAGAAGGCTGGAAATCAGGTAGTAGGAGGAGAGTGTGACTCCTCCAATTTGGTTCTTGTTTTTAAAAATTGTTTTGGCTACTGGCCAGGTGCAGTGGCTCACGCCTGTAATCCCAGCACTTTGGGAGGCCGAGGCAGGCGGATCACTTGAGGTCAGGAGTTCAAGACTAGCCTGGCCAACAAGGTGAAACCCCCGTCTCCACTAAAAATACAAAAACTAGCTGGGTGTGGTAGCACACGCCTGTAATCCCAGCTACTCGGGAGGCTGAGGCAGAAGAATCACTTGAACCCAGGAGGTGGAGGTTGCAGTGAGCCCAGATCACACCACAGAACTCCAGCCTGAGTGACAGGGAGAGACTTCATCTCAAAAAAAAAAAAAAAAAATTGTTTTGGCTCTTGAAAATACTTAATGTTTCCATACATACTTGAAAATCAATGTTCAATTGTTACCAAAAACAACACAACATAAACCAAAAAATCTTGCTGGGATTTTTCACTGGGTTTGCATTGAATCTGTGTGTCTAACATTGGCTCTTCTAACACATAAATATAGCATACATCTCCGTTCACTTATGTAATCTTTTTCAGAAGTTTTATGGTTTCAGCAATAAAGTCATTAACGTCTTTTGTTAGATTTATTCCTAAGTATTTTATGTTTCTTGATACTACCGCAAATGGAACTGTTTCTCCGGGTTATTTTTCAGTTGTTTGCTCTAATAAATAAAAATAGAATTGACTTTTATATATCGACCCCGCATCTGGAGACCTTGGCTAAATCTCTAATTCTCACAGGTTTAGGGAATTCCATGGGGTTTCTAAGTATCATATCTTCAAATACAAGCAGTTTTGCCCTACCTTTTCCAATTTCCATGCCTTTAATTGCTTTTTTCTTGCAGTATTGCATTAGCCAAGACAGAGTACAATGTTTTTGTTTGTTTGAGGCAGGGTCTCACTCCGTTGCCCAGGCTCAAGTACAGTAGCGTGATCTCAGCTCAGTGCAACCTCCACCACCTGGGCTCAAGCAATTCTCCCACCTCAGCTTCCAGAGTAGTGAGGACTACAGGTGCACACCCCCACAGCAGGCGCATTTTTGTATCTTTTTGTAGAGATGGGGTTTCGTCAGGTTGCTGGAGCTGGTCTTGAACTCTGAGGCTCAAGCGACCCGCCCACCTTGGCCTCCCAGAGTGCTGGGATTACAGGCATGAGCCACTGTGCCCAGCTTACAATATTTTTAGGATATATTTTTTTCCTAATTGTAGGCCAACAAAACAAGCACTTTCACCAAGTAGTGTGATGTTAGGCGTTAGGTTTTTTTCCTAATTTTTAAACAGCATCACAGCTCAGGAATAAGGTCTTCACCTTTGATTTTCACGATTTTTACTACAATGTTGTGATTCTCATGGTTATTATTCTTGAAGTTTCATGATTTTTTAATTTTATTTTTGAGACGGAGTCTCACTCTGTTGCCCAGGCTGCAGTGCAGTGCCATGATCTCGGCTCACTGCAACCTCTGTCTCCTGAGTTCAAGCGATTCTCCTGCTTCAGCCTCCCGAGTAGCTGGGATTACAGGTGTCTGCCACCACGCCTGGATAAATTTTTGTATTTTTAGTAGAGATAGGGTTTCACCATGTTGGCCAGACTGGTCTCAAACTTCTGACCTCAGGTGATCCACCCACCTCGGCCTCCCAAAGTACTGGGATTACAGGCATGAGCCACCGTGCTCGGCCTAAAGTTTCATACATTTGTAAACTGACTGTTTAAATTCAAAAATCCAGTCATTAAGTTCCTCAATTTTTTTCCATCTTTTTTTTTCTTTTTCCTCATGACTAAGAATCATATTCTCATGTTTATTCATATGTATGGTAATTTTCTATTATATACAGACAATGTATGCAATACATTATAGAGACTCTGAATTTAGTTAGCTTTTCCTAAAGAGTGTTGATTTTTGTTCTAGCAGGCATACTACTACTACCTGGTTACCTTCATTTTGTGGAGCTAGTTTTGTTTTTATAAAAGCATAGTGGAGTCTATTTTGGTTCCCTCCTTAATCCTATGGTGAATGCCTTCGTCCTGGGAAACATTCTTTAACTCCTTAAGTGTGAGCCTTTATTGGTTTCAATCAAAGCCCTCAGGTTTTTGCCAAGTCTAGTTGGAATTCGAACTCCAAATTCTGCCTTCCCTGCATTAGGCAATGATGATCTTTGCTCAGCTCTTTCAGCCTTCCAATTATTGCTTTCCACTATGCCCTATAAAATCTTCCCTAAACGTGCAGGTCAGGGGTGAGCACAAAGATCTGAAAGGGGCTCAAATAGATTGTGGGCCTATGCCCCTCCCCATCTCCCATAGCTCCCTCTTTGCCACTATCCCCCTCCTTCAATTTCTACCTACTTGGCAGCCCTGAACTCCATCCTCTGATAATATACAAGCCCATGAAGTGGTGACTATTGAATTCTAGAAGCTCTGGGGCACATGGAGTGAGAATGCTCTCATCTCTTCCTGGCAATACTTTCTGTCTGAAATTTTGCTGACATTGTTGAGTAATTTACCTAGTAATATGCACAGGTTCCAAGCTTGCCCTTCTTTGCTCATTACTTTTTCTTAAGCAGGGGAAAGCAGGCTTCTATTTATTGAAGAGAGAGAATGAGAAGGTGGGGAAGATAAAAGGCATGTTTCAGAACACTAGAGAACAACTCTCAACCGCTTTTTACATGCTCTCTTTCCAAGGGCACACCCTCTTTGTTCAAAAGGAGTCTTAAATTTCACAGAAGCATTTATCTGTACACACATGACTTATCGGCAGCTACCAAGCTAGAGGCCCGTTAAGTTTTCTCTCCCTCAGCTAGCCTTACACCTTTAAAACTGCCTTTGAGTCAGAAGTCAGAATGAAGAGGTTAAAATTAAAAAAGAGGCATTTTTCTAGGCATTCCTCCTTAGGTCTTCCCTTTCTCTAACCCACTACTCTGTGGTATAAAAACAGTACCCACTTCCCTAACCCAGAAAATATTCCTTGATTTGCTCCATGACTCAAAAAAGGTTCACCCATGAATTCAGTCTCCAGTTCTTTTGCTCATAGGTTGGGTCCTTTTAGAACAACTTAGTTCAAAAATATCTGTACTGTATTCAAGACCCAAGCAGATATATACTGGTTCTGTCAATAAACAATCATCCTGTTTGGAAATAAAGCAAAAAGACTATTATCCTTGCAGTGTACCACTGGGACATTACCTAATAAGCCCACCCAGGAAACATCTGACTCTCCATAAATTATTTAACTTTGTTTTACCTACTATCTATAATTGATTAGGGCCCAGAAGTCTTACTGGATGTTTATTTTAGAATGCTGACAAGTTAAAGTTGGTTTGCATCTTGTTGAAAACAATGTCCAAAGTTACAGCTTTATTGTTCTATAGGATATTAATAACTTTTGTATGCTACTGAGTAATCATATTCCTGCATTCTTCCTTTTTATCTGGTATTAAAATACTGTTAACAGTTTGGCCACCATCATGATTCCCTTGTTATTCAGTAAATCACTATATATTTAGGAATTATGTCTAGGCTGGTGCAGTGGTTCACACCTGTAATCCCAGCAGTTTTGGAGGCCAAGGCCAGCGGATTGCTTGTGCTGAGGAGTTTGAGACCAGCCTGGGCAACTTGGTAAAACCCCATCTCTACAAACAATACAAAAATTAGCCAGACATGGTGGCACATGCCTGTAGTCCCAGCTACTTGGGAAGCTGAGGTGCGAGGATCACTTGAACCTGAGAGGTAGAGGCTGCAGTGAGCCAAGGTCGCACCACTGCACTCCAGCCTGGGTGACAGAATAAGACCCTGTCTAAAAAGATGGAAAGAAAGAGAGAAAAAGAAGAGAGAGGGGAGAGAGAGACAGAGAGAGAGAGAGAAAGAAAAAGAAAAGAATTATATCTAATGTTTTGAAACTATATTTTGACAATTCTAAAGACGCTGATTTTTTTTGTTAATTCCAGCTGAGTTTCAGAAATGAGAATAAAAAAATTAAACGTAACAGAAAATACCTCTGACATTATTATTTTTAAACTACAAGTCTTCAAATATATTTTTGGGTAATAAACAAGCGCAGTCCAGGAGTTTGAGGCTGAAGTGAGCTATGATTGTGCGATTACACTCCAGCCTGGGTGACAGAGCAAGAGCCTGTCTTAAAAAAAAAAAAAAAAAAAAAGGAATAAATACACCTACCTCCATTTGGGGAAAAAATTAACAAAATGGAAAACAGGCTGGTTACATGTGGGTATGAAAACCTACAGTTGCCCTCTGTCCCGGGCAACCTAATTTTTTTTTTTTTTTTAAGCAAAACTGAGAAAAGTCACTTTCCTAAAATTTAAAACAAAACAAAACAAAAAAACCTGGGGAACAAACAAGCAAAGTTAAATATTGCCTTCTTATACAGAAAAACTTTGCCTGGCAATTGACATACGCACAGCTTTGCAAATATTTGGCATTTTAAAAATTTAAGTCAATAGCTTTTAAGAAACATATGCTCTGCACCCATTCTACTAATAATAAACAATGGAAATGTATTGTCCCTGCTCCCCCCACCCCACCCCCCAACCCCTGTCTTCTCTAATACTTTCTGAACGCTTTTCAGAAAGCATGGATATATTCATAAAGGGTAGATAATTCACGAAAACAGGGAAGGGGTAATCTCTCCTTGACAAAATAGTGACAGTGTATACTTAGTTGTTTTCATTATTTATTTTACTTAATCCAAAAAGCATTCTATTGCACAATGTTGAAACTAGTATGGCCAACACAAAGGGAAAGATGGTCTTGACCTTCAAGAATCTTACAATTTAATACACACACAGGAATCTTACAATTTAACACACAAGTAAATGAATGAAGGGTAGGGAAAGGACCAAGCTCCTAAAGAGTGTGTGTGTACAAGTGAATCTGTATAAACTGTCTCACAATCACTGTGGATTTTTTAAGACAATGAGGATTAGTAACACAATGGAGGACTGTTATGCCCTGTCCTTCAGAAGTGCCGAGGTAAGAGAAAACATGACTACAGGGAGATTACTCAAAAAAGTTTGGAATCCCTAAATTCTATATACAAATATATAAGTATCTACATAGAACTTACTCCCCTATCACATATGCCTCATGTTTCATGTTTCCTGTACCCATACCACCAATGTATCTATGTTTCCTTTCTCACTTAACAATTTTTACCCTGATTAGACCATTCACTAAAAGTTTCATTAATAACTTAAAAAAGATCTGTAAACAGCATGCAATGAACTTATATTATAGATTTAAATAGTGGCAAAACTTGGCATTCTGCTCTTTAATTTATTCAAAACTACTTTCCAGTTAAGAACTATCAATCTTCTAGTGTCTTCACATTTATCTCTAGCAACAGTGGCTGGCTTTCAAAATTAGGTGAGAGATCTTTCCAAGATCTAAACATCTCCGATATCTGCCTCAGAGAAAACTTAGTTTCTGCTAAGTTCCTGCTAACAATGATTAAAATAAATAAAAGAACTATAAGGTTGGTTTATTTGCAGATACAAGAACAGCTTGCTTAACTCACCATTTAAAAAGCCATCACTTCATACTAGCTTTATTATCTGAAGCATAATCAAAATAATAAACTACTGTTGTGGGACTTTGGAATTTCTAATTAAGTTATGGAGACTTAAATCAAGAAATATGAATATTCATAAAACCCAGTAACCTTTTAGGCAAAGTAAAAAAGTGAAAAGAACAAGTGCTCTTGGAATTCAGAAAGAAAATTAACTATGGTATTGAGAGACACCAGGAAAGAGAAGGAATCACAGTAGAGCTAGGATACAGAAGGAAACAGAAAATGACAGTTTAATGCTCATTATAGAATAACAGTGAGTCACCCACAGAGACTATTTTCAATGTTCTTGTGAATTTAACCTCTAGTCTAAACTTTTAATGAAAAGGCTATAATATATTAGAGTGGCCCAGAAAGGTGACCTTATGTCTCAGGTGTCAGAGCCACACCCAGGTCTCCTGATTCCCAATGATACTCCCTAAAGCCTTACTTGCTCTGGCTGTAGTGTCTTGAGAATTGGAGCTGCTTTTAATCCTATGGTCAGCTACACAGCTGCAGGAGGGGCCCTAGATTCCCTATTCAGGAATTCAGATCTTAAAACGCCAAAAGTGATAAAAGTAGATATAGTTCCCCTCCTTCAGCCAATGCAAGGACCCTAGTTACAGAGAAAAAACGGTGTGCCAAGACAACACCCTTAATTCTCACGCATTTCCCCCTTTCTATCTTTTATACTTACCAATTTATCAGTCCCATGATCTGTCTTCACCTCAGAACTAAGCGGAAGAAATAAGTCTGTTGTATGCTCTGGGGGAGGTACCTCCCCAAGAACTATCAACCCCTGCAGGATAGAGAGGAGAAAAATAGCATAAGTGAGCAGTATAAATTTCAAATTTAATTTAGGAGTTAAGTCTCAAAAGGACTGTTGGTGTACTAGAGGCCCCCTCTTCCTTACCCTATGGTTCAGAAACAAACTACAGCAGCAGCAGCTTTGTTTTCCCAAAGAGCTATTTCAACAAGCAGCAGACCCAGGCTCCCCTCTCTGCCACTTGACTGCTCTGACCTACGTGGCTCATCAGCCATTTAGCATCTTTATTCGTATCTTTCAGATATGAAATCTTTACCAGATTATGGCATTTATACCATATTACTAGACCCCACTAGATTAACAGCAGCAATGCAGTTTTTGTAGCCAACAAATGCAGTTTATGACTTACTAAGCTGAAAATGCTACTATTCTTAATCATGTACTCCACCAACTATACCTGCACAAACAAAACTGAATGAAACAAATGTGGAACAGTCCCATACAATTTATGAGAAACCAAGAGCTTCTTAAAAGCTGGCCCAAAGGAACCTGCTTTTTTCATAAGCATAAATATTACTTCAGATGAAGTTCCTGCTTGACAATTTCAAATTCAGACCTTTGGAAATTCATTCCAGGAAACAATTTACATAAAAAGAAATTAAAAATGAACCCACAAGTCCTCCCCATTGTACGTATAATGAGCCAGGATGGGTAAAGGCAGAAGGTATCTTATTATTAAAAAAACAAAATACTACATATGAATCCCACCATGTATACCAGAAGAGGTGACAAAAACAAGGCTATGACACTATATAACCGAAAGACTGGGATGCAAGTGATCAGGGTTCCCAATCTCTTTCTCTGGTCTAAAAAGTAGAGATCTAACTAGATTAAGAAGCTCTTAATGGAAATTTAATATCAGAATCACCTGGGGAACCTTATCAAACTATACTGGCTTAGGTCCAACATCTACTCAGTACCTCTGGGGGTGGGGCCAGGTAGTCTACCTTTTTATGGGGGAAGGGAGGCAGGACATGGTGGGTACATGGAGGTGGGTGTCTCTCTCCTCCCCCACCCCGCCAACCCCACTATGTTACCGAGGCTGATCTCAAACTCCTGGGCTCCAGCAATCCTCCCACCTCAGCCTCTGGAGTAGCTGGGATGACAGGTGCCTACCACCATGCCCAGAGGTGGATATTCTACTATTCTTTAAAAGCTCCCCTGGTAAGTCCTAAACTTGTAAAGTTGAAAAACACTAGACTTGATTAGTTTGGGCTCAAAGAACATCCTAAAGTATAGATTTGGGGGACTAGGGATTGTGACTATTAGTCTTAGCTCTCTAGGCCATACGACAGACTCTTATGAGCCACTAAACCAGATGATCCATCCCTGGGGTCCTTGTAACTAAAAAACCAATATGAAATACGAGCTGCAGAAAAGGGGAAAACATTAAGAAAGAAAAATGGAATTTTATTTCAGTTCTTTAAAAAGAAGTATGTATCTCTTTTTCTCTTGAAGCAAAAGAAGCACTGCCTCCCTATTCTGGAATATGACTACACTTAGCCCGTATCAAAAATGAATTGGAGGGTCCCGGCATGGCAGCTCACACCTGTAATCCCAGCACTTTGGGAAGCTGAGGCGGGTGGATCACCTGAGGTCGTCAGGAGTTCAAGATCAGCCTGGCCAACATGGTGAAACCCCATCTCTACTAAAAATACAAAAATTGCCCAGGCGTCGTGGCACATGCCCATAGTCCCAGCTACTCGGAAGGCTGAAGAAGGAGAATCGCTTGAACTCAGGAGGCAGAGGTTGCAATGAGCCAAGATCACACCATTGCACACCAGCCTGGGCGACAGACCAAGGCTCTATCTCCAACAACAACAACAACAACAACAACAACAACAAAATGAATTGGAGGCTGGGTGTGGTAGATCACACCTGTAATCCTAGCACTTGGGGAGGCTGCGGTTAGGAGTGCGAGACCAGCCTGGCTGATGCAGTGAAACACCGTCTCCAGTAAAAATACAAAAAATAGCTGGGCGTGGTGGTGAGCCCCTGTAATCCCAGCTACTTGGGAGGCTGAGGCAGGAGAATCGCTTGAACCTGGGAGGTGTAGGTTGCAGTGAGCCAAGACTGTGCCATTGCACTCCAGTCTGGGCAACGAGAGCGAAACTCCACCTCAAAATTTAAAAAATTAAAAAAAAAAAAAAAAAGAATTGGAGTCTCCTCAGAAACAAGAGAAAGGCCATTAACTAGTAAGCAAGAAACATTAACCCTAGCCTTTAAAATGAGGTTTCTCTGGTTAAAGAACTTCTGCTTCAAAATATTTTCTTCCCTAAATCAAAAGCATAAAATATACCTTACAAACTTTATCACATCCAAGTAAAAACTATTTGCAAAAGACAGCTATCTTGTACATCACTGCCTTCTCAAAATGTTGTATTCAACAGATATTCCCTACTTAAGGGCCCAAACTGTCTTCCTGCTTCCTGTACAAAGCATGCCAAAAATCATTTTATTATTCAAATTTTCCCATAACCGGTTCCTAAGAACTTTTTTAAAGATCAATTTCCAACTACTTTCCCCAAATATTTGTTAGTGTTATACCAATCTCATCATCTCCTAGACAAATGTTTCAATGAATGTGAAGCTGTTGCTGCTGCTGGAGGTAAGGGTTATTAGTCAGTAGAAGGTTAAAAAAAACTGAATTAAAGGTTAAAACATGAGCTGTTCATCTTTATTTATACTGATTTTTATATTTTATCAGTCCAAATTGCCGTTCGTCCTTCCAAAGAGATTTTCAACAAGTCCCACCTCCTTCCAAGAAAATGTCCCGGGTTAATGAGTTCCTACTTGCTTTATCCACACTGCCAGACCTCCTAAAGCACGGTGATTGTATCTTACTTTCTGTGTATTTAAATCTCATTTCCAGAGCATTCATAATCTTATGCCACATTATTTATTTCACTTATTATTGCCTCAGTTTCTTGTTTGTTGAGACAGGGTCAAGCTCTGTCACCTGTGCTGGAGTGCAGTGGTGTGGTCACGAATCACTGTAACCTCCCCCTCCCGGGCTCAAGTGATCCTCCCACCTCAACCCCATAAATAGCTGGGATAACAGGTGCATGCCACCACATCCAGCTAATTTTTGTATTTTTTTGGTAGAGATGGGGTTTCACCAAGTTGCTCAGGCTGGTCTCGAACTCTTGGACTCAAGTAATGCACTTGCCTCAAACTCCCAAAGTGCTGGGATAACAGGTGCAAGCCACCACACCCAGCTAATTGTTCTATTTTTTGGTAGAGATGGACTTTCACCATGTTGCCAAGGCTCGTCTCAAACTCCTAGACTCAAGCAATCCACCTGCCTCGGCCTCTCAAAGTGCTGGGATTACATGTGCAAGCCGCTGCACCCAGCCTTTAATTGTTAACTAATGTTAGTTTATTGAAGATGTGGACAAAATACAAATATATTTAAATGCCCCATGTCCCTTAGCAGAGTCATACACCAAGAAAATAAATGCATAGCAAATATTTGTTGAGTTGTATAATTTTTTTCCTAACAGGAAAATATTAACTTTATAATAATTATAGCCAGAAGATAAATAAATCTAACAATTAGATATAAAATTACTCCTTCAATTTTTCTTTTTCAGTTATATGAAAGTAAGGACACAGTCAGTATTTTCCAAAGGGAAGAATTTTTCCTTAAACTACAGAATAATTTCTAAATACAACCCTCAGATAGATTATGAAGACATCTTCTCCTAAGAGAGTATAATAAAACTTGGTAGGGACCATCTATTCATCGACATAATTTTATAGACCCACAGAGAATGTAGGTCAAAGCTTATGTCTCTACAGGCCAATACATGGCAGAACTGGGGCAAAAGTCTGCATCTAACTAATATTTCATTCCTCTTTTGTTCAGTTAATTCAATCATTTATCCGCTCATCAGCATTTGTTAGGTACTAAGGATACAAGAAAAAATGAGAGACCTATCCCTCTCCCCTAACCCATCCTTCAAAGTGCTTATTACATTCTAATACTGCGGCAAAGAAAAACAATGTAAATAGGTAAATGTTATGTACTACATTAGAAGGTATTAAATGCTAGAGAGAACAAAATATAGGATAGTGAGGGGATTAAGAAGTGGAAATGGTGGGGTTGGTCATGACGGCTCATGCCTGTAATTCCAGCACTTTGGGAAGCCAATGCAGGAGGACTGCTTGAGGCCAGGAGTTCAGGACCAGCCTGGGCGACGTGGCAAAACCCTGTCTCCACAAGAACAATAATAATAAAAATTAGCCTGGTGTAATATCACACCTGTAGTTCCAGATATTCAGGAGGATCACTTAAGCCCAGGAGAGAGAGAGAGATACAAGTGGGAGGGGGTACTACAGGCGCATACCACCACGCCTGGCTAGTTTTTTGTATTTTTAGTAGAGAAGGGGTTTCACCATGTTGCCAAGGCTGGTTGCAAACTCTTGGGGCCAAGAGATCTACCCGCCCTGGCCTTCCAAAGTGCCGGGTTGCAGGCATGAGCCACTGTGCCCCTGCTTGAATGTTTATTTGAAGACAGAATCAACCAGCTATGCCAATGTGCTTACAAGACAGGAGGGAAAAGAGTCAGAGACACTGCCAAGGTTTCTAGCTTCCACAACCAGAAGAATGGAACTCTTCTTCATTTGTTCAGAGGACATTTGAATACACATTAGTTTTAATTAAACCTATTTTTGAAAATATGTGCTCAAGTGTTACACTGAAGCAACCAACAATCATCCATACACTGTCCATTGCCCCCAAGATATGTAAGTTCACTATGGCATTCAAAACCAAACACTGGATCCTCTAACTTAATACTGTACCTCACACCAAAAAGGACGAAAACAGCTAAAAAGAGGCTGAGCAAATAAAAAGCATCCAAGTAGGTAAGAGTCATTCATGCAGGTAGCATCTATTGAGTGGCTACCACGTGCAAGGTAGTGTGAAAACACAGTAATAAAATAAAAACAGATTCTACCATAAGGAGCTTATGTTCATCTAGCCTTGAACAGACAAAGAGACAAAGTATTATGACAGTGCTATAACAGAAGTTGAGAGAAGGTGATGTCAGAGCAGAAAAGAGCCTAACTGAAGAGACTGATGAAAGTGAGGCTTTACAGAGGAGGTCTACATAATTACTTAACATTCCCCGAAATATATTTAATATATTTTGAGCTATATTTATTCATTAACTATACACTTAATGACTTTGCCCTTTTCTGTATACAATGTTTCATATGCCACAATAACATTTATTTCGGATAAAGTTTACTCACGTTTAATAACCATGAAAAGAAAGGTTAGCATTAGCTGAGAAAACTTCATAATGTTCTACTCCACACCTGTCATGGCTACCCCAACATGGGCTTCCCTAACATTCCAGGTTTAAACTGGGTCAGTGTTGAATAGCTGTGCCATTAGCCTGGTGGCAATAAACTTAGGGCTGCTGTAGTACGAAATAGCAACCGGTAGAAGCCGAAGAAAAAGGTCAAGAGTCTCCTTTTCCTTCGCCATGTCCTGAGTCAGAGCCAGGATCATGCTTAGGCTGCACAGGCCTAGAAAACTGCAAGAGTGAAGCAAGCTTCTGCTTTACACAAGGACCAAAGGAACTGGAATGGGTCACAGTTACATGCAGCCTTAATACCTCCTAAGTGACTCCTCTGTGGATGAACCCTCTATTAACTGTATTTGCAATACAGCTAACAGGCAATTTCACATACTTCCTTACATCACTCTATCAGGTCAATCTTCCCTATGCATCTCAAGACAAACCAGTGACCCCACTGCAGACCAGTTCCACAAGAATCACCCTGGGCTACCTGGAAAAGATGTCTAAAGTGCTTTTAAAAACCCTATTAAGATGAGAACTTCAACAGCTTTACGAAAATTTTGAAGAGAAAGGTGTTATAAGCTTCTGCAGTTCCCATTCAACTCCTTCCCTATTCAAAAGTTTCAATGCTCTTCCACCTCCCATCCTCAATAACATTTCCATCCTCAGCTACAGCTGTGTAATCTCAAAGAGTAGTCAGAAGAGGAGATTTTAAAAAACAACATAAGAGTCAAGCCAGTGCTTCTCGGAGGCCAAGGCAAGGAGGATCACTTGAGGTCAAGAGTTTGAGACCAGCCTGGACAACACAGCGAGACCCCATCCTTTAAAAAAAAAAACCCTTTAACAATTAGCTAAGCATGGTGGGACTTGCCTATGGTCCCAGCTACTTGTACTTGCAAGGCTAAGGTAGGAGGATAGCTTGAGCCCAGGAGTTTCAGGTTACAGAGAACTATGATCTGGCCATTGCACCTCAGCCTGGGCAACAGAGCAAGACCCTGCCTCTTAAAAACTGCTTAGTCCCTATTCTTTCCCCTCATTTACCAGGTGTAAAATTTCAATAAACATGTTTCAGTGAAATGATGAAAAGGACACAACAGCAAAGTATGTTAGAAAAAAAAAATGCTTTGGAATCAGATAAAAAGTCCTGAGTTTAAATTTAGCTCTGCCTTTTACAAGCCTCTGAAGATTTATTCTGATCATTAAACGAACATACATGAGTAAACCTTTAATTAGTATACACTCAAGGTACGTATATTGTTTTCGTTTCTCCTTCTAAAGCATGGAAGAGTTTCTTTTTAAAAAACAAGCTGACAAACTATGAAAATTAAAAGAGTACAACAGCATGCAGAAGTAGTACAGAGGAGTTCCTAGAAGTTATATTCTTTCTCCAGAGAGCAATATTATTCCCAAAAGGGACTCTACTCACTTCACAGCTTGGAAGGTAATACCTACCTTCTGACAGAACAGAAACTGGTGTCTGGATCCTAGAATCACCTAGCAATAGTCACAAATACTTTTTTTTTTTTTTTGGTAATACGCCACTTAAATAAAATTAATGTTAATAAGCAACAAAGTAAATCCTTAAAAAGAAAAGCCCCACCATCCCTCCAATCTCCCACCCGAAGACAAATTATAACTCAACAGCCTATCACCAAGATTCAGCCTATCACCTAGGTTCATCTCAAAAAAAAAAAAAAAAAAAAAAAGACCTGTGCAACCCAGGAAGCACTGGGAAATCTTGGTGCAGCATGGAAAATATGAACACAAACCCACTTAACCAAAACACATAGGAAAAACTTTCTTCCATTTCAGTAACTAAAAAAAAAAACCCAAGCACTTAAAGTGATTACTAACTTGAGCAACAGCTCTGCACTCACTTGGATGTGTAACCATGAACAAACTACTTGACTGCTCTGATCTTCCACTGTTTATCTTGAAAATCGTGAATGAGAGTAAAATGCTTAGCACAGTGCCTGACATATCACAAGTGCTCAAAAACTTCTATTAATTATAGTGTTACATAAAGACTAAATGCATGTGAATATATCATTGGGGAAAATTCCATGGCTTGTTAGAGCAAGTTGAATATTGTCTCTTCCAAATTTATGTTCACCCAGAACCTGTGAATACGACCTTGTTTAGAAAAAGGGTCTTTGCAGATGTAATCAAGTTATGAAGAGCCATATAGTGTGGGCTCTAAATTCAATATGACTGGTGTCCTCCTAACATGGAAATCTACACAGATGCAAAGAGAAAGATGGTCATATGAAGATGGAGGCAGCAACTGCAGTGATGTAGCTACAGGCCAAGAACACCAAGGACTAGCACAGTATCAGAAGCTGGAAAAAGACAAGGAAGGATTCTTCCCTAGAGCCTCCACAGAGACCATGGCCCTTTTGACACCATAATTTCAGACTTCTGGCCTCCAGAACGGTGAGAGAACACATTTCTGATTTTTTAAGACATCCCATTTGTGATAGTTTGTTATGGCAGTCTAGGAAACTAATCCATTTGTTGAAAAAGAAATGTATAAATACGACACGTAAAGCTGTGAATTTTCTTGATGCATTACTTATTGGAACTATCAACCTAGTTTTATTCTTCCTATCGGAACTCTGAGAAGTAAAAGATTATCTATGATGTTGTATTTTACAGACCAAGAATCTGAAGCTCAGAAATGTTAAGTGACTTTTCTTCTCAAGGTTCATGTAAGCAGCTGGTAGCAAAGCCACGACTAGAAACAAAAATTTACCAAGTCCAAGTATGGTGCTTAATACAATACGCTTTGAATGATGAAACTCTTGGATAATCAACATACATTCATGTGCCAAATAGCATTATGGTCAATGACAGACCACATATACAATGATGGTCTTCTAAGATTTTAATACAGCTGAAGAATACCTGTTTTAGCACAAAGCACTACTCCTGTGTTTGTGGTGATGCTGGTGTAAAGAAACCTACAGTGCTGCTATTAGAAGTATACCACATACAATTATGTACACTAAGAATATAATAGTTGATAATAAAAGCTATGTTACTGTTACAAACACTTATTTCTTATGATAATAGTGTTATGTATTTACTATACTATACTTTTAATCGTTATTTTAGAGAGTACTTCTACTCATTAAAAGAAGTGAACTGTGAAACAGCCTCCAGCAGGTCCTTCTGTTGGCACTGTCACAGGCAATGAAAGCTCCGTGTGTGTTGTTGGCCCTGAAAACCTAACAGTGTAACAAGATGTGAAGGTGGAAGACAGTAATACCGACAAACCTGACCCCATGTGGGCCTACGTTCATGTGTGTGTTTGTGTCTTAGTTTTTAGCAAAACAGTTTAAAAAATAAAACTTTCATTTTAAAATGGAAAGTTTTAAAGATAGAAAAAAGCTTGTAGAATAAGGTGTGAAGAAAATATTTTTGTACAATTACAATGTGTTTGTGTTTTAGGCTAAGTGTTATTACAAAAGAGTCAAAAAGTTTTAAAAACTTAAAAGTTTATAAAGCAAAAAGTTATAGTAAGCTAAGGTTAATTTATTATTGAAAAAATATTTTAAATAAATGTAGTGTAGCCTCGGTGTACAGTATTTATAAAGTTTATAGTAGTGTACAGTCATGTCCCAGGCTTTTCAATTTCAGCCACCCTTCACCCACCGACTCACCCAGAGCAACTTCCAGTCCTGCAAGTTCCATTCATGGTAAGTGCCCTATACAGGTGTACCATTTTTATCTTTTCTACTACATTTTTACTGTATTTTTTCTATGTTTAGGTATGTTTAGATACATAAATCTTTACCACTAATTGCCTACAGTATTCAGTATAGTAGCATGATGTACTGGTTTATACCCTAGGAGCAATAGGCTATATACCATATTGTCTAAGTGAATAGCAGGCCATACCACCTCAGCTTGTATGTATTAAGTATGTATATATGTAAGTATGTATGTATGTATGTATGTATGTATGTATGTATGTATATATATATGAGACAGAGACTCGCTCTGCTTTGCCCAGGCTGGAGTGCAGTGTCGCGATCTCAGCTCACTGCACCCTGTCTCCCAGGTTCAAGTGATTCTCCTGTCTCAGCCTCCCGAGTAGCTGGGATTACAGGCACCCGCCACCACACCTGGCTAATTGTTTTGTATTTTTCATAGAGACAGGGGTTTCACCATGTTGGCCAGGCTAGTCTCGAACTCCTCACCTCAGACTCCCATGCCTCGGCCTCCCAAAGTGCTGAGATTACAGGCGTGAGCCACTGCGCACGGCCCTCAGCTTGAATTTAAGTGCACTTTATGATGTTCACACACCAATGAAATCACCTAACAACACATTTCTCAGTTTCCCTTTCGTTAAGCAATGTGTGATGGTATACACAAAACTCCAGATTATTTTCCAGATATTTAGAAATACTTTTCAGATATTTTGATATTTTGAAAGTTTCTGAAAATTGCTCTGTCATTACTTCTGAGTGATGAGCTGAAGAATAAAGCATGAACCAAATGAGGTGAGTATCTTCTTATACACAGCTAGTGAGACTATAAACTGACACTGCCAAAATACTTCTCTGAAGAATGCATTAAGAACATAAAAGAGCATTCATACCTTTGACTGAGATAAAGATATTTATCATGGCATACTTAATTTAAATAACAAACGTAACTTAAATAGTCAACAAAGAAAGCCAATAGCATGCAGCCATTAAAAATGTTTTCCAAAAACCAACTGGGAAATATTCAGGGCACATACGTAACATGACTGTGTTTGAACAAATTACTTATGTGCTAGGAAAATGTACCATAATGTTGGTAGCGAGATAATTTTGAGCTGTCGGGTTGTTTTTTTTTGGGGGGGGGTGTCTTTTATACTTCTATGTCATTTCAAAGTTTCCTGAGAATTGATACACAGTATTTCATCAATTCTAAGAGGTACTCTCCCCACATGTCAACAACTTTTAAATCAAGATGCATTTTACAATTTCTGTTATGCCCTAGTTTAACTGAAATAATTTCTTTGTCATACTTAAAACAATGGTACATCTTACAATCAATAGCAACTTAAGTTCTATGAAATGTAGCAGTTTTATAACAAGGAACTAAGATGATATAACATATACACATATATAAACCCACATATATATTTATGAATGTATATAAAAAGATGAAGCAACACTTATGACTACTATTGTACTAATCTCAGTTGTTACTAAGAGACTCTAGTTCTCAAATATAGAAATTCCCACTTAACCACTGGCTATAAAAACCTAGAAACAGACACTGAAGAGGTGTCTCTGATAGAGAAAGACTGTGTTTTTCTCCTCAGTACAGGCATATCCAGTCACCTCCTAGTTATTCTTAGTCATCATTCCAGTTCAAGTTCTACAAATCTCACTTTAAAATTTCCTTTGTGAAGACTTGGGAAAGCAAAATATGCACCAAATCCTAGAATGTTTATTAGTTTTGTTCCAGCTAATTTTTAAATAAGTAAATCAGGATTTAATTTGTATGCTACCCTAAGGGAACAAACTAGTAAGAATAAAAAAGTGAGCCCTCAATTAAAGTATGCTCTATTGAACTTTTAGGGGGAGGGGGAATATATATATATATGTATCTCCAATCTGGAAAGAAGCTATAAGTCCGCAGTGACATTTTTAGAATAAAAGTTTAAATGATTAGATAGCCCACAGAACTTTCACTTCAAACCCTGATCATTCTGTTCATTTTATCAGTTGATCAACCTTCAACTTTTGGCCTACTAATTTAATGGATACTGTTCACAGGAAAGCCATTTTCTTAAGGCTTTGACTAGTACTAAGGTCAAAAAGGCATTTTGACCCTTATTTTTAGTAGCAATAGACTTTTTCTAGACATGGGTCTACATAAAGATAGAGCTCAGCCACACCAAGCTAATATAAAAAATACTTTGCAAGAATGTAAGCTTCATGAAGGTAGGATTTTTGAGAACACTGCTGAGACACAGTAAGCACTTAAAATAATGGTACATCTTACCATCAGTAGCATCTTAAGTTCTATGAAATGTGGCAGTTTTATAACAGGGAACTAACAAATATAAATCTAACAAATATGACAGTTAACATCAATGGCTTGCTTGCATTATTCAGTCTGTTTTCCTTGTTTCCTGTTAGCTCAGATACCCACACAGTTTTGTTCTAAATATATGTTCAATTAAACATTATATTCTAATAGTGTTTTCCTTTTTATGAGACAGGTCTTTCTTAGTTGTCCAGGCTGGAGTGTGGTGGCGCAATCTTGGCTCACTGCAACCTCCACTTCATGGGCTCAAGCAATACTTCCACTTCAGCCTCCTAAGTAGCTGGGACTACAGGCACATGCTATCATGCTCAACTAATTTTTGTAATTTTTGTAAAGACAAGGTCTCACTATGTTGCCCAGGCTGGTCTCGAACTCCTGAGCTCAAATGATCCTCCTGCCTTGGCCTCCCAAAGTGCTGGGATCACAAGAGTGAGCCACCACGTGCAGCCACATCAGGTTCTTAAATTAAACCACTATATCAGGTCATTAAACCATTTACTTTGCAATAGTTAAGAAGAGGGTTATGGGGGTTACGAGGTGGGAGGGGATGTGAGAAAAGCGATATTGATAGTTTGCAGCAGCATTTAAAAACATCAGATACTTATCCCTTACCTTATTAGCACGTATCTGTTTGTAAATGTCTGTTTGCTGACGAATTCGATATTCCAAGTCAGAAACATGAGCCTGAAGCCAGTTCCAGCGGCTGACAATAGCTGCCCGGTCTGCAGCCCATTTCCATTCTGACCTGCGTCTCCTAAAAGGAAATAAACTGAGTGAAATCCAAGAGTAGCAGTAATATCTATACCAGATTGGGGGGTGGGGAGTGGAATTTAACTTTTAAAGGCCCTTGCAGAGACTAACTCTAGTGTCAAGAAAAACCCAAGAGAGAGACAGACACCTCCCGCTTATCAGGATGCACATGGATATAAACTTCCAAATAGGTATTTCCCAAATTAAGTGGAACTGCGTTCTAGCATCCTGATCCTGTGGCACACAGTTTCTCTGAAATCCCATTAATTTCTCTGGGACAATAAAACTATTGTCCATGCCAAAATAAAACATACATTAAGAATAATCTATACAGGAAATCCAACTGACACTAAGAATTATTAAAACTAATAAAGAATTCAGCAAAAGTGTTCAGTAAAGAATATTTAAAAACTAATAAAGTAGAAAATATTCATTAAGTACCATTCATAACACCAACAAAACTAATGATATATTAAATATCTTTACAGAGAAAATAATGCCTGAAAGCATGAAGATCTATACAAATGGTAGGACACATTTTTTTAGGATGGCGATTCTCATGAACATCTATAAATTCAAAGAAATTCCAATCAAATTGCCTACAGTATTTTTAATGAAAGCTGAGAAACAGATCCAAAAGTTCACATGGAATAAAGGACCAACAGCAAGAAATTTGCAAGAAGGCATGATGCAAATACACATTACCAGATAGCCAGATTTGCTGCAAAACTATAGAGAGCCTCAAAACGTAGAACTAGATACATAAAAGATAACGGGAAATTTTTTAAAAATCAGATCAGTGCAGAAACGATCAAACTACTCAATAAATAGTACTAAACTGGCCAGTTCTTTAAAGGAAAAAGTAAAATTAGTTCCCTTCTTCATGATATAATTACAAAATTTTGGCATTTCAAATTGCTAAATATGAACAGCCAAACTTAAAGGAATATCTTCGGGACTTACAGCAGGGAGCATTTCTTAGATAACACACAAAGATTTCACCTACTTTTCAACATACAATAGAAAATCTAATAAAGTTAAAAGGCCAACTACATTTTGGTGGAAGATATCTAACACATATAACTGACGATTAAACATCAGAATATGTAACAGAACTCTCAGAAATAGGATAAAAGAAAAAAAGACAATCTTAACAGAAATAGGAAATTCACATAAAAGGCAAATAATAAATATATAAAAATGTGTCATCTCGTTAAAATTTGGTTAAAATATAAATATTAGGTAAAACATTAAGATGCTGTTTGAAATCTGGATGGGAAAACACACAGTCTGATAAAGCCAACAGGTGGTGAGAAATGGAAAAGAGCAATTAATATATTGCTGGTAACAGTTAAAATTGGAACCACCATTTTTGAAAAATAATTTGAAAATACTTAGTGAGGTGTAAAATGTGCATACCCAACCATCATGATACTGTATTTTTTTTTTTTTTTCTGAGAGGCAGGGTCTCACACTCTATCATTGAGGCTGGATTGTGGTGGTGCAATCATAGCTCACTGTAACCTAGAGTTCCTTTGCTTAAGCTATCCTCCCACCTCAGTCTCCCAAGCAGCTAGGATCAGGAGCATACTACATACCTGGCTTTTCTTTCTTTCTTTCTTTCTTTTTTTTTTTTTTTTTTTTTTGAGATGGAGTTTCTTTCACTCTGGTTGCCCAGGCTGGAGTGCAATGGCGCAATCTCGGCTCACCACCAACCTTCGCCTCCCGGGTTCAAGCGATTCTCCTGCCTCAGCCTCCCGAGCAGCTGGGATTACAGGCATGCGCCACCACGCCCGGCTAATTTTGTATTTTTAGTAGAGACGGGGTTTCTCCATGTTGGTCAGGCTGGTCTCAAACTCCCAACCTCAGGGGATCTGCCCACCTCGACCTCCCAAAGTGCTGGGATTACAGGCATGAGCCACTGCACCCAGCCCTGACTAACTTTTTTTTGAGATGGAGTCTTGCTCTGTCGCCCGGGCTGGAGTCCAGTGGCATGATCTCGGCTCACTGCAAGCTCCGCCTCCCGGGTTTACGCCATTCTCCTGCCTCAGCCTCCCGAGTAACTGGGACTACAGGCGCCCATCACCACGCCTGGCTAATTTTTGTATTTTTAGTAGAGACGGGGTTTCACTGTGTTAGCCAGGATGGTCTCGATCTCCTGACCTCATGATCCACCCACCTCGGCCTCCCAAAGTGCTGGGATTACAGGCGTGAGCCACTGAGCCTAGCCCCACTGGCTAATTTTTAATAAAAAATGTTGTGGAGATGGGGTCTTGCTATGGTGTCCAGGTTGTTCTCAAACTCCTGACCTTTAGCCTCCCAAAGACACGAGCCACTATGCCCAGCCATGAAATTCTGTTTCTGAGAACATAAACTACACATTCCTCTGCATAAGGAAACAGGTGCACTGGAGGAGAGTCTGTAATAGATAAAAACTAATTATATTCTAATTCTGCTGAAATTGGTAAATAAACTATAATTTATTCATTTAATAGTTCTATAGTAATAAAAATAAAATTAACGACATCTGTATGTATCAACATGATTAAATCTAAGAACACAATGTTGAATGAAACAACTACAAAAAAACTAAAAAGATTAAGTACACACAAGTAGTGAAGGAATTTGATGAAATACTATCTAGCAATTTATTTACTGTATGTATCAACATGACCTAATCTCAACAATGGGGAATGCAAAAGCTGCACAAAAATAAACAAATAAACATTAATAAGGATTGTTACCAATACAGATAACTGATGAATACATTTTAAAATGCCTAAAACTGACATACAACAAATTTACAATAAAGCTCCTCATTATCTCTGGAAAGGGGATGGAGAAGTTGGATTTTAGCTCTACCTATAATGTTTGACTTCTCATGTAAAAAAACAAAGATGGAAATGTGACAACATTAACATTGTTTAAATATTACACTGGGGATACATGGTGTCTACTATATTCTGTAATCTAAATATTTCATAATCTACCACAAAACTATTTTCCCAGAAAGCAGCAGCAGTCACACAGCCCTCAGCCCCACTTCCCATCAGGATACACACACTCACTGCTAAAACTTATGACTATAGGTGAACTTGAACACAGTCTCCCATAGGGGCAAAATACAAAATACAAAATGTCAAAAATAAAAAAGAACAAATCTGACCACGACAGAGTAAGACATGAATTAATACTTAATACGTATTAATACTTTATCATATCATAATAATTAAGACCAAGGGTAGTAATGGTATTTTAACTTTTGTATGGACCAAACATAAACCATTCAAACCAACCACTGTGATAATTATCAATTATGTCTCTTCTTTTAGAAAGAAAACATTTTACAGTTCCCTAATTTTGATGGAACCACTTCAAGATAAAAAGATACTTTTAAAGTACAGTTATCTGCTTCAATGTTGGCTGCAGGTCTAGCTCTACCCTAAAACCAGGAAATGATCTCAAGAGATCAATAAGAAACTAGGGATCATTCTTGAACAAGAAAAATGCCCCCTACCCACAAAGAGACAAAACTAGTTAACCCTCGTATTTTATTCCCACCTTTCCTTACTCTTCAAGGCTTACCACCTTTCTATACTGCAAAATCTTCTGGATTTATAGATTCCTTTCATTCCTAAAACTACCACCACACCAGGTCCCCATCTATCACCACTGGGCAACCCCAACAGCCTCCTTAGCTGCTCTTCCCAACACCAGTCAATCATACTACTTTTCCTCAATCAACTCCCCTCACACCTTTTTCATCCTGGCATTCTAATGTTTAAGGAACCATGCAGCTCCTTTGAAAATACAAAAGGAAAAGAAAATTACTTAAAACATTTTAGTTCGCAAGAACTTTGATAAATACACTTTTTCTTGGATATTAATGAAAGTCCTATGTCCCCTACACAGGTATTTACCTAAATAACAATACAAAGTGAGCCTCCTGATAATATGTTTTGGATAATATGGTTAATAAACTAATTAAAGAAAGGCAAGACAGCACTAAGGAATACTAACAATTCCCAATTTATAAACAAGTTTCATTTTACAAGTGTTATCTGTGATATGATGGTTTAGAACTCGAAGTGATTTCCAGGAGAAAGTTGTTACAACATTATTCTTCCATAATGCTGCTCAAACTCTGATCATCTCCAATGAAAAATGGAAAACCACAACTCAAGCGTCCAAAAAGTATCTTGTGTTCAAAATACCAGCAATATGAGCGGAAAGCTAAACTGTTATTAAGCGTGAGAGGTGTACAGTTAACAAGTCTGGATAAGATATGAAGATGTTACCATACTCCAGTGGCAGAGCAGAGCACCACTAAACAGTAACACAAGAATAAGAGCTTCACATCTTTTGTTCCTTAACAAAAACAAGCTATATAAACTCAGCTTATCAGAGGTAAAGATAGACTTCCTCCTCAATATTCGAAGTGTAAATTTATCACTCTGACAATTTACAGCTCAAAACAAGGGACACACATTGAACATCAGGGACATGTTTAATGTTATACCATACAGACTTCAGGAAAGAACACAGGACTAAGGTTGCAGAATAATACTTTAAATACAATGAGGACTTGGTTTCTAATATAGTCATTATCAATAATGAAGAAAATCACGTGGATTCTAACACTGATGAGTCAACTCATTCCTGATGCTTGTTTCTGTGCTATTAGTGAAATAACTGTTTTAACTATGTGTCTGAGTAGGACACTAGAATGCCTTAGAACGTTTGATTTTACTGTGTGCTTTATCCTAGTCCATACAAAAACATGTACTATATATACTGTAGTTATCACCTGAGTGGGAATTCTTTTCAACTCGTATTTTGCTCCTTGCTTTTATCAACTTTTTATTGGTAAAAATGGCTTTGTCTCCATGTGCTATACAAAAATTCATTAAAATGTTACATGATGAATTACTTTTTGGTTACCTAAATGCAGTATCAATATTTGCTTTTGTGACACCACATGAATAGTACATCTTAATGTTAACCAGCTATGTGCTAGTATTGGTTTACATAAGAAATATTTGTTGTATATAAATATTTCATTAGCTATGAACTTGTACTTTAATCGTTCTTTTTACACAGTTAGACTATTACCACAGAGAACTGAGAATGCTCTGTTGACTCTAAGAACATAGATCTTTCCTGTGTTTGTTTCACACTGCTTTTGAGCTAGGTAGTGAGTACCTGTGAGTGGTTTTTTGTTGTTTTCTTCATGTGACTCAACAATTTTAAGACTTCTCATTGGTGAAATCTATGGTGAAACCCCATCTCTACTAAAAATAAAAAAAATTAGCCAGACGTGGTCGCGCACGCCTGTAATCCCAGCTACATAGGAGGCTGAGGCAGGAGAACTGCTTGAACCCAGGAGGTGACGGAGGCTGCCGTGGGCCGAGACCACACGCCACTGCCCTTCAGCCTGTGCAACAGAGTGAGACTCCCTCTCCCAAAAAAAAAAAAACGCGCCCTCTATAAACACACTGAAACCATACAGTAAAAGTAATTAATTTTTTTCCTTGCAAATTCAGGGTTCAGCTTACATGTTGGCTAAAAATTAATTTTTGTTTTTAGTTCTTTAAAGTTATTAATAGTCAATGGGTTTAAAAGGGATTATCAATAGATCAACTCTTTTGTATTTATTAGATAAGTAGCACCAAAAGCTAGACATTGAACCACATGGAACACCACATGTTGACTACCAAGCCTAGTGCCTCTAATTAAGTCACCTAATTCTATTCTAAGATGGGAAATTTGTATGTCAATCCAGTAGAACAGGGCTGGTGGATTATGCTTCTCTTCCCTGATGTATTAACATAAATTTTTTTAAATCTCATTAAGGCAACAAACATGCCAGAAAAACCCGAATGGTGGTAATTTCAACTTTGATTCTGATTTCAGTCCCATCTCGATTCTTTCCTTTTAATGAAACAAAGGTTCTATTAGCCAACTAAAGTAAAATGACTGTTCACAGCGAGCTACACCGTGCTACATTCACACTGGTAGATAAATTGACAAAGGATTATGTGCTACTTCCAAGTGTGCAGGAAAGCCTGAGACATCTAAGTTCTGAAATCTCCAGGTTATTTAGATAACTTTTAAAAACCAAAAGATTCAAATAAAACTGAGATCATCCCAGAGCGTACAATTGCCAGATTAACAGTTTCCAGGGTAAGAGTTAGGGTCACTGTGGGGCAGGAATCAGAAATCTTGAAATTCCTGAGTCACATGAAAAAAACAAAAACAAAAAACCACTCACAAGTACTCACTACCTAGCTCAAAAGCAGTGTGAAACAGAGGGAAGATCAGGAGACAAGTTCTCACTTTTACTTACTTTATGTGATCCTAAACATATAAATTGACCTCTGCAAATAAGAACAACATCTGCTTCACAAAGTTGTGATAGCCATACAATGATGTAATCCTAACTGCAACCTAAAATGTATGTATTAGATAAGAATAACAATTTAGTCAGCCGGGCACGGTGGCTCAGACCTGTAATCCCAGCACTTTCGGAGGCCGAGGCAGGCAGATCACAAGATAAGGAGCCTGAGATCAGCCTAACATAGTGAAAACCCATCTCTACTAAAAATACAAAAAAAAAAAAATTAGCCGGGCTTAGTAGCACGCGCCTGTAATCCAAGCATACGCCTGTAATCCCAGCTACTCAGGAGGCTGAGGCAGGAGAATCGCTTGAACCCGGGAGGCAGAGGTTACAGTGAGTCGAGATCGTGCCACTGCACTCCAGCCTGGGGGACAGAGCAAGACTCTGTCTACAAAAAAAAAAAAAAAAAGAAATAACAATTTAGTCATTATAACCATGGATTTAAATTCCATATCAAAAAGGTACAAAAAAGGAAGAAAAACAGAATAAGATTAAAGAAAAACCTCTCAGATAAATTCAGGAAACAAGTGTTTTCAGTTAGCAACAAGCCATATTCTGAGAGTTTCTTGAGCTTTGAACTTTAGAGTCATCTAAAAGTTCCACTCTAAACAGAAAAATCAAAGTAGTCTATTAGAATAGACATTGCATTATCAGTGACATTACCACCAAATTTAAAAAGATGGAGGGGATAAAGCACAAGGAGAAAAGAAGAGAACCAAACTGTCCAGAGTTAAATATCCCACATTTTAGTTGTAAAGTAAAACCCAGGAAAAAACTCGGATACATACTTCGTCTTAACCCATTCTCATCTGTCACATGACCTAGGTTGTGTCAGCTTTCTACAGATATCTGTAGTAATGTGGAACAAATGTACCAGAGCCAATACTTTTTTTTTTTTTTTTGAGATGGAATCTCGCTCTGTCACCCAGGCTGGAGTGCAGAGGCACGATCTCAGCTCACTGCAACCTCTGCCTCTCGGGTTCAAGTGATTCTCCTGCCTCAGCCTCCTGAGTAGCTGGGATTACAGGTGCCTGTCACCTTGCCTGGCTAATTTTTGTGTTTTTAGTAGAGACGGGGTTTTGCCATGTTGGCCAGGCTGGTCTCGAACTCCTGACCTCAAATGATCCGCCTGCCTCAGCCTCCCAAAGTGCTGCAGTTACAGGTGTGAGCCACAGCACCCAGCCCCAGAGCCAATTCTACCTAAACTGCCAATTCATCCTGACAGACCCTTGAAATTGAACACAGCACTTTTGTCTTACTGCTTCAACTAGATTACCTCTAATATTTAAATGAAATTTGTGTAGTTTTGGTAGTTTATTTCAGCCAAGCATTTAGTCCACCATGAACTCACTCTATCCTTCTTCCTTCCATTTAACAAATATTTAAGCAACTATTAGTTACCAAGAATTAGACTAGGTTAGGGATGCAAAAACAAGAACTGTGGCTAAAGTTTACAATTTAATGGGGCAGATAGATGTTAATAATCAAATACTCATATAAAATATACGATAAGAGATCCTAACTATGTCAGATTTAGACTGGGGGATCTAGAAAGACTTGTGATATAAATATTTAAACAGACCTCCAAAGCATAAAATAGGACTTGGATGCGCAAACTGGTAGGGGTTGGGGATGTGGAGCAGAAGACACTAGGTGGAACTGTGGTGTGTCACAAAGAAGAAACGACATGTATACAATGGTTATGTGGTTAGAGCTCCAACAGTGAACAACGAAAAGAATTCATTCAACTTGACAATGGATACAGGTAGGCAGGGCCAGGTCACACAGAACCTGGCAATCCATGTTAATCTTATAAAACAATATGAGCAATCCTCATCTTTCCTCATGCTCTTTTATTTATCTCAGACCCTGTTTGAATGAAAATTTACAAATACAAGCTAAAAGATAATAAACTCCCACAAAACCATCAAACAATTTCAACTATCAACTTTTGGCGAATCCTACCTCATCTATAACATCTATCTCCCATCCCTATGAATTATTTTTAAGCCAATTCCCAACATCACATCATCACCTCTAAATATTTCGGTATGTTTCCAAAATGTAAGGTCTTTTAAGAATATATACCAGTATATTTTATAATCTAAAAAACAATAATTCCTTAATGTTAAATATCCAGTTACTGGTTAAATTTCCTGGATTGTCTCAGTTTTCTCCAAATCAGAGTCAAATAAGATCCACACAATTCATTTACTTAATGCATCGCAAGCTCATAACACGCTCCTCACAATTTGTGGAAGAGACAGCACTATCTGTCCTTCAGAATTTCCTCCATTGTGGATTTTACTGACTGTGCCTTTAACACAAAGCCCATACTTCTAAACTTGATAATTTGACACCTCTAGGCTGGCCGTGCTGGCTCATGCCTGTAATCTCAGCACTTTGGGAGGCTGAGGTGGGTAGAGCATTTGAGGTCAGGAGTTCAAGACCAGCCTGACCAACATGGTGAAACACTGTCTCTACTAAAAATACAAACAAATTGGCCAGGCGCGGTGGCCTGGGCCTGTAGTTCCAGCTACACGGGAGGCTGAGGCAGGAGAATTGCTTGAACCCAGGAGGCAGAGGTTGCAGTGAGCCAAGATCACGCCACTGCACTCTAGCCTGGGCGACAGAGTGAGACTCTGTCTCAAAAATAAACAAACAAACAACCTTTAGTAGTTTGATACATTTCATTTTCTGTAGGTCAGCTGATAAATTTTTTTTGTACATTAAATTTTTACATGTTTAAGATTGAGATATGTTTTAAAATACACTCAATCTTTTAAAAATCATTTAAGGTACTTTAAACTCCTTTCAATACCCGTCAGTCAGATTTTTCATCAAACATGGTAAACATATACATATTATATACTCTGCCTAGCACAATAAAAGAAATGTAATTGTTTGTCATACCCTATGCAAATTTCCAACCGGAAAATACCCAGAAGCATCTTCTAACACTAAAACCCACGTCTCTCCAGGAAAGTTTTTCCTTGTGCATCGTACCTCACAATTCATTCTTTGTCCTCTTCAAGCTTAGTTGGATCCTCTTATTTTGTTATTTGTATGTGCTATTATTTCCAAGTCATGTCATACATATAACTGGTCTCCAACTAGATTATCCATGCCTCCTTATGGGAACTACCATGTGTTTTAACTGTAAGACAATTTTTAATGATGTCTGCGCACATGTAGTTTACAAGTAAATTTGCAAAAAATATAAACAACGTGAGAGAGTTTTAGCTGATGCCTTATCCTGTTTAATTCTCAAATGTTTATATTTTTAAAACACTTAACTGAAGTATTCTAATGGAGGAAAAAATGGCATGACAAAGAAGTATGGAAATGGCATACAGTTCTTGACTGACTGTAGGACTGAACATGGAATTTGAGCATGAAGATTTTGAGCAAAATACTAGGCTACTTACTGTGTCTTTTTTCTTTTTTTTTTAGACAAAGTTTTGTTCTTATCGCCTAGGCTGGAGTGCAATGGTGCGATCTCGGCTCACTGCAACCTCCGCTTCCCAGGTTCAAGCGATTCTCCTGCCTCAGCCTCCCAAGAAGCTGGGATTACAGGTGCCCGTCACCGCGCCTCGCTAATTTTTTGTATTTTTAGTAGAAACAAGGTTTCACTTGGACAGGCTGGTCTCAAACTCCTGACCTCAGGTGATCCACCCACCTCGGCTTCCCAAAGTGCTGGAATTACAGGCGTGAGCAACCGCACATGGCCTACTGTGTCTTTTTTAGAGAATAAGACTGTTATGTTTCAAGAATAAAGCAAATGACAAATAGTGAAAGGCTCTCAGTTATTCAAAGTACTGCCATTCCAGAGCAGCTCCTCCAGAGTGAATTAATTTTCTGTCTACTTTTCTTCCTTTCAAAAGTTAAACTGAGGTTAGAATGTTCAAATTCTATATGTGATACTAATTTCTCTTTCAAAGAGATTGCTTGAGGCCGGGCATGGTGGCTCAGGCCTGTAATCCCAGCACTTTGGGAGGCTGAGGCGGGCAGATGACTTGAGGTCAGGAGTTCAAGACCAGCCTGACCAACATGGTGAAACCCCGTGTCTACTAAAAATACGAAAATTAGTAGGGAATGGTGGTGGGTGCCTGTAATTCCAGCTACTTGGGAGGCTGAGGCAGAAGAATTACTTGAACCCTAGAGACAGAGGCTGCAGTGAGTGAGATCACGCCATTGCACTCCAGCCTGGGTGACAAGAGTGAAACCCTGTCTCAAAAAAACAAAAACAAAAACAAAAAAACCCAAAATGATCACTTGAGCTCAGGACTTCGAGACCAGCCTAGGCAACAGGTGAAACCCCATGTCTCTACAAAAAAATACAAAAATTAGCCGGGAATGGTGGTGCAAGCCTAAGGTCCCAGCTACTCAGTAGGCTGAGGAGGGAGGATCGCTTGAGCCTGGGAGGTCAAGGCTGCAGTGAGTCGAGACTGCGCCACTGTACTCCAGCCTGGGCAGCACAGCAAGACCTTGCCACACACACACACACACACACACACACACACACACACACAAAACCAGAAGGGTGAAGGAGCAGAAAAGTACAGTGTATTGAGGCAGGGTCCCCCTTTCATCCCTACTACCCCAGTCCCACATATTCCACAGGGAGAACTTGCCTCCGGCTATCTCTAGAAGAATGAGAGAATTTTAATACTAAATCCAACAGAAAAACATCTTCTTTCTCACCTTGAAAATACAGTTTATTGGAAAAGAGTACGGTGTCTGGAGTCAGTGAACACTGAGTTCCAAATCCTGGCCCCACCACTTAGCTAGCTATTATCATTGAGCCCCCAGTCAGCTACTGAGAAATTAAAAAAGTTCCAACGCACAATCTCCAGGAATAATGCTCCAACTTTAGTAAGTCTAAGAATTGCCTGAGAGAGTTAAGTCTCACGTACCTTTATGAAGAAAAAGCCTCTTAGTTATTATGTAAGATATCTATGAGACCATACTTTTTTTGTTTTGTTTTTGAGATGGAGTCTCGCTCTTTCGCCCAGGCTGGAGTACAGTGGCGCGATCTCAGCTCACTGCAACCTCTGCCTCACGGGTTCAAGCGATTCTCCTGCCTCAGCCTCCCGAGTAGCTGGGATTACAGGCGTCCACCACCACGCCTGGCTAATTTTTGTATTTTTAGTAGAGACGGGGTTTCACCATGTTGGCCAGGCTGGTCTCAAACTCCTGACCCTCAGGTGATCTACCCACCTCAGTCTCCCAAAGTGCTGGGAATACAGGTGTGAGCCAATGCGCCCAGCTGAGACCATATTTTCAGAAATAGTCCTTAAAGACACTGAGGTTTAGCAACAGAACACATCTTCAAGAAAATGAGTTGAACCAAAAATTAATTTGTTAATAAACTTACCAGTTCTTAAAAATAAATGTGGTAAAAAGGAACTGAGGAGATATGGAAACAAAACAAACAAAAAAGTGAATAAATAGAAGAAACCCTGGTACAGGCAAGGTGGTGTAGACTCTATTCTTTCTCCCAGCTCATCCCTGTTCTAAGCACAATTATAAATCCTGCAAATAACACAGGAGGCAATCAAAGGAAAACTCTGAAAGATAGAAAAGGGAAGGCAAACTAGTTAAGGGCCCCAGGACTAAAGGAACAACACAGTGACAAAAGCATCTAATAAACACTATCCAACCGAAAGAAGGTAACCCAAGTTTGGCATTTCCTGGCTTCCAAGAGAGCAACAAAGAGCATCTCAGACAGGCTCATTCCCTGCCTCCATATAAGGGAAGTATTTCCTTCAATACCAGGGAAGCACTGCAGCAACAGCAAGGGGGATGGATCAGGAGGTCTGCTAATAATAGGAAGCCAGAGGAAACGTTATTGCCCCATTTCTCAATTTCTTTTTATGGCAAATACTCATTATGTCTAATTTGTCTCTTCTCACTGTTTCTTTAACACAGGGTTTCAACCCACTATTGCACCAAAGCTGCTGGTCAAGGTCACCAATGACCTCCACTGTACTAAATCCAATTTCCACATTTCAGTCCTTACCACCCTTGATCCATCAGCAGTATCCAACAAAAGTGATTACTCCCTCCTTCAAATACTTTCTCCACTTCTCTTTCAAGACATACTAACCTGGTTTTTCTATTGTCTTTTTGAATTCCTTGTAAGACTGCATATGCGAAATCACTAAATCTTCTTTCCTATACTTCCTTCCTAGGTGATCTTACCCAAACTCATGGCTTTAAGTATCCAACTATGTTTCTGACTCCCAAATTCCTACCTCGAGCTGAAATCGCTCCCCTCGACTCCAGATTCCTGTTTCTACCTGCCTACTCAACACTTCTATTTGAATGTCTAAAAAGTGTCTCAAACTTTACATGATCAAAATGAAGTTGATACTTTCCCCTCCCCAACTCCTATATGCCATCCCAAACCTGCTTCAACTAGATGGATCTGTTCAGGTCAAAAACCTCCATGTAATCCTTAATTTCAACCCCCCACCACCTCTATCTCTCTCATAAACACACTCAATTGGCAAATCTTATTGGCACTGTCTTCAAATATATCCAGTATTCAGCCACTTCTTGCCACTTCATTGTTAGTACTTTGGTTGAATCTTTCTAGATGAGTCCAAGAGCCTCTAAATGGGCTTCTAGCTCTCACCCTTGACCACTTTCAGGATATTATCATGAACATAGCAGCCAGCCTAATATTGTATAAAAGGATAAGTTCGATCATGTCACTCCTCTACCCAAAACCTAGCCTAGTTGTTTACCATCTCTAAAAACCCAAGTCCTGACAACGACCCTGTAAGGCCTCAAACAGAGAGCCTCTATCACCCAATCCCTGCTACCTCTCTGGCCTCATCTCCTGCTCTCCTCCTGGCTCATTCCATTCCAGTCACCGCTGTTTGCTGAACATGTTAGGCAAGCTGTCACCCACAGGACCTTTTATTTGCTATTCCTAAAGCAGATATCCTCACTTTCTTCAGGTCATTTCCTTACATGACACTTTATTAAGGCTTTCCCTTAACTGTCCTATAAAATTGCAACCCCTCTCCAAATACCCCCTACACACCTTTCTTTCCCGCTTCCTGGCTTTATTAATAGAACCTTCATGAAAATTATTTTTAATTATCTATCTTTCTTACTGTCTGTTTCCCCCACTAGAATCATATCCGGAAAACAGAGATTTTTGTCTTGTTCACCATAATATCTCTGGGTGCTTGGAACAATGCCTAGCAAATGGCAGGTACTCAAATATTTGTTCAAAGGGAAGGAAGGAAGCAGGAAGAGAGAGGGAATGAGGATAACAGGTTGGAACTATGATCCTAACTTTTCCTTACAAAAGATTAAAACCAAAGTAATTCCAGACTGAAGCTAACCCCTTTTCTCATCTGGTGCCAACAGACCTCATAAAACTAACTCTGGCCTCCTCATAAAACTAACTCTGGCCTCTAATGCTGAAAGCGAGTCAAGCAATTATAGTCCACACTCTTAGTACAAGTATACACAAACCAGGGAAAATAAAGCTATATTACAAAGTGAAAACTACCAACAAGATATTTGAGAGCTTTTCTTTTTTTGGAGATAGGATCTTGCACTGTCACCCGGGCTGAAGGGCAGTGATGCAATCATAGCTCACTACAGCCTCAATCACCTGAGCTCAAGCAACCACTCTCACCTCAGTCTCTGCAGTAGCTGGGACCTCAGATGTGCACCACCACGCCCAGCTAATTTTATTTTTTCATAGAAATGGAGCCTCACAATGTTGCCCAGGCTGGTCTCAAACTCCTAGGCTCAGGTGATTCTCCTGCCTCAGCCTTCCAAAATGTTGGGATTACAGGCGTGAGCCACTGCACCCAGTCTAATCCCAACCATACACAACTTGAATGGAAACTTGCTGAGGGTACTATAGATGTTCCAGAGTAAAAACGTTTCCGCTTTTACACATGGTAAAATACAAAATTCTCACATCTCAATTTCTATGCTTTTGCAAACCACTTACTAACAGAATCGTGAATTATATGATACGTGTAAGATAGTTAAGTTTTATTGGCAGATTTCGATTCTGCCACATCAAATTGAAAAATATTCTGTCATGTTCATCATTATATATTATATAAATTTGCCTCCCTCAAAAACCACCCCCCCCACCAAAAAAAAACCCTTAAGAAATAATTTTTAATGACATAGACCTCAAAGGTCGAGCTAGTTTTCAGTTAAAGAATGACTGAGGGCACAAAGGTGGACATTTTTACCATCCTAAAAATTGGAAGATATCACTCCCAGGGTTGCTGTGTGATTTCAATGACATAACATTTTTAAAGTCTAGCATTCCATTATAAGTGCTCAGTAAATGGGAAGTTGCTGCTGCTCTTACAAGCTTCTGACTACCATACCTGGTTGAACTAACTCAGTTACCACAAGGTACTCTATGCCCTTACATCTAATGACAAATATTTGTTTTGAAAAACGTATACTCCTTAAACACACTTGAGAAACAGGAACCGGAGACCCAAGTACATTTTGTTCTGAATCGAGTTCCAGCATGCACAGCAAAGTGCATGTAGAGGGGTGAGAGGGTGACTAGAGAGACTGCTTCAATGGGAGATTATTCTGCAGTAGTGCCTCAACTGTAGAACAGTGATGATGATAAACTCATCCTAAATTTAGGACTACTGACAGGAACAAGTGACCACAGTAACTGTTCATCTTAAGTCGTAAAAAGCTTTCTGGCAATACTCGTCTTCAAAAAAACCTAGCATGTAGGAAAAATCTTTTATGTGTTTGAATAAGGGTAATATAGTTAAAGCTAAAGGCTTAGATTTTTAACTGGTCTAATGAGAGAAAGCACAGTGGTCATATAAGAAGAAGGTTTATGTTTTACTTCATTTTACTAGTGTTTCCTCATGAGAATTAAGTAACAGAAATTATAGGAATCACAAATGAAGTGCTTACTCCATGCAAAACACTGGTCTGGCACATTACAGATATCAATTCACGAAATCCTCATTAAAACCCTGTCAAGTGGGTATTATGATCATCACTGCCCCATTTTTATAATAAGGAAACTAAGACAATAAGGCTAAGTAACTTCTCTAAGGTCACACCACTAACAAGCAGAGCCAAGACTTGACATAGGTGCTCTGGGCCAGAGTTTTTGTTAACAGTTGGAATATACAAATTTACAAGTATTACTGCCAAATCAATTTTCTCAAAAATAAGTCAAAGTGGAGGAAGGGGGGAGATGACCCTCTGAATTCACTAAGATTCTGTGAAAAGATGCTGAAACAAATAAAAAGAGTATTTGATTGTCAAATATATGCTATTTAGAAATACTAATGGAAAAGAATACTGTGGGCAAGAAAAGAATCACAAGTATTTGTGCTGAGTTCTGAAAGAAGCAGAGAAATAAGGTTGGGGTGGGAGGTGGGGAAAGCAGGTCAAGCATGGAATAGAGCATGAATAAAAATGCACAGTCAGAAAAGTAAAAAGCTATGTCCTAGATACAAAGCAGTAGTAATAGGTAGAAATAGTATTACAAAAACAGCAGTGTCACTAGGTATCAGGCACTCAATGCATAACTAAAGAGAACATAAAAATAATTAAAACTATAGTGAAACAAATAACAAGAACATGTCATATTCTTGGTTGTGATAACTACCTATCATAATTGTAGTTTTTTCCCTTAAATTATTAAGTTGGAGCAGTTATTTTACGTCTGATGCATTTCTTAAGCGGTTTTAAAGAAGGGCATAGAATATGTGATGATAAATTTGACACAATAATTTGAGTTCATGTGAATGAGTGTTCAAACATTGCCAAGAAAACACTGAAAGATAATTTTTAAAGATGGAGTTTCACTCTGTCGTCCAGGCTGGAGTGCGATGGCGTGATCTCGGCTTACTGCAACCTCCGCCTCCCGGGTTCAAGCCATTCTCCTGCCTCAGCCTCGCAGGTAGCTAGGACTACAGGCATGTGCTGCCAAGCCCAGCTAATTTTTTGTATTTTTAGTAGAGATAGGGTTTCACCATGTTGGCCAGGCTGGTCTCAAACTCCTGACCTCAGATGATCCCCCTGCCTCCACCTCCCAAAGTGCTGGGATTACAGGCATGATCCACCGTGCCCAACCGAAAGAGAATATTAAGGAAGACTCTGCCCAACCAATTATTAAAATTGCCATTATACAACAAGTATAATCAATAGATACGGATGGTATTTGAACTAGACTAGACAAAGAGATCAGCAGACCACAAAATACAACATATACATCCAAGTATACATGGCAACGTAATATGCAAAGATGACATCTCAATTCTCAGAGGAAAGAACATTGTATTTAATTGTTGATATTGATATAACCAACTACACATTTGGGAAGAAAGGAGAGGGAATTCCTATCTCACACTACACACAAAAATAAATCTAAAGTGTGTTAAAGACTTTAGCATCATCACTGCATTGGGAGGCATTCTTAAAGAACAGAAGAAAAGCAGAAACCAGAAAAGTTTATTTTTTGGAAAATTAATTAAAAATTCTCGTGCTCTCTGATCCACTTTTCAAGATTCGATCCCACAGAAACGAGAGCACCAATACAATAATGTTTACTATCAAGGTAACTGAAAGCAATTGTATTTCCCAAAGGACAATGGCTGAGTATATTATTGTACACCTCTATAGGGAGTGTTATATAATCATTAAGAATGAAGACAGGCACGGTGGCTCACACCTATAATCCCAGGGCTTTGGGAGCCCAAGGCAGGTGGATTGCCTGAGGTCAGGAGTTCAAGACCAGCCTGACCAACATGGTGAAACCCCATCTCTACTAAAAAAATTTAAAAATTAGCCAGGCATGGTGGGGTGCACCTGTAGTCCTAGCTACTCAGGAGGCTGAGGTAAGAAAATCGCTTGAACCCAGGAGGTGAAGGTTGCAGTGAGCCAAGATCAAGTCATTGCACTCCAGCCTGGGTGAAAAGAGTGAAACTCTGTCTCAAAAAAAAAAAAAAAAAAAAAAAAAAAGAATCCAGACCGGGAGTGGTGGCTCACGCTTGTAATCCCAGCCCTTTGGGAGGCTGAGGCGGATCACCTGAGGTCAGGAATTCGAGACCAGCGTGGCCAACATGGTGAAACCCCATCTCTACTAAAAATACAAAAATTAGCCGGGCATGGTGGTGTGTGCCTGTAGTATCAGCTACTCAGGAGGCTGAGGTGGGAGAATCGCTTGAACCCGGGAGGCAGAGGTTGTAGTGAGCCAAGATCACACTACTGCATTCCATCCTGGGTGAGAGTGAGACATTGTCTCCAAAAAAACAAAACAAAACAAAACAAAAGTAAACTGTGCAGATAATTTTTTTTTTTTTTTTTTGAGATGGAGTATCACTCTTGTTGCCCAGGCTGGAGTGCAATGGCACAATCTCGGCTCACTACAACCTCCGCCTCCCAAGTTCAAGTGATTCTCCTGCCTTAGCCTCTCGAGTAGGCGGGATTACAGGCATGCGCCATCACGCCGGGCTAATTTTGTATTTTTGGTAGAGACAGGGTTTCTCCATGTTGGTCAGGGTGGTCTTGAACTCCCGACCTCAGGTGACCCACCCACCTTGGCCTCCCAAAGTGTTGGGATTACAGGCGTGAGCCACCACGCCCGGCCGGGACAGATAATTTTAGACATCAATTTAACTGGGAAGAAGACTACAAAGAATACAAAGAAACTAGCAATGCCTGAAGACATTTTTTGTTGTCACAACTGGGGGTGGGGGGATGGTACTTGGTAGAGGCCAGAGATGCCGCTAACCATACTACAACACAGGACAGTTTCCTACAAGAAAATGTCAGTAGAGCTGACACTAAGAAACCTTGCTGTATATGAACCACTGATAAGAATAAAATCTTAGCTTTCCAAGGTCAATCTTTCCTTTTAGCCCCATCATGGCCCCACGTGTTTGCAGGTTCTTTGGCTAAGCCACCAAATAGCTGTTATGGTCTGTTAACAATCAAATGAATGGCAAGGGAGAAGTTTAAGCCATGACCCAGCATTTAAAAAATAATGGAAAAGAATACAACAGAAAACTAAGAGTATGCAGCATGCAGAGTATGTGGGGAAAGTAATTTTTGTTAAAGTTAGGCATATGCAAGCCTTTGAGTCTCTCAAATTTACCTGTAGGTGTAAGTGGGGCAAACTGTTTATCGCACGGTAGATCATGCTCAAAGAAAGTCATTCAAGATACTCCTCGGTTCTCTCATCCAAAAAACTCATGAGTTGGACTAAAAAAAAAACAAAAAAACCTACGAGACACTTTCTTTATAAAATGTTAATGAATTTATAATCATCTGCATGAAGTCTTCCCTGTATGTACAGATGTAACCTACATGGGAGGGGGTACAGTCCTTATAGGTAGACACCTGAAAGGCTCAATTCATTTTAGATGTTTCAAGAAAATTCCTTAGTCAATAACATTCACATAGACTTTGTAAGATCTTGATTAAGCCATGAGGCCAAATCTAAATCTAAATCACCCACTCAGAAAGTGCCAAAAACCTTAAAACCAAAAGAAACATTAGAGATTATCTATCTCTAAGCATCTCAATTTTTAAATGAGTAAAATGAGCCCAAAATGGGGCCCAAAGGATTAAATGATTTGCCCAGAGTCATAAGCCAAGTCAGACTGTCAAACCGTTAAAGCAAACTGATAAGAAAAAGATGCTCAGGGCCAGGCATGTTGGCTCACGCCTGTAATCCCAGTACAATGGGAGGCCGAGTAGGGCAGATCACAAGGTCAGGAGTTCTAGACCAGTGTGGCCAATACGGTGAAACCCCGTCTCTACTAAAAATACAAAAATTAGCTGGGCATGGTGGCAGGCGCCTGTTGTCCCAGCTACTCGGGAGGCTGAGGCAGGAGAATCGCTTGAACCCAGGAGGCGGAGGTTGCAGTGAGCCAAGATCGCGCCATTGCACTCCAGCCTGGGCAACAGTGAGACTCCCTCTCAAACAAAAACAAAAACAAAAAAACTAAAACATCTAACTGAATCAGGCTGCTTAAGTATCAAAATAATCTTAACTATCTGAAGAGGAAGAAGGATAAAGATTCCCTAACATGCGGAACTAAAACTAGAAAAACTTTATTCTAATGTTCTTAGACTACTATCAAATTCTCCCTAGGACTTCTACATTGTTGATAACAGCTTACAATATTTTTCCCAGTTTAGTTAAGACCACATGTCAGTATTTTATTACAATCTTTTAAGCAAGAAAGAAGGTCTCTGATATACTAATTTAAAGACATATACACTCTTGATAGAGCTATATTAGGAAATGGCAATGGCTAATTCGTAAACTAGATTTTTAAAAAATGACAATATCTTGTTTAAAGTTATTAGACTATGACAGTCATCTGAGTGGGGAAGTAACTAGTTCCCCAGCAGAAGCCTTAATCCCATTAAGGTTTATCAGACAAGTGTATAACAGAAATGTTCATTTCTTCTCAGAAGGAGGTTACGAATTATATCACACGGATTCTGTTTAGATGAGGTTTAGAACAATTTTTCTTTTTAACAGTTTCTCCTTTTGATTTAGACACTCTCTAAAGATCTGTCCAGATTTAGGTCCATTTCACTGAAATTTTGTACTAAAGTCCACGAATTTTTCTCATTTTTTCTTTTGCAAACAGGTATTTTTGTAAACCCAAGTTTTATTTATTTATTTATTTTGAGATGGAGTTTCGCTCTTGTCATGCAGGCAGGAGTGCAATGCACAATCTTGGCTCACTGCAACCTCCACCTCCTGAGTTCAAGCGATTCTCCTGCCTCAGCCTCCCGTGTAGCTGGGATTACATGCGCCTGCCACCACACCCAGCTAATTTTTTTATTTTTAGTAGAGATGGGGTTTTGCCATGTTGGCCAGGCTGGTCTCACACTGCTGACCTCAGGTGATCCACCCATCTCAGCCTCCCATAGTACTGGGACTACAGACGTGAGCCACCGTGTCCAGCCTGTAAAGCAAGAATTTTTAAAGAGCAAAAAGAAAGTGCAGATTTTCTGTCTCCTTACTACAGATGAGAAAATAGTATAAAGCTATCGAGAGTGTCAACAGTTCTATATTACCCCCGTCCCCACCCCCACTGTACTGCTCCTGAAAGCTAAACAGAAATCCCAAGGAAAGTATACATTCAAGGAACGAAGATAACTTTAGATATGTATTACATGATGCATATATGGGTTTTCAGCGAACTATATGTGATTTCAAACTAAATTAAAAACAAGGCTTTACTATGACATTATGAATGAAAAAGTTTATTTATAGGATACTTTGACTCTACTCAAAAAGTATGCTTAAACAATCCAACAACTTTAGGAAAGCCAACAGATAAATCTTTGCAATCAGGCAGAAATACTAAGGCATTTAAAAAGATACCCAGACCGCTTTTAACATTTACCCCAGAGATCTCTAGGCTCATCACAGAGGGTAACCACAAAATGCTTAAGCTGCATACAGACATCAGGCAAATGCCACATAACTGCTGGACAGTAAGTTATCACCACAGTAGTTACCAATGTGACAAAGCAGAGGATAAGGCGCATTCAGAGTTGGAAACTACGGTGGAAACGTTTCCATTTATGGCACATTTTCTGATTGGTTTTATAACTCATGTTACTAACTATAGAATCATAGACGAGAAGAATCCCCAGAACCAAGCCTCTTATAAATAAGTCAACTGACCTGAAAAACTTACGACGGAGTGAAAACTAGACCCAACTTCAAACTGAGATAGGATTTTATACTTCACAAAAATTAAAGTTAGTAATTTAGATTTTATTAGAAATAGCTCAGCACGTAAAGTCCTCAAAGGAAACAGACATACAGTCAAAAAAAACCATTACTGCGGGGCGCAGTGGCTCACGCCTGTAATCCCAGCACTTTGGGAGGCCAAGGCAGGCGGATCACGAGGTCAGAGGATCAAGACCATCCTGGCTAACACGGTGAAACCCCGTCTCTACTAAAAACACAAAAAATTAGCCGGGCGTGGTGGTGCGTGCCTGTACTCCCATCTATTAGGCATGCTGAGGCAGGAGAATGGTGTGAACTCGGGACACGGAGCTTGCAGTGAGCCGAGATGGCACCAATGCACTCCAGCCTGGGCAACAGAGCGCGACTCCGTCTCAAAAAACAAAAACCAACAACAACAACAAAACATTATTAAACTATAATAATGTTTTCTATCAAGACACAAAATATTAAAAGTAGATCAGGAAGGAATAATAAGTCAATTCATTATCAACCTTGTGACTCTTCTGTCCAGCCTCTTCCAGAGGTTCCCTTTACTTTTAAGTGCAATGCAATCTTTAACCTTAACTCTAAAAACTCATTTAGAGTCCTCCAATTTCTTATCAGTTTTCCAATACAGCTCAAGAACTTTTCCAACAGTGAATAAAAGTTGCATTACTTTTCCCTTTCACAGCTTGTTGGCAGGGAATTATTTTAAATGTACAACAAAAATCTATAAATCTGTAGCTTCCAAAAGAGTGTTTGAAAATATATTTTAAATGGCAAAATAATCTCAGTAATCAACAGTAATACTGAAGTAATGTTTGAAAATTACATTTTTAGAAAGTATAAAGTTACATTTATTACAAGTGAAGAAAAAAATTTATATGAGGGAATGTTTTTAAAAAGGGTTACAAATTCTTTGACACTTCTCCCAAAGAGAAGCAGATTTCTGTCAATTCCCCCTCAAATCTGAGGGAGCTTGTGACCACTTTGGTCAACAGAATATGGTGGATGTGGTACTAGATGACTTTCCAGGACAGGTTATAAATGGGTATGCAGCTTCAACTGAGCACAGAGACTTCATGTTAAGAGATATTATAACCCTGAGAATTCCATGCTGAACAGCCATGTGCACACAGTACTTGACGAAGCAACCCAGCCAAGCAAAGCTTTCTAACCATTCCTTAAAAGCTGCCAGACTTATGGGTGAAGAAACTATCTCACAAATTTGTGTATTGACTCTCCTTCCAGTAACGTAAATTCCAAGAGAGTAGGAATTCATCTTTGTTTTATTCACTGATGTATCCACACCATTTTAATAGTTTCCTTTTATGTATGCAGTAAGCATTCAATAAAGGTCTGTTAAATAGATATTAGTGATGGTGGCAGTGGCAGGTGGAGAAGGAGATATCCTATTCATGAATAGTTCACAGCAGTAACCATGTGCATGCCTCGCAAAGCATCCAAAGATTTTCAGAGAGTCTATCTAATTCCAATGAAAAGCCCAGGCTTTTAAAAGGGTATTTTACAAAGACTGATGGATCTGACTAAAGAAATTTAAAACTTCTATCATTCAAAAACCATAAAAATTAAAACATAAATAAATAAAAAGCTAGGGAAAACAATTTGCATTTTAATTATGCTTTTAAAATGCAAAAAAACCCTTTCAAATAACTCAAAAAGACACAAAGATTTACAGATTTCTTTATATAAAAAAAGTGACAAATAAATACAAAAGAAATACACTACTAAATCAACCAAATAAAATAATCCAAGAATGTCTTTTTTGTTTATTAAATTGGAAATTCTTTAAAAACTACTATCTGTTAGGCTTCAGAACACTGCTGACAAAACAGCAGTTTCATTCTGGAGAACATAACATTTCTCAAAAGCCTTAAAATTGTCATTATCCCATGACCACCCCCCCCACCCCCGCCCCAGAAAAAGTCCACATCTAGAAATTTAACCTAAGGTAATAATCTGTGATATGAAGCAAGCTTTACACACAATGTTTTTAAACTCTTAGATAAAAGAGCACTAACTGAGGGTCATGTTCCCGACGTTAGTTTTATTTGCTTGTAGTTGGGTTTTCTTTGGCCTTCACAAGTGTGTCAAAAAAATTCAGTAAGTTGCCAGCATTTTAAAATCTATTGCACACAAACACAAGATCTGCCAGCACTGGGTCTGCAAGCCTCTTAATGACTATTAGCTAAATAGTAGCCAATCCCTTCAGATGTGGCACATGATACACAGTTCAAAATCATCCCTAATCTGAAAGCTTGGTTCATTTACATTAGATGCTTTATCTTCTAAAGTTATCTCAGTTGGAAGCCCTACACTAGAGATCAAACTTTAAGCATGCAGGGCTTGCTAAACGCTGATTGGTGGGCCCCACCCCCAGAGTTTCCGACTCAGGACATCTGAAATGGGGTCCCAGAATTTACATTTCTAGCAGATTTCTAGGTGATGGTCCAAAGACTACACTTTGATGGTCTAGAGACCACATTTTGATGACGTTTCCTTGCTGAAGCCAGAGAGAGGCCTAGCATCCTTTGAATTACACAATTACAGGATACTTAAACAATATTGGAGATTCCATTAATGGGGGAGGGAGGCAAGGAAGAGTAGAAAAGCCGATGGATAAACAACCAATAGTCAGTGCACTGCTTCCCTCTATCAGAGGTGGAAAACCATTGCCCTACACTAAATTTAAGAATAATCCTAGATTAAGTTGCTAGTCCAAATTTTCTATTCTACATTCTTTCTCATGGGCCTTATCCATTTCTCAAGGTTTAATGACCTCTTCTACACTTCATGGATAAAATAACAGGGGTAAACAAAAATTGTGGTAAAAGATCCCACGTAGCTCCAATATTTTATGACTAACAAATGTGTATCACCAGCCTTAATATTTTCTACTGAATTTGCTTTCTCCAGCTGGATCCTATACATAGCAGCTTTTGCTGAATGCTTCCTTTGTTCCGGGCACTGTGCTACAACATTACATGACTTTTCATCATTTCATCATTATAACAACTCTATGAAACGGTGCCTACTATCCCCATACTACAGATGGAGAAAAACAGGTCATTTGTCAAGGGGTTAGGTCATTTGTCAGAGAAGCAAGCACAGGTAAAATCTACATCTGTATACGGGTAATCTGGCTCCAGAGTCCTCAATTTTCTTTTTCTTTTTTTTTTTTTTTTGAGATGGGGAGTCTCGCTCAGTTGCCCAGGCGCAATCTTGGTTCACTGCAACCTCCGCTTCCCAGGTTCAACTGATCTCGTACCTCAGCCTCCCGAGTAGCTGGAATTACAGGTGCACGCCACCACGTCCAGCTAATTTTTGTATTTTTAGTAGAGATGAGGTTTCACCATGTTGGCCAGGCTGCTCTCAAACTCCTGACCTCAAGAGAGCTGCCCACCTCGGCCTCCCAAAGCGCTGGGGATACAGGCGTGAGCCACCACACCCGGCCCAGAGTCCTGAATTTTAACCACTACACTTCATCTAAAATTCAACTTGTACAAATTCCAGTCTTTCATCTAAAACTAGCTCTTCCTCTAAACTTGCCTACTGTCAATGTTTTCACCTTCCTGCTTAGGCTGTCAGGCTCCAAATCACTAAGTTCCTACCATAATTAAGTCCTTCTACATTTCACATCTGTCTTTTTCTTTTTATTTCAATTGACCTAAATGTCCTTATTCACCCTTCACCTGGCCGCTAAAATGCCTAGTATTTCTGCTTCTAGTCTTACACCCAACGGTGCTCCTCACTCATTGCCTATGGGTCAAAGGCCAGCTTATTTAACATCAAATTCAATTTAAGACCTTACCTACCTCTTGGATCCATTTCTGTGGTTCCACAAACAGATTAAAAATTATACTTAAAACACACCAACACACATGCAGAGCTTTATTTCTGAAGAAGAAGAGAGAGGGGTGGAAAGGAAAAAACTTAAGAAACAATGTTCAGTCTGAAAGTATCACTTCTAAGTGGAAGGCTACAAGGGATAATTAATAGCTACCAAAACTGAACACTGAAACATCACATCCCTCTTTCATAGAGCCATGTAAGTTAAAAAAGAATCTTAAACTGTTGAGGTATACCAACATAGATAAAATCTGAATGCCAAAGTGAGTTTCACTCTAGGATCAGGTTATCTGGCAGCTCCTGAAACAGGACAGTTTCAGGAACCCTGTACAAACCTCAGTGAAATTAAATAACTTCAAGCTGTTTGTTACAGGGGACTCTTGTGTCTTTTAGTCTAAGTAAAAGCAGCACAATTTTCTACAATATATTTATATAAGCTGTGCATTTCCATGAAAGAAAGGAGGTCTACTGTGGATATATACTTGGTATGAAATTATGTCAGAAACAAGTGGGAGCGAGGGGCAAGTCAACATGCTGTCACTAAATAAAAGACAGACCCCCAGAAATGACCTCAACAATCAAAGAAAACATGATAGTGTAAGTTAACATGATTAATTTTTTAAATTAATAGACTATATTTTAAAGTAACTTGAGGTTTAATGAACTGAGTAGACAGCAGAGTACCCATATACCCTCCCTTCCATTTCCTTTGCACATTTATTATACTTAATGAGCCAATACTTGCATATTCTTATTAACCAAAGTCCATTTACATCAAGGTTCGCTTTGTTTTGAATTTTGACAAATGTAAAATATGTACTTACCACAAAATTTTACAATATGCAATACCAAAAAATACAGCTAGATTCAAAGAGAGAATGTTTCAGCATCTCATTATCTTTATCACAGTAACATAAACTGAACTCCGATCTTCTCCCCTGCTCCCACCTAGTTTTCCCAGTCTTCCCATCTCAGTAAAGAGCAATACCTTCCATCCACTTGCTCAGACCAAAAATTCCTTCCTCTTTTATAACCCATACATTCAGCCCATCAGCAAATCCTACCTGCTCTAACTTCAAAATATATCCAGAATTGAACCTTAATTCTCACACTTTACCACCACCACTGGAACCCAAGACACCATTCTCTCACTAGGTTATTACAGTAGCCCCCTAACTCTTTTTTTTTTTTTTTGCTTCTGTCCACAAACTAATCAGATCATGTCACTCCTCTACTCAAAGCAGGAACTGGCATTCTACCTTAGAGCAAGAGCTACAATCCTCACAACAGGCCTACTAGGTTCCACACAACCTGTCTCCACCTACCTCAGTTCCCTTTTCTGTCTATGACTTCACCTCCTGTGTCCTCTTCACCACTTGCTGTTGAAGCTACACTGGCTTGCTTGCCGGATTACTCCAGGCAGTCTCTGTCCTTAAAGTTTTGGCACTGGCTGTTCTTTTTGTCCAAAATATCTTCCACAAATGCTCACACAGCTGACTTCACATCCTGATACAAATATCACTTTCATAGTTAGGCCTTTTTCCCTGATGACCCTATTTATCACTGCATTGTTCTCCCCTGTACTCCTTATCCCTCTTACCTGCTTTATTTTTTTCTGCATAGCATTTGCTGCAACCAAATATATATTCTACTTTGTTATTTTATTGACCCCCCCACCCCACTAGAAAATAAATGCAGTAACTGAGGTTTCTGGCCTTAAAAAGCACTTAGTAATTATTTGTTGAATGAATAAACTATGGTGTACAGATTCTCCTCAACTTACAATGGGGGTTTTGTCCCAATAAACCCATCATAATTTGAAAATATCATAAGATGAAAATGCATTTAACGCACCTAACCTACTGAACATCAAAGCTTAGCTGGGCCTACCTTAACGTGCTCAGAACACATACATTATCCTACAGTTGGGCAAAATCATCTAACACAAAGCCTATTTTATAACAAAGCATGAATAACTCATTTACTGAAGACTGTACTGAAAGTGAAAACAACGGCTGTGGGTACTCAAAGTACAGTTTCCAGTTTTCACACGATAATAAAGTTGAAAAACCATAATTTGAACTATAGTAAGTTGGGGACCATCTGTCAAGGTTCCTAAAGGTGACATACAGGTGCTAGCAACTACAGTCTAAAAAAATAAAGCCCCAATTCTCAACAAATCAGTAACTGATTCTGGAAACACAGAAGTTCCTTTGACTCTCTTAAAGGCTTCAAGCCCCTCTATCAGAAAAAAATGTCTACAGTTTGAGGAGACTAGCCTGCTGCCTTCGGCATGTCCCCATCTATTTTCTAGCCACTAACACAGCCACAAAGCATACCACACTTAGGAACAGATCTATGGGTAGGACACAAGCATATTTAGGCTGCTATCATAAAGATAAAGATGCATTCAGCCATAAATACTTAAACAAGTATTCATACTGGAAATATGAAACACTTTTAATCATATTCCTAACAAAAGTACCACGAGATTAACTGGCTGAGAAATAATGGGGGTGGTCTCCTATCGACTACAAAAGTGGGTTAGAAACTGAAGTAACCTAAACTCATCAAGCAAGTAAAGCTTCACTTTACTGCACTTTGCAGATGCTGTTTTAAAAAAAAACAAATTCAGTGTTTATGGCAACCCTGCATCAAGCAAGTCTATCAGCGTCATTCTTCCAACAGCGTGCACTCACTTCATGTCCATGTGACACATTTGGGTAATTCTCACAATATTTCAAATGTTTTCATTATCTGTTATGATGATCTGTGATCAGTGATCTCTGACACTGCCATTGTAATTTCTGGAGGTACCACGAACCGTGCCCATAAAAGATGGAAAACTTAACTGATAAAAATGTGTGTTCTCACTACTCCACTGAATGGCCATTCCCCTGTCTCTCTCCCTCTCCTCTTGTTTCCCTATTCCCTGAAACACAACAGTATTGAAATTAGGCCAATTAGTAACTCCTCAATGGCCTTTAAGTGTTCAAGTGGAAGAGTCTACAGCTCTCGCTTTAAATCAAAAGCTAGAAATAGACACTTGCGGATGTTTTCTGGTAAAATAGCTGAAAGAAAAGAATTTTTTTTAGAGACGGGGCGCAGTGGCTCATGCCTGTAATCCCAACACTTTGGGAGGCGGAGGCAGGCGGATCACCTGAGGTCAAGAGTTTGAGACCAGCCTGGCCAACATGGCGAAACCCCATTTCTACTAAAAATACAAAAATTATGTGGGTGTGGCATTGCGCACTTGTAGTCCCAGCTACTCAGGAGGCTGAGGCAGGAGAATCACTTGAGCCCGGGAGGCAGAGGTTGCAGTGAGCCAAGATCGTGCCACCACACTCCAGCCTGGGCGGCAGAGCGAGACTCCATCTCAAAAAAGAAAAAGAATATATATTTTTTAAAAGCTAGAAGTGATTAAGCTTCTGAGAAAGGTATGTTGAAAGCCAACATAGGCTGAAAGTAAGGCCTCTTGTACCAGTTAGCAAACTTGTAAATGCAAAAGTTCTTGGAGAAAATTTAAAAAGTGCTACTCCAGTGAACACACAAATCGTAAGCAAGAGAAGCAGCTTTATTGCTGATATGGACAAAGTTTTAGTGGTCTGTATAGATCAAACCAGCCACAACATTCCATTAAACTGAAAGCCTAATCCAGAACAAGACCCTAATCCTCTTCAATTCCATGAAGACTGAGAGAGGTGAGGAAGCTGCAGAAGCAAAGTTTGAAGCTGACGGAGGCTGGTTTACAAAGTTTAAGGAAATAAGCCATCTCCAATAACCTAAAAGTGCAAGGTGAAGCAACAAGTGCTGATGGAGAAGCTGTGGCAAGTTATCCAGAAGATCTAGCTAAGATCATCGATGAAGATGGCTCCATTAAACAACATGTCAGCAATGTAGAAAAAACAGCATTCTATTGGAAGACACAATCCAAAACTTTTGTGGCTAGAGAGGAGAAAGGAGAAATCCTGGCTTCAAAGAGAGGAGAATGCTTGACTTCAAAGCTTCAAAGGACAGCCTCTCTTGTTAGGAGCTAATGCAGCTGGTGATTTTAAGGTGAAGGCCAATGCTCCTTGACCATTCTGAAAATCTAAGGCCCTTAAGAATTACACTACATCAGCCAGGTGCAGTGGCTCATGCCTGTAATCCCAGCACTCTGGGAGGCCAAGGAGGGAGAACTGCTTGAGCCCAGTAGTTGGAGACCAGCCTGGGCAACACGGCAAGACCCCGTCTCTATAAAATAAAATAAAAACAAATTATGCTACATTTACTCTGCCTATGCTCTATAAATGAAACAACGAAGCCAGGATGTCAGCACATCTGTTGACAGCATGGTTTACTGAATATTTTAAGTCCACTATTGAGACCTCATGCTCAGAAAGATTCCTTTCAAAATACTGCTGCTCACTGACAATGCACCATTGCCCGAGAGGTCTGAAAGAGATGTACAAGGATATAAATCCTGTTATCATGCCTGTTAACACAACATCCATTGTGCAGCCCACAGATCAAGCAATAATTTCCACTTCTAAGCCTTATAATTTAAAAAATACATTCTGTAAGGCTATAGCTGCCATAGATAGTGATTCTTCTGATGAATCTGGGCAAAGTAAATTGAAAATTATTCTGGAAAGGATTCACCATTCTATTGAGTCACTCATGATTCATGGGAGGAGTTCAAAATATCAACCCCAACAGGAGTTTGGAAGAAGTTGACTCCGACTCTCATGGATAATAGAGAGGTTCAAGACATTGCTCGAAAAAGTAACTGCAGATGTGAAAGACACAGCAAGATAACCAGAATTAGAAATAGAGCCTGAAGATGTGACTGAACTGCAATCTCGTGATAAAACTGAAACAGATGCAGAGTTAAGTTGACTCTGACTCTCATGGATAACTGAGAGGTTCAAGACATAGGTCGAAAAAGTAACTGCAGATGTGGAAGAAACAGCAAGATAACTAGAATTAGAAATCGAGAATTAGAAGGAAAGAAAGGAAAGGGAAGGGAAGGGAAGGGAGGGGAGGTAGGGAGGTAGGGAGGGAGGGGGGAGGGAGGGGGGGGGAGGGAGAGAGGGAGGGAAAGAAATTGCCACAGCTTCCCTAACCTTCAGCAGCCACTACCCTGGCTAGTCAGCAGCTATCAACATGGAGATAAGACCTTCCACCAGCAAAAAAGATTATGACTCACTTCATGAAGGCTCAGGTGATCGCTGGTATTTCTTTTAGCAATAAATATTTTAAAATTAAGGTAGTCCACTATTTATTATGACATAAGCCTACCGCATACTTAACAGACTACAGTATAGTGTAAATGTAACTTTTATATGCAATAGGAAACAGAAAAAGCCCATGTCTCTCACTTTAGTGTGATATTCACTTTATTGCAATACTGTGGTCATCTGGAAATGAACCTGTGATATCTCTGAGGTATGGCTGTATTTTCATACAAATAAAGGCACTCCCCCTAAATCTAGAGTCTAGATCCCAAATACATCTGTCCATATAGGGGGTACCACTCCCAAGACCAAAGGGGTGTATGGCTCCTATCTCCAGCCATACCAAATCATATATACAGTGTAATATCTGGTTACTCTTTATTCAGGACAGCTACATTCAAAGGAAACATAAAATGGGCAGAATAAGGACTCCTTGCTCATTAACAAAACAAAGCCAACTCTTATGTCAGAGTACCCTTTTGATCAATTAGCGTGATTATGTTCAGTAGTAACAGATTCTACCATCATTGTTGTCCATTTCATTTCCATTCTCAAGCTTTAAAACCCCAAAAGGACAGAAAGAGATACTACAGGCTAGTATTGGTAATACTAAAAATAGTTAACTCTTATTGAAACCTGAAGGGCCTGGTACTTGACATATATCATTTTCTAATCTTTATATGAACTCAATAAAGCAAATATTGTTATTTCAACACTATTACATATTAGAGACTGAGCAATCTGGACAAAGTCACACAGCTTATCAGTACCAGTAGGAATTCAAACTCAGGTCTGACTCAACAGTCTGCATTCTTAAATATACCTCAATAAAGCTGTTGAAAAAGTAAAAGTCGGCCGGGCACAGTGTAATCCCAGCACTTTGGGAGGCCGAGTCAGGCGGATCACCTGAGGTCAGGAGTTCGAGACCAGCCTGGCCAACGTGGTGAAATCTGGTCTCTACTAAAAATACAAAAATTAGCTGGGCATGGTGATGGGCGCCTGTAATCCCAGCTACTCGGGAAGCTGAGACAGGAGAATCACTCGAACCCAGGAGGCGGAGGTTGCAGTGAGTCGAGATCGCGCCATTGCACTCCAGCCTGGGTGATAAGAGTAACTACGTCTCAAAAAAAAAGTAAAAGTCTCCATCTTTCCACTAGACCACACTGCTTTTCTCAATCAATCTTTATGACAAACATGTAAGGCATATTGGGTTCTGGATAATATGTCAAGGAGATATACTATTTTGGAATATTTTGGCAAATAAAGGGGGGCTTTAAAACATGAATTTTTTTTTTTCTTAATAAGAACTGTAATCTATTTCCCCAACTTCATTATTAAATGAGTTTTAGGCCTAGGTCTTCCAGAACAGTTTCCTCCAAAACATACAGTGTAATATCTGGTTACTCTTTATGTGTGCATAAGAAATGTCACTGTGACAAATGTTATAAAGTAAAAATTTGATTACCCTAAAAACAAATACATAAACAGCCCGCATGTTTAGCTCCTAAAGTAGGAAAGAATAACGTGAAAATGTTTCTGGCTGTACCACTCAACAAAAATTTGCCCGCCAATAAGGAATCCTTTCTTCAAAAATTGGTCATGATCATTAGCCAAACTGTAACTAGTAACATCCAGCTGGATTATGGAGCTAATAAAGAACAACAGAGGGGATCCACAGGAAATTCAACAGGTAATTTACAACTGGCTCTCTCATCAGACTGGCAGACTGGGTCTAATCCGAGGTCAGATGACATGGGGGATTATGGAAGCCAATAACAATCATATTTAAATAAATGTCCTTTACAGAACACCACCACTTTCCTCATAAAAAGTTCAAAGGACTATTTTCACCCCTCACAATTACAGTAAGGATAAGAAGCCCAAGCACAGCTTGAAGCAGCAAAATTTTCTGAAAAGGAATTGAATTCTGTGTTCTCTTCAGGATCTTCCTTTCCCAATAATGGGGGTATTAAATTTCACTTATAAATCAAACTGAAAGGGAAAAAAAGAACAATAAAAAATGAGCTGGAAAACCTACATTCATCATCTTCAAAACAACATCAAGTTAGAAACAGTTTTAAAGCAATGTTACAACTCCTTTAGAATCTGGCAGGTTTTCTGGTTTTTACCAGATCCCGCTCCGGCAACAACAAAAAAAGAGTTTTAAACAGTTTTATGGGCGTGGTGGCTCACACCTACAATCCCAACACTTTGGGAGGCCAAGGCAGACAGATTGCTTTTCAGCACAAGAGTCTGAGACCAGCCTGGGCAACATGGTAAAATTTTGCCTCTATAAAAAAATACCAAAAAATGCCAGGCATGGTGGTGGCACACTCCTGTAGTCCCAGCTACTTGGGAGGCTGAGGTGGGAGGACTGCTTGAGCCCAGGACAGCAAGGGTGCAGTGAGCCGAGATCGCACCAATGCACTCCAGCCTGGGCAACAGAGCCAGACCCTGTCTCAAAAAAAAAAAAAAAGTTAAATGCTGATGACTGAATAGAACACAATTCTCTGTAAATTCTTCAATGTGATAAAGCATTTCCTACACCAGTTACCAGTGGCAGCACCTAATAAGACTTGTGAGCAACTTAATACTTCACCCTCATGTATGTATGAATTTAAAATAGAACATCACAATAACTACGAAGATACCCAAACACCCCTTCCCTAATTTTTTTTTTTGGTACAAACAAAGTCTCGCTATATTGCCCAGGTGGATCTCAAACTCCTGGGCTCAAGTGATGCTCCTGCCTGGGCTTTCCAAAGTGCTGGGGTTACAAGCGTGAACCACTGTGCCTGGTCGCTTCCCTAATTCTTAACGTGTCCCACAAAAGATTCTGCTTGATCTTGGCCCCCACTATATCATCACTATCTCTAGTAAACAGACTCAAAGCCTCTGCTTTCTCTGTGGCTCTAGCCACACTGGCAGAGACCAAAGGAGAGTTCAATGATAGGCCCTCTCACAGAACCTTGTGCCTTACCATACTTGTCAGTTACAATTTTATTCACTTGATTCAAGCATTTTTTGGATGCCTCATATGTTTCAAGGTACCTTTGTTACAGCAGTGAACAAGGCAAAGCCCCTAACAGGAGGAAATTCACATTCCAGAGGTAAGAAGAGAATTTAAAAGCCAAAAAAAAGTGTGTGTATGCATATATGTGTGCATAAGAAATGTCACTGTGACAAGTGTTATAAAGAAAAAAAACACAGTAAGAGGACAGAGAGTGAAGTTGTCCTTGTACAGCTGACAGTCAATAACACCTCTTTTAACAGTAGTAGAGACCTGAACAGGGTGAAGAACAGAGCCAAGCTGACAGGAGATCTGGATTAAAGCTTTCCAGGCAGAAGGAATCGAAAATAGGCAGGAATATACTTAGCTTGTTGAGCAAGGCAAACAGTATGGCTGGAGCACAGAGAGCCAAAAGAGAGGTGATAAAGACAACACCAATGAGGTAAATAAAAGCAGACAGAACTTGGATCCTCTAGAGCCTGCAGCTCACGATATGGAGTTTGAATTTTAGTCTACGTGTGACAGGAAGCCTTTGAAGAAATTTGAGGAGGGACACGGATGTGTTATCGACACACTATAAATGACCAGTAACTTCAGAAGCAAGGAGGCCAACTGGGAGGCTGCGAAGGTTGTCCAGGCAAAGGATGATAATAGCTTAGACTAGGGTGATGGTAGCAGTCAAATGAGGAATGTTATTTATTTTCAGAATGTAATCTGAAGGTGGAGCCAAGATTTGCCAACGGAATAGAATGTAGAGATGAAAAGAAAAAAAAATCTATTCATCTCTGCATCCCCTCAGAGAATGTACCTGACCACCATGAAAGCAAGGGCCATGTTTGTCCTATTCAGGTCCTTGAACAAAGGAACAGTGCAGTATGTTCTAGTTGAATTAATAAATGACCTGCTTCTTTCCCTACAGAATCACAATATTGGCATTTATTTTGGCTGGCAAATACTGGTACGATGTCAAGCATGGAAATTAAGCACCTTAGGAGAAGAAAAGGGAGTTAAATAAAAAAGAGATCCATGTTTCACTGAACTTGCAAATTCAACTCAAAGCACCACCTGTCTGAAAATGGAACGTGTATATATATAAAAAAACTGCTCATTAAGGAAAATAAATCACAGTATCTGAGCAACAGTGCTTTGTCGTGAGTTACAAGATTGGCTACACCATCTGACAGGATTACTTAAATTGACAAAGACCTGCCTCACCAAACACAGCTAGAGGTCCTTGGGTCCTTGTGGTACTGGTATCAGGAATCTGATAAATCAGTCATACAGAGTGTGGAGTGTTTTTAAAACACAGACAACATATAATTAGCAAGCAAAGTCTGTTAAAGGGAAGATTGGAGATCACTTTAAAAATAATTCAAAGCCTACTCTAAGTATTTGCAAAATTGTAAGATTCTATTTCTGTGCTTTTTAATAAGATTCAGATTGGACAGTCTCAACTCTCCCTTGTGGGAGAGGGTAGGGGTGGGGGTGGACCTGTTTTCTACTAAGAAATTTATAGGACTCTCCAAAAACAGAACTTAGGGCAGTACTCCTTAATAGTGACCATACATTAGAATCATCTAGGGAGGGCTGGGCACAGTGGCTCACACCTGTAATTCTAGCACTTTGGGAGGCCGACACAGGCAGATCATTTGAGCCCAGGACATCAAGACCAGCCTGGGCAACATGGTGAAATCCCATCTCTACTAAAAATACAAAAATTAGCCAGGTATGGTGGCATGTGGCATGTGCCTGTAGTCCCAGATGCTCAGGAGGCTGAGACGGGAGAATCACTTGTGCCCAGAAAGGTAGAGGGTGCAGTGAGCTGAGATGGTGCCACTGAACTCAAGCCTTGGCAAAAGAATGAGATCCTGTCTCCAAAAAAAAAAAAAAAAAAAAAAAAAAGGAATCAACTAGGGAGGCTTTTAAAACATGAATGCTGGAGACCCACACCAGATAAATTAAATCAAAATTTAATCGGGGGTGGGTCCTGGGATTTTCCCTTTAAGTGTTTCCCACGTGATCTGAATGTGCAGCCCAAGTTGAGAATCACCAATTTACAGCAATAAAGTTTAAAGTAGAGGATTTAAATAAAAGTCTTTTAAAGAAACAACACTTTCAGAAGTCAACAAACTTGAGCCTTCATGTTAACACGTGGGGGTCACAGTGGGCATTTTGGAGCACAGATAAAAGGACCTGCTTTGGAATTGTAAAAGGTTGTTTCATACATACTCAAACAGTTCAGGAAAGGATAGAACGAAAACAAAAACAAGAAACCTTGATTAACCCCACCACATTCCTTCCCAAGGGCTTGAATTTTTTAACCGAACACTACAATAGCAACAAACCTAGAGAGTCAGTTCAAGACGGCTTCTCCCTGTAATGCTGCCTTAGAACTCTACAGAACAGCAGTTACTGCTGCACAGCTAAATACATCTCCAGCCAAGGAAATCTAGACATAGAAGATAGAAAATAACATCCCAGTTTGTCCCTCCTCTTTCCCCTCCCTCATCACATATCAACAGCTAACTCTGAACACATCTGTGGTTCACTGTACCACTTACAGGGGTACAGAGGAATGAAATTACCAGTCCTCACTGTAAAATAAACACATTTCTTTAAGAAATTCTATAAAGCACAAGAGTAAAGCAAAACCTTAGTAAACTGACAAATGTTCCCATTCTCCCAGCACATGAAGAAGACTGCCACAGTCTTTTTCAATTACACTTTGAAACCCTCTGTCCTGGTTTTCAAGCACAAGCTGATCTTCACCTCATTATAGATACTCAAACTGCCACCCGTCTTATTTTTAAATATCAGAGAAGTGACAAAATTCTATCTATGATCAAGGATGTATTATAAAAGAGAAGAAATTTTGCCTGGTTTTTACATTTATTTAAGTCCCTTCTACAATGAATAAAAATGGTTGTTCAAATCAATGGGTGAATGGGAATACAAATAAAATATGGGTAGCATTTTAAGGCATGGTATTAAGGCTAACATGATTTCCATCTAACATCCAGTTTCTGAAAATCTGAAATCAGAACACAGGACCTTTTCATTTCAAATTTACATTAAAGTTCAGCTCACTGATTAAGCATTTCCCTCAATAAAATTACATTTGTCATACCTTAATTGTGCAAAAGCTGCAAACTGGTAAAAAACTTGAATGCCATGGCATGATTATTCAAAAATAACTGGTACACCCTATGCCTGAAACCTGAGTGCCTACTGTGAAGCTGCCAAAATGATTACAATGACAACCCATCATCTTCATCACATGAATTACTGCAATGTGAATAGTATTCTGCTGAGCACTATACAGTAATCAAAAGACAAGCTCCACATCCTCAAGAAGCTTATAAATTTGACTGAGGAGATAGGGCTGATAGGCAAGATAGCAATAAAACACATAATAAGGGCCTAAATCATGCAGTACAAACTAAGTTTTGAATACCAGTTCCCAGCTTGCAGTCTCAGACATAGATAGCAACACCACCACCACCACCCTTGCCAAGCCAAGTAAGTAAAAAGTAAAATGAGTAGGCTAGGCACGGTGGGGCTCATGCCTGTAATCCCAGCACTTTGGGAGGCCGAGGCAGGTGGATCACAAACTCAAGAGATTGAGACCATCCTGGACAACATGGTGAAACTCTGTCTCTACTAAAAATACAAAAATTAACTGGGCATGACGGCGCGTGCCTGTAATCCCAACTACTCAGGAGGCTGAGGTAGGAGAATCACTTGAACCTGGAAGGCAGAGGTTGCAGTGAGTCAAGATCGTGCCATTGCACTCCTGCCTGGGCCAAAACAGCAAAACTCCATCTCAAAAAAAAAAAAAGTAAAATGAGTATACAGGAGTCCTAAAAACTTGAGAAACCAAAGGAAGCAATTCATTTGGTCAAGAGAAAGGTCAGGGCAGTTTCAACCTTCCCATTTATTTAGCTGTGTGACTTTCAACAATTTACCCAACCCTTTAAAGGAAGATAGTACCTACTAATTACCATGAGAACCAAATGAGATAGTGTATATAATGCGCTTTGCACAATGCCTGGCACATAGTCTCAAATACTGCCTATTATCATTACTGTTAGAAACAGTAAAATCCTAGTGTTGGCAGGGGCCTTTCAATAATCCAATTTTCCAGTCGAATAGTTCTCAGGGTGTAGTTACCATCAGCATCATTTGGGAAATTGTTAGAAGCCCATACTCTAGGGCTCCACTCCAGACCCACTGAATCATAAATTATCAAATCTGCGCCCAGTAATCTGTGTTTTAACAGCACTCCAGGTGATTGTGATGACCATTAATGTTAGAGAACTGCTGCCCTAATTAAACCCTCTAATTTTACATATAAAGAACATGGAGGCCAGGTTCAGTGGCTCTTGCCTGCAATCCCGACATTTTGGGAGGCCGAGGTGGGAGAACCACTTGAGTCCAGGAGTTTGAGACCACATAATATAGTGAGACCCTGTCTCTGAAAAGAATACAAGAATTAGCTAGGCATGGTGGCATGTGCCTATAGTCCTAGCTGCTCGGGAGGCTGAGGCAGAAGGATCACTTGAGCCTGGGAGGTCGAGGCTGCAGTGAGCTATCATCATACCACTGGACTTCCAGCTTGGGCGACACAGCAAGACCGTGTCTCAAAAAAAACAACAGCAAGCAGATGGAAACCTGAAGAGATAAAATGACCTGCTCAAAACCACAATCATGGAGACTATTTGTTTAGGGTCCATTATATGCCAAGTACCAGGGTGACCACTTTTTACATTTTTAACATCAGGTCCTCACAACAGCCCAGCTGGGCCCCAATTAACAGAAGAAAAACTGAGGTTCAGGTGTGAGATGGATGGAGTAATTTGTCAAAGGCGGCTCAATTTTTAATGGACAAAATTAACATCTCAAATCCAAGTTGTATGTGATCCCAAACCCTTACTGAAACCAGGACCACTGAGTGTTCTGAGGGAACGATACCAAGAACACGCCCAGACTTCCCCACCCAAGGGCATCGTTCTTTTCATTCTATCATACCACCTTAGCTGCAATGATTTTACCATGAAACATAACCAGAAATTAGCACTTTAAAGCAACTCTCAGAAGACAGGTGGTAAACGATTCTTCACTCCAACTAGAAAGGAAAAAATGACAACATACTATGAAAAAAGCTATGAGGCAGGAAAAAGCACACATCAAGGCATGGAGATACGGATATAGACTAGGTAATTTTGCAACAACATAAGTGAAAGAAAATTTGCTATCCAATCTTCCTGTTCTCTACTCCCAAGAGCCTAGTGCTTTTGTATAGTTTTCAGCTCAGTAAAGTGGCTCCAGATTTATAAAAGCTCAATGACAATAACAAGGTATCTTTATTACAAAATAGTTGTTAAAAGTTTGATTCGAAAAATTTTAAGGAAACCTTTCAGGTAACTGAAAGTGGAGGGTAGGGGCGCGACTCATGAAGGAGTTTTTTAATCAAAGAAATGATATGATACATTTTTAAATGATCACTTCAGTTGCAATATAAAATAACAGATTTTGGAGGAAAATGTCAATACAAGGATATCAATTATCAATTATTAGGTTACTATATTGGTTCAAGGAGAGATGATGGTGGCTGTGGAGATGAGTGAAATCAACAGATCCAAGATATATTTGAGGGAGTATTGTAGAAGACTAGGAATGGGAGTGACCAGACAAGAATGAAGACTTCTAGACTTACTGCACACTGTCATGAGGAAGGATGGGGGTGGAAGGGTACAGTGGAATAAGCTGGGTTTTAGCAGAAGGAATCAAGAGCCCCATTACAAACACATTAAATGGCCTGGCGTGGTGGCTCACGCCTGTACTCCCAGCACTTTGGGAGGCTGAGGCGGGCGGATCACCTGAGGTCAGGAGTTTGAGACCAGCCTGACCAACATTGAGAAATCTTGTCTCTACTAAAAACACAAAACTAGCTGAGCGTGGTGGCAGGTGCCTGTAATCCCAGCTACTTGGGAGGCTGAGGTGGGAGAATCGCTTGGACCCTGGAGGTGGAAGTTGCAGTGAGCTGAGATAGCGCCACTGCACTACAGCCTGGGCAACAAGAACAAAACTCCATCTCAAAAAATAAAAAATAAATAAAAATAAACACATTAAACGTTTATAATGTATTTACAAGACTAACAATCAGATAAAGTCTGAACTTCAGAAAGGAGATAGAGCTGACCTGAAAATATAAATTACGAACTATTGTTATATGGATGTTACTTAAAAGACGAGGAGGCCAGGCGTGGTGGCTCATGCCTGTAATCCCAGCACTTTGGGAGGCCGAGGCAGGTGGATCACTTGAGGTCAGGAGTTCAAGACCAGCCTGGCCAACATGGTGAAACCCCACCTCTACCAAAAAAAAAAAATACAAAAATTAATCGAACACGGTGGCATGCACCTGTCAGCCCAGCTACTCAGGAGGCTGAGGCAGGAGAATCACTTCAATCTGGAAGGCAGAAGCTGCAGTGAGCTAAGATGGTGCCACTGCACTCCAGCCTGGACAACAGAGTGAGACTTGGTCTCCAAAAAAAAAAAAAAGGGCAGAAGATGGGGCAGGAAGAATAGAGACAGGAAAGAGGAGGATGTTGAGAACTAAACCCTGAGGTACTTTTAGTATTCAAAGTGTAGTAAGGGGGGGTCTGGAAATCTTGTAGAGACCAGTAGGGGTTGGAGTATGACATCTTCCAATAATGAATTCTCGTTGCTGTCCCCTTATGGGTCTGGGTCTACCTGATAGTCTCTTCTGGAAGTTGGTATCACTTGTGCTTAATTTCTACTCTTTTGTGCCCTCTATACAGCCTCTACTACAAATCTTTTTTGAAGAAACACAGGGAGAAATAACTTGGGGGGAAAAAAAAGCCTATCTTTTAGAAATAGATTCTGAAATATTTACAGATGAAATAATATGTTGTACAGAATTGGCTTCAAAATAGTCCATGTAAGGGGTGGTCTAGATAAAAAAAAAAAGAACAGCTCTGAGTAGATGCCTGTTACAGTTGGGCAATGCACACATGGGAAGGTTCACTGCACTGGTCTCTCTGAATATTTCACAATAAAACATAAAACATAGTATGGAAGGTTGGCAAACACAAGTCCATGAGAAACCTCTCCATCTTACCCAGATTAACGAGAGATACAACCAAGGATCCACAGGTTTGATGCAGACATTCTAAAAGATTCAATTATACCAAGACTTTAAAGGTGACAGATTTTTTTCCCCTCAACCATACATTTTTTTTTTTTTTTTTGAGACAGAGTCTCAACTCTGTTGCCCAGACTGGAGTACGGAGCCATATCATGGCTCATTTCAGCCTTGACTTTACTGGCTCAAGTGAGCCTCCCAAGTAGCTGGGACTACAGGCATGCCCCACCATGCCTGGCTTTCTTTTTTTTTTTTTTTTTTTTTTGGTAGCGACAGGGGCCTGCTATGTTGCCCAGGCTGGTCTCAACCTCCTGGGCTCAAGCCTCAGCCTCCCAAAGTGCTGGATTATAGGTGTGAGCCACTGCACCTGGCCTATATTGTTATCTTAAAATGTCTCAGTGACCCAACAATTTGCCAAAGAGCATGTAGAGCAAACTAGGCTCTATTCAGCATTTCCATTTCTTAATGTATCTATTGGATTTCAATAAAATTTCTTCATTTTGAAGATCTCTCCCATTAGCTTGGGAAACTACAGAAACATGCACATAACTACTGAGAAGGTATCAAGTGTTCCTACACTAGTTTAAAAAAATCATTCAACACCCACATAAATTCTGATATGCACTAGGCTGAACAGCTGTTAACCACTGAGAAGCTGGGCACTGCATGCTCTCCCTGGGTCAAAACTCTATATGCTAATCAAACAGTGTCATGTATTTGGGAAAATAATAATCCATGGTAAAAGTCACAAAAAGACCTTAATTTTAAAATGAAAATTCCTAATCTATACATTCTTTAAAAAATCTAGGGTATATAGGTTGATGTACCTTCCTTGATCAAAACTCTTACTTCTCTGAAGCCTGTCAGAGTATTTTCACCACAAGGCTTGGATTAGGTTTCATTTTACATATGCATGCACATGTTCACATACCCATAATCATCCTTCTTAGTAGTATATAGAGACGAACCATATTGTTACCCTCTTCTGCTCAAATAAATCTCTTCCCCTACAAATGCTAAGGAGTAAAATGATCCAGAAAAAGTAGAAATTTGGCATAATCAGCACTGACTTCCTCAACGGTAACATACATGACATAAACACATTAGGTAGACTGGATGCCCAAAGGCCAATCCAACCTCATGTCTTCCTGGCATTTCTCAGGCCTTTCTCGTCACCCACCCCACCTAGGTTCCACGTTTCCAAAAAAGTTCCATGAAGATTCAGGAAAAAACAAAAAGGGAGGAAAACTCATTTTATTAAATTTACATCGTATCCTTCTTCCCAGGGTTCAAAATTAAATAAAACCAAAAGAAGAAAACCAGAAAGACAAAAGCACTTTTGTCCAAGGTGGCAAAACACAAGGGCAATTTAACTGCCATTATGAACCAACTTATACTAAAATAGTATTTCCTGGAATGTGTATAAATTAAAAAACAAAACAAAATGTTCATGGTTACTTTTACTTTCAGGGTTGGGAACTGAGTCCCACAAACAGCAGCTAAACCTCAAAAAAATTGTAATTCCCTACTTATTTCCAGATTAAAACACTTCTCTTGAACACGTGTTTCTGCTGTTCTTTGGGGTGAGTGTAGGGCACAGCTGGAGTACAGTATAACACAGAAACAGCAAGTGCACTAAGAGCATCAAATCCTTCCCCCCAAAATTGTTTATCTCTTCCAGACTCCTATTCACACTTATTCCCCTGGCTTAATTTTAATTCTGCCTCTTGGCCCTCTTACCTTGTCCCTTTCTACCCTACTCACTTATTCTCTATTCATCCTCATTCTCTGAAATGATAGTCAAAATAATACTTCATGCTAAAGCATTTTCTTAAATATTTCCAGATATTCCAACTTGTTATGATCTCCCACTTCTTTAAACCAGAAGCTATTACTACTTTTAGAGTGCATACCTATTTCTGCCCCATATTTATCACATACAACTTACGTATGATTTAGTTAGCATCCTCAAACTTAGAAAATGATTCTCAGAGCCCAGCAAAAATCCTTACTATAGCAGCCAATCAATATCTACTGAAAAATACATGTACCCCCTCGATACAATTGTCATAAAAGTTTTCAGTGTGCACTTAATTTGATAATGTCACTTCCATCTTTCTGTTTTGAAAACTGTTTCGCCGGGCGCGGTAGCTCATGCCTGTAATCCCAGCACTTTGGGAGGCCAAGGCAGGCTGATCACAAGGTCAGGAGATCGAGATCACGGTGAAACCCCGTCTCTCCTAAAAAAAAAATACAAAAAATTGGCCAGGCGTGGTGGCGGGCACCTGTAGTCCCAGCTACTCAGGAGGCTGAGGCAGGAGAATGGCGTGAACCCAGGAGGTGGAGCTTGCAGTGAGCCAAAATCACGCCACTGCACTCAGGTCTGGGCGACACAGCGAGACTCTGTCTCAAAAAAAAAAAAAAGAAAAAAAAAGAAAAAAAAAAGAAAATTGTTTCATAAGAATGACTCATCCTTCAAAGGAAAAATTCAGATGAAAAGGTGTCTGCACTATGTAGTGTGTTAAAATTTGTTCTCAAGCCTCTCCAGCTACCCTCAGGAGTGAACAGTGGCAAACTGCAGCTTAGGCTAGTGAAGTGATCTGCCCTACACCAGTCAAGTTAGCCAAGAATAGAAGCCACATTTCCTGATTCCTGCCTTGACTCCTGATCTCTTTCCACACATGCAAATACAAGTTCAGCATCCCAAACCCAAGATCCAAAAAGTTCCCAAAATAGGAAACTTTCTGAGTGTCAACATGACACTCAAAGGTAATGTTTATTGAAGCATTTTGGGTTTCCAGATTTGGGATGTTCAACTGGTAAGTACAGCTGACCCTCTGTATTCATGGATTCAATCAATCAAACAGCAAAAATATTAAAAAAACAATGTCTGTACTGAATATGTACAGACTTTTTCTTCTCATTATTCCCTAAGCAATACAGTGTAACAACTATTTACATAGCATTTACACTGTATTAGGTGTTATAAGTAATCTAGAGATGACAAAGCATACAGGAGGATGTGCATAGGTTATACACAAATACTATCCCATCTTATATCAGGGATTTGAGCACTGTCAGATTTGGTATCCACGGAAGTTCGTGGAACAAGTCATCCAAGAATACTGAGGGATAACTGTATAATGCAAAGATTCCAAAATCCAAAACACCTCTGGTCCCAAACATTTCAGATCAGAGAGACTCCACCTGTAATGGCTTTCAGTTCTGTAAATCAACAGCACATCTAGTTGTGTGAATACATACGTGGCTAAGGTTCAAAGTACTTTAAAAGTATTAAGTCCAAGACAAAGATGAGATAGTATTCCTCACCTGATCCAAGGGTCACACCTGACAGCAAGAACTGGAGTCAAAGGATCATCACTGTAACCCATCAACATAGGTACAATTCACAGTATTAGGAGAAGTCATGAAGTAACATACATACAGGACACACATAAATTTCACCTCTAACCAGGAATCCTGTGATAGAATTCATTAAACCTATTCTCACTCAACTACCCCCAGTGGCTTATGAATCAATCCTAAAGGCATCAGACACAAGACTATTGCCATTACAAATTTCTAATCTGCTAAGAAGTCTTGAGTTTTAAGGAAGAAACTAGTGCCAATTCATTAAAAAGGAAGGCAGAAAAATGGAAAACCAGAAGTCTTTCATTGCTGCTCTATCCCCATAATCTAAAACAATACCTAGGACATCACAGGAAACCAATGTCTATTTACTAATATCTATTTACCTCTTAGCCTTTATTAAAGTGAACTCATAGTATTGACATTATTTTCTCATCCTCACAGGGCATTTGACCACATTTTGGGCATTTGACCACATTTTGGAACCAAGTTTAAAATCTTTCATAGGCCAAAAAAAAAAAAAAAAGTATATAATGACTAACATGCTTTAAATACCATGACAAATATAATTAAATACTTGCTCTCACTGAATTCAAAATTTTTAGTTCCCTCAAGGTGAAGTTACTCTTTTTCCATTTTCCATTATTTCTCTCTAACGTCAATTTCTCCACCAGATTTCCTCCACCTGTGCCACTACTCACCGATCTAAATGTGCACATGTGTACTCAAGCATTCAATGAATTGCTTATTATGTACTACTCAGCACGAAGAAGCAGAGGAAACCCAGCCTTTGGAGTGATATGAACCTGACTCTACTTCTTGCTTTTAACCAATTACTAAGCCTTGTGACCTCGGGAAGTCAATCATTATGTCTAGTACTCCTGTTGCCTAACTGTAAAAATGTGAAGGATTATTACGTACATAAAAGCATAATACCAAAAATAGGCACTAACTGATTGTTAGTTTCCTTCCCTCTCCTACAACAGCACCCTGACTTTGGAAACTAACCCTCCACGAACTGAAAGCATTCTCAGAATATACTGTCCTTAAAAAAAGGGGGAAGGAATGAAGGGAAAGAAAAGAGAAGAAAAAGGAGAGAGGGAAGGGAAAAGGCAAAAATTTGTAAAAATACTTTTGGTCCTGGTTTACAAGCCACCACAATAATTCAAGTAAATTAGCATAATCCAGAGAGACAAAAACTTTTTCTATTTTTTACTACACCAAAAAAGCTCATAATAAAATTTCAAAGTATTAAAAAATAAATGAAAGTAATCCCTTCCCTTCCTCCATCCCAACCCATCCCATCCCTCAGAAATAATCACTGTTAGCACTCTGGTGTGCACATATACACATACACATACATACATATATATTTTTGTTGCCAAAATTTTACTGCAGATATCTGGAAAATAAAGAGTAGCATAAAGAAGAAAAATATATAATCTATACAACCGGAAAAAATTTTAAGCTGCAAATAAGTTTCCACAACTAAATTTACATTGTAAAACACATGATGGGGAAAAAAAGGTCTTTACAATAAATATGGTACAAGGACAACTGAATATCCACTATCCACAGGCAAAATAAAACTGGATTCCTACCTCACACCATACAGAAAACTAACTTAAAGTGGATCAAAGCCCTACTTAAATGTAAGCATTGAAACTATAAAACTCCTGGAAAAAAGCATAGGAGTAAATTCTTCATGAACTTGGGTTAGGCAATGATTTCTTATGCTGTGACACAAAAAGCAAAAGAAACAAAAAAAAAACATAAATTGGACTATATCAAAATTTAAAACTTCTGTAAATAATAAAGAAAATGAGAATACAATCCACAGAATGGAAGAAAATATCTGAAAATCATCTATTTGACAAGACACTGGTCTCCAGAATATATACAAAAAACACAATTCAACAATTTTTAAAAACCAAATAACTTTAGAAATGAGCAAAGGATCTCCAAAGAAGATATACAAATGACCAATTAAGCACCTGAAACGATTATCAGCATCATTAGCCATTAGAGAAATTAAAATCAAAACCACAATGAGATACCACTTCACATTGACTAGCATGGCTATAATTAAAAAGACAATTAGAAGTATTGGCAAGAATGTGGAGAGAATGGAACCCACAAATATCGCTCATGGTAATACAAAATGGTAATATAAAATGGAAAACAGGCAGTTCCTCAAAAAGTTAAACACAGGGCTACTTTATGTGTTAAATGCTGAGGATGCATAAAGGATCAGAAATTCAGATAAAGCATTCCCAGAACAGTGATTGATCCTGTTTGTTTTAAAAAAAAAAAAAAGACAATGTACTCAACAATTAACTAAAGTACTTGTATTTCTCTTTACAAAACTAAGTTATGTAAGAACTAAACATTTTAAATTGAAAATTGTTTATCTGGTTCTTTGAACTGAAAATCCTTTTATATTCCCACCTGTGAGTGTACACAACAAGGTGAAGCAAATGCATTAAACCCAGTAGGTCTCAGGACAGGAAGCATTTACACTCAGAGGCTATCCCACAGAGCAAAATCCACACTGAAGACTAAATCATTTCACAGAACCCTAGATTTAGATAAACTTGGAGACAGGAGAGCAGCTGAAGAGCCCTTCTTTCCTCAAGGTTGTCTACACATCTAAATCAACTTCACTGGGGGAGCATAGGGGCTGCTTAAGGGTCTAAGACAAATAAATTCTTCTATGCAATACTTTACATTTATTTACAAACGGTCTATCTTACACTAAGCTCAAAATATTCCACTGAGCTACTGTAGAAAATCTGGGTGCGAAATAAGAAAAGACAATCAGAGAGTGTATACTCATAAAAGGAATTAAAAAGAACAAAATGCCCAAGAATACAGTATCCTCACAAAAAATACCCTAAATGAATCTAGTAAAAATTTGGCAACCCATATTCTGGAAAGATATTCTTTACAAGTTAACCTGTATGTCTTATGCAACTTCCAAAGTCCCAAAGAAAGTAATACAAAATTAAGTGGTTTTGAGATACTAGTCAGCTTTTTCGGAAAGAGGGTTAGAGAGGACTGACTTACTTCCTTGTATTATGAAACAAAAAATGCTCTGATGAATTAAAAGGGTAGTTTCTTTCTTTATTTCTCTTTTTTTCAGACAAGTCTCACTCTGCGTGCCCAGGCTGGAGTGCAGTGGCATGACCTTGGCTCACTGCAACCTCCACCTACCAGGTTCAAGCGATTCTCCAGCCTCAGCCTCCCGAGCAGCTGGGATTACAGGTGTGTGCCATCACACCTGGCTAATTTTTTTGTATTTTAGTAGAGCCAAGGTTTCACTATATTGGTAAAAGGGTAGTTTCCAAAAATAAAAACATGTACAAGGAAATTTAAAATTCTCCTATTAGTGTCTGGAAGGATGAAGAATTTCTACTATTTTAGGTTGAGAAAGAAAGCTAAAGGCAAAAGATCAACAGACAAAAATTTAAACAATTTATAATTTCTAACTTATCCAAGTTTGACTCCAATATTTTTACCAAAGGATAAATATCTCTGCTTCAAAGAATCATAAAAATATTACAACAGCCTGGCACAGTGGCTCATGCCTGTAATCACAGCACTTTGGGAGGCCAAGGCAGGAGGACTGCTTGAGTCCAGGAGTTTGAGACCAGCCTGGGCAACAGAGCAAAACCCCATCTCTACAAAGAAAAAAAAATTTTTTAATAAGGGGGGCATAAGGGTGCACTCCTGTGGTCCCAGCTACTTGTGAGGACCACTTGAGTCCTGGAGGTTGAAGCTGCAGTGAGCTACGACTATGCCACTGCACTCTAGCCTGGGCAACAGAGCAAGACTGCAGACTGTATCAAAACAAAACAAAACAAAACATTACAACATATGAGAATGTTCAACTTCACTAATATTTTCCCAATGCAAATTTAAGTAAAGATAGTATTTTTTATTTATCAGTTTAGCAAATATTTTTAAAGGATCCTCCATGCTAATTGGAGTGTGGTTAAACAAAAAACCTGTTTGTTACGCTGCTGGTATGACTACAACTGGGAACCTTTTGGAAAGCAACCTAACAAGATATATCTGTAGTCTTCTGAATTGTTCACACTCTCTTTTATTCTTAGATTCATACAATATAAATAAATACAAAAAGCAAAGCCTATGTGCACAAACAGCAAGCATCAGAAAGTCCATGAAAAGAATAGTACAAGTATATAGTAAAGGAATTAACTTATACTTTGCTTTTCATACTATGTTCAATCCAATAGATTTCTAAATATGGCAAGTTTCTAAAAATCCAACTCCTTAAGTACACTGTAAAGACATTTATGCACACAGCTAAAATATACTCAAACTAAGAAGTCCTCAAAGGCCGTAAGATACACTAAAAATATAATTACCTCCCAGTGAAATAAAGGGAAAAGCAGAAGTCAGGTGAGAATATTTACATATATGTACCCATTCAGCAGTTCTGTAGAAGTCATTATCTTCTTTGGGAGGCCGAGGCAGGTGGATCACCTGAAGTCAGGAGTTCAAGACCAGCCTGGCCAACATGGTGAAAGCCCGTCTCTACTAAATACACCAAAATTAGCCAGGTGTGGTGGCAGGCGCCTATAATCCCAGCTACTCAGAAAGCTGAGGCAGGAAAATCGCTTGAACCCGCGAGGCAGAGGTTGCAGTGAGCTGAGATCGCGCCATTGTGCTCCAGCCTGGGCAACAAGAGCAAAACTTCGTCTCAAAAAATAAATAAATAAATAAAAAGGCCGGGCACAGTGGCTCACGCCTGTAATCCCAGCACTTTGGGAGGCCGAGACGGGTAGATCACGAGGTCAGGAGATTGAGGCCATCCTGGTTAACATGGTGAAACCCTGTCTCTAGTAAAAATACAAAAAATTAGCCGGGCGTTGTGGCGGGCGCCTGTAGTCCCAGCTACTCAGGAGGCTGAGGCAGGAGAATGGCGTGAACCCGGGAGGCGGAGCTTGCAGTGAGCCGAGATCACGCCACTGCACTCCAGCCTGGGCGACAGAGCGAGACTCCGTCTCAAAAAAAAAAAAAAAAAAAAGAAGTTATCTTCCCAGTAGAAGAGATGAGAAAATTTGAGGTCCAGATTGGTTGAGTGATATCCGAGGACCACAAAGCTAGTAAAATTATGGAGCTAGAACTTGAAGTCTGATTCCAAATCACATGTTTCCTATGCTACCCCAAACAAAGGGAATATTTTCTACAGTGGCATTAACAACAGACCAAGTAACAGCAGAGGTAAAACAAGTTTCACATGTCTGTGGCTCTTTGTTTTTTACAAGTTTTTATTACTTTGTCATGGGGGGGGGAACGAAAAATTATAATTAGGTCAAGGAAAGATATAACTATACTACTACTATCATTCTGAAGGAAGGGAAGGTATACCTTCTAAGTCCTGCATAGTTTCAAAATTCCCATTACTTGCGAGACCAGGTGAGACTGCACACTTCTAGACTTCCTATCGTGTGCCAAAACTCTAGGGATAATCAAAAAATGCTTGTTGAATGAACGCTAATTTAAAATAGAAAAAGAAATTCCAGATTTCCTCCTCAGTACAAGAGGCCTGTAACAACAAACTTCTGAAATACCAGCAGTCTACTAACTGCATATTCAAATTTAAACCACAGAAAGTTGAATCAACTCTGCCAATTTCTGGGACTCTCTAAATGAACTCTTAATACAAAAATACATACTCAGGCTCAGCATTTTTTCTAATCATTTACAAAAGTAAAAGGACGTCAAGACAAGTTCTGGTGAAATTTTATAAACAGCCATGAATTGCAGCTGTAGACTGCCAGATACATAACCTGTATATGACAGGGGGTACCACGTGGAAATTAGAGACATCCCCCTTCACCAAAAAGATTATATCCAGGGGATACTACATAATAAAAAAAAAATCTGAAAAATGGAATGGGATTAAGATCCTTTAGAATAGGCTAGTAGTGATGATTTTGCTTTTACAGTCCCCTCCTCACAAACGAATGATGATGACACTGCCCTTAGCTTTCTATGTGCAAAGACAGGATTAACCTTCCCAGGCCAAACTTACGACTACACCTTTTCCACACAAAATGGAAGGCATTTCTAACTCCCCAGATTACCTCACATTCGTTGGATGCCACACAATAGATGATAAAGTATCAAGATATATATTAATTTTTAAAAGTTCACCAGGAGTTGGATATTCTAAACTGGGTTTCTGATTCTTAACAGTGAGAATGAAGTCAAGCTCCTTATTTGGTGGTTAGAGGAGAGGATTTGGCCACAAATAATTCTTTTAGGATTGACAGACAAGTACTACGTAAGTTCTATCATCTCATCCAAAAACTTGCTTCTTACATTCTGCTTTTAACCCGATCTACACAATGAAAAGCCACGGAGACTAGTTTTGCATGAAAGCAAAGGACTTTTCTAATATGACTTCAGAGCATGCCATGCTTTAAAGTCCATGTTCAACCACTTACTATCATTTTCCAACTCACTCTCTATGGGCCCATCCCATATTTCAACTACAGGTATACCTCCTGGCCCTTTCTATTTCATAAGCTTCTTTGGAAGACAAATCTACTGATTTATGCAATAAACTTTCTACCTCTACTTAACCAATTTGATAATTTAATAGCTGGAGATAATTCTAAATTCCCCAAACCTTAATCAAGAATTTTGGAAAAAAAGAGCTATCTAGAACAGTTATCTTCCTGAAAACACTGTTGTGCTAAACTGAAACACAGCCTTTTCTCAAGAGCTAAGCAGCTACTTGGGTCTACATTTTAATGCACTAAATAATTTTATAAGATCATGTTTGAAACCAAAAAACCCAAAAAGGATTGTCAAGCTAGGTCAGCTTACAAAACCCCTTCTGTTATGAACTAGGAAATCAAACAACAAAACATAAGCTCTAAGAAATGAGCATGGAGGTGCTCCATCCATACTAGCTTTTCCTTGTTTTTTTCTTGAGAGGAGTGACTCTCTGTCACCCAGGCTGGAATGTAGTGATGCAATCCTGGTTCACTCCAACCTCCACCTCCTGAGTTCAAGGGATTCTCCTGCCTCAGCCTCCCGAGTAGCTGGGATTACAGGCGTCGACCATGACACTCAGCTATTTTTTGTATTTTTAGTAGAGACAGGGTTTCACCATGTTGGCTAGGCTGGTCTCAAATTCCTGACCTCAAGTGATCCTCCCACCTTGGCCCCCTCAAAGTGCTGGGATTACAGGTGTGAGCCACCGCGCCAGCCCATACTAGCTTTTCTGAAGCCTCTTTACTCATTCTTTTGTTCTCTACTCTAGCAGCTAAAGACATCTCCTAAAGAAACAACTAGTGTGCCTCCATACAACCCCTCAGTAAGCACTCAGTATTGAGACTAAACTGTGAAAAGCACTAAAATAAATGCATCATTCATCTATGACCTTCTGAGAATACCACCACCTCATATTTGAATAGACGTCTAGTTTTCATGAGAACTTTCACGCACTCATTTGATCTTCTTTAAAAACCACAGGAAACAGGGCAAGCCATCTTATCAGCTCTATTTACAGAGAGGGAAATCAATTTGAAAAGGTTACATAGCTTAATCAAGGTCACAAAGTGACTGACTGGCCAAGCTGGTACTCAGTCTTATGATAGTCCAGGGCTCTTTCCTCTACACTGATCCTAAATTGAAAAAAAAAAAATTTTTTGGACTGCTCCTGCAAGGTAGGGCTACCCCATAGGCAGAGAGTAGCTGAAAAATTCTCTATGTGTCTATCACAAGAAGGTGACAGGCCTAAAAGGTTTCACATTTAGATGTTTCTTTTTTTGAAAAAGGTGAAGATCTGGCTGGGCACAGTGGTGCACATCCTTAGGTAGTTCCAGCTACACAGGAGGCTGAGGCAGAAGAACTGCTTGAGCCCAGCCTGAGCAACACAGTGAGACTCCATCACTAAAAGTAAGTAAATAAATAAATCACATAAAAAATAAAAAATTTTAAAAGGGGGTAAAGAGCCAATGAATTGACTAAGAAATGTGTTGTTTTAAATCAGAATGACCTTGAAAAGCCATAGTACTTGCATGCAAAAATATGATCCGATTTAAAAAGTGAATATGCTTAAAATACAACAGAAAAATCAACCAATATATGTATTTCGTATTACTGGTTTAAAATTTCTGAATATGCTGTAAAGAGAAGGAGGTGAAAAACGTCAACCAGACTGGGGTGGTGGCTCATGTCTGTAATCCCAGCACTTTGGAAGGCCAAGGTGGGTGGATCACTTGAGTTCAGGAGTTCACGACCAGTGTGGGCAAGGTGTCAAGATCCTGTCTCTACAAAAAATACAAAAATTAGCCAGACGTGGTAGCATGCGCCTGTAGTGCCAGCTACTCGGGAGGCTGAGATAGAAGAATTGCTTGAGACTAGGAGGCAGAGGGTGTAGTGGGCAGAGATCATACCACTAACCCCTCCAGCCTGGGTGACAGAGTGAGACTCTTTAAAAAAAAAAAAAAAGAGAGAGCGAGAGAGAAAGAGGCAGAGAGAGAGAGAAAGATCTCAACTGATAAGATACTACATAATCACATTATCTCTTGCTTGACCAACTTAACAAATATTTCAAAATGTTTATAAAAATCAAAATGGGTCAGCATTGGAAGAAGTTGTAAGTAAAATTCAGGTGTTCTCCACATGAGGCAACTGCTGTTAATAGAAGACTATATGACGGTATTTTCTCGAAGTTTGGTACAAAGATCAAAAATAGAATCACAGGCAAAACCCTTGAAAGGCCTAGGAATCTGAATTTTTAAGCACTAGGTTGTTGATGAATATAAAATTTAAAGATGTGTATTTAGGGTAGAAATAACCTTGACCTTGGTAGCTGTGGAACTTGTGTGGTTACTTGTTCTGGGCCCTGGTTTTCCCAATGGTAAAACAGAGGAGGCAGGGACACAAACGTCCTACTTCATAGAAAAATTATAAGACTTTAAAGGCGATGGTTTATAAAAAGTAATTAGCACACAGTTTTGACACACACTAAACAATAATTAGCTACTATGGTGGAAATTTTATTTCTATTTAACACTTCTGACATTAGCAAATAGTGTACCAAACAGACATGCTTTTTACATAGTTACATGATTCTTCTCAACAACTGCTCCCCCAAAAGAAAGCAGTTTTTAAGAGGGTCACTCTCATGATTTGAAGAGAACTGGGAGAGGAGGAACATAAATCAGTTCTGTTACATTTTAAGGATTAGAATTTAAACATTAAAAACAATTTTAATATGTTCACATATGTAACTATCACCTGGTTGGACCATGACAAAAACCCACCCCTAACCATAAACAAGGGTAACTTATCATTTATCAAAAACAGGAAACGTTCCTATCTCTCAAGATCAGCGCTCTCAACTAATTATTTAACATAAGGTCTTTTTTACGAGTTCACATGCTGAATGGCTTACAATTAAAAGCCTCTTCTAACCCAAAACACCATCCTCCTTCACTTACTTTTTTTTTTTTGAGATGGGAGTCTCCCTCTGTCGCCCAGGCTGAAGTATAGTGGCACAATCTCAGATCACTGCAACCTCTACCTCCCGGGTTCAATTGATTCTCCTGCCTCAGCCTCCTGAACAGCTGGGTACAAGCACCCACCATGCCTTGCTAATTTTTTTTTGTATTTTTAGTAGCGACAGGGTTTAACCATGTTGGCCAGGCTGGTCTGTAATGCCTGATCTCAAGTAATCTGCCCACCTCGGTTTCCCAAAGTGCTGGGATTACAGGCATGAACCACCGTACCTGGCCTGTTGCTTACACTTAAAAAAAAAAAAAAAAAATTCCTCCCCTCTCCCTAGACTCCTAACCTAATCAAGTTACCAAATTCAAAAAATTATTTTATCTCATCCATTCTTGCCTCTTTTTTCTTTTTTTTTTTTGAGACGGAGTCTCGCTCTATCGCCCAGGCTGGAGTGCAGTGGCATGATCTTGGCTCACTGCAAGCTCCACCTCCCGGGTTCACGCCATTCTCCTGCCTCAGCCTCCCAAGTAGCTGGGACTACAGGCGCCCACCACTGCGCCCGGCTGATTTTTTGTATTTTTAGTAGAGATGGGGTTTCACGTGTTAGCCAGGATGGTCTCGATCTCCTGACCTTGTGATCCGCCCGTCTCGGCCTCCCAAACTGCTGGGATTACAGGCGTAAGCCACTGCGCCCAGCCTGCCTCTTTTTTTCTACTAGGGCTATCACAATTCTGGCCTTCATTTCATTTGACAGGAAGGCATGGGTTTATACCCTAACCAGAACAACAATGAACAGGATTTCTGCCTCCACTCCTCTAATCCAGGGGTTGGCAAACTTTTTCTGTAAAGGGCCAGATGGCAAATATTTAGGCTTTGCAGGCCACACAGTCTCCGTCTCAACCACACAACTCTTGCCATTATAGTACTAAAGCAGCCACAGACAATATTCAAGTGAATGAGTATGACTGTGTTCCAATAAAACTTTACTTACAAAAACTTGCCTTAGACTGCATTTGGCGTACAGGGCATAGTCTGTTGATTGTGCTAATCCAACCAACTAATATCAACTTTCCTAAATTCCATCACAGATCATGTGATTTCTGATTTAAAAGTCACTTTCCTTGGCTGGGCATGGTGGCTCACGCCTGTAATGCCAGCACTTTGGGAGGCCATGGCGGGTGGATCACGAGGTCAGGAGATCGAGACCATCCTGGCTAATAGTAGAGACGATGAAACCCCATCTCTACTAAAAATACAAAAAAAAAAAAAATTAGCTGGGTGTGGTGGCGGGCGCCTGTAATCCCAGCTACTCGGGAGGCTGAGGCAGGAGAATGGTGTGAACCCAGGAGGTGGAGCTTGCAGTGAGCTGAGATCGCACCACTGCACTCCAGCCTGGGCAACAGTGCGAGACTCCATCTCAAAAAAAGTAAATAAATAAAAAATAAAAGTCACTTTCCTTACCAAAAAAAAAAAAAAAATAGAACTTAACATTCCTTGGCCTGATACTCAAAGGCTTCCTCCATGAGTATAATCTTCATTATCCTTGGTCATTTCCTTTTTCCCATACTAGATTCCAAATTGTATTCCATGATTGTGGCTGCTTATACTGCTCTAATTCCAAACCTTTGCTCAATTTGTATACAGAATGTCCTTCCTTCTTTCCCTCTAAACACCTACCTCTCCCTTGCTTCCCACACTACCACCTAGAACTAAAATCCATCTATCCTCTAAGAAGTCTCCTTCCCTTTACCCAGAAATTCTTCTTCAGCAGAACTTCTATGGCACTTAATCTGTATCTTTTCTGACAATGATTGCTTTGTATCTTTTACCACAGTGAATTATATCTTAGATCCCCTAAGCCTGTGGGCAGAATTTATTTACAAGTCATCCCTGTATTTCCCACAGCACTTTACAATCAAGAGATAAAAAAACAGGTATTATTGTTTCAAAGAAAATATTCCTACAACTAAATTCCTTTACATAACATAGCACTGTTAATAAGACCAAGACACACTTATTCTGTATTAAAATGTTACCTAAAAACTAATGACACTGGCTCAACAAATTAAGCCTTCAAAAATTAGTCTCCATCTTATTACCCAGAGGGCAGCATGGCAAAGTGGGAAAAGGAAAAAAGGACAAGATTGACATCCTGATTCTGCCATTGTTGTTAAATTTCTGCTTCCTTATCTTGTGAAATAGATGTTACCACTGCCTACCTGGGAAAACTAGGAATAACGACTACAGTAAATTATTATGCATTATGGCTTTTATAAACAGAAATTTAAGAACAGCTAAGTTAACTGCAAGATCCCTATTCTGTCAAAAAAAAAAAACACGAGTATCTTGTGTTCAGCATTATGAATATAAAGAATAAAGACATGAGCAGTCTCATAACATAGACAAGTTCAGTCTACTGTAGATCCTTTCACAGAGAAGTAATACAACATACTGAGTGCTAACCTTCCAGCTATTTCTAAAAAGATGGAAGTCCAAGGCTATTTCTAAATTATTTTAAGCATAAAGCTAAATATTTAAGAATGAGTTATAACTAAGTTTCTACCAAATTAAAACAACGATGCTTACAACAGCTTACAGGGCTCCTGATCTCACCTTCTACCACTCATTCTATACCTGGATCACCATGCATGCTCCTGCCACCCTGGGCTTACTGATGAAAATCCAACAAACCGGGCTCAGTCCCATCTTAGGGCCTTTGCAAGTGTTCTCTACACCTTGAATGCTCTTCCTCAAGATCTTCACAGGTCTTGCTCACACACTTCATACAGATCTCGTTCAAACTGTCACCTCCTCAGAGAGGCTTTCCCTGACCACCCTATTTAATATAGACATCTCTCTCCCATAACCATCACTTTCAATCTCCTTAGGCTCTTTCCTTTTTATATCTCTTTATAGCACTTGTTAACTAGCCTTCGGTCATTATTTACTTATCTGTCTTCCCTAGTAGGATAAAACTCCCTGAAAACTGTAATATCTTATTGGCTGCTGTACTCCTTGTAACTAAAATCATGCCTGGAACACACTGAGTACTTGATACATATTAATTTTTAAATTGATGAATAACATTTGTGAGTGACGAGGAATATTCATCATTGCAACTTACATAATTTCTTAAACCAGCTGCTTACAATTAAATCTAGCATGTTGAGGCTACTCCTAGAACAGGGGTTCTTAATTTGGGGCTTTAGGGAATCATTAATACCCATGTTTCTGGAAGGAAAATCTACAGCTTTTCTTTAAATGGTCCCTCATCTGAAAAACATCCTAGACCAGTGATTTATGACTCTGGCTACATCATGGAATCTCCTGGTGAATTTTAAACATACAGATGCTTGGATCCCATCCCAGAAGGTGTATTTTTTCTCATCTGTGGTACAACCACAGGACTTCTAAAAAAATTACCCAGGTGATTCTAGTGTATAGCAAAAGTTGAGAACCATGCAATTTGAACACAACAAATGTTAACTGGGTGAGAGTCCTCAAAGGTACTTACAGTGGGAAGAAAACAAAAATTGAAAACTATGAATTTTGAGGGAATTGGCATTGCTGGCAAACAGATCAATACACAAGTTCCTGAATAATTCTGTATCATAAAAACATTTTAAACAAAAACTAGTAGCTCTACCTCCACTTAAATACTAACCTGACATTGAGATTTTAGAGCTTACTCCCAGAACACAAATAACACCTTTCACTTAAAACAACGTATTTCAGACAAACATTCACTTCTTAATAACTTACTTATAAAAACCTAAAACTATCAAGAAAACAACAGAATACTTTTTGAAGACGAATCAGCTATATTACAACTATGAAGCTCTTTGTAGTTTTATTCCTAAAAATGCCTTTGAAGCAACACATTTCCACCAATTAATGTCCTCATTTAGCCTCAACTGTTACACAGGATGACAGGCCCTGAATTTAGGTGAAACTAATACTGACAATAGACACAAAGTGGGGGGGGGGGGAATTTCAGAGATTTATTTAGATCATGCCAAAAGGGTTTGAAAAGAGCAGGTGTCAGACTGACACAGGTGGTAAATTGTTTTCTTTTTGAAGTCAAACAAGCAAACATTGAGTAATAAGCCAATTCACTGATACCAACCGAGGGTTTCATAAGTTACTGGTTTTTATACCTTCATCCAAGTAGCCCTTTTAAAAAAGGGATTAGCAAGATAGAGAGCAAAACAACAAAATGTTAAGTATTTGTAAAATAAATAAATCCAGATGCTTAAATCCACAGTGATAAATAATTTTAAATTATTCCTGGATACTTAGAATCACGATGAAACTCATTCCATCTATCCCTTTCTTTCTTTATTCTTGGCTGTATGGAGATACCTGCCGACACAGAAGCACCAGGTCATGAGCACATCTGACATAAAACATTACAAACTTAAAGCAGTATTTTTTAAAATCTAAAGGGCTTAGGGAAGAAAGCCATGCTCCTAGCTATGAAGCCTCTGTGGCTTGACTTCCTGGTCATATCACAAGGATTTTTTTTTTAAAGTATTATTCAGTTCCCTTGTTGAGTAAGTTAACTTACTAAGAAAGTGCAAACAAAGACATACATGCAGGTACGCAGCTCATCAATGCATTTTAGTTGTGGGGAAAGATCAGGCTTAGGAGACACGAATAATTATGAAACTATTAGAGTTGGAAGAGCCCTCTTTAAACTTCCCTTCTAGAAAGATGGGCACAAGGAAATCTTTAGCTTTCTATGTCGTTTTACTCAGTAAAATAGTACACTCTTATTAGTAACTTTATCTTTTATCAAAAGCCTGTGGAAATAAATGTTCTGGGATTAACTAGTAAATATATAAATAAAGCCACAGAAACATATTCCCAAAATGTGGGCTGGAAATGAAAACAGAACAGCATGGGATACAAAACCCCACTGGCTGTTTACAAAATGTTTCGTGTACATGACTTTTATGTAATAGGAACAGAACACTAGTATAGGAAATGAAGACTACATGGAAGGGCTGGCTACTTGGAGGTGACGGAGTTAAAGATTTCGTGAACCATCAAAAGACCAGGTCATTTATACACTAGATTATCAAACCAGAAAAAGTCTGAGTCCCCTCATTCCATTACATTTGAAGAAATGAGAAGCACCAAAAAAACAAAGTATCAATACAAAGAAAAGAGAGAAACTAAGACAATCTGACCCTGAAGGAATCGCAATGTGGAGGGAAAACCCAGCCCTAGGAGTTAATTGTCTAAGTCAGGTAAGAAAAGAGCGAAAAAGTTGAACAGCACAACAGACTATTTCATGAACACCAGATGCCTCGATATGTAAGGGCTTTAAATAAAGAGAAAACACTCTCCTCATGAGCTGCTGCTTCAGTGCCTAGTTCTTCACTCAACTATACCCCCCTCTAAATCAGATGCAGCATTTTGAAATCGACCTCACTCCCTTAACCACACTTAATTTTTGGAGTAGAGGTTAATGAACACACCAGGATAAAACGATGTCTAGTTTGGCAGGAGTGGGAGTACAAAAGTAAGGGGAAAAAGACAAGAAAGAACAAAGCACTGGTTCGCACACCTCTCTCCACCCCAGCTAAGCTGTGGAAAGCTGACTGGCATATCCACATGCTTAAATTATACGTTACTGGCAATGAGGGAAGTGGGGAAATGCTAACATTCTGATTTGTCCTTTGACAAATGAGGGAGGATATTCCCCCTTCAGGGTTGCACTTTAAGAATTTCTACTCGCAATGCTCACTGCAGCCTCGACCTCCCAGGCTCAAGTGATCCTCCCATCTCAGCTTCCCGAGTAGCTGGGACTACAGGTGTGAACCACAACATCTAGCTCATTTCTTGTGGTTTATTGTACAGATGGGCGTCACCACGTTGCAACTCCTTCAGCTCAAGTGATCCCCCTGCCTCAGCATCCCAAAGCACTGGGATTACAGGCCTAAGCCACCGTGCCCGGGCTCTCACCACAATTATAAAAAGAGAGAGAATGAAGGGAAGGGTAGAATTTCCTCTTTAGAAGTGGTCTGACTCACCAAACCATCTTCACTGCAAAGCCTTAAACAGTACCAGAATACAGGAAAAGGATATTGTATGCTTTTCTTAGAGCTGGGACAAAGAAATGAGAGGGTGTGGTGGGGGGAAGGAGTAAACAATCAGAGCAGAAGTAACCCATATTATACATGGTTTATATGATGCCATCTCCAGGTTTAATCTTTCCCTTTTATTATTTTATGATTATTTTAATGGAGATGGGGTCTTGCTATGTTGACCACACTGGCCTCAAAGTCCTGGCCTCCTAAAGTACTGGGATTACAAGGTATAAGCCACCACGAGCAGCCTAACCTCTCAATTTTAGTTTCCTTACCATAAAACAGACACAATGCTTACTATACAATTAAAATATGCTATAAAATAATAAGTGAAATAACTATACTAAAAGGCATTCCTGGCATTCAGAAAAGTTGATGGTAGCATCCTTTCCCCCTCAAAGATAGGTACAGGAGGCCCTAATCCAATAGTTCTCAGCCAGGGATTTTTTTTTTTTTTTTTTTTGAGATGGAGTCTTGCTCTATTGCCCAGGCTGTAGTGTTGCCATCTCAGCTCACAGCAACCTCCACCTCCCGGGTTCAAGCGATTCTCCTGCCTCAACTTCCCAAGTAGCTGGGACTACAGGCGTGTGCGACCATGCCCAGCTAATTTTTCTATTTTTAGTAGAGACAGGATTTCGCCATGTTGGCCAGGCTGGTCTCGAACTCCTGGCCTCAAATGATTCACCCACCTTGGCCTCCCAAAGTGCTGAGATTACAGGTGTGAACCGCTGCTCCCAGCCTTGGGGATTATTTTGACCTTACCCCAACCCCCAAAAGGGCACATATAATAAAGTCTGGAAAAATTCTGTTGTCTCAACTAGGGTGAGGGAAGGTCCTACTGGCATTTAGGGGGTAGAGGCCAGAGACGCCATCAGACATCCTTACAGTGCACAGAATAGCTTCCCATGACAAATAATTATTAGGCCCAAAAGGTTAATGGTGCCTCTGTTAAGAAAACCTGCCTAAAAAACATTCATTTTTGGAAAAACCACATAAACACAGAAGAGGAGCATAACACTCTAGTTCCTACAGTCTATTAAAAAAAAAAACTATTTAAAAGATATTACAGGCTAAGTGCAGTGGCTCACACCTATAATACCAACACTTTGGGAGGCTGACACAGGAGGATTACTTAAGCCCAGGAGTCTTCAGCTGTAGTAAGCTATGATCACGCCACTGCACCCCAACCTGGGTGATAGAGTGAAACCCTATCTCTCAAAAGAAAACATGGTCTAAGAACAATCCTTTCTTGTGATAGCTATTACTCAAATGACAAAAGCTGAGGGAAATACCTTGTAAATATCAGAAAAAAACTTCTCCTCCTAAGTAGTTTAAAAATATGCAGATAGCCGGGCACAGTGGCTCACACTTGTAATCCCAACACTTTTGGGAGGCCAAGGTGGGCAGATCACCTGAGGTCAAAAGTTCAAGACCAGCCTGACCAACATGGTGAAACCCCATCTCTACTAGAAATACAAAATTAGCCAGGCATGGTAGTTCATGCCTGTAATCCCAGCCACTTGGAAGGCTGAGGCAAGAGAATCCCTTGAACCCAGGAGGCAGAGGTTGCAGTGAGCCGAGATGGCACCACTGTACTCCAACCTGGGCGACAGACCGAGATTCTGTCTCAAAAAAACATTAACAAAGAATACTCCAGATCATCCAGAAAGTCAGTATCTGATAGTGTTTATATGGAGAACTCCTGCACTGGAATGTAAACTCCTAACTCTAGATCCATCTCTTCTCAGGTCTTCCTATCACCTCAGCCTACAGCAGTCAATCCTTCCCTCTAACCACTCCCTCCTCCTAAGATTTCAGCATTTAATGCCTGTACCATGTATCTAATACTTAGTACACAATGCCTAATTCTTGTTTTTTAATTTTTATTTAAAATACTAAAACGAAACAGAGACGGGGTCTCGCTATGATGCCTATTCTGGTCTAGAACTCCCGGGCTGAAGGGATCCTCCCAAGGAGCTCGGCCCACAATGTCTAATTATAATGCTTCCTCTTTTACTTGAAAGTGGAGGGGAAGGCTGGGAGCAGTGGCTCACACCTGAAATCCCAGCTACTCAGGAGGCTGAGGCAGGAGAATCGCTTGAACCAGGGAGGTGGATGTTGCACTGAGCTGAGATCACACCACTGTACGCCAGCCTGGGTGACAGAGTGAGACTCTATCTCCACAAAAAAAAAAAAAAAAAAAAATCAGTCACATAAATTACTCATTGAAGACAGGAACCAAGTTTTCAATTCTTCTTAAGTGTTTTCATCATTCCTGATCTAACCACCAGAGAAGTGTTTCCTTGCCCTTTGGTGGCAAGGTTAATCTTGGTGATAAATGATCCTGAAAGGCTAGTCTCCAAATAATTAGAACCTTGAAAATGTTTATATTTTTCTCTGCTCGGAAAATTCTGGAACCCCTTTTCTAGGACTGCCACAAGGACACTTTTGACTATCCTCAATGATGACACATTTTAGTTTCCATTCAGATTACCAACTATGGTAACTCCCCTGATCACTGTTTAAGTACTACTTATTAAAGGAACAAACATTAAGCTATTGCTCTTGGAAGGCCAGCCTGCTAGGAAACACCCAAGAGCAATTCTGTACCTTATCCTTCCCTAAATTAGTCAGCCAATCTTATCATTCAAGGATGAAATTAAAGGCATTTATCTCATCTAGTAATACCATCAGTAAACCATGGAAGCTTAAATAATCTAACATTGCTTTGGACATTATGGAAATGACAACCTCAGCACCTAATAAAATGTAAAACCAAATATATACATATCATGTCAATGTCTTGAATGTACAATTACCTTGAAAATTTCAAAGTCACCTCACATTTCTCAACTCTTGGACCTGAGACCTGCTTACTATCAAGTTATCATTGAGAACAAATTAAGAATTCTCAATTGAGAGGTCACCTGTTGCACTAAGCAAACCGCCTGCAAATACTAAATTAGCTTTTCTACTTACACTATCAAGTCAAATTACTTCTGGTAATGCTTGAGTGTATTTGCATGAGATCAATTTCATATATAGTTGGGCAGAAGCAAAATGAGTCTTAAAAGCAAGCTTCATTCTGTTTTCATCTTACAAAGAAAAGACTGGCCTGTCCTCCCAGCCTTTTGAATAAGGATCTTGAAAAATTCACTATGCACAGGGTGTGCCCAAAGAATACTTGCTGGAAAAATATGCTGGGAGAGTGCCAATTTAAAAAGAAAAACATTTTCGCCCAGTTGGAAATCTAGAGAAAGAATAGTTGTAGCAATTCAGCTGAAAACTCTCAAGACCTGAAGAAAATTTTAGAAAAACCCCAGATCTTTTTGTTATTGGAGTAAAATTCTATGAAAGGCAACTAAATGAATCAATGAAGTATTCAACTATGCTAATTTTATGCACCTAAAAAGCAGTAACTGAAATTCTGCCTTTGACATTTGACAGTGCAAAAAGCACTAAGTACCTTATTTGTTCTACATAAATGAACTTTATAATCTGCAATAGTTTTTAAATCAACTGTTTCTGGGAAATAATGAAAGCATTTTATTTTGCTTTTTAAAAAAGCAAGAATAACAAAACTTCTTTATTGTTTTGCTTTTTGGGAGGAGGGGTTGGGGGAATTGGGATAAATTTTTGTTTTCCATTAGAGACTTTTTTTTTTTTTGAGACAGTCTCGCTCAGTCGCCCAGCTGGAGTGCGGTGGCACGATCGATCTCGGCTCACTGCAACATCTGCCTCCCAGGTTCAAGTGATTCTTGCACCTCAGCCTTCCAAGTAGCTGGGATTACGGGCATGTGTCACCATGCCCAGCTCATTTTTGTATTTTTTGTTTTGTTTGTTTTTGAGACTGAGTCTCGCTCTATCGCCCAGGCTGGAGTGCAGTGGAGCAATCTCAGCTCACTGTAACCTCCACCACCTGGGTTCAAGTGATTCTCCTGCCTCAGCGTCCCGAGTAGCTGGGATTACAGGCGCCCGCCACCACACCCGGTTCATTTTTGTATTTTTAGTAGAGACGAGGTTTCACCATGTTGGCAAGGCTGGTCTCAAACTCCTGACCTCAAGTGATCTGCCTGCCTTGGCCTCACAAAGTGCTGGGATTACAGGCATGAGCCACCACACCCGGCCAAGAGACTTATTTCTGAAGCATAACACTCCAGCAATAGCTTGATTAAGCTAAAAAGATACCCATCTGTTACAGGCCTTTGTCTTCAGTCTCTCACTACAACACCCACCCCTTTCCAGGTCCACTCAGAACCTTACGCTCAGATTTTTTTTTCACTGCAATAAGTGAACACAACAAAAAATTACAGTTACTACAGGGACACACTGGTCCCAGGTTGCCTCATGAGAAAAGCAGGTGAGTAGGCCTGCTGGAGCTTTGCACTAACTCTATGGACCCTGTGGAAACTGCATGCAATGCAGGCTACATGGAGGGTCACCGGGCTGCTCACTATACCTCAGCAAAGCAAAAGGCCTGCCTATGCCTACGACAACAGCCTTTCCCATCACAGCCTGGTCCCACCACAAAACAACAAGCAATATTCTTCCAAAAAGTACAGTCCTAATTTTAAAAGTGAGGAACTCGAGCCTAGGTAGACAAAATGTAACAATTCTTAACAGTTGTCCAGAATTCTTTCTACTCTATTACTCCCCTTTTAGTACTAATACCACAAATGCTAAGAAAAATAACCTCTAGTTCATCCTTCAAGTTTTCTGGTACTTGCCAAATCAATAAAAATAACGTGAAATGTTAATCACAAACCACCTACTCAGACACTGAAATGACACAAATACAGACTAAGTAGATGAAAACCAATCAGGATAGTCCTCAACTATTCTTTCAATATCCTTTCAAGTTCTATGGTAACTAGATTTACCAGCAAGAGTTTTCTTGAGGAAAATACTAAACACAAAGCACATGCTTACAATTCACCTGTAAGCACAAGGTAAGAATAATGGAGAAAGAACATAAAATACCTTCATATCTCAAAAGAGCTCCTTTTCCAGCAACTGGGGAAATAGTTGTTTGGGGCTTTTCCACATAAGATATAAATCATCCCTTTCGAATGTCAAAAATGTTTAATTTAGCCATTTGATGGGGAAAAACCTTAATAGTTCACTTCTCTAGAGTGTTTATTACAGTAAAGGAAAACTATTTAAACTTCCCACCATCCCTCCTGGTCAATGCTGGTGTCCACCCACGTACTGTGTGGTCAGAGAGCTGTCTAAAGGAGTTACAGCAAACAGCAAAGCTATGTGCCTTCAGGTTGCTCCATTTCTCAAAATAGAATCTTTTTTCTGCCCTCTCCCTATCAGTTCCAGGAGTTATCTTCTATTCAGAAGATAGAACATGTATGACCACAAGCAAATTATTTAACATATCTATAGTCTTGGGTCTCAACTGTAAAACAGGGTATCATCATCATATGGAAGATTTAAAGACAACAAATCTAAACCACCTAACATACAGAAAGGTGTGATCAATAAATACTAATTCCTTTCTTTTCTTCCTTTTTTAAAAAAAATAACTTCAACCACTTCCTAGATGTTAGTCTGCCCTAGCAAAATGTCCCTCCTCTACCCATCCAACTTTTTTTAAGACAAGGTCTCACTCTGCTGCTCACGCTGGAGTGCGGTGGTGCAATCTCGACTCACTGCAACCTCTACCTCCCAGGCTCAAAGCAATCCTCCTACCTCAGCCTCCCATGTAAGCCGGGACTATAGGCGCATGCCACCACGCCTGGCTACTTTTTTTTGTAGAGAAGGGGTTTCGCCATGTTACCCAGGCTGCTCTAGAACTCCTGGGCTCAAGAGATCTGCCCGCCTTGGCCTCCCCAAGTGCTGGAATTACAGGAGAGAGGCACCACGCCCATATAACCCATCCAACTTCTACTCCACAAAAGAAAATGAGTAATTTTCTTTTACTCATATTGTAGGCTTAAGGATGTATCTGGTTAAGATACATATGGCTATTATACCTTTCCTCAAAAAATACGTATTACCAAATTAATGTATAATAGTCTTCTGAATATAAACATAAACGCCATATTTTACATGATGGTTGGTAGACCTCTTTTCATCAACCAAATCTAATGAACAGTTTGATTCTGTTTACACTAAAAAAGCTAGTGCTTATGCCCAGGAGATAGGTAAAGAGCCTAGATTATTATCTTGATCTCTTATTAGCTGTTTGACATTAAGTTACTTAAACTTTCCATTCTGCAGTTTGAGTCTGTAAAATTAAAATTATCTATCTCATTGTACTGTTGGAGGATTACATAAATTAATTTGTAAAAAGCTCTTTATAACTAAAGAGCTAAAAACAATTCAACAAATGTAGGCTATTATTTCTCTACCAGAATGTCTCAACTCTGTTGTCTGCTTAGGCAAAGTTGGTTAAAAACGTTGTTCCCGGCAGGGCACAGTGGCTCACACCTGTAATCCCAGCACTTTGGGAGGCCGAGGTGGGCTGATCACGAGGTCAGGAGATCGAGACCATCCTGGCTAACATGATGAAACCCCACCTCTACTAAAAAAAAAAAAAAAAATACAAAAAATTAGCCGGGTGTGGTGGCAGACGCCTGCAGTCCCAGCTACTTGGGAGGCTGAGGCAGGAGAATGGCGTGAACCTGGAAGTCGGAGCTTGCAGTGAGCCCAGGTCATGCCACTGCACTCCAGCCTGGGCGACAGAGCGAGACTCTGTCTCAAAAAAAAAAAAACCTTGTTTCCTAGCTCACCCAAATCAGTTCGGTCAAAATCCTCCTGGGTTCTCAGGTTTAAGACTAATTCAGTCCCAAAGGCCCTAAACTCTGCCACCCTGTTTCTTCCCAGGATACATCTCTCGTAAGTACCTGAGAAACAAACCAGAAACAGCAATTAAAGGGAGATCAAGGAAATGGCACTACATATACAAGGGTATTCAATTCCCTGGCACATGCCCTCTATTCTATTAGGCCTAAGTAAAACAACTTATAAGAACATGATTTTAAATGAACTATGACACCTCTCTCTAGTTGCCATTCCCCAATCTCCCCATTTCCCCCGCCCCCAAAACAATTTTCTCTACAATTCCTCTTACCTGAGTTCTGAATATAATCTACATGATTACTACAATGCTACTAAATAGGTTGCTAGAGCAAACCACAACATTCACAATTTAATAGCAAATTTTCAGTATATTCTGCTTGCAGAGCAGACCCTACAACTTTCATCAGGCTTAAAATAATTTCAAAGCAATTTTGTCTACCATGGTACAAGAAACCTTTCTTCACACTTATAGAAATATAAAATCAAACAGGACACAGTTGCCACAAAGCCTTAACTAATGAGAATCAAAACTGGTAAGATTTATTCTTATGTTTACTATATACTAAACCCCCTTGGTTTCAAATCTATATAAACTCAATGTTTTCTTTACATTGGATATGTAAGCATAATTTTCCCAGATGCACAATAGAAAATTGGAGAAAGATAATTCACTGGGAAACATGAAAGGACATGACCTTAGGCATGAATTTCTACCCAGCTTGCAAAATAATCTAGTCCACTTTGGTCCATGTTTAGGGAGGTGGGGAAATGAATTAAAGTACCATCCATTTATAACAGAATGTGGATCCATGCTTTCCCTTTTCTAGTTAAAAATATTTGTTTTATCACACTGACAGAGCCTAATCGGGGGCTCTACAAAGGACACTCCAGGTATACCCAACAAAGGAAAATATTTAAATAAAAATTAATGAATGCCTACCTCATCTGCTCCTTCTCCATCTTGACATATCCATCCAATGTAGTTACCCCTGCCAAACAAAAATCTGGGAATCACCCATGGCACCTCTTCCCTTTTGCTCACCACATGCAATCAGTCACAAGCCCTCATCACCCCTACTTCCAATAACCAATTCTCTTAAATCTTTCCTGCCAAAGGCTGAGTCCACCATTCAGCTAACTGGTTAGCCTAAATTCACCTCTATTCCCCTTCTCCACACAAGCGGGGTCTGAAAAATACAAATCATGTAAGCCATGTCAATGGCTTCACAATAAAAATTTTAACTTTATATAATCAACAAGGCCATCTGTATGATCTGGCAACTAGCTACCTCTCTGGTCTCATTTCTCACTACTTGTAAAATACACTATACTTTGCTCTGTTCTTTGAGAGTCAAGCACCTTCCATTTCCAGGACCTTAGCATGTCTTGTTTCCTCAATCAGCAGCAAAGCCCCTTCTCACCCAATTCCCTCTTATCCTTCAGGTCTCAGCTTACATGTCACTTCCTTCAGAAGACTCACCATCACATCCCCATCACATGCTGCCTAGATATATCCAATATGCACCCTCAGATCACTCTGAACTTTGTTCCTGTAGCACCCACAACAATCATAAATATATCATCATCTATGTAATTACCTGCTTAAATATTAATCTCTCTCTAATCTATATTCCCCATGAGGGCAAGACAAGGATTGTATCTTTCTTAACCACTGGATCCCTAGCATCCCAGCATGTAGCAGGCATTCAATGTAGAGTTAATGAATGAATTAATCAAATCCAAACTCCTCCAATGAAGGTTTTCAGGTCTCTACAGAGCAACTCCTCCCCCATTTATAGAAGATTATTTGGAAGCTTATTTCCTCACTGTTTTTTATTTTTTCAGACACAGGGTCTCACTTTGTCGCCCATGCTGGAGTTTAGTGGCACAATCATAGCTTACCCAAGCCTTGAACTCCTAGGCTCAACCCATCTTCCTGTCTCAACTTCCTGAGAGCTGGGATTACAGGCTCAAGCTACTGCACCCAGCCATTTCCTCATTTTTAACACTTGCTGGAACTTGTAAGGAATACAGAAACCTTCATTTTTAAGACTCCAGTAAAGAACCTGAACTCTCATGAGTTATTAAGATTATTTTGCAAACTGAGTACTGAAATGCTTCTGGTAACCATCTATTGCTGTAGTCAGCCAGGCTTAAAACTTCAATCACCTATGATGATCCCTCCCGTCATTGCCCCCACACATCACAGTTATTAAGTCCCATTCAATTTACCTCTACATCATTTCTGGAATTATCTTTTTCTTCTCACATTACATTTATCATCTGTACCTATAATACTATGTCTTCAACATATCCCATTCCCATGGTGCCACCAAAGCCCTATACCTTTCAACTTGTCTTCTCTGTGTGCCCTGTGCTTTCTGCCTATACTGACCTCTCAGTAGGTCACAATCAAAAGAAAACTGTCTATCAAAATCTTTGCCAACCTTCAAAGGTTCATTTCTAACATCACTAAGTGCCAGGCACTGTTCTGAACATTCATCTTTGTCTTACTAAGTTCTTCACTCCCTTCACTCTTTAAACTTCTTGAGGATACAAACTTAGCTTATTCATCTGTTATCTCTTGTGTCTTACACATTACTTACTCCATAAGTACTTATTATATGACTTTAACACTACCATAAAAGAGTACGTTCACTTCAGAGAACAAAAACAACAATCACAAGGTGGCAGAAAACACTATAGCAACTATATCTACGGTAAATGGGTAACACCCAAATTCCCGATGCCTAAGTTCCTTTCTTCAGAATCCCACAACAAGCACTAAGAATGATTTTCACTACCTACGTTTCTTCTCAGGAAATAAATAAGAAGGGAATAGAAGAAAAAAACACAAGTTCCTACTTCTGCCACTTGACGTCATGTGCAGATTAGGAGAAAAGCCAAGGGGCATTAAATCAAAGGTGTTCAACAAATGAAAGTTTACTCAGCTCTGAAGTAATTCTGTAAGAATACAATGAAATTATTCCCACATTTCTATCCCATACATCAAGAAATAAGATAATCACTTTAATGGACTATGAAAAGTAAATCAACCAAAGAAATGAATGAAGGCATTAGAAGAACCAAAGCTTTAAGTCACAAGTCAAGAAACCTGTTTTGTTTCAACTTATACCAGTGCTTTGCTAGGTTCTTTGCCTCAGCTTCCCCCAATGCAAAAAAATGGTGATGAGAATAGTTTCATTCATGTTATTTAAAGATAAACAGTCACATTTCAAAGTAGTTTGAGACCTAAAGGTCACGTAGGGTCAGCTCCCTCACTTTAACTAGAAAAATGGTTACATTAGTCCTATAGCTAGTTTTTAGCAGAGAAGGGTTTAGCTGAGAAGACTTGGGTATCCTGGCTGATGTTCCTCCCAACCCACCACTTTATGAAATGATAAAGAGTAGAAAAATGATAGCCGGGTGTTTGGTGCATGCCTGTAGTCCCAGTTACTCCTGAGGCTGAGGCAGGAAGATCACTTGAACCTGGGAAGCAGAGACTGCAATGAGCTGACATCACGCCACTGCACTTCAGCCTGAGTGACAGAACAAGACTCTCTCTCAAATATATACATACATACAAACATACATAAAAAGTAAAAAATGACAAACCAATTTGATTGCCACTTTGGCAACATCATCTGTGTATTCTTAATAAATTCAAGTAAGAGTTACTTTTTTTTATTTTTATTTTTACTTATTTATTTATTTGAAATGGAGTCTCGCTCTGTCGCCCAGGTTGGAGTGCAGTGGTGCGATCTCGGCTCACTGCAAGCTCCACCTCCTGGGTTCTGGCCATTCTCCTGCCTCAGCCTCCCGAGTAGCTGGGACTACAGGGGATCGCCACCACGCCCGGCTAATTTTTTGTATTTTTAGTAGAGACGGCGTTTCACCGTGTTAGCCAGGATGGTCTCAATCTCCTGAACTCGTGATCCACCCACCTCAGCCTCCCAAAGTGCTGGGATTACAGGTATTTTTATTTTTTTTTGAGACACAGTTTCACTCTGCCACCCAGGATGGAGTGCAGAGCTGAGATTTCAGCTCACTGCAACTCCTGCCTCCCGGGTTCAAGTGATTCTCGTGCTTCAACCTCCCAAGTAGCTGGGATTAAAGGCGTGCACCACCACGCCTGGCTAATTTTTGAATTTTTGGTAGAGACGGGGTTTCACCATGTTGACCAGGCTGGTCTCCAACTCCTGACCTCAAGTGATCCACCCACCTTGGCCTCCCAAAGTGCTGGGATTACAGACATGAGCCACCAAGCCAGACCAAGAGCAACAATATAGAACATTCCAAAGTATCTAAAAAGCAAAACCTATAAACACACTAGTAATTCATTTTACCATGAGGTCTTCATAAACTCCAAGAGGATAAAATTCCCCAGGAGGGGCTAGACACAGTGGCTCTCGCCTGTAATCCCAGCACTTCGGTAGGCCAAGGTGGGTGGATTACCTGAGGTCGGGAGTTCTGAGACCAGCCTGGGCCACATGGTGAAACCCCGTCTCTACTAAAAATACAAAAATTAGCCAGGCATGGTGGTGGGCGCCTGTAATCCCAGCTTACTCAGGAGGCTGAGGCAGAAGAATTGCTTGAGCCTGGCAGGTGGAGATTGCAGTGAGCCGAGATCATGCCACTGTACTCTAGCCTGGGCGACAGAGTGAGACTCTGTCTCAAAAAAAAAAAAAAAAAAAAAAAAAAAAAAAAGGGCTGGGCACAGTGACTTACACCTGTAATCCCAGCACTGTGGCAGGCCAAGGCGGGTAGATCACCTGAGGTCAGGAGTTCGAGACCAGCCTGAGCAACATGGCAAAACCCTGCCTCTACTAAAAGTACAAAAATTAGCCAGGCGTGGTGACAGGCACCTGTAATTCCAGCTACTCAGAAGGCTGAGGCAGCAGAATCGCTTGAACCCGGGAGCCAGAGGTTGCAGTGAGCCAAGATCGCGCCACTGCACTCCAGCCTGGGCAACAAGAGCAAGACTCGGTCTCCAAAAAAAAAAAAAAAATTCCTGAGGGTGAGAAAACTCACTGCAATCAAGACCACCCAAAATTCAAATAAGCGCTTTAGTGTCACTGAACTGCATCCATAGTTTATTTTTACCCAACCCTGATCTGAAACAGACTTCAGGAGACTATTAGACAAAACACAGGTTAGCATAAATTCAACCAGAAATAAAAACATGAAAATAGGGAAACAAAATGAAGCTATTAAAAAGGTACAAGCTTAGCTCTAAATTTCCAGATGTCAATAGGAAAAAAGAAACCTAGTGAACAATTACAGCACCCAGGTAATAAAAACAGACTAAAAGCTTAGACAAACATACAATTATTCTTGGCTGCACATCTTTCTCCCTGAGGTCTTTATAAAGAAGGCATTGCAGAATACAGAGAATATCCTCAACAATATTTCAGTAATCACAATGAAATGTTTTATGAGGTTATTTTTATACTGAACTTCAAGATAAGCCTAGAGTAACAGTTGGGAGAAAAAAAAGAAAAAAAAAATTTCAGGGACAGAGAGAAAAAAAGAAAGGAAAAAAAAAAAACTTAGGAGAGAGAGACCTACATAATGTGGTCCAGGTACCCAGAACACTGCTGATTTAAGAGCACAATTAAGAAAATTTCTGGAAAAAAAATATTATTTTAACAAGTAGTTACTATATAGAAGTTTATAAGCACAGGACCCAGAAAACGAAAAGCAAATTTAGCAAAATGTGGAATGGGTCCAGGAATTAAACAAAATTGCAGGGAAAAAAAAACAACTCTAAGAGGGAAAAACAAAGAATATAAAAGAAAGAAGAGCAAGCACAACTCAGCAAGTACATTACATACATATGATAATTAAATGCTTTTATTTCTACATCTACAATTAAGAATTAAACATTAAGATATTTACGGAAGCATGCAGCTTCCTTCTTAATCCCATAATCAAGGAGATAAAATTTAAATTCCTGTACCTTCCACAGTGATGAAATATCATTGTTTAGTGACATCATATCAAACACAAGGTACTGCAGAATTTTCAAAGCAGTTATATGTCCACTGTACCAAGAAAGGAAGATATGTGAAATATTTCATGAAAATTTTCCAAGAAGAGTTTAAAACAAAAAGGGTAAGAGTTTTTAAACCAGACATAAAATCAGTCAACCATAAAAATTAATTTAAAAAACTCTCTCTAAAGTCTCATTTAGCAATATAGTTTACAATGATAAACATACAATTTGCTAAACATTCAACAACATAGAAAAATTACTCATTCTATAGCTAGCATGTACCAACGACACAGAATGGATCACTGTTTCTCCTCTGGGAGGTGGGAAAGAAAAAAACAATTGAATTCTTAGTGAAGAAAGGGATTATAATTTCCACAGAACTATCCACTTGTAATTTAAGCAACATCATTTAAAAACAGCTCATTCCAACAGTCTCCTCTACTAAATATTTTCATCAGGGCTGCCTAGACGAAACCTAGCCCACCACTCTATCTTGGGCAAAAGAGTAAAATACAGACCAGCTACTGGAAGGGTGGGGGGAGCCAAAATTCACCAGCTGGGTCAAGTTCCTGAAGAATTAACTAACTACATTCTAGGATTCATTTCTCAGCATCAAAGAACAACTTTTTCTTCTTCTTTTTAAATTAAAGCAATGCCTCCATTCTCATTGTCTGGTCAACTGCTGAAAACCTTTAAAACACTCAGAAGATCAACAAACACTTGGCTAAATAAATACCAGCCTTAAGAGTCAACCCGGTGATCTTGCTCAACAAGAACTTTAAAGTATTTATGCTTTACTGGTGGTTTTAGTTTAAATACATTTTTTTTTTTTTTGAGACGGAGTTTCGCTCGTTGCCTAGGCTGGAGCGCAATGGTGCGATCTCAGCTCACCGCAACCTCCGCCTCTCACGTTCAAGCGATTCTCCTGCCTCAGCCTCCAGAGCAGCTGGATGTAGAGGCGTGTGCCACCACGCCCAGCTAATTTTGTATTTTTAGTAGAGACGGGGTTTCTCCATGTTGGTCAAACTGGTCTCGAATTCTCAACCTCAAGTGATCCGCCTGCCTCAGCCTCCCAAAGTGCTGGGTGGGATTACAGGAGTGAGCCACCGTGCCCGGCCCTAAATACAATTACAATGTGCAAAAAGAGCATGTACTTCAGAGTACTTTCAGTACCCAAATATGATCTAACGCATGAAAATTCAACTTTTTAAAGTATCAGTTGATTTAACTGCAAGAGGATTCAACTGATCCCAAAATGTTTCCTAAAAGCCATCCTTTGGCTGTTCTTATACACTTCACACCCTTCCAAACCATAAACCATTATGTGAGAAGAATGCTCAGAACTAAGTAGTGAATGAATGGCCTTAAGGTTTTTCCAAGTCATTAAACTATCCTACAGAATAAGAAAAATTCTCAGGTACTTTTATTTCATTGGTTTGTAACACTTACCTACAACAGTACCAAAACTCAGAAATGTTTTCAATGCAACGTATCCTGAAAACAATAAGCTTATAGTGTCTAGGTGCTTTTCTGTTACTCAAAATAAGTGCATGCAATTTAAAATCCTTTAACTACAGTGTTTATTATACCTCTAAGCACAAAATATTTAACGTTAACCAAGATATTTTTAAAGCGGTGATTTGAACAGCAAAGTTAGTGGGGATAATGCCATGAATATTAGCAAGCTGAATTAAGCTACTAATCCATTTAAAGAAAGATGGGTTACGGAAGAAGCAAGCCTCTGAAGCATTTGCTTTAAATCTAAATACAGAAGTGGACTTGAGCACAATGAACTAACAAATGATAATAGAACTAGGTCTACAAGGAAGAAATTCAGCAAAAATTATCCATTTCTTCCTTCAAAATAGAAAAAAAAAAGTTTCATTTCAGATACAATATCCATGCAGATAATATAAACAAAATTGGGAAACCAGAAAATTTACTTTTAAAAATCACAGCTGTCTCAACAACCCAACACTCCAGTGAAAATCTTCATCACCTTTTAATACAGTCTAGGAAACACCAATTCTTCCCACATATTCATCTTTTTCAGCCTTCTCTAGTAAGCCAGCCTCTAGCAAAGAGAAAATGAAAGATCTACTAGTCAATTATCCTGCCCCTCTTTTCCAACTCCTCATGCTCTCTCTCAAATCGATATTCCTAAGGAGATAAATGCACTTATTTAACATGTATCTTTAAGTATGTTATAATATAGTACTGCTTTATTGAAGTACATAGATGCTGAATTGGGAGTGACAGGAGTGAAACGTCTCTGTCTCCACCATGCCAATTTGGAGTGCCACCCATAAAAAGCTTATGTAAAATTTTCTCAAACCAACAGATTTAGAAAAACCAGTAAGATGAGGTGGGCGGATCACGAGGTCAGGAGTTCGAGGCCAGCCTGGTCGACATGGTGAAACTCAGTCTCTACTTAAGAAAAGAAAAAAGAAAAAAATCAGCCTGACTTGGTGGCGGGTGCCTGTAATCCCAGCTACTTAGGGAGGCTGAGGCCCGAGAATCACCTGAACCCGGGAGCCAGAGGCTTCAGTGAGCTGAGATCGCACTACTGCACTCCTGCACTCCAGCCTGGGCGACAGAGCGGAACTGTCTCAAAACAAAACAAAACAAAACAAAACAAAAAACAACAACAAAAAACAACCCAGTAAGAATTTATTCCAAATACATCAATACATTTAACTCAGCTTAACAAATCTGCTTAAAATGGGCTTTTTTTTTTTTTTAATAGGAAGAGAGTCAGGTTGTGAAAGTAGACTGTGCTTGGAGGCAATGTATTAAATATTCTGAAGCATTTTCTAATTGTCAGTCCTTAAAATGTAAGAAAATCTCAAGTGTTAAAATTGAAGACTGGGTGTGCTCTCTGCTGAAAGTTCAATCAAAAGCAACTGTAATTTCCTACAAAGGTAACTAGGTCAACTCAGCATTTGTCCCTGCTTACTGGAAACAACAAAATCTCAACAATCAGGCCATTAACTTATCATGTCCTATATATATAGTTTCAAATGAAATCTAAATTCACTCTTAAAGAGGTACTAGTACAATTTTACACATAAGATGTCTCCTAGTTATTTTTCTTAGTAAGACTTCAAAAGGAAATTACCACCATTTAGACTACAACAATACAACCCTACAGCAAAAATATCTTCCCCTTCTTCACTAGCATGTATATGCACTCATCTACCCAACATCAGGGAAAAAACAAACGGAACCTAGACACCTATGTACAAAGAATCACATTCTCTCCATAATGGCGATTCATTCATTCTTCCTTGTGCCAACATTTCTCAAGAATGCTATCATGCATGAGGTCTACTCACAGGGGTACATGACGCTGCTCGGGATCAGCTCTGGTCAGTTCTTCCTCTTCAATATCAGACTCCCCTCCTGAACTACTGTCAGTGACATCTGAATCAAATGCCTGTTCACTGCACCTCAAGTTGGCTATGCCACTAGCTGTAAATCTCTCCAATTCTTCTGAAATTGAATTGCTTTTCAGAAAGTTGCTAAGTCCCTCTGAAGTGGTGGTCTCACTGGCAGCTTTTCTCAAGGCAGCTTCGGCCTTTCGAGTCAGCATCAACTGGCTCCGTGGTCTCAAGGATTCCAAGTTTGGCAGTTTGCTCAAAGTCTTCTCCAAAAATCCACCCAGCTGATGTTGTATATGCCTCTCAACCTGCTTGGCTTGCACAACCTGTAAGCGCTTTTGTAATCTGCGGGCACGGCTCTCAATGTCAGCCTGTCGCCGCAGTAAAGCTGTTATCCTTGTGTCAGAATCTAAAGCACTGAAAAGAATGGAAGACAGGGGAGACTTTTTACCCTCCAATTTGACACCCCCCAAGTTAGAGCTGGAGTCTGTACCAGGTGATAACCTACTGCTTCCTTGAAGTGCCGGCTGTTCCATGGAATTGACAGAAGATTTGTTTGCAGTGCTATTATTGCTATACAAAGTTGTGTGTTCTACATCAAGGCTTCTATGTGGAAGAGTGCAATTGGTCATACCCCCCTTCAAGTCCCCAGATTCAGATCCTCCCATTTCACCCCCATGAAGAGCAGATGAAGTGAGAGCCCGTTTTCCCCCATTGAGGGAAGTGGAATTGTCATGATCAGAATGTGTTGAACTTTTAGTCAATTTCTTAGCCAACCCATTTACAGGTGCTTGTGGCAGAGCTGTCTGACCACTCGTATTCATGGTTCTAAGATTTTCTAAGGAAAACTCCAAAACTGACTGTCTCCCCAACAGCTCAGCTCGGAGTTCATAGGACTGAGATAAGAGAGGATGAGATTTAAGGACTGTCTGCTTGCTGAAGACCCCTTGCAACTTCAAAGACTCCTTTGAGGGAACAGATGTTACATCAGAGCAGAGATAAGATGCCACCAGTGGTTGCAGCTTTCCCAAGTCTTCCTTGGTAGGATTATTTCGGAAATCTAGGCTGGGATCCTCTGCAGCAATGGCTTTTCTTTTGGTTCCGTTGGCAGCAATAAGGATGTTGGCGTTGCCGTTATTTTCGGCACTGCCAGGGGACAAGGTAGAGGATGGGGGAGCCAGTTTGAACCGGATATGGTGTGCTTCAGCTGCTGCGTCAGTGAGAGCGGGCGCCATCGCAGCCATTCAGCACAGAGAGACAGGAAGTCCAGCCTCTCCCGATGCCGAGGCCGAGGCCAGCTCCACGGCCCCTTACTGCCTCCCCAGAGAACAGACTAGAAGAGAAAGGAGAAAAGAATATTAGAAATACAAGCACTTTTAAAAACATGTATATTTTTAACAAAAGCACTACTTGAGGCTGTTGTCTAAACTGCCTCCAGAAAGAAAACACTCTGGAGCTAACTGTACCACAGTTATTCTAGAGACCCAAATATCTTTCATCTGGGAGAAAGGGGGAGGCAAAATCCCTGCACAAGAGAAGGAAGAATTGCACCCTTCTTCTTGTCATTTGTTACCACAGATTGAAAGGTGCCAAAACACAAGTTCGATTCAGAGAAAATCACAGATTGTTAAAATTAAATCATCTCCATTAAAAAAAAAATCTCTTTAAGCTTGTTGAAATAAATGGATTTAAAGCAAGACACATCAAACTAAACAATAATTAAACAGAAAAAAATTAGTAAGGAATTCCCGTGTTCACTAAAAAAAGTATGCCAAATATCACAGGTCTGTGCATTTTTCTGGCCAGGGAATCCAGTTTTCATCAGCTTCTCACTTCTCTAGAAGTACAGATTATACTACAAAGCTAACTGTACCACATCTGTAATACCAACTTGTTTCATCAGTTTTCTTTTCTTTCAGATCAAAGTGGTCATCAATATCTTCTCTACTGGCTTCTTCCTCTCAGCCTAGGAATTTACTCAAGTATCTTCTGCCCTCAGTACAGCCTCTCTCTCATACTTAATTGCCCAAATATCTCTCTTTCCCTTTACCCCAAAACTTCTCTAAGAATAGTATAAATAACTGTCTCTGCACTCTTCACTCTTCCATAATCTGGATTTCACCCCCTACTGCTCTGGCAAAGGTCACCAGTAATCTTATTATCAAATCCAATGGTCAAGCCTCAGTCCCCATCTATCTGACTTCTCTGAAGCACTGGACAATACCGACCTTCTTCTAATTCTTTCCTGATGTCCTTATACTATCATCCTCTTCTCTTCCTCCTGGACCCTTAAATGCTGGTGCTGCACAAGGTCCCTTCTGCCCTCTTCTCTCTCAACAACCACTAGTATGGTGAGGTTTCTTAACCGTAAGAAAAACTTCTGAGCTGCACTAATCAAGATTCCTATACCTCTATGTTCCTCAAGCCCCCTGAAGCTCAGAATTCACTTTCTCCTTCCAGCACACTATTCCGCATCCTGTTTCATCACCTTAAGTAATGACACTGCTTTTATTTAGTAACCAAGCTAAAAATCTCAGTCATTTGCCTCTGATCCCCCTTGATCTATGTGGTCTGGGAGCCAAAGGAAACATACGTAAAGAACTAAGCCAGTTGTTCTTTAAAGTGTGGTCTCTGGACTTCTGGGGATCTCACAGGCTATTTTGGAGGTTCGTGAAATCAAAGCTATTTTCATAGCAATACTAGAATATTATCTGCCTTTTACACTGCGTTGACATTTGCAATCAGAGTACAAAAACAAAGGTGAACAAAACTGCTGGTACATTATTAGCACAAATCAAGGAAGAGGCACCAAACTATACTAATAGTCATTATACTCTCCACTCAGTTTTTCTTTTTTTAAGGGAGTTCCACTTAAGATGTCCTTGATGAACAGCAAAAATTATGAATTATCTTGAGCCTTTAGTGCATTTTTAAAAAATATTCTTTGTGATGAAAGGGAAAGTATGCATAAAGCACTCTGCTGCTTTATGAATTCTCAGGAAAAAGCACAGTACAACTGAGTTGCAAAATGAACTAGAGCTTTGTTCATGGAACACGATTTTTACTTGGCAGAACTACTGACAGACATTATTTGAAACCTGCTTCACTAGCAGACATTTCCTTGCAAATGAACAAAGTGAACCTGTCACTTCAAGGAAGACCACTGACGATATTTGCTGCCAATAATAAAATCTGAATTTTTTAAGCAAAGATCAGTGTTTTTGAAAACTTGTATCAACAATCATGAACTTAAACATTTTCCCAATATTTTATTTGGTGGGTGTGGGTGTGTGTGTGTGTTTAACAGAGTCTCGCTCTGTCGCCACGCTGGAGTGCAATGGTATGATCTCAGCTCACTGTAACCTCTGCCTCCTGGGTTCAAGTGATTCTCCTGCCTCAGCCTCCCGTGTAGCTGGGACTACAGGCACACGCCACCACGCCTGGCTAATTTTTGTATTTTTAGTAGAGACAGGGTTTCACCATGTTGGCCAGGATGGTCGCAATCTCCTGACCTCATGATCCGCCCACCTCGGCCTTCCAAAGTGCTGGGATTACAGGCCTAAGCTGCCACATTCGGACTTTCTGAATATTTTAAAAGCCATTTCTGATTTAACAGACTTGTGACGATATTAATGAATGTGAATTTTTGATTGCATATAATGTAATGTGTAACATTTGGAAGATCTGCATAACCCAGTGAACAATAAAATGTCCAGTGAATGTCAGGAAATCATGCATGGGTAAAAAGTTTAAGTGCAAGACAAATCATTTATTTGTTGCTGTTATTTTGAAACAGGGTCTAGCTCTGTCACCCAAGCTAGAGTGCAGTGGCACAATCATGGCTCACTGAAGCCTCAACCTCCTGGGCTCAAGTGATCCTCCTGCATCAGCCTCCCAGTAGCTGGGACTATAGGTGTGTGCCACCATGCCCGGCTAATTTTTTGAATTTTTGTAGAGATGGAATTTCATTTTGTTGCCCAGGCTGCTATCAAACTCCCAGCTTCAGCCTTCCAAACTCCTGGGATTATAGGCATAAGCAGCCATGCCCAGCCTGAATTACTTATTAAATATTTTTTAAATTTCTCAAAGTTTATAAGAAAAACAATTTATTTGCTGTTCTCAACAAATTTTAAGAGTTAAAAAAGGGTCCTGAGACCAAAATGCTTGTGAAATCACTGGACTAAGCACCCCCCTCCCTGCCCCAAATGAGGGCAATCTCCAATTTAATCAAAAATGCTTATCTTTGGAGCAATACCAACACAGGATGGTAGGCCCTACAGGACCACAGTAAGCTTCTTTATAGTATGACAATTTGAATCATTAACATAAAAATACTCAAATAAATGACTGAGAAAACATTATTCATAAAAGCACCAATATACATATGGGTCGAATCTGTCTTATTGCTGTGTGTGTGTGTGTGTGTGTGTGTGTGTGTGTGTGTGTGTGTGTGTGTTTTGAGATGTAGTCTCGCTCTGTCGCCCAGGCTGGAGTGCAGTGGCGTGATCTCGGCTCACTGCAACCTCCGCCTCCTGTGTTGGAGTGATTCTCCTGCTTCAGCCTCCCGAGTAGCTGGGACTTCAGGCATGTGTCACCATGCCCAGATAATTTTTGTATTTTTAATGGAGATGGAGTTTCACCACGTTGGCCAAGCTGGTCTCGAACTCCTGACCTCAGGTGATCCGCTTGCCTCAGCATCCCAAAGTGCTAGGATTACAGGTGTGAGCCACTGTGCCTGGCCTCATATAATTATTAACACCAAAAGTTTCTTGTTCCAGGGTTGTATTTTAACCAACACTCTTTATGAACTAGATTTTCAGGGCTTATGGAGTTTTCTCCTGTGGGCTTTCTGGCATATGGCATTCTGTGTGGCACAAATTATTCTATGTTGTCTTTTCCCATTTCTAACTTTAAATATAATACTAATTCCTAATATATTATTAAACATTGTGTTACAGACCAGTTGACAGTACTAATTCCTGTTATTAAACATTGTGTTATAGACCAGTTGACAGCTGGACCAATATAGTTGTTAAAAATATTTTGAGTCACTTTTATAATATGCAAAGGGTTTTTCCCATGGACAAACAAAAATCACTACCAGATAATTCCCATCAATTCAATCTCCTCCCCTTTTGAATGTCAATATGTAGTTGATATGAGCAATGCAAGGAGGCATATTATCAGTGCCAGATGATTAATACAACATGTGAAGAGTAATTGTACCCTACTGCCTGACAGCACTACAGTAAGACTTAGCAAGGGCAGGATGAACAGCTTCCCTCTGAGGACCCAGGCAAGGGCACAAATATGCTTTATGACTTACATAAAACTTAGGAAAACCCAGGCTCACTGCAGCACAAATGAAAAAGAAGGTCATAATTAACATCACATCACAGAAGGTGCTTAAGTAGTAAACTTCTCAAAGTTATTCTGAGATTATTCAATTCTTTAAAGCTTACAACTTTAAGAAAAAATGCCGGCTTAAATCCCATCTACTCCAGCTGGGCACAGTGGCTCACGCCTGTAATCCCAGCATTTTGGGAGGCCGAGGCAGGCGTTATCACCTGAGGTCAGGAGTTCAAGACCAGTCTGGTCAACATGGTGAAACCCTGTCTCTACTAAAAATACAAAAATCAGCTGAGTGTGGTGGCGAGCGCCTGTAATCCCAGCTACCTGGGAGGCTGAGACATGAGAATCACCTGAACCCAGGCAGCAGAGGTTGCAATTAGCCAAGATTGCACCACTGCACTCCAGCCGGGGCAACAAGAGCAAGACTCCATCTTAAAAAAAAAAAAAAAAAATCCCATCTACTCCAAGCCTTCTCTGAAATGATGTCTATGAACTTGACATTAACATATACACTTCAAAGACAATAGTTTATTTGATTTGCACTTTATCCTTGGTCTCAATATCCCCATAGGATACACAGCATAGTGTAGTTACTAAAACAATCATCTAAGTAAGGGGGTGGGGGAGGAGAGAGAGTGCAGAGAACAGGAAAAAGTGACCACTTTTTCAGAAAAAATTCCCATTCCTAATTCCTAAATCTTGAGATTTCTATACCAAAGAAATACCATTTATTGACTTGACATACCTTTATTGACTTGAAATACTATGCTAAGATTCAACATTACTCCCAAAGATATTCATAAGTAAGAGGAGCACTGACTCAAGTGAGCAAATCTCAGTTCCCATCCTGGCTCCACCTCCTGTAGGTTACTTAACTATTCTGTTCTTTAAGTCTCCTCATCTACAAGTAACAGAGCCTTCCCGAGAAGGATGCTATCATGATGAAATAAGATACTTTCAATTACTTGGCCACGTACCTGGAGCAACCACCCAGTATTATTTGCACTTTTATTACACTGGAAACAAAAAGCAAACATAGAAGGAATGAATTTCCATGGCTTTTTAATGCACAGGAAAAAACGCACCTAGTTTGCAATTAGCTACAATTGCCATAAACCACCACCTAAGTTTAGTACTTTAATCTTTTCCCTGTTATGTCTAGACTTACTTTTAATATTTCATGATGTTGTTTATAATAAAAAGAAAACTGAATGCCAAAAACTCGGTTAAATTATTAAATATCCACACAATGGAATACTGTGCAACCCTAAGTGTGGCAGAACTATATTTACTAACATAGAAAAGTGCTTGCTTCATTATTAAATGGAAAAAAGTTACAAAACAAAACACAGTATCATCTCAATTTTGCTTTAAAAAGTCATTGGTAAGATTCTTTTGTCTTTTGTTTCTTGGCTTATGTAAAGTCTCCACCATAAACATGTATTACTTCTATAATAAAATGGAGAGAAACAAAAAGAAAACAATGGAAATTCTTAAAGAGCCAATAACTAAGTAAAACAAAATCACAGTAACATTCTTTTTTTTTTTTTAAGAGATGGAGTCTCGCTCTGTCACCCAGGCTGGAGAGCAGTGGCGTGATCTCAGCTCACTGCAAGCTCCACCTCCCGGGTTCACGCCATTCTCCTGCCTCAGCCTCCCCAGTAGCTGGAACTACAGGCGTCCGCCACCACGCCCGGCTAGTTTTTTGTATTTTTAGTAGAGACAGGGTTTCACCATGTTAGCCAGGATGGTCTCCATCTCCTGACCTCGTGATCTGCCCACCTTGGCCTCCCAAAGTGCTGGGATTACAGGCATGAGCCACCGCGCCCGGCCCATAGTAACATTCTTAAATTTAATATACAGAGCAAAACAATGATTCCTATCCCACTTGACCCCTACAAAATTCAAAAAGCTTCAATCTTCGACAATGTAAAGCAGGGAAAGACTGTCAAATTTAAGCAGTTCTTAGAGAAGCTCAGGGCTAAAGGAAAAAAAAACGAAAAACAAAAAAAGGAAGCAGTTCTACACAAACAGCACAACAGCCTATCTGATAAATCATCTTTCTCCAAAGAATACAAAGCCTTAAAAGCTATAATTAACTGATTAATCCTCATAACAACCTGGGCAGTAGAATTAGGGCTGAGATTATAATTTCTAATTTACCGGTGGGGATAAAGTCAGACTGTACATTCAGAATAAAAATTCAAGCCCCAAATATCCCAATTTTTAGTTCATTCAGTTAGTAAACTATAATCTGACAAATAAATACAGATGGAGCTGCTACACCTGCTGTCACTCACACAAATTGAGATTCTGCAGTAAGCTTGTACAGATAAAAGAAAAGGCTACCTATTCAAGGTCATTTAGCTATAAAAGGTTGGGCTAGATAATCAATAGTTTCTCTCTCAGTTTCAAAGAAGTATTTTAGGGTCTGGAAGATGTTAAATGCACTCAGCAAGCAAATACATTTCGGAAAAACTTCCCAGATGGAGACTCACAACGTATTGCATCATACTGAATACGCAAATGTTTACCTTTACCAAACTTTTTTAACAAGCACCTTTTTCCATTACATCTATTAATATCAAGCAGAAACATCATTGTGAGAAATACAAGTTGGGATAAAGTTCAAATATGTGACCTCTAGGGTCCCTTCCTATGTTAATTCTATTATTCTAAATTGCACCATCGGTCCAAGGACAAACTTCTACCTAACACAAGTGGCACTTGGGAAGCAAAAATATACTTCTAGGATAGAGTTTCTCAACCTAACCACTAACTGACATCTCACGATGAGTAATCTATCACAGGAGGCTATCCTGGCAGTAGCATGTTTAGCAACATCTCTGTTTTCCACCCACTAGATGCTAGTAGTGCCCTTCTGAAAATTATGACAATCAAAAATGTCTCCAGACATGTCAAATATGGGAGCTGGGGGGTTCAACATCACACCTCCCAACAGAGAACCATATCCTAAAGATTATACACACACATATATATACTCTTTCAAAAGCAAAACGTATCCAGCTGCTTCAAATACTGTAAGTCAGAACTAACTCCACACCCACAAATGAAAACCTCATTTATTCCCAGTCAATTTCCAAGACAAGACTCCAGATACACAAGAATAACCTGGAAGCATCCACCTTGCAAAAATATTTAGCTGCAGAGAACAAAGGGGAAGGAATAGGTCATCCAGGTGGCCAACAAGACAAGTATTACAACCACACTTGCACTGAAAGCAAAAGCAAAAATCAGATGGGGAAGAAAAGTTTGCCCATAATGTGGCTTCTACTAACCTCTTCCTTCACCATTACCTCATTTCTCTACACAAAGGACGGAAAGAAACAGCAGGAAGGATGATTAGGGAAGTGTCCATGAAGTTGCCGCAATTTTAGCTGAGACTTGAAAATTAGATAAAATGTCATTATGCAAAAGGCTAGGACAAGAGAATGGTAATGTGGCATTCTAGTGAGAGGAAATGGCATAAGAAAAGGCAACGCTGTGTGGGAAAAGGCGACATTCTGAAGGTTAAAAGAAATGAACAATTTGGGCCGGGCGCAGTGACTCATGCCTATAATCCCAGGACTTTGGGAGGCTGAGGCGGGTAGATCACCTGAGATCAGGAGACCAGCCTGGCCAACATGGCGAAACCCCATCTCTACTAAAATTACCAAAAATTAGCCGGGTGTGGAGGCGCGCACCTGTACTCCCAGCTACTTGGAAGGCTGAGACAGGATAATTGCTTGAACCCAGGAGGCAGAGGTTGCAGTGAGCCGAGATCGGGCCACTGCACTCCAGCTTGGGTAACAAGAGCGAGACTCCATCTTAAAAAAAAAAAAAAAAATTAACAATTTGCTTAAAACACAAAGCACATTTTAATAGAGGAAATAGTAGAATGAAGGTGGTAAGGCAGTTTGAAGCCAGATCCTTAACGGACAGCCTTTAATAGCCTTAATTCAGACTTAAAGACAGTAGAGGGGCCAGGCACAGTGGCTCATGCCTGCAATCCCCGCACTTTGGGAGGCTGAGGCGGGTGGATCACCTGAGGTCAGGAGTTTGAAACCAGCCTGGCCAACATGGTGAAAACCCGCCTCTAATAAAAATACAAAAAAATTAGCTGGGTGTGGTGGCGGGCACCTGTAATCCCAGCTGCTCGGGAAGCTGTGGTAGGAGAATCGCTGGAACCCGAGCGGCAGAGGTTGCAGTGAGCCGAGATCGCACCATTGCACTCCAGCCTGGGTGACAAAAGTGAGACTCCATCTCAAAAAAAGAAATAAATAATAAAAATAAAAATAAAAAAATTAGCCGGGCATGATGGCAGGTGCCTGTAGTCCCAGCTACTAGGGAGGCTGAGGCATGAGAATCACTTGAACCCGGGAGGCAGAGGCTGCAATGAGCTAAGATTGAGCCACTGCATTTCAGCCAGGGCGACAAAGAGAGGCTCTGTCTCAAAAACAAAAACAAACAAACAAAGACAGCAGAGGCCAGGTGCAGCGGCTCAGACATGTAATCCCAGCACTCTGGGAGGCCAAGGCAAAAGGATTGCTTGAGGCCAGGAGTTTGAGACCAGCCTGGTCAACATAGCAAGATCAAGTCTCTGAAAAATAAAAAGTATATACATATATATATACACACACATATATATGTATATGTATATATAAAATAATGACAGCAGAGTATCATTAAACACTTTTTAAATGGGAGTGAAACATCAGACTGTGCTTTAGAGAGATCAGTTGGGTAGGATGGATTGAAAGTAAGTAAAAAGGCATCTATAGATGGCAAAGACCAATAAAAAAGCTACCACAATAATCCAGATAGGATGCAATGAGAACTTCAACCAGAAAATAATAGTCAAAGTCTCTACCAAAGCTTAAATCCAGAAATGTGAAGGGGCCAGTCTAACAAAAAGGCTAAATATATGACAAACAAAAACATGATGGCTTATAAAGAATGGAAAGAAAGCTCTCTTTTCCTTCACAATTTCATCTCCTTTGTGACGAAATCCTTCTTTTCTCACAAAGCTTTTCAGGTTTGGTATGTCCTCTCTATACTTCTAACACTATCAGTCCAGCCCAGGTCCTCATCAGCTCCTGTCTAGATTATCACAACAGCTTCCTGACTAGTGCCTCAGTGCCCCAAACTATCCTTTACCTTTTTATCATCTCACTTTCCTACTCTGAACAAGTTCCTCACACTTTTTTTTTTTTTTTGAGATGAAGTCTCGCTCTTGTCCCCCAGGCCGGAGTGCGATGGCGCGATCTCCGCTCACTGCAACCTCCGCCTCCCAGGTTCAAACGATTCTCCTACCACAGCCTCCCGAGCAGCTGGGATTACCGGTGCCTGCCACCACACCCAGCTAATTTTTTTGTAATTTTAGTAGAGACGGGGTTTCACCACGTTGGCCAGGCTGGTTTCAAACTCCTGACCTCAGGTGATCCACCCGCCTCGGCCTCCCAAAGTGCTGGAATTACAGGCATGAGCCACCACACCCAGCCCCTCACACCTTTTTAATGAGTTCAAATTCTTCAAGATGAAACTTAACGTCAGGGCAAGTACATCAATTGATACGGACCCAGAACTCCCCACAGATTCCCAACTCCGTATCTTTGCCTATGTTGCTACCTCTACCTGGAAGGTCCTCCTTCTACTTTTTTTTTTTGTCCCCAAACTTACTAATTTTTCAATACATAGCATCTCCACAAAAACTTCTTAGACTCTTCCAATTCATATCACTTTCTTCCTGCTTGAATTGTATAACGCGCTTAAAGTCACTGTCATTCAGTTCAAATTATCTGAATTTTCCCTAATTGTTAACTAATTCTATTTCCAAGACAAGCAAAATTCCTTAACAGCACCCTTCTTTAGCGTGCTAACTTTATCAAGAGCTTGGTACATAGTAAGTGCTGTAAGCCCTAAATGACTGGACTAGAGAAGTCAAAAAGGCCTCGTGGGGGTTGCCCTCAAGTGTAAGATTTTACTAAGAAGAGAAAAAGGAGGAAACACGAATCAAAAAATTGACACAATCAAAATAATGGGAAAGACATGGGGCATGATCCACAAAACAACTTGCATGAATCAGGTGGTATATGTACAGCTTCTCAAGAGAAAGAGAGGAAAAAAACAGCTATACAGTGATTTGTGATGAAGTACTGCAAGCTCCATTATGGAATGCACTGCAAAGTATTTATTTTACATATAAACAAAAGTAGATTTGTTGTGGAATACAATGGGGAAGGAGAGACAAAATTTTTACTATAAAACAAAGAGATAATGTGTGTCACCCACAAGACCATTATCAATTTCCTTGGCCAACAGGGCTTCTTAACTGAAAAAGCTTTATATTACTAAAGGAATCATTCCTGAGTGCAGGATAGGTTATTACAAATGTTGTTCACTAACATTAATTAGCATTTTACTATGTCAATCACTATGCTAAGTATCTTACATATATTCTCTTAATCTTCACAATAACAATATAAGGTAAGTACTACTGTCCTCATTTTATAGATGCTCAAAGAAGTTAAGTAATTTGCCCATGATCACACAACTATGAAGTTGCAGGGGCAGGATCCATAATGCTAAAGCCGATGCTTTTAACTACTACACTAGATAGTTTAAAGCTTAAACTGAAACGGTCTTAACTGCCTGACAGTAAATTCTGAATTTTAGTCTTTAGAGGAAAGTCAAAGAACACCAACTACCTACTGAGTATCTCCAATAAATATTAAAATGCCTAGAGTATTCAAAGCACCACAGTAAGTACATACAAGGATGACAAGCAACAGTAAAGACAGACACTACTGTGTGATTTGGGGGACGGAGGCAATCCTCATACAGGCTGAGAAGTAGGCGGAGTCAGAAAATGCTTTTCAGAAAAAAGAACATCTAGGCTGAAACCTAAAGAATGAGTAGGAGCTGGGTGCAGTGGCAGGCGCCTGTATTTCCAGTTACTCAGGAGGCAGGAGGATGGCTTCAGGCAAGGAGTTCAAGGCCAGCCTAGGCAACATAGCCCCCGTCTAAAAAAGCCACCCAAACAAAAACACTAATTTTTTTTTTTAAATGATGGCCTACCATGGTAGCTCACACTTATAAGCCCAGCACCTTGGGAGGCCAAGGCAGGAGGATTGCCTGAGCCCAGGAGGAGTTTGAGACTAGCCTAGACAACACACTGAGACCCAGTCTCTAAAAAAATAATAATTAGCTGGGCATAGTGGGAGGGTCACTTGAGCCTGGCGGGTGGAGGTCGCAGTGAGCTGTTATCACGCCACTGCACTCCAGCCTGGGTTACAGAGCAAGATTCTGTCTCAAAAGAAGGAAAAGAGGAGAGGGGAGGGGAGAGGAGAGAGGAGACAGGGGAGAGGGGAGAGGAGGTGAGAGAAGAAAAGGAGGGAAAGAAGGAAGGAGGGAGGGAAGGAAGGGAAGGAGTAGGGCCGGGAGAGGTGGCTCACGCCTGTAATTCCAGCACTTTGGGAGGCCAAAGCAGGAAGATCACTTGAGGTCAGGAGTTTGAGACCAGCCTGGCCAACACAGCGAAACCCCGTCTTTGCCTGTAATCCCAGCTATTCAGAAGGCTGAGGTACAAGAATCACCTGAATCTGGGAGGCAGCGGCTGCAGTGAGCTGAGATGGCACCACTGCACTCCAGCGTAGGCGACAGAATGAGACTGTCTCCAAAAAAACAAAAAGAAAGAAATGAGTAGAATTCAGCATTGCCTATACAACTACTTCAAGCATCCCATATTCAAAACCCATTCCCTGCCCCAACACCAAATCCAAAACTTCTTCCTGCTCCTCAACATTGTCTATTTGAGTTAATCATGACCTCAAATCACCAACTTACTTTTTACCATAAATATTTAATTTAAACATCTACTAAATGCCAGATACAAGATAGTAAAATATAAATTAGGTGTGAAGGTAGCCTAGCTTGATAAAGTACTGTATTTCACCTGAAGGGGTCAAGGAAGGCTTCTAGAAAAGATGACATACTGACTGAATTTTGAAAGGTGAGGTGGTGCACAGAGGGTGAGGGTTGGCAACACACAGAATGACAGGCACATTCATTCCATCCTTGGTGCCAATGCCCTAGTGCAGAACCTCATTATGTACTATAGTAATTCAGGCAGTAATAATCTCCCAACTATTCTTCCTTCTTCCTGTCTCAGCAAGCCTCTAATCTAGCGTCCACTACCAAAATGATTATTAGAAAGGAAAGAAAAAAGGAAAGGAGGGGATAAACCTAAATCTAACCATTTAAAATCTTTCACTGACTCTAGAGTAAGGATGAGTCCAAATTCCCCACACACCATTATCTGTCCCCTTTTTACATTAGACCTCATCTCCAGCCTGTCCTCACTGCAGCCACCTGAAACATATGTTTCCTGGCTCTTCTATGCCCCTGCACCTTTACTCATGCTACTCTTTCACGGTTCAGCTCAAGGTTACATGCTCTTTCAAGTATTCCCCATTACTCCCAGGTTGAGGTGGGGTCCCTCCCTCTAGGCTCTTACCTGCACCCCCATGACACCCTGGCTATTGCTCATGGTACAATATCAACTCACAATTTTGTCTTGTCTCTTTCTTCCCCAGAGTATGTACTTTTTTTTTTTTTTGAAACAGAGCCTCTCATTGTCACCCGGGCTGGAGTGCAGCGGCACAATATTGGCTCACTGCAACCTCCGCCTCCTGAGTTCAAGCGTTTCTCCTGCCTCAGCCTCCTGAGTAGCTGGGATTACAGGCACCCACCACCACATCTAGCTAATTTTTTGTCTTTTTTAGTAGAGACAGGGTTTCACCATGTTGGCCTGGCCTGACCTCGTGATTCGCCAGCCTCGGCCTCCCAAAGTGCTGAGATTACAGGCATGAGCCGCCATGCCTGGCCAACTACGTACTTCTTAAAAAAGGAGGGTTATAGCTTGTTTTATCTCTGTCCCCTACAAGCAGCACAATGCCTGGCAGACAGCAGACCAACACACATTAAGCAACCTGAGCATTCTATGCTACACCCATCAGGATGTCTGAAGTGATCAACCACCTAACAAGAAGAGGCATCAACTGAACCTAAGATAGGCTTCACCCACTACAAGTTCCAGTTATTTACTTGACCAAGCACCTGTACCCAGACTAGGAAACTTTTTAACTACACTTTTTAAGCTATTATTAAATGTGGTTACACAGCATTATAAAGGTAATAGCCATCAAAATCACAAATGTAATTGCTCAAACTTTTACCCAGCAACTGCACTTCTAGAAATCTATTCAACAGAAATATTCTCATAGGTACTCAAAGATGTATACACAATGCTTTCACTAAAGAACTGGAATACAAAAAAAAAACCCTAATTAAAAAGATCAAGCCATATAACAAGTATGATCCCATTAAATATATATATACACACATATATATACACACACATATATATATACACACATACACATACACATACATACACACACACACACACACACACGGACAGGCTAGGCCCCATGGCTCATGCCTGTAATACCAGCTACTCTAGAACTCAAGGTGGGAGGACTGCTTGAGCCCAGGAATTCAAGACCAGCCTAGACAACATAGCAAGATACCATCTCAAGAAAACTTTTTTTTCTGAAGGATGTCTATATATCAAACTATTAATGGTGTTAATCCTACTTCTATGCTAGCACTGAATTCAAATTTCCTACCACTCTTTAGCTGACAAAAGACAGAGGAAAAAAAATCATACTTTTTATCATATCTCTTTCCAACAAGCCCTAATGGTTGGTGTAAGTGCTCCTGAACAATCCTAAAATCAGCGACTTCTGAAAGATTTTAAGAATTCTAAAGGAGGCTGGGCGCGGTGGCTCATGCCTGTAATACCAGCACTTTGGGAGGCCGAGACGGGTGGATCACAAGGTCAGGAGATCAAGACCATCCTGGCTAACACAGTGAAACCCCATCTCTACTAAAATGCAAAAAAAAAAAAAATTAGCTGAGCATGATGGCGGGCACCTGTAGTTCCAGCTACTGGGGAGGCTGAGGCAGGAGAATGGCATGAACCCAGGAGGCAGAGTTTGCAGTGAGCTGAGATCCCGCCACTGCACCTCCAGCCTGGGGGACAGAGCGAGACTGTGTCTCAAAAAAAAAAAAAGAATTCTAAAGGAAACAGGTTATTCTGGTAGGGTCCATGGCCAAATTCCTGAGTTCCCACTGAAACCTACCTTATACCTTTAGAGAAAAGTCAATTAATGACTTTTAAAAGTACATTTTTCCAATGCCAATAAAATGTTAAGTCAATACTAATATCCATTTTTCTCTTGGGAGGCAAGGGGTAAGGAGTAAATCACTAAGTGCAAAAAAATACAGTCCAATTTTTTGGAGACATGCTTAAGGTCTTCAAAGAGCTTCAGTTCTCCATGGTAACATACGGAGAGTTTAATGAAACTTTCCTGACAGTTCAACTTATCAGACTGGTATTTCTTTTTTCTTTTTTTTTGAGACGAAGTCTCTCTCTGTCGCCCAGGCTGGAGGGCAGTGGTGCGATCTCGGCTCACTACAACCTCCGCCTCCAGGTTCAAGCAATTCTCCTGCCTCAGCCTCTTGAGTAGCTGGGACTACAGGCATGCGCCACCATGTCCAGCTAATTTTTGCTGTTTTTTTTTTAGTAGAGACAGGGTTTCACCATGTTAAGCCAGGCTGGTCTCAAACTCCTGACCTCAGGTGATCCGCCTCGGCCTCCCAAGGTGCTGGGATTACAGGCATGAGCCACCACACCCAGCCCAGGCTGGTATTTCTATGAAGTGTCTCTCCTATACTAGAAACCAGAAACTAGCTACAGTACTTAGCTTTGAGCCTCTTTCCCTTCACACCCTCTGGTGGAGGTGCTAACAAACAGTCACGAAGGCCAAATAACAAGCAGCAAGAGGAAAGTCTAGATATGAGTTCTTAGCAATTTTTGGTTTAACATCCTAACAACAAAATTGTTATTCCTCTTTTTTATTCCCTAATACTTACCTTCCAACTGAATTTAACCAAGTCTAACCTTAAGCTCTCCCCTTTTTAAAAAGGAATTAAAAGGTGAGGGACTCCATTACGTTTGATGTCACTCAAGCAACTTTTTCCAAATAAGAGCAGAATCTGCTGTAATTAAAATTCAGAGTAAGATCTCATTTTGGATTCCTGGTTCAGGTTACAAGAACCAGAGTTTTTAAAATAACATTTAGATAAAACTGCACTCAATCTACCTCCACTTTGCATTTCCTGACCCTCAAAATCTTAGAAAGAAACTTTAATTCTAAAAAAATTACAGCCAGGAAAAAAAAGGGCAAGTTCACAGTCAGCAACAATAAAATACACAGCTAAATAATTTCCTGGTAGAGGGCTTTCAAATGTTAACACTGTGGAAGCAGCTTAAAATCTTGGAAAAGCAAGGCTTGCAGAAAGTAACATTTATTAAACAACTATTTTGCCGCATTGTGCTACTAAATGGGGAAGGTCTACTCTATTTAAAAGGTCTCTTCCACCTTAAAGGGACTCTTTGCATAAAGGTTTAAAATCTTCATATAAAATGTTTGATTTTTTCTTTCAGACTGCCCAAACTCATTTGTTTTTGATTCATAAACATGAGCTGTGTTTTCTACTTTGGTCAAGTCAGTTTCCACACTCTATTTTAGCTTTACCTTTATTCTACCAAAGACAAGAAAATGCTTAATAAAGAAAAATATATATTGCAGCTCTTTTTGGAGTCCAAGTATTTTGGTAAATCACACCTTTTGGCTTATTTTCTCCTATGTATTTTGTTCTACATCCTAAAAGGCACATGGCTTAAAAAAGAAACAAATAATAATAGTTACCCCCTGCCATACTAGTCATCTCCTATGACCCACAATCCTCCCCTCAATCTGCAAGTGACACCCAAGGATATCACTTACCTCCTATATCTTCTGATAGCCTTCAAACGCTGGTGAACTCTAGTACAGTGGATATTTGTCTTTTCTAATTCATACTGTCTTCTACAGCCATAGTGTGGTTCAACTGAGTTTTGATCTCACATTTCAGGGAATGGGAAGTACTGATGAGGGAATCTTATCTTGTCATATAAACTATTGTTCTGCACAACTTTTAGTATGCCCAGAGGTATATACGCAACTTATCAGCATAGAAACTGTAATTTAAACATACATCTTCAGAAGCAACATGAGAACTAAAAAAGTCTTAAAATAGACTTCCAAGAAACAGTTATGAAGTCCAATTTTAGGAAAAAGACATGATCCAAGTGTTCTTTGCACTGACACAGTAGGCAAGCCAGGTGTCTGGGGCCATTTTACTTAAGAACCTGCCCTGTACTCCTTTCTTAAGGTAAGTAAGTAAAGAGGCACTAAGGTAAAATACGCTTCCCAAGACGTAGACTAATCAAATCACTCAAGGCAGGAACATTTAAAATGAAGAAAGAGTACAACGAAAGCTGCTTTAAAACTCTAAATAAGACAAGCAAGGGGCCAGGCCCGGTGGCTCACGCCTATAATCCTAGCACTTTGGGAGGCTGAGGTGGGTGGATCACCTGAGGTCCGGAGTTCAACACCAGCCTGGCCAACATGGCAAAACCCCATCTATACTAAAAATAGAAAAAAATTAGCCAGGCGTGGTGGTGGGCACCTATAATGCCAGCTACGCAGGAGGCTGAGGTAGGAGAATCGCTAGAACCCTAGGGGTGGAGGTTGCAGTGAGCCAAGATCGCGCCACTGCACTCCAGCCTGGGCAACAGAGCGAAGATTGTCTCAAACAAACAAACAAACAAAAAAGACAATCAAGGTTATATGCTCCCGTTGCTCAACCTACGCAGGAGGCTAAGGCAGGAAGATCACTTGAGCCCCGTAGTTCAGGCACTCTAAACTGTAGCGCACAATGATTACATCTGTGCACGCCAACCTGGGAATCACAGCGAGTCCCCGAGACCTCGTCTCTAAAATGAAAAAGAAACAAAATCTCTAAACCACTCAATAAGATTTACTCTGGGGCAATCAACAGACAACCACTTATTCAGTTTACCCTAGTCCCTCCCCTCTAAACTCAAGGAATGGAACGGAGAGGTCCTTTGTTGGGGGGTGGAGAGGGACAATAAAACGTAAAACTATATACATCTATCTAGCAAGAAAGTCGCTTATTTCTGTGTCTTAATGGACTCACCAAGAAGAAAAAAATAGCCCCTACCCATCTCCCCACAAGCTGAAAAAACATAAAAGGAATACACATTACTCTTTAAACATGGCGTTTACTATGTTTAGAAAATCCAGTGTGGATTAGTTTGGTGTTTTATAGCACATTTTAAAAATTGCTTGTCTAGGCTAGGCGTAGTGGCTCATGCCTGTAATTCCGGCACTTCTGGGAGGCCGAGGCAGGTGGATCACTTGAGGTCAGGAGTTCGACACCAGCCTGGCCAACATGGTGAAACCCCCGTCTCTACTAAAAATACAAAACTTAGCTGGGCATGGTGGCACACGCCTGTAGTCCCAATGGCACATGCCTGTAGTCCCTGCTACTCAGGCGGCTGAGGCACGAGAATCGCTTGAACCTGGGAGGCGGAGACTGCAATGAGCTGAGATGGCACCACTGCACTCCAGCATGGGCGACAGAACGAGACCCTGCCTCAAAAAAAAAAAAAAATTGCTTGCCTGATATAACAAGGTAACTAAGCTTTACTCGCAAAGGGGCCTAATCAGAACCTCTCAATACTAAAATACCTTCTCAAACAACCACAACACCCCTATGTTTACAGAGTACACAAATCAGGTCATAACGAACAAAACAAACCTAAAACTTCTTATTCACTTTAAAATGCAATTAAAACCTGTGGTCAACTCAATCCTCTACAGAAGACGCAGAGACACTGGTTACAATGTAGCATTACTAGAGATGGAAGAGTAGCCTTAGTGACAGTGAAGAAAAAAGTTTAGTATAGTTACTTCACTTTCTTCTCACCTTGATATGAGTTCACAAGTGAACTAAGGCCTACTCATTTTCTAACTTCCAGAATTTTCCTCAACAGGAAACACTCACGTAACAAAGAGTGCTCTGCAGGTTTAACCAGAGAAGTAACATGTGTAGGCAGGAAGAAAGAAAATCAGACAAAAATTTAACATCTCACGTTGGTAAAGCACCAAAGTCAAATACGAATGTTCTGAACGTGGCTTTCAGAAAAGATGCAAGAAAACTTCTAAAATACTTCACTTCGGCAGACTCACATAGATGGAAAGACCGAAAATCCCACCCTACCACGAAGGCTCTAATAATTCTTAACTGATCATTCTTTTAACTGGTCACAATCACAGACACTGGTATATACTCAAATGAGGTGGCCATCAGTGACAACCATCTTCACCATAATATAGACATTAAGAACCTTTGTAACATTTAATGTTTCCCTCCAAGTAGTTCAAAAAATAAAAAGTCAATCACCTCAAATTATGAGGTACTAACAAATACACCAAATATGCTAAAGGTCGAAGGAACGGCACACTTTGTTGCATAAACCTAGTGGAAATCCAATTCAGAATTTCATGACTGAAGGTAGTTATTCCACATTTATAATACATTTTTTAAATTCCCAAGGGATGAGCATTTTTACCTTGCCTTATTTTTAGAACTACACATCACACTGCACATATCACATGACATGATGTAACTGTTAGCAAAGAAAATGGTCCAAACCATTGACAATGTACATGGTAAATCAGGATCAATGCATACTCAAGAACCACATTTCGTATTTACTTTAAAAAAAAAGTTTCTTAATTCACAATGTTTTTTCAAATTGAAAAAATGTCTAGTAACCTATGTAGAAAAAACCAGAAATGTACTTTGTATTTTATAAAATAGGAGTTTACCCAATTATGGGAAAAACTGATATAAAGAAACAGATAAAGGAATAACATACTTCTAAAACTACAGGATTAAAAGTAAAGATTTTCTAGATCAACACCGAAATGCTAATAAATACACTTAGCATTAGGCACAAAACAATTACTACTCAAAAGTATTCACTGTTGATAGGTTAAAAAAATAGTTTTAACTGACAACGCCTGTAGACAATTGAAATTTTCTAAATTGGTCAGACAGCATGCTAGAAAAGGAACCAAGTAGAGCCTATAGGAAAGGGGAAAGGGAAAACACACCCACTTAAGCCTTTGTAAATAGTGGTCCTTTAACTGACCCAAAAAGCAGAGAAAACAGAAATTACAGACCATCCTGACAAATGGAAAACATATTCTAACGTACTAGTTTCCATACTTGAAAGGACTTTCAAAACGAAGTTCAGTAGCAATCTATAACTATATCATGATTATGCAAGGCAAAGATTATGTAATTTTATCGTTTATTTTAAAATGTTCTCCGACTCTAAAACTAAAACAAGTAAAACGTTTTGATCTCGCCAAAGCGAAAAGGAAAGGTTCCTCTGAGCTGCAATTTAAAAATATAAACACACACCCCAAAACAAACAAAAAAACACAATGATTGCTAGCCACGTGACAAAGGAGATGGCAACACCAGGATTGTGAATGGAGGGGAGGGAGGCGAGGCTGGAGGAAGAGAGATTTCTCGGAACTTTGGGGACCGCGGGAGTCGGTCTGCCGACCCTAGGAGCACTAAACTCCAGCCCCTACGAGTTGTGCTTCTAACACCCTCAAGTACAGTTTTATTAATAAGTCACAGAAAATGCTCCAGTGACCTCCAGGATAAAGGGGGGTGGGGGGGACCGAGGAAAAGGAAAGAGAGCAATTTAAAGTGGCGCCATCATGTCACCCCTTCTCCCCTAAAGCAATCAGTAAGCAATAGTTAAGTAGCACGTTTCTCTATAAATCCACATTGGGATTCCAACATTGGAAAACGAGGATTTTTAAGTAAGACACGGGAGTAGCGTTGTTTATCGTATGGAAAACAAACTATTTGCTAAGAATCAAAAGACCGTCAGCCGGAAAACAGGCCCCCAAAAAGGCAGTTAAGATTCCAACTCACTTAAAAGCAAATAAATGCCTCTTCCTCTTTAGTTTAAAAAAAAAAAAAAAGTCCGCCTGAGGGAGACTACATCTGAAAACGTAAGTGACCTGAATTTACAGGCAACAAAAATAATAAATGAAACAATCAGAGTTGTGATACAAACCGTGCAACGCGCCAAGATGTGTGTTTCGAGCAGAGAAAGGCCTTTTGCAGTCAAGAGAAGTTCAAGGCGAGAGCCAGAGTTTGTTTGGGGGGTTCTTTTACGGGAATAAATCATGTTCTTCAGGCCGCCTTTTTAAATAGAACGCCAAAGGAAAAGCTGGCGAACGAGGCGGCAGCTGCTGGGGAAGGGCCCCCGCACACCCCCGCCCTTGGGGCGACTCCCAGCCCGGACCCGCAGCAGGGAAGCCCGGAGAGGCCATTTAAAGTTCCGGGGGTTTTTTCTACCCTGCCCTGCCTTTCTAGTTACAACTAACAAAGAGAGAGAGAAATGGGAGCCACAGGGAGAGCGAGGAGAAGGAGAAAGGGCAGCAGGAGGAGGAGGAGAGGAGCAGCAGCAGCACCTACCACGTGATGGAGGAGCGTAGCCCGGGCGGATTCAGCCCCACAAAATGGGCGCAGTTTGCAAACAGCCCCCCGGCCTGGGCGCCGAGGGCCAGCGGCGGGCGGGGGCGCGCGACGGCGGCTCCGGCCCGGGCCCGCCGCTCTCCTCCCCCCGGCGCCCGGAGCCGCCCTGACTTTCCGGGCGGGGGGGCGAGGCAGAGGGGGAGGGGAAGGCGGCGGCGGGGAGCGGCTGCTTTTTCTTCTCTTTCGGGCCCTTTCCCGGCCTTGCTCCGCACCGACGGGGCCCGAGCACGGCTGGAGACCGCAGCCCGGCCGGGAGGGCGGGCGGGCGGGGGCAGAGAGTGAAACCGCCCCCCCGCCCCGCACAAACAAGCACCGCCGTCTGCAGCCCGAACCCGCACCCAGGCCGCCACCCCCGGCCGCCTCTTTCCAGCCGGAGAGCGCGCTTCAGCCGCCCCCCGCGCCGCCGCGGCGAGACGAGTCGGCTTCGCTACGGTGCTCGGTTCTCCCGCCGGCTCGGCGAGCGGTGGCGGCGGTGGCGGCGGCACTGGGAAAATGGCGGCCGAGCTCCTTTTCCCTCCCCCCCTTTAATCTGAAGCGGAGGGAGAATGGAGCGAGCGAGCGAGCGGGCGAGCGCCGGGGACACGGGGAGGAGGGACAGCAGCGCCTCCGCCGGCTGCGGCTGCGGCGGCGAAGGGCCGCTCCACCCCGGCGCGCCGCCAGGGGGCGCCCGCCGCGCCGCCCCCGCGGGCCGCCAGGAGGCGCGGCCGCCGCCGCCTCAGTCATGGCTCCTCGCCGTGGCCGATGTTTTTGTACCTCCATCTGCGGAGGCCGCGGCGCCCGGCCCCAGCTGCCCCGGACGTGCGGCGACGGCACGCAGCACTGCGGCAGGGGGAAGCCAGCCCTCGCTGCGGCCGAGGTGAGTCTAACCTGAGGCACTGACGCCGTCACATGCCCTCCGTGCTGGGGCCGGCGGTGCGGCTCGCCGGTTGAGGGGCAGGGCGGGCCGGCGCCGCGGAGCGAGAGGACGTGAGCGAGGAACTGTTTGCACTGTGTAGTAAAGAGGGTAAGGCCGTCGGCACCACACTATTCCAAGGCTAACCCTGCAGAAAGCTCCCTGACCAGTGAAGCGGTTTCCGCCGCCCGCCCTTTGTCCCTAGCAGCCAGCCTCCGTATACTGCAGCACGGCTGGGCACTAGCCCCAGCACCGCGCTCCGCAGCCACCAGAGTTGGGCGGGGTGGGGGGGGTGCACGTAGTCACTGCGCAGGCCCCAGCCAGGGCCCGCGCCGGGCCAGCCCGGGAAGGGACAGCCGGGAGCCAGAGGGGAAGTCATGGCCCCGCCGGCGCCGGGCCCGCTGGGAACTGTAGTTTTCGTGAAGAAACACGCGTCTTGTTTTGGGTGTCATGGCTTGGCAGATCCGCCAAAACAGGCAAATGGCATTACACAATGAGTATTTATGCTTCCTGCCGCCACCAAAAGGAAGTTCACTGCCATGCTAAAAGTTTAACAAAGAACTCCATAAAGAAACACAAGTCTCACAACAAAAAGCCAACTTCCCACCTCGTTACCAGAGTTGGTTTAAAGTGGTGGCACCTTATCATTTCTCATGACCAGTTTATCAGTACAGAACTTTATATTGTCCCCAAAATAGGACCTTTAAAATAATGGAACCTTTCCTAGACTTAAAGAATTCATAAACATAATGTAATACAAAGTGTCACACAAAGTGTAATTCTACCACCCTTTAAAGTTGCCAAAAGATGAGTGGAGTATCTTGAGATTTAAAAGACTAATCTAGGATTCATCAAAACTAGCTTAAATGACTGAAGAAAAAATCGTTCAAATCATTAAATCATCAAATTCGGCAGATAAGAAGGGTATGTATGCTCTACTACCAAAAAGGAAGATGCAAAATGCTTCACACTTTTTTGTGGCTTACCAGAACCAATATCCGGCATTATACGTCACTTCTGCTCATCAAAAAACACCCTCACAGTCGTTACAGAACGGTTTTAGTCTTCCCACAAAGTTACACTAACTCACCTGCCCCTGCAACATCTGCACCTAGGTTTCTGCGAGTTTCCATTTGTACTCCTAAAATCACACTCTCAAGCATAGTCATAGTTCTCAAATACCAAAGGCAGGCAGTTTGCAGTCATAGGGTCAAATTACACAAAGAATAAACTAATATTTGTATACACATCCAAAAGAGGTCTTTAGTCTTGGATTTTTAATTTACAACCCTGGGGAAAAACTTTGACTTTTTTATTGTACACACATACACACATAAATAGTAATTCCACAAAATACAGTAGAAGGGTATTGGACCAACAGATGGCGAACTAGAGCTCCAATCTGAGGCTTCTGAAATCTAAATTAGCAGAATGAAAAATACCAAATAAGGCAAAGCCCTTTGCAGCGTATACTTAAATATTAAATTCAGACACACCATAACAAAATAATCTTACTGCTGCTCCAAATTTTTAAGACTCAACTGTCAGATTTAATTAGGCAACCAAATAAGCAAGATTATATGAAATATATTTTTCTAATGGATTAGGAGAAAACTGGAAAATGCTCATTTTTAAAACCATGTATTTGGGGGAACTATAAATTCCAGTTTCCCCTTTCCCTCATTGCTTAGTGCAAGAGTCAAGAGTTCACAGGGTTTATGGCACTTAAATCAGTCAACCTGTTGTATATTCTTATCTAAAATCAGACATCTTTCTTATTAGGCATCAACTTTTACTTTTATTTTTTTGACAGGGTCCTGCTCGGTTGCCCAGGCTAGAGTGCAGTGGTGCAATCAAACTCACTGCAGCCTCCCAGGCTCAGGCGATCCTACCTCAGCCTCTTGAGTAGCTGGCATTACAGGCATATGCCACCATGCCCAGCTGTTATTTTTTTCATTCCTTTTTGTCTTGGTAGATACAGAGTCTCCCTATGTTGCCCAGGCTGGTCTCGAACTCCTGGACTCGAGTGCTGGCATTACAGGCATGAGCCACCACACAAAAATCTTATGAAGAGAAGTAAATTTTCTTAAATTTCCCCCCAAAAAAATAGTGGATGTCCAAAAGGCTGATTGAAAACACCTACATACAAAATAAAACAAACAAAAAAAGATTTAAAGAAAAAGGCCTAGTGCAGCAGCTCACTCCTGTAATCCCAGCACTTTGGGAGGGTGAGGTGGGAGGATCACTTGAGCTCCGGAGTTAGAGACCAGCCTGGGCAACAGAGTGAGACCCTATCTCTACAAAAAAAATTTTAAATTAGCCAAGTGTGGTAGCATGTGCTTACAGTCCCAGCTACTCCAGAAGCTGAGGGGATTGCTTGAGCCTGGGAGGTCAAGGCTGCAGTGAGTCATGATCATGCCATTGTAGTCCAACCTGGGCAACAGAGCGAGACCATCTCAAAATGAAAAGTGATAAAAAAATAAAAACACCAACATATTTCAAATCACTCTTGGAATAGTCATGTTGACTCTCCAATATCCACTCTATTCTGATTAGTTTTAACCCATTCTCTTTGCCAATGATTGGTTAGGAATGGCCATGAGATGTGAGTAGAAGCCCCCTGGACAGCCTCCAAAAGAGAACTGTGAGAAAAGGTTCTTCAATCCTAAAAATGATGGAGGAAAAAACAGTCCCTCTTCCTCAGACAGTGACACCTCAAACTGCTACAGTCACCTTTGCAGCAAGCCTGAAGATGCCACCAACATCAAAGGGAATAGAGAGTTGGTCCTTGGTGATAGCATTAAGCCACTGTATCAACCAATCCTGACAATTTGTATGACTTCTGGATTTCCAGCCACATTACAACAATGTAACAATAAACATTTATTAATTGCTTAAGCCAATTTGAGTTAGGTTCCTTATATAATAAATGAAGTCAAAAAACAATGATTGAGTTCTAATGTTTTTTAGTATTTGTATCTTACTTTATGATTACAGTATTTTATATAACTAATCTTATTATTTCTTCCTCAGAAAAGACATTCCATGGCCAGGCATGGTGGCTCACACCTATAATCCCAGCACTTTGAGAGGCCAATGTGAGAGTATTGCTTGAGCCCAGGAGTTTGAGAACAGCCCAGGGAAAACAGCAAAACTTCATCTCTTCAAAAAATAAATAATAAAAAAATTTAGCCGGGGGTGGTGGCATACACCTGTAGTCCAAGCTACTCACAGGCTCAGGCAGGAGGATCACTTGAGCCCAGGAGGTCAAGGCTGCAGTGAACCATGATCACGCCACTGCAAACCAGCCTGGGCAACAGAGCAACACCCTGTCTCCAAAAAAAGAAAAAGGAAGGGAGGAAGGAAAGAAAGAAAAAAGGAAAAGGTATTCCCTCTTACACACAGCTCTGTACCCATCCATCTTTGTCTGTGTTCTCTCTACCTAGAAAAAGAGGACCATCCCTCATTACCACCATTCCTTGTTAATTCCTCTCTCCAATCCACCTACAACTCATGTTATCCTCTTATATTCCACCACACCACTGTTATCGTCTACTCACTTCACTTGACAATAATGTAGGCTGGGCGTGGTGGCTCATGCCTGTAATCCCAGCACTCCGGAAGGCCAAGGCAGGCAGATCACCTGAGGCCAGGAATTCGAGACCAGCCTGGCCAACATGGTGAAACCCCGCCTCTACTAAAAATACAAAAAGTAGCCAAGCATGGTGGTGCACGCCTGTAGTTCCAGCTACTCGGGAGGCTGAGGCATGAGAATCACTTGAGCCCGGAAGGCAGAGGTTGCAGTGAGCCAAGATCACACCACTGCACTCCAGCCTAGGCGACAGAAGGAGACTCTGTCTCAAAAAAAGAACCAATAATGTACAGAGTTGGCACTACATTACCCTTGGTTAAATGCTCTCTGTAATTCCTCTGAGTTTGTTTTCATATACCAATCTTGCCACCTCAAGCCAGCCTGAAAGCCCTTGCAGGCAGGAACTGTGGTTGTTCTAATTTAAGATCTGTAACTCTCATCTATAGATAATAAACGTATTCCAAAAAGGCACTCTCTACCTTCCCTGCCACAGACCTTCTAAACAAGCCAGAAATTCCTAAACAGAATAATCTCACAAATTCAGTACCTCGTATGTCCAAACTAATCTCAAAAGGACAATGAATAACTTTTTTTGCACTTAAGAAAAAGCAATTATTATATATTAACTCAGGACAAGTTCTAAAGCCTAGGCCATTTAGTTTCAAAAGCACAGGGGCCCATTTTTTTGGTTACTTACCTAGGACCTAGCCCAGGGCCTGGCACAAAAGAGACACATCATAAGAACTGACTGAATAAATGAAAAAGGTAGAGTGTAGTACTTAAGCACACAGGACCTAGGTAGCCCGATTCTAATCCTGCCTCCCTCACTTATTCTTTGTGTTACTTTGGGCAAAGTACGTATTCTGCTCTGTAAAATGGAGATAGTAATACCACCTACCTCTTAAGTTTAACTATTATTATTAGTGAATGAAGCTATTTTCCACAGTTCTAAACTTTAAAGGTTAAAATCTGAGTGAAGCAAAAATCAGCACCTCTTTCCTAATTCAAACTTCAAACACCTATCTACTTAGGACTTGGACCTACTTTAATTTAAAAAAAAAAAAAAAAAAAAAAAAAAAGCCTGGATGTGGTGACTCACACCTGTAATTCTAGCACTTCGGGAGACCGAAGCAAGTGGATCACCTGAGGCCCGGAGTCTGAGACCAGCCTGGGCAACATGGTGAAACCCTGTCTCAACTGAAAATACAAAAATTAGCCTGGCATTGTGGCACATGCCTATAGTCCTAGCTACTTGGGAGGCTGAGGCAAGAGAATCGCTTGAACCCACAAGGTGGAGGATGCAGTGAGCCAAGATCGCACCACTGCACTCCAACCTGAGTGACAGAGCGGGACTCTGTTTCAAAAAAAAAAATCCCTGTCTAGACTCTAGCAAACAATGTTTTCATTCATGAACTTAGATAACACTATATATAAAAATACTTTTAGCTCCCTAAAAACATATTCTGAGAATGATTATTTACAATCATAAATCTAATGCCACATTAAATACTTCAAATACATTTAATTCAACAAAAATCTAGTGAGTACCTATTAAGCTCAAGAATTTATTCTAGATATCACAGAAATGAACACATAAACCTATGTAAAAACCCATATGAAAATTATAAAAGAAACATCTTTAAGCTGAAACTGAGGCATGTTCTCACATTAATATTTAACCAGCTAAATATTAAATAGAAAGCCAGAGTCAACTAAACCAAAGTTAAGAAATTTAAGTCAAAAAATTTAGGATGTAGAAGGAATATGTTCAGCCGCCACATTTTATTAGTGTGAAAATGAGGCCAACAGAAAGAAGCCAGTTAAGAGATTGCCAAAGCGTCAAAGCTGGAATCAGGGTCTCTCAGTCTTCAATTCTCACTTTTCCCGCTTCTAATTCACCAGTGCTACTCACTTGGTGAACTGGATGTGCAAACATGCTAAAGGCATTAAACCTAAACCATACTACCTATTTCACAGTGTCACAAGTATAAAGATTTAGCCAAATGCAAGTAGAAGAAAATCCTCATACTGATTACAATGACTACAAAGCTCAGAAATCAAGATTTTTTTTCATTAAATGGAGGCCTTAACTGATTCAAAATATCATACAGTATTTTTATGTACTGACTGAATCCAGTAGAAACAAACTTTCAGTAAGATTAAACAAAAGCATTTCATAAATGGCAAAGTATTACAAGAATGCATAGCATTCCTTCATTTCAATCCAACCTAACAAGATATTTTCCTCCTCATACTACTGATACAAACTGCAGGATTTACATAAAGATACTATTTTGCCATCTCACCACAGAACTGACCCAATAATTCATACAAAAGAAAAACTATTAGGCAGCCTCCTAATTTAACTGTGTTAGTAATGAGAACAATACTGTTGTAGGTTAAACCTAAATGTACTAGTAAGTCTAGAAATAATTTACTTTAGGATAATTCAGAAGACAACATTAAAGCTCAGCTGAATACAATTATATCACTGAAAGAAACAAGTCAGGTTCTCTCAGGCCATCAGCTATTGTTAAAATCTAACACCCAAGATTGTTGGTCTTCTCCACAGTGGTGGATTTAATAGCAGCTACCAGCACTCATTTCTAGTGCAAGCAGTTTAAGCAGGATTTTATACGAACATTTTAATATAAAAGTTCCTCAATGAGTTTACACACACACACACACACACACACACACACCCTGATTATTTTGGTGAATTTTAGTTAATTCTAATGTTTTTAACTTTAGTTTGGAATATTTTTAAATTCTCAAATAACTAGAATGTGTGGTTAACCCTGAACGTTCAATGACCAAACATAGAAAGAGTATTCTAATATACTGATTTTGCAGATTAAGCAATCTACGCAGGACCCAAACTTTTTATCAGATAATAAAGCTGAGTGTCAGAATTTGGCCAAAATGTACCAAGAAACTACCTGAGTTCTTTTCCAAAGGAAACATAAAGGTAAATATGCAGAACTTCAAGGCAGCTGTGAGCAGCCAAGTTGTGGAGGGCCTGACAAAAGTGAGTCAGAAGGGAAAATGTTCAAAGAGAAAAGGAGGCAGCAGGTGTACAAGGCAAAACACACCTTAAAAAATGTCTTTACAGGCTGGGTGCGGTAGCTCATGCCTGTAATCCCAGCACTTTGGGAGGCCAAGGTGGGCAGATCACGAGATCCGGAGATCGAGACCATCCTGGCCAACATGGTGAAACTCCGTCTCTACTAAAAATACAAAAAATTAGCTGGGCATGGTGGGGGGCACCCGTAGTCCCAGCTACTCGGGAGGCTGAGGCAGCAGAATGGCATGAACCTGGGAGGCGGAGCTTGCAGCGAGCGGAGATCACGCCAGTGCACTCCAGCCTGGGCGACAGAGCGAAACTCCGTCTCAAAAAAAAAAACAAAATATATATATATATATATATATATATATTTTGTTTTTTTTTTTACGTCAGTTGCTGATTCTAAGTTATGATGCAACTTGTAAAATCTTGTTCTGATGGCATGGCAAACCTAGGGACTTTGGAAGATGGCAGACCTGTTTCCTCCAATGAAGCAGCATACCATTCTTGGAAAGGGAATTACTTTTTTTTTTTTTGAGACACAGTCTCACTCTGCTGCCCAGGCTGCCAGGCTGGAGTGCATGGCAAAATCTGGGCTCACCGCAACCTCCACCTCCTGGGTTCAAGCGATTCTCCTACCTCAGCTGCCCAAGTAGGTGGGACTACAGGCGCGTACCACCATGCCCGGCTAATCTTTGTATTTTTAGTAGAGACGGAGTTTCGCCATGTTGGTCAGGCTGGTCTCAAAATCCTGACCTCAGGTGATCCGCCCATCTCAGCCTCCCAAAGTACTGGGATTACAGGCGTGAGCCACCACGCCCAGCCTAGAACATTATTTTTAACCCACTAATTCTTGGATTCTTGAACTTGTTTCTATGTACACTCAGGAACATACAGCTACAAACGGGGAGTAACCAAAGCCACTGAATATATGCAGGAGCAACTTTTTTGGAGTATCAATTTAATCAAGGATTATAGTAAAATCAGATGTACTTTTGTTAAAATAAACACAAATATATTACAGGTTGACCATCCCTAATCTGAAAATTCAAAACCCTCCAAAATCTGAAACTTTTTGAGTGCCAACATGACACCTCAAATGGAAAATTCCACACGTGACACCTTTGCTTCTGATGGTTCTCTGAACCATCAGAAACACTGTTTATTTCAAGAACAAAATTATTTTAAATTTTGTATAAAACTGGTCGGTTGTGGTAGCTCATGCCTGTAATCCTAACACTTTGGGAGACCAAGATGGGAGGATCATTTGAGCCCTGGAGTTCAAAACCAGCCTGGGCAACATAGTGAGACCCTATCTCTGAAAAAAAAAAAAATTAAGTCCAGGTGCAGTGGCTCAGGCCTGTAATCCCAACACTGGAAAGCCATGGCAGGTGAATCACTTGAGCTCTGGAGTTCAAGACCGGCCTGGGCAATGTAGCAAAACCTGTCTCTACCAAAAACACAAAAAATTAGCCAGGCATGGTGGCATGCACCTGTGGTCCCAGCTACACAGGAAGCCAAGGTGGGAGAATCACTTGAGCCTGGAAGGTGGAGGCTCCAGTGAGCAGAGATGGCGCTACTGCACTCCAACCTGGGTAACAGAATCAGACCCCATCTCAAACAAACAAAAAAATTAGCTGGGCTTGGCACCGTGCATCTGTACCAGTTAGTACCAGCTACCTGGGAGGCTGAGGCAGGAGAATGACTTGAGCCCAGGAGTTCTAGGCTGCTGTGAGCTAGGATCACATTACTGCACTCCAGCCTGGGCAACAGTATGAGACATCATCTCTTAAAGAAAAAGGTAAAAAAAAGAAATTATCTTCAGGCTATGTGCATAATGTGTACATGAAACATAGAATTTCATGTTTAGATTTGGATCCCATCTCCAAGATAGTACATTATGTACATGCAAACATCCCCAAATCTGAAAAATCTGAAATCCAAAAAACTTCTGGTCCCAAGCATTTCGGATAAGGGATATTCAATGTATACAGAGCAAAAGGCAAAATTCTCGCTGTTTCAAGATAGAAAAGGAGTCCTCAGAGAGATATGTCCTGCTTGTAACAAACTGCTCCAAACAGCCCTAGACCCTGAAAAGTACTTTAAGGAAAGATAAAGAGGTACTGGTTTAGACCATTTATAGATAAATATGCATGGCTAAAACCCCTGAATGTAATCCTTCCAGGCAGAAGATAAAACCTGAAATCTAACGTATAAATTGTCATGGGTACAATATTATAAAAGAGACCATAAGTTACCGAGAACATGACTGGAATTCAGGAAATGCTAAAGGTCCTGTCTTATCTCTGTAACTCATTTACAAAGAAATCATGTATGATTTTCTCAACTGCAATCTTTTTTGTTTCTGAATTAGACTGACAAAAATTATAGAATATAATATTCAATATTTTCCACCATATTCCAAATTCTCACAATCACATTTAGACACAATTTTATCTAATGAAATGTGTCCCAAATGAACCAACTTTAACCAGCATCAGAAAAAATAAAATAAAATAGTTAAATGAAACTGTATCTTCTTTGGTATAAGAAGTCCTTCAGGCCAGACGTGGTGGCTCACATCTCTAATACTAGCACTTTGGGAGGCCGAGGCCAGTGGTTTGCTAGAACTCAGGAGTTCGAGACCAGCCTGGGCAACATGGTGAAAACCCGTCTCTACTAAAATACAAAAAATTAGCCAGGCGTGGTGGCATGCGCCTGTAGTCCCAGCTACTCGGGAGGCTGAAGCAGGAGAATTGCTTGAACCCGGCGGGAGGTAGAGGTTGCAGTGTCAGTGAGCTGAGATCGTGCCACTGCACTCCAGCCTGAACGACAGAGCAGACTCCGTCTCAAAAAAAAAGAAAGAAATCCTTCAGCACAGAGGGTAGGAAAAAACAACTACTCACACTTCCCAGAATACCTACCGTGGCAATACCAAAATATGACCATGCTTGTTAATATTTGGGCTAGGACATTAAATGTTTATAACATAACACAAACACTTGTAATCCAAATGTGAATGATTATCTTCAATTTTCAGTAAAATAAGACCCTATAAAAGCCCTACCATTAATATATATTCATTCATAAACATACTGAGTACCAGTGAATGTTAAACACTGTAGAATCTCTAAAGAAAGAATACTCGGTCACTTTATAAGCTATGTGGTAGTCAAGAAAAATCCTTTCTACTCATTGATACGTTAAATGATCAAAAAATCCAAAGCTAAAAAATGATCAGAGAACAATGAAAAAATTTTAGGGGCTTTATGCTTCCAATTCCATTTTCTTCTGGACTCCTTTCTGAAGCTTGCCTAAATCATCCCAGGAATGCTAAAATTGGGTGTTATTTATGGCGTAACCAAAATGAAATAACAAAGTAAGTACCCCAAATAAAACTAGGAGAAAAAATCCAGGGAACCAAGCAGGCAGTAAGGATCTAAAGTTCTATACTTGGAACCTCTACCCTGAATGTTAAATAATAGATGTTTTTTAAATAGTTGACTACCAAGTGTGGTGGCATGTGCCTGTAATCCTAGCTACTTGGGAGGCTGAGGTGGAGAGACTACTTGAGCCTAGGAGTTCTAGACTAGTCTGGACAAATAGCAAGACCCTGTCTCACGGGTGGGGGAGCGGGGGAAGGCAACCAAGCTGGGTGTGCCATGTGCCTCTAGTCCCAGCTACTTGGGAGGCTGAGGCAGGAGGAGTGCTTGAAACCATAGGCCACTGTACTCCAGCCTAGGCAACATAGGAAGACGCTATCTCTAAAACAAACATAAACAAAAAGGCCAGGTGTGGTGGCTCACACCTGTAATCCCAGCACTTGAGGAGGCCGAGTTGGGAGGATCACTTGAGGTCAGGAGTTCGAGACCAGCCTGGCCAACATGATAAAATTTTTGTATCTTTAGTCTCTACTAAAAACAAAAATTAGCTGAGTGTGGTGGCAGGGGCCTGTAATCCTAGCTACTTGGGAGGCTGAGGCATAAGAATCATTTGAACCTGGGAAGTGGAGGTTGCAGTGAGCGGAGATCACACCACTGCACTCCAGCCTGGGTAACAGAGCCAGACTCTATCTCAAAAAAACAAACAGTTATATCTTTAATTATTATCTTCATTCAGTAATTAGGCAATTAGAATTTACAATTGCTAAATGAATGTTCAAAGTTCAACCAAAATTAGTCCAAGATGAAGCCAAGAACACATCTCAACTCATTCAATAAAGCCATTATTACTCTGATGCCAAAACCAGACACAGATATCACAAGACAACTACAGACCAATATATCTTATGAATACAGATGTAGAAGTCCTCAACAAAGCAAAATGAATCCAGCAACATATTAAAAGGCTTATACACCATTGCTAAGTATGACTTAATCCCAGGGATTCAAGGTTGGCTTAACTTCTGAAAATCAATTAATGTAATACACCATATTAATAAAGGATACAAACCACATGATCATTTGAATAGATGCAGAAAAAGCACTTAACAAAATCCAACATGCTTTCATGATAAAAACACTCAACAAAGTAGAAATTGAAGAAAACATCTTCAATCTAATAAAAAATACCTATGGGGGAAAAAAAGAATACCTACAAAAACCCCATAGCTAAAATCATACTTAATGGAGAAAGCCTGAATGCTTTCTCCCTCAGGTCAAGAACAAAACAAGGATATCCACTCTTACCACTCTGTTTAACACTGCACTGAAGGTTATGGCCAGGGCAAATAGGCAAGAAAAAGAAATAAAAATCATTCAGGCTTAAAAAAAAGAAGGAAAACTACCTTTATTTGCAGATGATATAATCTTGTATATAGAAAATCCTAAGAAAATCCCACAAATAAACTATTAGAGCCAATAAACACATCCAACACAGTTACAGGATACAAGCTCAATATACAAGTAGTAATCGTATTTCTATATACAAGCAATAAGCAATCTGAACATGAAAAGTTTTTTAAAATTCCACTTACAATAGCATCCCCCCCCCCAAAAAAAAGACTTAGAAAGCCAAGCACGATGGCTCACACCTGTAATCCCAGCACTTTGGGAGGCCGAGGCAGGTGGATCACTTGAGGTCAGGAGTTCAAGACTAGCCTAGCCAACGTGGTGAAACCCCGTCTCTACTAAAATACAAAAATTAGTTGGGTGTGGTGGCAGGTGCCTGTAATCCCAGCTACTCAGGAGGTTGAGGCAGTGGAATCACTTGAACCCAGGAGGCGGAGGTTGCAACGAGCCGAGATCGCACCACTGTACTTTAGCCTGGGTGACAGAATGAGACACTGTCTCAAAAAAAAAAAAAAAAAAAAAAAGACTTAGAAATAAATTTAACAAAAGCAATGACAATCTTATACTCTGAGATATATAAAAATTGCAAAAGAAGTTAAAGAAATCCTAACTAAATGGAAAGGCCAGGTGTGATGGCTCACACCTGTAATCCCAGCACTTTGGTAGACTGAAGTGGGTGGGCTGCTTGAGTGCAGAAGTTCAGGATCAGACTAGGCAACAAGGCAAGAACTCATCTCTACAAAAATACAAAAATGAGCTAGATGTGGTGGCATGCACCTGTAATCCTAGCTGCTAGGGGGGCTGAGGAGGGAAGATCACTTGAGCCTAGTAGGTTACAGCTGCAGTGAGCCATGATTGCATTACTGTACTTCACTGCAGCCTGGATGACAGAACAAGACTGTGTCCCCCCCCAAAAAAAAAAAAAAAAAAAAAAGGAAAGACATCCCATGTTCATGGATGAGAATGGATCAGAAGATATAACTCTGTTAAAATGGCAATATTCCCTAAATTGA